>NC_132923.1:104961342-105591065 GCF_047675955.1 Chlorocebus sabaeus
ATGGTGGCACAACCCTGTAATCATAGCTACTTGGGAGGCTGATGCAGGACAACTGCTTGTACCTGGAAGGTGGAGGTTACAGTGAGCCGAGATTGCGCCACTGCGTTCCACCGTGGGCGACAGAGCCAGGTTCCGTCTCAAAAAAAAAAAAAAAAAAAAAAAGACTTTTAAAACCCACAATGAGATACTACTCCACACCTACTAGGATGGAATAATAATAAAAAAGCACCCGTTGGCTAGCATCTAGAACCTCATGGATTGCTGATAAGAGTCAAAAATGGTACAGCCACTGTGGAAAACAGAATAGTAGTTCCTAAAAAAATTAAACAGAATTACTATATAATCCAGCAATTCTACTTTTATACTATTCCTCCCTTATTCACAGTTTTGCTTTGCAGAGTGTCAGTTACCCATGGACAACAGTGGTCTGAAAATATTAAACAGAAATTTCCAGATAAAAACAATTCATAAGTTTTACATTTCATACTATTCCAAGTAGCATGATGAAATCTCACGCCAACCCGCTCTATTCCACCTGGGACATGAATCATCCCTTTGTCCAGTGTATTCATGCTGTATACACCGCCAGTTAGTAGCCAATATTGCAGTGTTTGTGTTCAAGTAATCCTTATTTTACCTAATAATGGCCCCAAAGTGCAAAAGTGATGATGCTGGCATATTAAGTGTTCTATTTTATTGTTGTTCTCAATCTCTTATTGTGCCTAATTTATAAATTAAACTTCATCATAGGTATGTATGTATAGGAAATAACATAGTATATAGGATTTGGTACCATCTGTCGTTACAGGTACCCACTGGGGGTCTTGGAATATATCCCCTGTGGATAAGGCAAGGACTACTGCATATGGATACCATGGAATATCATTCAGCCATAAAAAGGAATGAAGTGTCTAGCACATGCTACAACGTGATTGAACCTTGAAATTAATATGCTAAGTGAAATAAGCAAGACACAAAAGGACAAATCATATTCCACTTACATGAGGTACCTAGAGTCAAACTCAAAGACAGAAAGAAGATTAGAGGTTACCAGGTGCTGAGAGGAGAGGAAAATAGGGAGTTACTGCTTAGTGGGTACAGAATTTCTGTTAGGGATAGTAAAATGTTTGGAAATAAACAATGGTGATGATGGTCACATAACACTGTAACTGTAATTAATGCCACTGAATTGTACACTTAAATTGAAAATTTTGTTACATATATTTTACCACTAATAATTTTTTTTTTTTTTTTTTGAGACGGAGTCTCGCTCTATCGCCCAGGCTGGAGTGCAGTGGTGTGATCTCGGCTCACTGCAACCTCCGCCTTCCGGGTTCATGCCAGTCTCCTGCCTCAGCCTCCTGAGTAGCTGAGACTACAGGCACTCACCACCATGCCCGGCTAATATTTGTATTTTTAGTAGAGATGGGGTTTCTCCCTGTTGCCCAAGCTGGAATAATTTGTTTTTAAATTGGCATTGTAGCCCGGGCTCAAGTCTGTACTGCCAGCACTTTGGGAGGCCAAAGTGGGCAGATTGCTTGAGCCCAGGAGTTCAAAAACAGCCTGAGCAATATGGTGAAACCACAATCTCTACAAAAAAATACCAAAATTAGCTGGACATGGTGGCGTGCACCTGTGGTCCTAGCTACTTGGGAGGCTGAGGCAGGAGGACTGCTTGAGCCCAGGGGGTTGAGGCTGCAAGTGAGCTGTGTCTGCGCCTCTGTACTCCCTTTGAGGCCCCTGATTATCCCTGTGAGACTAACAGAGTAGAGAACAGATTTCTGAAGGCAGCACTATGAACTGCTGTCCTCTATTACCTGACACATGGCTTTTCATGACTGAGCCTGGGCTGTCCTGGACACTAGCCTCTCCTTCAAGCACAGCTGACAGTGAACCTGGGAGGAGAGCCATGCTGAGCTTCTTTAGTCACCATGGTGACAAGAAACTATCACAAATATTTGCTTATGACTTCACTGGGGAAGCAGACAAGGGAGGTTAGTTAGATTGGAAAGAGGAACATCTGCAAAAGCACATCTGGAATCTCAGGGATCCAGCAGGCCAACGGCTTTTTCCATTATGTACTCCCTTACTTGCTGTGGATGAATTTTTTAAAATTCATAATACAAATAAACCTTTTCTAGCATCTGACTGTCCTAGACTGTCTTTGGGTTTTCTTAGTCAAGGAACTCTCTCAAAGTGAATAGGTCTCTGAAGTCATACCTTTCATTTCTAGGGAATAAAAGTCTAATGTTGCCATGCACTTTCTAAGCTTTTAAAACCAAAGAGCTAGCAATGATAATACAAATTAGGTAGGGGCCCTAAAATGGGTGAATCATGTCTGTTCCTAATTCATATTAGGAAGTCCTAAACCCAATACCTCAAAATGTGTCTATATTTGAAGATAGAGTCCTTAAAGAGGTAATTAAGGTAAATAAGGTTATTGGGGTAGGCCCTAATCCAATAACTGGTATCCTTAAAACCAGAGAACAGCATGTGAACATGAAGACAGCTATACAGAAGCCAACAACAAAGGGCTGAGAATAAACCAACCCTTCTGACAACCTTTTTTTTTTTTTGAGACAGGGTTTTGCTCTGTCACCCAGGCTGGAATGCAGGGGCATAGTCTCAGATCCCTGCAACCTCCGTCTCTGGGGTTCGAGCGATCCTCCTGCCTCAGCCTCCTGAGTAGCTGGGATTACAGGCATGGGTCAGCATGCCGGGCTAATTTTTTGCATTTTTAGTAGAGACAGGGTCTCAACCATGTTGACCAGGCTGGTCTCAAACTCCGTGATCCTCCTGCCTTGGCCTCCCAAAGTGCTGGGATTATAGGCATGAGCCACCACACCTGACCTCTTCAGACAACTTGATCTCAGACTTCTAGCCTCCAGAACTGTGAGAAAACATTTCTGTTGTTTAAACCACCAAATCTATGGTTCTTTGTTATAGTGACCCTCGCAAACTAATATAGGACCAAATTAATCTAAAGAAGGCACCGGCTCCTGCCAGTGTCTGATACCAAATTCAAGTTAACTAAAGCCTTGTCTTTAGACCTGGGCAAAAGCGACAATCAAAGTAAACTGCTTTCATGAGACACAAAGACACACCTGTAATAAGAAAGGTTAAGGTTCACTTAATAGGCCGGGCACAGTGGCTCATGCTTGTAACCCCAACACTTTGGGAGGCTGAGGTGGGTGGATCATCTAAGGTCAGGAGTTCAAGACCAGCCTGGTCAATGTGGTGAAACCCTGTCTCTACAAAAATATAAAAATTAGCCAGGCAGATGGTGGGTGCCTGTAATCCCAGCCATTTGGGAGGCTGAGACAGAAAAATTGCTTGAACCCGGGAGGCAGAGGTTGCAGTGAGCCAAGATCGCGCCATTGTACTCCAGCCTGGGTGACGGTGTGAGATTCCGTCTCAAAAAAAAAAGATTCACTTAAAAAAAAAAAAAAAAAAAAAAGCCCTAGTGGATAAATGAAAAAACTGAGGCTCACTTAGGTCACACATTAGTGAGTAGCAAGATTGCCATAGTGCTCCATTTAATCACTGGTATGTTTAACATTTTGAGATTCATAAACATTTTAAACTCAGGCTGATTGACTGTTGGGCACATGCTACAGTTAGTAAGCTTTACAACTCACCATAACGCATTAAAGGCTACTTAGTGGTACTGGGAAAAGAGATTTTAAAAAGATAAAAACAAACTATTATCTCCCAACATTTGGCCTCTTCCTTCAAGAATGTAAGAAACCAGGCCGGGCGCGGTGGCTCAAGCCTGTAATCCCAGCACTCTGGGAGGCCGAGGCGGGCGGATCACGAGGTCAGGAGATCGAGACCATCCTGGCTAACACGGTGAAACCCCGTCTCTACTAAAAAAATACAAAAAGCTAGCCGGGCGAGGTGGCGGGCGCCTGTAGTCCCAGCTATTCGGGAGGCTGAGGCAGGAGAATGGCGTAAACCCGGGAGGCGGAGCTTGCAGTGAGCTGAGATCCGGCCACTGCACTCCAGCCCGGGCGACAGAGCAAGACTCCGTCTCAAAAAAAAAAAAAAAAGAATGTAAGAAACCTACCTCCTCCCAGGCTGAAATCACTTTTTTTAAGCTGGCCACTCCTTCACTAGAAATTCTCCTCTTTTCATCTAACCTAACTACTTTCCATCCCCCTGCAAAGGTAAAATTGTATTCAATTTGGCTCCTGACCTTAGACTAGCGTTTACCCATCTTGATCTATTTACTCACCATCACTTTAACTTGAGAGTTACCAGCAATCAATTTTCTAATTACTGCATATGAACAGGAGCAATTGAAAACCATTACTAAAATTGCATCTAAACTCAAAGAGGACTCTGCATTTGCTCCCTCTTGCTTAAGAGCCTCCCCTCTACCACCATACCAGATTTTTATAGGAACTCACCTTCACAGTACAAATTTTCCTAATACAATGAGTTCTCACCCTAGACCACAGATCCAAGCAACCACAAACCTGAAGCACATGTATGGACTAACACCTACAACATCAGGATTAATTAAATCAAAATTCCCCCAAAACAGGTAAAGCCAGCCATGATGCTGGGATGTGATGGGTGAGAAGATAACACACAATACACAAGTGATAGACGCAATACTAAATCCAAAGATTTCACAGATGTTCTTCCAAATCTTACCTGGCCCAGTTTCTTATCAAAGATGCCATAAGAAAACAAACAGACTGGCTTAAATTTTGCTGTCTTTTTACTGGTCTAACTATTAGTTATTTACTGTAAATTAACATAAAGTTGATGGCAAAATTTGGGTAGTGTTGTAACTTTGCAAGCTAAAAACACACTGTAGGAACAGCTCTAGGAATCTCACTACCTGTGATTGCTCATACTGAGAACCAGTCAGACACTTGTGAGTGTATTTTTTCATTCATTGTCCCTCAGCTACTGCCCCATTTCTCAGGTCTCATGAAGAGCCAAACTATTTTTTCTGTTTCCATCACGAACTGCTTAAACACTGAAAGTTTGATATAGTACAATAAATATCTATAAATTATCCACTAAGATTCAATGATTTTTAACATCATATTATTCTATCAGATGTATATATGATAATATAGCTATATTTTAACAGTTAAAAATTGAATCTTAGTGGATTTGAAAGTTGTAAATGTTATCACTTGGCACTTCACCCAATTACTTTAGTATGTATCCTATAATAAGGACCTTCTTTTTTTTTTTTCTGAGACAGAGTCTTGCTATGCTGCCCCGGCTGGAGTGCAGTGGCACCATCTCAGCTCACTGCAACCTCTGCCTCCTAGGTTCAAGCAATTCTCCTGCCTCAGCCTCCCGAATAGCCAGGATTATAGGTGCACACCACCATGCCCAGCTAATTTTTGTATTTTTTAGTAGAGATGGGGTTTCACTATTTTGGCCAGGCTGGTCTCAAACTCCTGACCTCAAGTGATCCACCCGCCTCAGCCTCCCAAAGTGCTGGGATTACAGGCGTAAGCCACTGTGCCTGGCCTCTCTTCCCTATTTCACAGTTAACGCCATCACCATTCACCTGGTCTTGGAGTCAGCCATGAACATTCTCCCCAATTCAGTAAACTGATTTTTATCTGTTATTCCAGATTGATTCCTACTGACCACCTCCAATAAATTTTAGTTTACACCCTCATCACCTCACTTCTAGATTATTAAATCTTTGAGAACAAGAATTCTTTCACTTATCTTTGAGTCTATAGCAAAGTACACAGCATGCCCTCAAATGTTCCATCCATCTAACATTTTAAACTTCAGTTTTCTAGAGACTCTGAATTAGTTTACAATAAATTCAACGAAATAAAAATAAAACAAGAATCTGGACTAGGAATATACAAATTTATATAGAAAATGGGGGAAGAAGCCAGGTGCAGTGGTTCACACTTGTAATCCTAGCACTTTTCGAGGCCAAGGTGGGAGGATCACTTGAGCCCAGGAGTTCGAGACCAGCCTGGGTAACCTAGCAAGACCCTGTCTCTGCAAAAAAATTTCAAAAATTAGCCAGGTGTGGTGACGCACACCTGTGGTCCCAAGCTACTTGGGAGGCTGAGGTGGGAGGATCACTTGAACCCAGGAGCTTGAGACTACAGTGAGCCGTGCTGGTACCACAGTGCTCCAGTTTGGGTGACAGAGCAAGACCCTGTCTCAAAATAAACAAAAAAAAGTGGGGGAAGATGAATGCAGTAAGCAGAACCCAAAGAACCACTGAATTATTAAAATAGAGTGGCATTTTGGCCTGTCAGCTACTTGGTATCCAAAATAAAGTAAAATGAGCACTTCCATAATTTTCATTGTCCTTGAAGAGAACACTCGAGTATATTTGGAAAACGAAGTAATTCTTTTTAAATTTTGTTTTATTTTATTTTTCTTTTCTCCTCTATTACTGATTCGAGAAGGAAAGCAATGTATTTATGAAACTTGGCTTCAAGAATTAATAATACCTAAGGCTTTAGGGTCTGCCCTTTAGGCTTTGATTTGAAAACCAGAAAGGCTGGCAGTAATAGTGTATGATGTCTCTTCTAACCATATCTTCACCCCAAATGTAATGAATTGGGGATGAATAAATGCCTAGAGAATCTCATTGTGCTTATTCCATGTAACTTTCCACTTTATCAAACAGAATCCACGAACTGAATCAGAATAGATTTAGATTATTAGTCTGATTTCTTCTCTGATACTCTGAACCATTGTTCTATTTCCCTGACCTATAACCTATGTCTGAGTACTACCAGTTATAACATATTAATACAAAAGCAATCCATTTCATTTCACATAGCTCTAATTACTGAGGTTTCCATCATTGTGAATGAGACCCAATAGGAGTAACTTACACGAGTCTCATTTGTTAGATTTACTAGATATGATTTTCAAGAGAAGCTAGAGGCAGGGCGAGGTGGCTCACACCTGTAATCACAGCACTTTGTGAGGCCGAGGTGGGCAGATCACCTCAGGTCAGAAGTTCCAGACCAGCCTGGCCAACATGGTGAAACCCTGTCTCTACTAAAAATACAAAAAAAATTAGTCGTGTGTGGTGGTGGGCACCTGTAATCCGAGCTACTTAGGAGGCTGAGGCAGGAGAATCACTTGAACCCAGGAGGTTTCAGTGAGCCAAGATCACTCCCTTGCACTCCAGCCTGGGCAACAAGAGCGAAACTCCATCTCAAAAAAAAAAAAAAAGAGAGAGAGAAGCTAGAAATGTGGATTTTACATACAGCCAACTGTTTAATGTTTGTTCAATTTTTGAAAAATATATTAGTCCCTGTAAGACACATCTGCTGCAAGCCAAGTGCAGCCTACAGACTACCAGTTTGGAGCCTCTGGTTAAATTCTGTTAATACAAATTAAACAGCATGTTTGAATTTTTAAGTGATCCTATCTCTTTGTTCAGACTTTTAAGTGTCCTGTTGGCAAAGAAGTCCTATTCTTCTTATTTCCCTTGGTAACAGGTTTATTGAGATGTAACTCATATACCATACAACCCATACATTTTTAGTATATTTAGAGCTGGGCAACCATCAGCACAATTTTATAACATCTTCATCATCCTAAAAAAAAAAAAAACCCATAACTCTATGGCCGGGCATGGCAGGTAACACCTGTAATTCCAGCACTTTGGGGAGGCTGAGGTGGTCAGATCACTTGAGCCCAGGAGTTCAAGACCAGTCTGGACAACATAATTAGACCCTGCCTCTAAAAAAAACACAAATGGCCAGGCATGGTGGCTCACACCTGTAATTCTAGCAATTTGGGAGGCTGAAGTGGGTGGATCACTTGAGGTCAGGAGTTTGAGACCAGCCTGGCCAACATGCCAAAACCCCATCTCTACTAAAAATAAATTGGCTGGGCGTGGTAGCTCACACATGTAATCCCAACACTTTGGGAGGCTGAGGGGGGGCAGATCACCTGAGGTCAGGAGTTCGAGACCAGCCTGACCAACATGGAGAAACCCCATCTCTACTAAAAATACAAAATTAGCCAGGTGTGGTGGCGCATGCCTGTAATCCCACTACTTCAGAGGCTGAAGCAGGAGAATCACTTGAACCCGCGAGGCAGAGGTTGCGGTGAGCTGAGATTGCGCCATTGCACTCCAGCCTGGGTAACAAGAGCGAAATTCTGTCTATAAATAAAATAAATAAATAAATAAGCCAGGAGTGGTCACGCGTGCCTGTAGTCCTAGTTACTCAGAAGCCTGAGGCAGGAGAATCGCTTGAACCTGGAAAGCGGAGGTTGCGGTGAGCTGAGACTGTGCCACTGCACTCTAGCCTGGGCAATAAAGCAAGACTCCATCTCAAAGGAAAAAAAAAAAAGCAAAACAATAATAAATTTAATTTAATTTTAAAAAAAGAAACCCCGTTAACTCTTTAACTGTCACCCCCAATGCTCACCCACCTAAGCTGTAAACAATCACTAAGGTACTTTCTGTTTCTTACAGATTTGCCTGCTCTGGACATTTCATTTAAATAGAACCATACAATATGTGGTCTTTTTTGACTGGCTTCTTTCACTTAGTGTAATAATTTTGAGGTTCGTCCATGTTTTAACATATATCAGTACATTCTTTTTATAGCACTTTTTTTTTTTTTGAGACAGAGTCTTGCTCTGTTGCCCAGGCTTGAGTGCAGTGGCATGGTCTCAGCTCACTGCAGCCCTTGCCTCCCGGGTTCTAGCAATTCTCCTGCCTCAGCCTCCCAGGTAGCTAGGATTATAGGCACACACCACCACATCTGGCTAATTTTTGTATTTTGAGTAGAGACGGGGTTTTGTTATGTTGCCCAGGCTGGTCTTGAACTCTTGGACTCAAGTGATCTTCCTGCCTCAACCTCCTAAAGTGCTAAGATCATAGGCGGAAGTCACTGCAGGTTTAGTGGTTAACGAGCCCCCTAAGTTTTTGTTCATCTAGAAACATCTTAATTTCTCCCTCATTTTAGAAGGACAGTTTTGTTAGATATAGTTTTTTTGTTGTTGTTGTTGAGATGAAGCGTTGCACTGTCGCCAAGGCTGGAGTGCAATGGCACGATCTCAGCTCCCTGCAACCTCTGCCTCCTGGGTTCAAGTGATTCTCCCACCTTGGCCTCCCCAGTAGCTGGGACTACAGGGGCTCACCACCCTTTTTTTTTTTTTTTTTTTTTTTTTTTGAGACGGAGTCTCGCTCTGTCGCCCAGGCTGGAGTGCAGTGGCCGGATCTCAGCTCACTGCAAGCTCCGCCTCCCGGGTTCACGCCATTCTCCTGCCTCAGCCTCCCGAGTAGCTGGGACTACAGACGCCCGCCACCTCGCCCGGCTAGTTTTCTGTATTTTTAGTAGAGACGGGGTTTCACCAGGTCAGCCAGGATGGTCTCGATCTCCTGATCTCGTGATCTGCCCGTCTCGGCCTCCCAAAGTGCTGGGATTACAGGCTTGAGCCACCGCGCCCGGCCCACCCATTTTTTTTTAAATACAAAAGAAATAATTTTTGTATTTTTAGTAGAGAAGAGGTTTCACCATGTTGGCCAGGCTGGTCTTGAACTCCGGGCCTCAGGTGATCTACCCACTTCGGCCTCCCAAAGTGCTGGGATTACAGGCATGAGCCACCACGCCCAGCCTCAAGCAATTCTCTTGTTTCAGCCTCCCCAGTAGCTGGGATTACAGGCGCCTGCCACTGCACCTGGCTAATTTTTGTATTTTTAGTAGACATGGGGTTTCATCATGTTGGCCAGGCTGGTCTCAAACTCCTGATCTCAAGTGATCTGCCTGCGTCGACCTCCAAAGTGCTGGGATTACAGGGGTGAGCCACCATGCCCATGTTGCCTGGCCAGATATAGAATTCTTGCTTGATGGTTTTTCTTTCAACACTTTGCTTTTTTGTTTTGTTTTTGAGACAGGTTTTTGCTCTGTCATACAGGCTGGAATGTAGTAGTGCAATCAACTCCCCGCAGCCTCAACCTCATGAGGCAATCTTCCTACCTCAGCCTCCCACATAGCTGGGACCACAGGCACATGTCACCACATCCAAGTAAAATTTTTTTTTTTTGTAGAGACTAGGTCTTGTGATGTTGCCCAGGCTGGTTATGAATTCCTTGGCTCAAGTGATCCTCTGGTCTTGGCCTCCCAAAGTGCTGGATTTCAGGTATGAACCACTGTGCCTGGCCTCTTTCAGCACTTTGTTATCCTACTGCCTTCTAACCTCCATGATTTTGAGACAAGGTCTTGCTCTGTCACCCAGGCTGGAGTGCAGTGGTACAATCATGGCTCACTGCTGCCTCAACCTCTCAGACTCAAGCAATCCTCTCACCTCAGCCTCCCAAGTAGCTGGGACTACAGGTGTGTACCACCACACCTGGCTAATTTTCATATTTTTTGTAGAGATGAGGTTTCAACATGTTTTCTAGGCTAGTCTCAAATTCCTAGGCTCAAGTGATCCGCCTGCCTCAGCCTCCCAGAGTGCTGGGATTACAGGTGTGAAACTCCGCGCCCAGCCATGCAACCACTTTAAAAAATACTTTGGGGCCAGGCATCGTGGCTCACGTCTGTAATCCCAACACTTTTGGAGGCTGAGGCAGGTGGATCACTGGAGCCCAGGAGTTTGAGACCAGCCTGGGCAACAGAGTGGGACCCCACATTTTTAAAATAAAATGGCTGCACTGACTGGACATGGTGGCTCATGCCTGTATTCCCACTTTGGGAGGCTGAGGCGGGCAGATCACTTGAGCCCAGGAGTTTGAGACCAGTCTGGGCAAGACGGCAAAACCCCACCTTTATAAAAAATACAAAAAGCCAGGCATGGGGGCATGTGCCTGTAGTCCCAGCTACCTGGGAGATAAGAGGATTGCCTGAGCCCTTGCAGTTGAGGCTGCAGTGAGCTGTGATCACGCTACAGCACTCTAGCCTGGGCGACAGAGCGAGACACTGTCTCAAACAAAACAAAATGAAACACTTTAATGCTTTAAAAGACACCACTGGGCCGGGCACAGTGGCTCATGCCCACTTTGGGAAGCCAAAGTGGGCAGATCACATGAGGTCAGGAGTTCAAGACCAGCCTAGACAACGTGGTGAAACACCATCTCTACTAAAAATACAAATATTAGCCAGGTGTGGTGGTGCATGCCTGTAATCCCAGCTACTTGGGAAGCTGAGGCAGGAGAATTGCTTGAACCTAGAAAGTAGAGATTGCAGTGAGCCAAGATCACGCCACTGCACTACAGCCTGGGCAACAGAGCAAGACCCCGTCTCAAAAAAGTTAAAAAAAAAATCTATATATATGTAAAAAGTAAATAAAAGACACCATCAAGAAAGTGAAACTATATCCTCATTTGTATAGTATCCCTACCTGTCACACAGGAGACCAGGTTGGATTCCCTGACAGGGAGCCAGAAAATTAGAAGAAAAAGAGGTGGGGTGCAGTGGTCAAGCAATCTGTCTGACTTGTCCTCCCAAAGTGTTGGAATTACAGGTGTGGGCCACTGCACCTGGCCAAAAGTTTTAAATTTTAACTAAGTCTATACATATATATATACACACAACTTCTTTGTTAAATCTTTTTTTACTTTAAAAAATAGAAGTAGAGACAGGGTCTCACTTTGTTGCCCAGGTTGGTCTTGGAACTCTTGGGCTCAAGTGATCTTCCTGCCTTGGCCTCCCAAAGTGTTGGGATTACAGGTGTGAACCACCGTGCCCAGCCTTCGGCGTCTTATCTAACAAATCATTGCCTACTCCAAGGCCATGAAGATGTACCCCTAAGTTTTTTTTTTTTTTTCTTTTTTTTGAGACAATGTTTCGCTCTTGTCACCCAGCTGGAGTGCAATGGCGTAATCTTGGCTCACTGCAACCTCCACCTCCTGATTCTCCTGCCTCAGCCTCCCGAGTAGCTGGGATTACAGATGTCCACCACCAGGCCCAGCTAATTTTTGCATTTTTAGTAGAGATGGGATTTCACAGTGTTGGCCAGGCTGGTCTCAAATTATTGACCTCAGGTGATCCACCCACCTTGGTCTCCCAAAGCGCTGGGATTACAGATGTGAACCACCATGCCTGGCCCCCTACTTTTTCTTACAAA
The DNA here is from genome assembly GCF_047675955.1 of Chlorocebus sabaeus. Classification (NCBI taxonomy): domain Eukaryota; kingdom Metazoa; phylum Chordata; class Mammalia; order Primates; family Cercopithecidae; genus Chlorocebus; species Chlorocebus sabaeus. Next base: position 104,973,391 of record NC_132923.1, read on the forward strand.
TCAATGATCCACACGAGCCCTTTCTTAATGAACTTCAAGATGCCTTTGACTTTTTTTTTTTTGAGACAGTCTTGCTCTGTCGCCCAGGCAGGACTGCAGTGGTGCAATCTTGGGGTTCAAGTGATTCTCCCACCCCAGCCTCCTGAGTAGCTGGGACCACAGGTGTGCGACACCACATCTGGCTAATTTTTGTATTTTTAGTAAAGACGGGACTTCACCATGTTGGCCAGGGCAGTCTCGAACTCCTGACCTCAAGTGATCTGCCAGTCTCGGCCTCCCAAAATGCTGGGATTACAGGCATGAGCCCCCGTGTCTGGTCTGAAATACCTTCAATGTTAAAGACTTTTGTGATTAAATCAACTTATCAAACCAATTGGCTTGCAGTATACAAGTTCCTTTCCTGTGTCAAGTTACTTATTTTCCATGACCTGCTGGGAGAAGACCTCTGTTAGGCACCAAGGCAGGCAAGGATCACAATGCTTTGCCAGGAAAGTCACATTTGTGTCCTTTCTACTAGCTGGGAAGCAGTCTTCTCAAGTTCAGTCTAGAATGCTTTCCAAAATCACTGGCCATGGTAAAAACAAAATCTTTATCTACTAAATCCAGACTAAAAACCAAGATATTATATTTGAAATATCTTTCAAATACCCCAAAGTCAATCTCTAGTATTTGTAGAGGGAGGCATTCCCAGGCAAAATTCATATTTGATTGATAATTGATTTAGTAAGGATTTGATTATTAGCTTAGACTCACACAGAACTCTCATTTTAGAGGTAGGTAAACTGAGGCATAACTTGCAGAAGAACCCAGCTAATAAGTGGGAGAGATTAAACCAGGTATTTCTGATGAATGTTTCCACCATTACATATACCTGACTTGACAGCATACCAACCACAGGACTCCTTTGTTGTTTCCTGGAAGGAGTGTGCTCCCAGGAGTGTCAATGCTGCTTTTCAATTCCACCACACATTTGATTCAATCTCTCACACGAGTATGATCCAGTTCTTGCCCTGAACAAGGAATATAAGCCTGGGAAACATATTGAGACCTCGTCTCTACTAAAAATAAAGCCGGGCGTGGTGGCTCACGTCTGTAATCCCAGTACTTTGGGAGGCCGAGGTGGGTGGATCACGAGGTCAGGAGATCCTGGCTAACACAGGGAAACCCCGTCTCTACTAAAAATACAAAAAATTGGCCGGGCGCGGTGGCGGGCGCCTGTAGTCCCAGCTACTCAGGAGGCTGAGGTAGGAGAACGGCGTGAACCTGGGAGGCGGAGCCTGCAATGAGCCGAGATCGCGCCACTGCACTCCAGCCTGGGCGACAGAGCGAGACTCTATCTCAAAAAACAACAACAACAACAACAAAAATTACAAATATCAAATGATACAAACACTAATATGCAGAGCAACAGAAATTATAGGAACTGGCAAGTAGTTAGGTAGTCATTTGAAGGCTGTCACCTCAAAGGAAAAACAAAAACAACCCCATTTGAATCAAACAGATTCCTTGAGCCCAGGAATTCAAGACCAGCCTGTGCAACATGGCAAAACCCCATCTCTACTAAAAAAATACAAAAATCAGCCAGGCATGGTGGTACATGCCTCCCAGCTACTAGGGAGACTGAGGTGGAAAGATGGCTTGAGCCTGGAAGGTAGAGGTTGCAGTAAGCTGACATCTCACACTGTACTCCAGCCAGCCTGGGCAACACAGCTAGAGCCTGTTTCAGAAAAAAAAAAAAAAAGAAGAAAGAAAAAAGAAAAAGGAAGGAAGGAAAGGAGGGAGGGAGAGAGGGAGGGAAATATCTAGTATTGACAGAAGGTAGCTGTGCTGGATGGACCACCAACAGGCATATTGGAAGTCGTGTGGTACTGGTGCAAAGAGCTACAAAGACAGATCTAATTCTTAGTCTTACTACTTAATAATTGTGCAACTTGGGTATCTTAATTTTCATACCCTTACCCAGACTATCTCAGAGTCACAGTGGACTGAATGAGAATATATACCCAAGTACTTTGCAAACAATAAAATGCTATGCTGGTAAAGTAGGGTTAGATTTGAAGATGGCTTTTCAAAATTCCTGAATTTCTCTCAGAGCTTCATGAACAGGAAATGCTGCAAACGAGAAAACAGTTTCAAACAGATCTGGCAGCATGAGGCTCTCAGGGTGTTATTTGCAAGCCTGTCAGAATTGCGAGTCACCAAGACAATGGCAGAGGCTACTCTTCTACTGGACAATTGGGTCAGTCCACAATGGGACCATAATAAGGCTGCTCATATTCTAGTAGAATCTTCAATGGACTGGGCTGAACAGTAATCACTCCAGAAACAAAGCTAAATTTATAAACTAGGTGGTTTAGCTAAAGGCCACCCGGGGAAAACTATCTCCTGCACACATGACTATATATTCAAAGTTCAGGGTCTAAGTAAAAAAATATATATATATATGTGTGTGTGTATATATATATATAATATAAAAAATAAATATATTCCTAGTTCTTCTAGTTTGCTAATCCTAATTCTCTCTTGGGATTTACCAGTCCTTTGGCCCTTGAGTGTATATATAAATATGTAAATACAAGGCTCAGATCTACGGAAGGGAAGTAAGAGGTGGAGGGGAGACACAGGAGAAGACTAGGATAACTATAGTCCAAACAGTTTCTCCAAAAGAAATTTTCCAACTATCTCTTTTGAAATATAATCAGGTGGCTCTTACCTTCCTAGGAACACTTCACTGCCACTACCACTAGGTACCATAAGGGACTAAAACAAATTAAAGCAGGAAAATGAAAAAGCTCAATTTCCATTTAAGCCAGCACAAAAATATACACTGAATAGCTTCTAAGCACTTGCATTGTGTGTGTGTATGTGCGTGTTGGGGATAACCAAATGGTTATCTCCAAACTATCTCAAATAGGCACTAATGGTTTCTACCTTAAGGAAACTTTACAACTTAGTTTAGTCTCACAGCTCTAAGAATACAAAAGATAATGAATGTAACTGTACAATGAGTTCAGAGAATGGGAGTGAGAACTCTCTTTACTGAGTGGGTAAGCTCTGAAGTGGTCTCCGAAGGCTAGATGGTTAATATTTCTGAAGGGTTTGGGGCACAAGACGAGTTTGGTTACAGAGGCATAAAAACAAAGGTCCACACAGCAAAATGCCTGAGATCGAATAGCAAAACTGCTGGCTACCTGGCCTCTATTCTGCAGTACCCTCCACCTCCAACTCCAGTCTTCAGACAAAGAGGGTTCTGCATTGTCTGTCAGCTGAATTACACAAATCCCTCTGACTAGCTCTTCGTTTTAGCTCTTAGCAACAATACAAGAAAGAGCCTTTCCAACAGCCCCTCTGACAAAATGGAAACTGGGATTTCTCTAACCTGTATGTATTCATCAAAAACGAGGGAGTTAGATTTAGGAGGCAATCTTCTAAGGCCTCATGTGAGAAAGGCCCAGGGTGAAACGGAAGAGAAAAGCCAGGCTGAAAGGCCACACAAAGAATCCTCTCCACCCGCAGAAGACATGCCATGAACAAACATCCAGTGTTCACCCTTAAACTCTATCAACTCAATCCAACATGATGTAGTCAAAAGAGCACTGATTTGGAAGTCAGGTGAACTGAGTTCCAAACCCAACTGTGTAACTGTGGGCAAATTACCCACTATCTTAGAGTTTTGCTTCTGCCTCTCTAAAACGGGGATATTTCTTATAGTGCAAGTCTTCAGAAAGTAATAAATAAAATAAAATGGGCACAATAAACTTTATAGGACCCTGTAGGATTAATGAGGTGATGTGAAAGTATCTAGGGCCTAAATGTTGAATCAATGGTATTCCTTCTTTCTTCTCACCTCCTGCAGTGAAAGGCCTAAATTCCTTATAAGGAAAATTTTCAGGAAGTTAGGGTCAAAGAAAAAACCATTATTTTCTTGCTTTCTATTAAACGTTGGTTTTTCCTTTTCCTTCCAACACTCAGTTCTTTCTCTTAATCTTTATCCTTCCATTCTGTCTTCATTCTCTTAAAAGCTACACTTAAGGAACCAATGACCAGGGGTTTTAAAAAGGGCCTATTTCCCCCTTTACTTCACCTCAAAGTGGGCAATTCCAATCATGACTCACTAGAAAATTATAGCCTATTGGGTGATTTAAATATTGACGACTGTTCAGATGCAGTGGCTCACACCTGTAATCCTAGCACTTTGGGAGGCCGAGGCGGGTTGGATCACCTGAGGTCAGGGGTTCGAGAGCAGCCTGGCCAACACGGTGAGACCTCGTCTCTACTAAAAATACAAAAATTACCCAGGTGCAGTGGCAGGCCCCTTTAATCCCAGCTACTTGGGAGGTTGAGGCAGAAGAATCACTTGAACCCAGGAGGCAGAGGTTGCAGTGAGCCAAGATTGCACCACTGCACTCCAGCCTGGGCAACAGGGCAAAAACTCCATCTCAAAAAATAAATAAACAAATGCTGATGACTTCTGCAATCTATACCTAAGACCTAGAGGAAACATGGGTTCCTTCCAATCACGTCTGTAAGTACCTCAAATAGAGGGGAAAAAAAAAAGCATCTTCTTCTCCACAAACCTGTTCCTTATATATTTCTCTTAATTCATGGTCCACAATTCCTTACCTGGAATTCTGAAATCAAAGGGGCTCTGAAGGCCAGGCACAATGGCTCATACCTATAATTCTAGCACTTTAGGAGGCCGAGGCAGGAGGATTGCTTGAGGCCAGGAGTTTGCGAACAGCCTACAACTGGATATTTTTGCTACAGAAATATTCATAATATTTGACCATACAGGTTTCTATCCCAGACCTCACTGGATGTGTTATACAAGTTATATGTACCATAATGACTTTCTAAAATTCAAAAAATTAGGATTCTGAAACATCTGGCATAAATAATTTCTTAAAAGGCATACACTCTCAATGGGGGCAGTATCACATCCAAAAGGGCAAATAGGTTTGTCGGCGAGGAAGAAAAAAAGTTAGGTATTAGAATGGTATGTAGCCCTTCAAAGCTCAACTTACCCAACAAAATCTTACTATTACATGAGCAGGACTGACAGTGACTTCATCGAAGGCAGACAAAATATATGCAGGATCTATGCTACAAAATTATGGTGACCAGGCGGCCATGACTGGGGAACTTTCTCTTGATTGATCACTGGATCTCGATATGGCACGAGATGGCCTGTGCATGCCTGCTGGCTGCATTATGAATGTTATTTATGTTTTATCCTCAGTGGATTGTGTGACTTGGGCTTTGGTCATTATCAAGCAAAAGTCTAAAACTTCACGAAATAATTTTAATTGTATTGTTTTACTTCTGTTGGATAAATTCTAGTTTTGAATGATTTTTAAAGTTTTGATTACATTGTTTTTATACAAACTACCAAATTGGATTGTAATTTGATACAATGTATGTAAGCAAGTAAACTGTATTAAAAGTTACATAGCAAATACAGCCATAAAAATTAAGTTAAGGCCGGCAGCGGTGGCTCAGGCCTGTAATTCTAGCACTTTGGGAGGCTGAGGTGGGCGGATTGCCTGAGCTCAGGAGTTTGAGACCAGCCTGGGCAACATGGTGAAACACCATCTCTACTAAAATACAAAAAATTAGCCAGGCGTGGTGGCATGCGCCTGTAGTCCTGGCTACTCAGGAGGCTGAGGCAGGAGAATTGTTTGAATCTGGGAGGCAGACGTTGCAGTGAGCTGAGACTGCACCGCTGTACTGCAGCCTGGGCGACAGAGTGAGACTCTGTCTCAAAAATAAATAAATAAGTTAAATGCAAACAGCTTTAAAAAAAAAAAAAGATGAGGCCAGCTGAACACGTTGGCTCACACCTGTAATCCTAGCACTTTGGGAGGCCAAGGCAGGAGAATTGCCTGAACTCAGGAGTTTGAGACCAGCCTGGGCAACATGGTGAAACCCCGTCTATATTAAAATACAAAAAATTAGCCAGGCTTGGTGGCAGGGGCCCATAATCCCAGCTACTCAGGAGGCTGAGGCATGAGAATTGTTTGAACCCAGGAGGCAGAGGTTGCAGTGAGCCAAGATTGCGCCACTGCACTCCAGCCTGGGCAACAGAGCGAGACTCTGTCGCAAAAAAAAAAAAAAAAAAAAAAAAAAAAAGATGAGGCCTCACTATGTTGCCCAGGCTGGTCTTGACCTCCTGGCCTGAAGCAATCCTCTTGCCTTGGCCTCCCAAAGTGCTGGGATTACAGGCGTGAGCCATCCTGTCCAGCCCAAATAGGTTTTTTTTCTTTTTAAAGACAGGTCTCACTCTGTTGCCCAGGCTGGAGTGCAGTGGTGTGATCTTGGTTCACTACAGCCTCCACCTCCTAAGTTTAATCTATCCTTCCACTTCACCCTCAGTAGTTAGGACTGCCGGTGCATGCCACTACACACAGCTAATTACTGTATTTTCTGTAGACACAGGGTTTGATCATGTTGCTCAGGCTGGTTTCGAACTCCTAGGCTCAAGTGATCCTCCTCAGCCTCTCAAAGTGCTCAGGAGTTTGAGCCTAACCCCAAAATTTTGTTTAGTCATTCTTTTTTTTTTGAGACTTGCTCTGTCGCCAGGCTGGAGTGCAGTGGCACAACCTCAACCTTAGCTCACTGCAACCTCCGACTCCCGGGTTCAAACAATTCTCCTGCCTCAGCCTCCTGAGTAGTTGGGACTACTGGCGCATGCCACCACGCCCAGCTCATTTTTGTATTTTTAGTAGAGATGGGGTTTCACCATGTTGTCCTGGCTGGTCTCGAACTCCTGACCTCAAGCAATCCACCCATCTCAGTCTCCCATAGTACTGGCATTACAGGCATGAGCCACCATGCCCCGTCCTGTTTAGCCTTTCTTAATCATGCATTGAATAAAAACTGAATTGTACACTTACTCTTATGTATAAAGCACAAAGTATATAAAAAGATATAGTTTATCTTGGTATTAATATTTCATAGCACAGGTACATTAGGGGGAAAAAGGTCTAAAAAGGCTCCTTAGGAAGGTGATTAAAAAAAAATTGGAGAAACAACACTGAGAAACACTGGATTAGTGTTCTGTACTAATACTTTCAAAGTTTTTCAACCCAGAAACATGGGAATTATCTTTGACAGTTCTGTTTCCCTTAACTATCACCCCACATCCAACCACTAAGAATGGTTGGCTTTATTTCCTAATTATTTCTGGACTCTGTTTCTTTTTCTCCATTCCTACTGCCACTGAACGAATTTAGGTCTTCATAATCTCTTGCCTAGATGTTACAAGAGCCTCATCAAACTGCCTTTTTCCTCCTTACACCCAAACTTTTTTGAGTTTCACTCTTGCTGCCCAGGCTGGAGTGCAATGGCATGGTCTCGGCTCATGGCAACCTCCGCCTCCTGGGTTCAAGCGATTGTCCTACCTCAGCCTCCTGAGTAGCTGGGATTACAGGCATGCACCACCACGCCCGGCTAATTTTTTGTATTTTTAGTACAGACGGGTTTTCTCTGTGTTGGTTAGGCTGGTGTTGAACTTCCGGCCTCAGGTGATTTGTCTGCCTCGGCCTCCCAAAGTGCTGAGATTACGGGCATGAGCCACCGCGCCCAGCCCACCCACGCTTCTTAAAACTGTTTACCTCTTCTCTTTTCTTTTTTCTTTAAAAATGAGACAGTGTCTCGCTAAGTTGCACATGCTGGTCTCAAACTGCTGACCTCAAGTGATCCTCCCACCTCAGCCTCCCAAAGTGCTAAGATTACAGGCATCAGCCACTGTGCCAGTCCTCTCCTCTCTCATTTCTTAGCTTACTCCAATTCACTTCCATGCCATCAAAACTGTCTTTGTAAAGGCCACTTACCAAGCACATGACGCTAAATTCAATAGACATTTTCAGTCCTTTTTTTTTTTTTTTTTTTTGCTTGTTCTCTTGGCAGCACTCAATCCTGACAACTATTTCCTTATTTTTGAAATACTCTTTCTCTTGGCTTGTTTGTTTGTTTTTGGTTTGTTCTTTTTTTTTTTTTTGAGACAAAGTCTCGCTCTTGTCCCCCAGGCTATAGTGCAATGGTACGATCTCGGCTCACTGCAACGTCTGCCTCCTGGGTTCAAGCGATTCTGTTGCCTCAGCCTCCTGAGTAGCTGGGATTACAGGCGCCTGCTACCACGCCTGGCTAATTTTTGTATTTTTAGTAGAGATGGGGTTTCACCATGTTGGCCAGGCTGGTCCTGAACTCCTGACCTCAGGTGATCCCCCCACCTCGGCTTCCCAAAGTGCTGGGACTACAGGTATAAGCCACCGTGCCCAGCTTTTTTTTTTTTTTTTTTTTTTTTTGAGACAGAGCGTTGCTGTGTTGCCCAGGCTAGACGGGAGTGGTGTGATCTCGGCTCACAGCAACCTCTGCCTCCCAGGTTCAAGTGATTCTCCTGCCTCAGTTGCTGGGATTATAGGCATGCACCACCACGCCTGGCTAAGTTTTGTGTTTTTAGTAGAGCTGGGTTTTCACCATGTTGGCCAGGCTGATCTCGAACTCCTGACCTCAGGTGATCCACCCATCTTGGCCTCCCTAAGTGCTGGAATTACAGGCATGAGACACCACATCTGGCCTCTTTCTCGTGGCTTTTAAGACACCAAGCACTCCTTTTCTTCTTTTAGTTCTGACTGATGTTTCCTTCCTTTCTGCACATCACAGCTGATCTACCTTGGCCAGCTTTTTAGCCCAGCTTTCATCACATTTTTCCTGAGTGTTATGAATCACTCCATAGTTTTAGTTGCCATGTACAGAGATAAATAGACGATCAAACCTCTATCTCGATTCCCAGGCCTCACACTCTTGAGCTCCAGACTTCTATATTCAATTGATTTTTGGACAACTTCCCTGGAGGTCAGAGAATCCTTAAAATGCACAAATTTAAATTCATCTCAATTAACAGCATCACTATCCATTCTGCTCTCAAGGCAACAGGCACAGGAGTCATGCTTAATTTTTTTTCTTGGCTTCAGCCACCAGATGAAATCAATAACCAAGTCCTGATGATTCAAATTCCTAACTCTCTTATTCCCTACTATTACCACCTCAGCTGCTGCCATCGTCTCCTGCCAGGACTACCACATTACTTGACAAGCTCCTAGTTACGGCCAGGAGCAGTAGCTTATGCCTGTAATCACTTTGGGAGGCCGAGGGAGGCAGATCACTTGAGGACAGGAATTCCAGACCAGCCTGGACAACATGCTGAAACCCCATCTCTACTAAAAATACAAAAATTAGCTGGGCATGGTGGCACGCACCTGTAATCTCAGCTATTCAGGAGGCTGAGGCAGGAGAATAGCTTGAATGCTTGAACCCAGGAGGTGGAGGTTGCAGTGAGCTGAGATCGCATCACTGCACTCCAGCCTGGGTGACAGAGCAAGACTCTGTCTCAAAAAAAAAAAAGAAAAAAGGAACTCCGTCTGGGTGTGGTGGTAATCCCAACACTCCAACACTTTGGGAGGCCAAGGAGGGAGGATCACCTGATGTCAGGTGTTCTAGACCAGCCTGGCCAACATGGAGAAACCCCATCTTTACTAAAGATACAAAAAATTAACTGAGTGTGGTGGTGGGCGCCTGTAATTCCAGCTACTCAGGAGGCTCAGGCAGGATAATCTCTTGAACCCAGGCGGCGGACGTTGCAGTGAGCTGAGATCACGCCAATGCACTCCAGCCTGGGTGACAGAGCAATACTCCATCTCAAAAACATAAATAAAAAATAAATAAATTTTTAAAAAATTAATTGGCTGGGTGCGGTGGCTCAAACCCATAATCTCAGCAGTTTGGGAGGCTGAGGCAGATGGATTGTCTGAGGTCAGAAATTCGAGACCAGCCTGGCCAACATGGTGAAATCCTGTCTCTACTAAAAAGACAAAAAAAGTTAGGCAGGCATGGTGGCCCAAGCCTGTAATCCCGCTACTCTGGAGGCTGAGGCAGAAGAATAACTTGAACCCAGGAGGCGGGGTTGTAGTGAGCCAAAATCGCACCACTGCACTCCAGCCTGTGTGGCAGAGCAAGACTCCGTCTTAAAAAAAAAAAAAAAAAATTAACATTTAAAAAATACATACAATTTTGTAAAACACATAGACTACATAACATTTCATAAAATACACAGTATATTGATTGAAGTAACATTTGCAAATAAGACAGACAATTCTCAGGCTATATTTGGCTTCAAATATCTTTTGTTAATGTTTTCAGATTTTGAAAGTTGGCTTGTAACCTTTACAAAGCAGTAAGTATTATTTATAAATCCAGGCCAAGCGTGGTAGCTCACGCCTGTAATCTCAGCACTTCGGGAGGCTGAGGCAGGTGGATCACGAGGTCAGGAGTTTGAGACCAGCCTGGTCAATATGGTGAAACCTACTAAAATTACAGTGGCGAGCACCTGTAATCCTAGCTACTCGGGAGGCTGAGGGAGGAGAATTGCTTGGACCCGGGAGGCAGAGGTTACAATGAGCTGAGATAGCGCCACTGCACTCTAGCCTGGGCGACAGAGCAAGACTCTGTCTCAAAAAAAAAAAAAAAATCCAGATATCCAGCTTCAAGAGGGAGAGGAATTATGGAAAGGATGGGAAATCATGCAATGCGACAACACTAGAACCATATTTCCCCATGGCAACAGTTGGCTGGACTCAGTAGCCAGGAAATAGGGATGTCACGTTCATCCACCAGTCTCCCTTTGGTTTATTTCATAAAATTATTCACTAGAATATAAAATCTGGAACTTCAACAGAAAGAGGTTTTGTCTGTTCTGTCAATCACTGTATTTCCAGGGCCTAGAAAAGTCCCTGGCACATAGTGGGCACTTAATGATTTGCTGAAATTAACTGCTGTCTGCCTGGTCCTAAAAGTATGAGTTTCTGACAAGTATTCACAATATGTTTCTGTCCTCCCCTCAAAGACAAAGACTAGTTAATTTAACTTTATATTTAATATAGGGCCTGGCTGGGTATGGTGGCTCATGCCTATAATTCCAGCACTTTGGGAGGCCGAGGCAGGCAGATAACCTGAGGTCAGGAGTTTGAGACCAGCCTGGTCATGGTGAAACCCCATCTCTACTAAAAATACAAAAATTAGCCGGGCGTAGTGGTGGATGCCTGTAATCCCAGCTACTCAGTAGGCTGAGGCAGGAGAATAGCTTGAACCCAGGAGGTGGAGGTTGCAGTGAGCTGAGATAGGCCATTGCACTCCAGCTAGGGTGACAAAGTGAGACTGTCTTAAAAAAAAAAAAAAAAGAAAAAAAAAAATATATATAGGCTTGACACTTAGGAAGTACTAAGTGACTAACAGCTATTAATTATCACTTATTGAGTACTTACTATGTGCTAAGCACCAAACTAAAATGCTTTACAGGCATTACCTCATTTAATTCCTGTAACAATCCTATTATCTCTATTTTATTTCATTTTTATTTTTTAAAGACAAGGTCTTGCTCTGTCACCTCGGCTATAGTACAATGGTGAGATGATATAGCTCACTGCAACCTCAAATTCCTAGGCTCAAACAATCCTTCTGCCTCAGCCTCCTACGTAGCTGGGACTACAGGCACATCCCACCACACTCAACTATTTTTTTTGTAGAGATGGGGGTTTTGCCATGTTGCCCAGACTAGTCTGGAACTCCCTGCCTCAACCGATCCTCCTTCCTGAGCCTCCCAAAGTGCTAGGAACACAAGTGTGAGCTACTGCGCCTAACCTATACCTATTTTAAAGATGAGAAAATGAGGCTATGTAGAGTAAGTAACTAGTTGAATAATAACATGGAATGAAATAACTGTAATAGAAAAAAAGGATGTGAAAAGGGCACATCACTGCACTCCAGCCTGGGAGAAAAAGCGAGACCATCTAAAAAAAAAAAAAAAAAAAGAAAGAACAAAGTGCTATAGAATTTAGGAGAGTTCATTTCCAAATTGGAAGGCATAAAGTATTTCAGAAAGGTTCATGAAAGAGGCAGCATTTAAATTAGATCTTGAAAAACAGGTGAGATGGCCAGGCACGGTGGCTCACGTTCATAATCCCAGCACTTTGGGAGGCCGAGGCGGGCAGATCACCTGAGGTTGGGAGTTCGAGACCAGCCTGACCAACATGGTGAAACCCCGTCTCTACTAAACATACAAAAAATTAGCCAGGCGTGGTGGTGCATGCCTGTAATCCCAGTTACTCAGGAGGCTAAGGCAGGAGAATCGTTTGAATCAGGAGGTGGAGATTGTGGTGAGCGGAGATCGTACCACTGCACTCCAGCCTGGGCAACAACAGTGAAACTACATCTCAAATTAAAAAGAAAAAGAAAAAGAACATAAAAACAGGTGAGATTTCCATAGGAAAGGATGGTGGCATGGGGAAGAGATTGCTTTAGTTACTTCAGGAATACTTATGTACAAACAGCCCATATTTTGATTAGAATCATACTGCGTGTCTCTTCCATGTATTAGCTATGAATTTGCCCAAGTTACTGAAACCTCTCCATCCTTTGGTTTTCTCAACTAAAACATGAGAATCTGAGAATTAAATGAACATATAAAGTACAGGCATACCTCATTTTACTGTGATTCACAGTAAAATGGTGTGTAGTTTGTTTGTTTGCTTGTTTGTTTTTTGAGACAGGGTCTCACTATGTTGCCCAGGCTGGTCTCAAACTGCTGAGCTCAAGAGTTTCGCCTGCCTTAGCCTCCCAAAGTGTTGGGATTACAGGCGTGAGCCACCATACCCGGCCAATGTGTGTTTTTTTAAAAAAACAAATTGAAGGTTTGTGGCAATCCTATGTTAAGCAAGTCTATTGGTGCCATTTTTCCAGCAGCATGTGTTCACTTTGTGTCTGTGCCACATTTTGGTAATTCTCATAATATTTCAAACTTTTGCTTATTGTTTTATCTGTTATGGTGATCTGTGATCAGTGATATTTGATGCTAGTATTGCAACTGTTTTGGGGTGCCATGAGCCATGGTCATATAAGATGGAGAACTTAATTGATAAATATTGTGTATGTTCTGACTGCTCCACCAACCAGCCATTCCAGTCTCTCTCCCTCCCTATTCCCTGAGATACAACAATATTGAAATGAGGCTAATTAATAACCCTACAATGGCCTCCATGTGTTCAAGTGAAAGGGGCAGTTGCATGATGTCTCCACATTAAGTCAAAAGCTAGAAATTATTAACCTGAGTGAGGAAGGCATGTCAAAAAACCAAGATATGCTGAAAGCTACGCCTCTTGCACCAGTTAGCAAAGCTGTGAATGCAAAGGAAAAGTTCTTTTTTTTTTTTTTTTTTTTTTGAGAAGGAGTTTCTAAGGCTGGAGTACAATGGTGTGATCTCAGCTCACTGCAACCTCCACCTCCTGGGTTCAAGAGATTCTCCTGCCTCAGCCTCCAAAGTAGCCCAAGTAGCTAGAATTACAGGCATGCACCACCACGTCCGGCTAATTTTGTATTTTTAGTAGAGACAGGATTTCTCCACGTTGGTCAGGCTGGTCTTGAACTCCCGACCTCAGGTGATCTGCCTGCCTCAGCCTCCCAAAGTGTTGGGATTACAGGCGTGAGCCACTGTACCCGACCAGGAAAAGATCTTGAAGGAAAAGAAAAGTACTAGTCCAGTGAACACACAAATGTTTAAAAAAAAAAAAGAAAAAAAAAACCGGCTGGGCACTACTCAGGAGGCTGAGGGAGGAGAATGGCATGAACCCGGGAGGCAGAGCTTACAGTGAGTCAAGATAGGGCCACTGCATTCCAACCTGGGCAATAGAGCGAAACCCCGTCTCAAAAACAGCCTTATTGCCAATATGGAGAAAGTTTTAGTGGTTTCGACAAAAGATCAAATCAGCCACAATATTCCCTTAAACCAAAGCCTAATCCAAAGCTAGGCTCTAATGATACTGGTTCATAAGGTTTAAGGAGCTGGGCGCCGTGGCTTATGCCTATAATCCTAGCACTTTGGGAGGCTGAGGCGGGTGGATCACCTGAGGTCAAGAGTTCGAGACCAACCTGGCCAACATGGTGAAACCCTGTCTCTACTAAAAATACAAAAATTAGCCAGATGTGGTGGCAGGCACCTGTAATTCTGGCTACTTGGGAGGCTGAGGCAGGAGAATCGCTTGAACCTGGGAGGCAGAAGTTGCAGTGAGCTGAGATCGTGGCACTGCACTCCAGCTTGGGCAACAGTGAGACTCCATCTCAAAAAAAAGGGTTTAAGGAAAGAAGCCATCAATGTAGAGGCCAAACTCAGTAACTCATGCTTATAATTCCAGTGGCTTCAGAGGCTGAGGAAGAAGGATCACTTAAGGATAGGACTTGCAGACCAGCCTGGGCAACATGGTGAGACACTGTCTCACAAAAATTAAAAATTGGCTGAGTGTGGTGGCACACACCTGTAGTTCCCAGCTACTTAGAAGGCTGACCTGGGGGATCCCTTGAACCCAGGAATTAGAGGTTACAGTGTGCTATTTTGCCACTGCACCCCAGCCTGGGTGACAGAGAAAAACCCTATCTTTAAAAAAAAAAAAAAAAAAAAAAAAAAAAAAAAGGCCGGGCGTGGTGGTTCACGCCTGTAATCCCAGCACTTTGGAAAGCCGAGATGGGTGGATCACAAGGTCAGGAGATTGAGACCATACTGGCTAACACGGTGAAACCCCATCTCTACTAAAAATACCAAAAAAAATAAAAATAAAAATTAGACGGGCGTGGTGGTGGGCACCTGTGGTCCCAGTTACTCGGGAGGCTGAGGCAGGAGAATGGCGTGAACCCAGGCAGCGGAGTTTGTAGTGAGCCGAGGTTGCACCACTGCACTCCAGCCTGGGCGACAGAGACAGACTCCGTCTCAAAAAAAAAAAAAGTAAGGCCAGGCGCAGTGGCTCGTGCCAATAATCCCAGCAGTTTGGGAGGCCAAGGTGGGCGGATCACTTGAGGTCAGGAGTTCAAGACCAGCCTGGCCAACATAGTGAAACCCTGTCTCTACTAAAAATACAAAAATTTTCTGGGCATGGTGGTGCACGCCTATAATCCCAGCTACTCAGGAGACTGAGGCATGAGAATTGCTTCAACCCGGGAGACAGAGGTTTCAGTGAGGCGAGATGGTGCCACTGCACTCCAGTCTGGGTGACAGAGTGAGACACTGTCTCAAAAAAAGTGCAAGGTGAAGCAGCATGTGCTGATGTAGAAGCTACAGCAAGTTATCCAGAAGATCTAGCTAAGATCACTGATGAAGGTGGCTACACTAGCCAACAGGTTTTCAATGTAGAAGAAACTGCTTTCCACTGGAGGAAGATATCATCTGGGACTTTCATAGCTAGAGAGAAGTCAATGCCTGGCTTCAAAGCTTCAAATGACAGGCTGACTCTCTTGTTATGGGCTAACGTAGCTGGGGCCTTTAAGTTGAAGCCAACTCTCAATTACCATTCTGAAAATCTCAGAAGCTTAAAATGTATGCTGAATTCACTGTGTTTATGCTTTATAAGTGGAACAATAAAGCCTGGATGACAGTACATCTCTTTACAGCCTGATTTACTGAATATATACATATATCTATATCTATATCTATATCTATATCTATATCTATATATTTTTTTTTGAGACAAGAGTTTTGCTCTTGTTGCCCAGGCTGGAGTGCAGCAGCACGATTTTAGCTCACTGCAACTTCCACCTCCCAAGTTCAAGTGATTCTCTTGCCTCAGCCTCCCAAGTAGCTGGGATTATAGGTGTCCACCACCACGCCAGGCTAATTTTTTGTATTTTTAGTAGAGACAGGGTTTCGCCATGTTGGGTGGGCTGGTCTTGAACTCCTGACCTCAGGTGATCTGCCCACCTTGGCCTCCCAAAGTGCTGGGATTACAGGCACAAGCCACCGCACCCAGCCGATTTACTGAATATTTTAAGCCCATAGTTGAACCCTATTACTCAGAAAAGGTTTCAAAATATTACTGTTCAATGACCATGCACCTGTTCATCCAAGAGCTCTGATGGAGATATACAACGGGATTAATGTTGTTTTATTTTCTTTTTTTGAGACGAAGTCTCAGTTTGTGCCCAGGCTAAAGTACGTGGCATGATTTCAGCTCACTGCAACTTCTGCCTCTCAAGTTTAGGTGATTCTCCTGCCTCAGCCTCCAGAGTTGCTGGGATTACAGGCACACATCACCATGCCCAGCTAATTTTTTTGTATTTTTACTAGAGACAAGGTTTCACCATGTTGGCCAGGCTGGTCTCGGACTCCTGACCTCAAGTGTTCTGCCCGCCTTGGCCTCCCAAAGTGCCGAGATTACAGGTGTGAGCCATCGTGCCAGGCTTAATGTTGTTTTCCCGCCTGTTAACACAACATCCATTCTGTAGCCATACAGAATCCATCCATTCTGTATGAATTAAGGAGTGATTTCCACTTTCAGGTCTTATAAAAACATTTACGATCCATGAGAGGTCAAAATATCATCATAAATAAGAGTTTGGAAGAAGTTGATACCAACTCTCATGGATGACTTTAAGAGGTTCAAGACTTCAATGGAGCAAGTCACTGTAGATGGGGTGGAAACAGCAAGATAACTGGAAGTGAAAATGTGATAACGAGATAACTGAAAATGTGACTGAACTGCTGCAATCTCACGATCAAACTTGAATGGATGAACAGCTATTCTTAAAGGTGGGCAAACAAAAGTGGTTCCTTGAGATGGAATCTACTCCTTGTGAAAATGCCATTAACCCTGTTGGGCAAGGCTGGGCAAGGTGGCTCACACCTGTAATCCCAACACTTTGGGAGGCCAAGGCAGGAAGATCACTTGAGCCCAGTTCAAGACCAGCCTAGGCAACACTCTTTAAAAACAATTTTAAAAATTAGCCGGGCATGGTGGTGCATGCCTATAGTCCCAGCTACTCAGGAGGCTGAGGTAGGAGGATTGCTCGAGCCTGGGAATTCAAGGCTGTAGTGTGCTGTTGATTGCACCACTGCATTCCAGCCTGCGTGACAGAGTGAGACCCTGTCTTAATAAATAAAAAAATAAACATATATACAAACATATATTCATACATGAACTGATGACAAAGGATTTTGGGGGTTTTCTTGAGACAAGGTCTTGCTCTGTCGCCCAGGCTGGTGTGCAATGGCACAATCATGGCTCACTGAAACCTCAACCTCCCAGGTTCAAGTGATTCTCCCACTTCAGTTTCCTGAGTAGCTGGGACTACAGTCACGCACCACCACACCCAGCTAATTTTTTAAATGTTTTGTAGAGATGGGGTCTCACTATGTTGCCCAGGCTGGTCTGAAACTCTTGAGCTCAAGCAATCCTCCCACCTCATCCTCTCAAAGTGCTGGGATTATAGGCGTGAGCCACCAAGACCAGAAGACTTAGAACATTACATAAACTTAGTTAATAAAGTAGTGGCAGGGTTTGAAATTTTGAAAGGTCTACTGTGGAGAAAAATGTTATTAAACAACATCACGTTACAGAGAAATCTGTCGTGAAAGGAAGAATCAATTGATGCCGCAAATTTCATAGGTTTTCTTATTTTAAGAAATTGCCACAGCCACCCCAGACAATTACCACCCTGATCAGTCAGCAGCCATCAACATCAGGACCCTCCACCAGCAAAGATTACAACTCACCGAATAGCAATTTTTCACAATAAGTATTTCTAAATTAAGATACGTACTTTTGGCCAGGCACTGTGGCTCATGCCTGTAATCCCAGCACTTTGGGAGGCTGAGGCGGGCAGATCACGAGGTCAGGAGTTTGAGACCAGCCTGGCCAACATGGTAAAACCCCATCTCTACTAAAAACACAAAAATTAGCTGGGTGTGGTGGTGGGTGCCTGTAATCCCAGCTACTCAGGAGGATGCGGCAGGAGAATCGTTTGAACCCAGGAATTGGAGGTTGCAGTGAGCTGAGATCACGCCACTGCACTCGAGCCTGGGTGACAGGACGAGCCTCTGTCTCAAATAAATAAATAAATAAATAAATAAATAAATAAATAAATAAATGAGGTACTTTCACTATACATACTATTGTACATTTAAGAGACTACAGTATAGTATAAACATAACTTTTATATACAGAAAACAGAAAAATTGGTATGACTTGCTTTATTATATTTGCTTTATTGCAGGGGTCTGGAACCAAACTTGCCTTAGCTCTGAAGTATGCCTCTACTTAGAAGAGTACCTAGCACATAGCGTTGGGTATTCTTATTACAGCTTTCCCATCTCTGTCTTTTAGGGAGTGCAGTGGCACCATCTCGGCTCACTGTAAGCTCCGCCTCCCAGGCTCACGCCATTCTCCTGCCTCAGCCTCCCGAGGAGCTGGGACTACAGGCACCCACCACCACGCCCGGGTACTTTTTTGTATTTTTAGTAGAGACAGGGTTTCACCATGTTAGCCAGGATGGTCTTGATCTCCTGACCTTGTGATCCGCCCGCCTCGGCCTCCCAAAGTGCTGGGATTACCATCTGTCTTTTTTTGTGGCTCTCACATTTTGGTGCAACCTGGGTTAAAATACAAACTGTCAAAAAAAAATTAAATAAAAGCTGGCAAGTCTCTTTTAAATAAGGAAGGCTTCTCCAGAAGTTCCCCAGGCTTCCCTTTCCATCTAATCAGCGAGAACTGTATCATATGCCCATGCCTAAATCAATCACTGTCTAGGGAGCTAGAGTTACAATGATTGGTTTAGAGTTTATATCAATACCCACCCCCTGGGGTAAGGAAGCGTGGCCAAATTCCCAGTTAGCAAAGTAGTAGTAATGGTGATAAGAAAATAATGTCTGCAAGACTCATGAGGTTGTAGGCTCTGCTAGAGAGAGTCACAGTAAAGCCATCTCCAGAGCTACAAATATCACCTCTACAGGGCACCTAGTGGCAGGGAAATCACTACAAAAGTCTGTTAAGGGTAATGACATTTGGCACAGCAGAAATAGTGTAGGATATACAACTGAGCTAGTGGAGGGTACACGTAAGAGGCAGTGAAACACAGCAGGTTCTGTATTTGTGTGCATGTGAAGGCAGGCTGTTAGAGTCTCCAGTGCCCAAAGGATCCAGATTACCACCCTTGGACTAGTCACCTAATCTTCTCAAAGCCTCAGTTTATAATTGTAAATGGAGATAACCCAACATAACTTAGATTAGCTGTTAGGATTAAATGAATGCATTAGTTTGATCTACATGGGGTATAGATAAAACAAAAAGCTGACATTCATAAAGACAAGCTACGATGAGGGACAGATACCTGAGATGGAGCTGGAAAGGGGAAGTTACCTGACTCTAGGCTAAAAATCCCCTTCAAGACCTTGGTCAGGTTTTGTTGCTTCACTGAAGACTTTCATGTTGAACTGTACCAGAATAGGACTAACTTTATTTCTTAACTCCTTAAGTCTTCTTATAGATTTATGTGCTGCAAAATGGGTAAGAATCTTACTTCTGGCTTTGTGGCTTATTGGCTGTGTTATCTTCTCTGAGGCAGCTTCCCAATCTATAAAGCTAAGTAAATCTCTACTTATTTCACTGAGCTTATTAAACAATAGTTCCTTCCCTTTGAGGCAATAGTGTTTCTGAAACTGAAGACCAATACAAAGTTTATAACAAAGTTTATAACATAAAACCCCCTAAATGTTTTTCACTGATAGATGAAGATCCAGCTACTAAGAAGGGCCTATCAGTCTTATTACTCAATAGAGAAACCTGGAAACCAGAGTGCTTAAGGGAAAGGAACATTATTGAAAGTGGAAAAGAATCTGTTCTCGGCCGGGTGCGGTGGCTCAAGCCTGTAATCCCAGCACTTTGGGAGGCCGAGACGGGCGGATCACAACGTCAGGAGATCGAGACCATCCTAGCTAACACGGTGAAACCCCGTCTCTACTAAAAAAAATACAAAAAAAAAACTAGCTGGGCATGGTGGCGGGCGCCTGTAGTCCCAGCTACTCGGGAGGCTGAGGCAGGAGAATGGTGTAAACCTGGGAGGCGGAGCTTGCAGTGAGCTGAGATCCGGCCACTGCACTCCAGCCTGGGGGACAGAGCGAGACTCTGCCTCAAAAAAAAGGAATCTGTTCTGATATTCATAGAGCCCTTACTAGGCTCCAAACACTGTTATCTGTTTTTTGTTTGTTTATTACCAGACTCACTGCAACCTATGCCTCCCGGGTTCAAGGAATTCTCCCGTCTCAGCCTCCCAAGTAACTAGGACTATAGGAACACGACACCATGCCTGGCTAATTTTTGTATTTTTGTAGAGACAGGGTTTCACCATATTGGTCAGGTTAGTCTCCTACTCCTGACTTCAGGTGATCCACCTGCCTCGGCCTGTGGGATTATAGGCGTGAGCCACCTTGCCCAGCCCAAATGCTGTTATCTTATTTAGTCCCCAAATACGTTGATAACACAGCCCCACCCCTTCTTTCTAGAGGTGAGAAAAGTTCACAAAAAGAAGAAAAACAACATTATTGTGGACTGTGCTAGATGCTTTCCATGTGTGTTGTTGTGTCTGACATTTAAGTGACTTCCAATACGAGATCTGATTCTAAAGTCATTGCCTTGAAGCTCAAGTGAATAATTTCTGCTTCCTTAGAATCACGGATGTTAAAAAATTCAATTCCAGGCCAGGCGCAGTAGTTCATGCCTGCAATCCCAGCGTTTTGGGAGGCCGACACGGGCGGATCACCTGAGGTCAGGAGTTTGAGACCAGCTTGGCCAACATGGTGAAACCCTGTCTCTACTAAAAACACAAAAATTAACTGGGCGTGCTGGCGGGCACCTGTACTCTCAGCTACTCGGGAGGCTGAGGCAGAAAAATTACTTTAACCCAGGAGGCAGAGGTTGCAGTGAGCCGAGATCAGGCCACTGCACTCCAGCATGGGAGACAAGAGTGAAATTCCTTCTCAGAAAAAAAAAAAAAAAGATTTCAAAGTGGCCAGGCGTGTGGCTCACGCTTGTAATCTCAGCACTTTGGAAGGCCAAGGCGGGTGGATCACGAGGTCAGGAGATCAAGACCATCCTGGCTAACACGGTGAAACCCCGTCTCTACTAAAAATACAAAAAAATTAGCCAGGTGTGGTGGCAGCCACCTGTAGTCCCAGCTACTCGGGAGGCTGAGCCAGGAGAATGGCATGAACCTGGGAAGGTGGAGGTTGCAGTGAGCCGAGATCAAGCCAATGCCTGGGTG
Source organism: Chlorocebus sabaeus (assembly GCF_047675955.1). Classification (NCBI taxonomy): domain Eukaryota; kingdom Metazoa; phylum Chordata; class Mammalia; order Primates; family Cercopithecidae; genus Chlorocebus; species Chlorocebus sabaeus. The sequence continues at coordinate 104,994,520 of NC_132923.1, forward strand.
ACAGGGTGAGCCTCCATCTCAAAAAAAAAAAACAATAAATAAATAAAAAGATTTCAAAGTGGGCCCACATGCAAAAACAAAAACAAAACAAAACAAAAACCCCAAAGACATTTACAACTTTGCCTAGGGTTAAAAGTTTTTTCCCCTTTTCTCCCAGCCCAACCACTAGAGAGCCAGGTCATTTAAAAAAAAAAAAAAAGGCCGGGCACAGTGGCTCACACCTGTAATCCCAGCACTTGGGGAGGTCGAGGCGGACCGATCACTTGAGGTCAGGGGTTCGAGACCAGCCTGGCCAACACGGCGAAACTCTGTCTCTACCAAAAAAAACACAAAAATTAGCCGGGCGTGGTGGTGGGTGCCTGTAATCCCAGCTACTCGGGAGGTTGAGGCAGGAGAATCGCTTGAACCCGGGAGGCAGGAGGTTGCAGTGAGCCGAGATCGCGCCATTGCACTCCAGCCTGGGTGACAGAGCAAGACGCTATCAACAACAACAACAAACAGCAGTTACAAACTAGGTTTGGGAGTGTTCACCCTGGCTTAGCCACTGTATGACCTTGGCTAAGTTACTTTACCTCTCTAAAGCTCAGCTTCCACATCTGTAAAATAGCAATAATGGTAGCATCTATTTCCTTAGGTTGTACAAATTAAGCAAAACAAGACATGTAAAGCAATCAGAACAATGCCCGCACGTAAAAAGAGCTTAGCAAATTTCAGTTTTTACTGCTGTAGAGGAATTACCACTGTTGGTTGTCTCTAAATCCAAAGACTTCGCCATGGTATTCTCTCTGAACAGAGGCCTTGCCAGCCGGAGTGCCCTCAGAAAGATCAACAGGTCGCTCCTTTTCTCCTTACCAGGGCCAGCCCAGAAACCTAAAGTCCCCAACCTAAAGATGGCCAAGAGGACTTGGCCTTTGGTGTTCTACCATCACAAGGGATGCCACTATGAGCCCAACCGAACCACACTATTTCCACCTTGATTCCGTTCTCCCGGCCTTCAGCGGTGCAAGCTGCCCTCGGCCTGGCTGCCCATGCTTACCAGCCTGGTGCTGGATCGCCTGGCGTCCCCTCACCAGAGGACTCCACCCCGCTACGTAGGTAGGACTTCCCTGAGTTCAGGGGAGCCACTGAATCTAGTCAAGACGCGCGTCGGCCAAACACAAGCCAGGAGAAAGCTACCTTAGCGCTGCCCAGGCCTGCCGCCAGGAGCCCGTCCCCCAGCCCCAGTCTGGGAGCAGGGCAGAGAGTAGGCCCCTTTCTATCTCCCAGGAACACGTGGGCTCCTGTCCGAGGCCACCATGTGGGGGGCTCCAGGCGTGCCAAGGTGTCCCCCGAACCAGCATCAAAAGACTGCTCCTAGCGCGGGCCCTAGCTCGGCCCAAAACTGGCAAGAGGAGCACTCCCGGCCTGACTTTTCCACTCAGACCTAGCTAGAGGGGATGCAGACATCTTCCGCAGACCGGAGACAGGCTCTCGCCAAATCCCAGGCCCCGACACTCCCTGAGCCCAAGAACCCTACTGCCTGGTTTCCTCACTCACCCATCGCGGCTCCGCTCGCTCACTTGGCGGCGGCGGCGGCGGCGGCGGCGGCAGCGACGGCAGCTTCAGCGGCAGCCTTCAGTAGACAATATGGCAGACCTGAAGGACGGAAGCTCGAAAGGGACAAACCACTTAACTCCAGGACGAAACGCGTTATTGGCCCAACCGCGTATCATTACACCGAAGTGCGCACTTAAAGAGACCGCAGCCACTAAAGGTGGGGAGTGGAAATGAAATACGAAAGGAGTGACTGGGAGGAGACTGGGAGTGATACCTACGAAAGTTAAGTGTGTTTAGGAGTTCCCAGTTGTTTCTGCTACTATTTCTTTTTTTTTTAATCTTGAAATTTTTTTCCCCTGAACTTTTTCCTCTCGGAAGTTTATCTCCCCCCTCCTTTTTTTTTGACACAAAGTCTCGCTCTTGTCCCCCAGGCTGGAGTGCGATGGCGCGATCTCGGCTCACTGCAAACTCTGCCTCCCGGGTTCAAGCGATTCTCCTGCCTCGGACCCCCGAGTAGCTGGGATTACAGGTGCCTGCCACCACGCCTGGCTAATTTTTGTATTTTTACTAGAGATGGGGGTTTCACCATGTTGGCCAGGCTGGTCTCCTGACCTCAGGTGATCCCGCCCCCCCCCCCGCCCCAAAAGTGCTGGGATTACAGGCTTGAGCCACCGCGCCCGGCCAGTTTATCCCTTCTTTTCACAGTTAAAACCAAACGGCTGGGTGCTGTGGCTCACGCCTGTAATCCCAGCATTTTGGGAGGCTGAAGTGGGCAGATCACCTGAGGTCAGAAGTTCGAGACCAGCCTGCCCAACATGGTCTCTATTAAAAATACAAAACTTAGCCGGGCATGGTGGTGCGTGCCTGTAATCCCAGCTACTCGGGAGGCTGAGGCAGGAGAATTGCTTTAACCCGGGAGGCAGAGGTTGCAGTGAACCGAGATTGCGCCACTGCATTACAGCCTGAGCGACAAGAGCAAAACTCCGTCTCTAAAAACAAAACAACAGTCATAGACCCTGGGCTGAATATGAATAACGAATCATCTAGAGAGGGGAAGTGCCTTGCTCAATGAGGCTATGGAGAAAAGGAAACGAAGAGGTAAGACTAAACTCAGGTTTTCTGATTAGGCCTACACAGGTAGTCCTAGTTGAGGTTGCAATCTTATTGGGAGATGAGAAATAGAAAAATAGGGCTAGGTGTGGCGGTTCATGCTTGTCTGTAATCCTAACATTTTGGGAGACTGAGGTCAAAGGATCACTTGAGGCTAGGAGCTCAAGACCAGACTGGGCAATACAGTGAGACCCCATCTCCACAAAAAATAAATTAAAAGAAAAAAATTAGAGGGGGTTGGTAATGCGCACTTGTACTCGGAAGACTGAGGCGAGAGGATCACTTGAGCCCAGGAGGTCAAGGCTGCACTGCCATGACTGTGCCACTATACTCCAGGTTGGGTGAGAGAGTGAGACTCTGTCTCTGAAAAAAACAAAACAAAACAAAAACAAAAACAGAGAGAGAGAGAGAGAGAGAAAGAAATAGGCTGGACGTGGTGGCTCATTCCTGCAATCCCAGCATTTTAGGAGGCTGAGGCGGGCAGATTGCTTGAGCCCAGGAGTTCGAGATCAGCCTGGGCAACATAGCAAGACCCCTGTCTCTTAAAAAAAAAAGAAGAAAAAAGAAAAACATTGAGACTTATGCAGTATAGTTGACAGAGTGATTTCATAATCATTATTTCATTTATCCTCACAGCAAGCTCCTTGAGGGCAGGGGTGGGTTCTGTATTGTTTACCACCGTATCTCCAGCACCTAGCACAGAATCTGGCACATTATGTGCGCTCCATAAATAACTGTTGAATGAATAAACAAAGGAATGAACAGAAAATTGAGTTACACAGAGCAAGGGATATGATCTCCCCTTTTAGAGATGAGGAAATTGAGGCTCTTATTATTCATATGCCTTTTGAATCATGGGACATATGGCTAGTACATATCAGGCCTTTCTTTTTCTATGACATGCCAGCCCTCCTGTCCCCCACCTCGACACACAGAGCCAGGCTATATCTTCAAGACATAGAGGGATCTATCTTCTGGAAGCAGAATGAGGGCCTGTCACAACAAATTGCCAACTTTAGTTGTGTGCCTGGCCTATTTTCTTGCGGGAAAGAAATCAAAATGAAAACTCTAGGATGAAGGTCAGGAAGGGGCACACTATATTTCCCTTCCTACTGCCCCTGCTTACAGTGAGACCTCATCACTTTGCCCTGTTCTATATTGCCTGCCTCCTTTCTGGCCTCCTGCCTCCAGACTCTCCGGCTCCCACCCACTATCTCCTGAAAAGCAGAGACCTGTAATCCCAGCTACTGGGAAGGCTGAGGTGGGAGAATTGCTTGAACCCAGGAGTTGAAGACCAGCCTGGGCAACATGGAGAAACGCTGTCTCATTAAAAAAAAAAAAAGAAAGGCGGGCGCGGTGGCTCAAGCCTGTAATCCCAGCACTTTGGGAGGCCGAGACGGGCGGATCACGAGGTCAGGAGATCGAGACCAGCCTGGGTAACATGGTGAAACCCCGTCTCTACTAAAAAAATACAAAAAACTAGCCGGGTGAGGTGGTGGACGCCTGTAGTCCCAGCTACTCGGGAGGCTGAGGCGGGAGAATGTTGTAAACCCGGGAGGCGGAGCTTGCAGTGAGCTGAGATCCGGCCACTGCACTCCAGCCTGGGCGACAGAGCAAGACTCCGTCTCAAAAAAAAAAAAGAAAAAAAAACAGAAACCTTACAGTGTAACTCTTCTGCTTAGCAACTTCCTACTGCCTGCCCTTAGGTAATGCCCATTTTAATCTGGCACACAGACTGGTCCTTACCTGCTACTTGGGCTACTCCCCACCATGCAACGCAGGCTCCAACCATATTTGGAGAACCACTTTTCTTCAAATACGCTCCTATCTTCTGATGTGCCTTTGCATATGCTGTTCCCTCTGCTTAGAATGCAGTGCCCTCCCTTCCCCACTTAGCCGTGAGAACTACTCACTTTTTTTTTTTTTTTTTTTTTTTTTTGAAACAAGAGTTTTGCTCTTGTTGTCCAGGCTGGAGTACAATGGCATGATCTTGGCTCACTGCAACCTTCGCCTCCCGGGTTCAAGCGACTCTCCTGCCTTATCCTCCTGACTAGCTGGGATTACAGGCATGCACCACCACACCTGGCTAATTTTTTTTTGTTGTTGTTGTTTCTTTTTGAGACAGAGTCTAGCTCTGTCGCCCAGGCTGGAGTAAAGTGGCACAATCTCGGCTCACTACAACCTCTGCCTCCTGGGTTCAAGCGATTCTCCTGCCTCAGTCTCCCGAGTAGCTGGGATTACAGGTGCCTGCCACCATACCCAGCTGATTTTTGTATTTTTAGTAGAGACGGGGTTTCACTGTGTTGGCCAAGCTTGTCTCGAACTCCTGACCTCGTGATCCACCCGCCTCAGCCTCCCAAAGTGCTGGGATTACAAGCGTGAGCCACTACGCCCAGCCGAATTTTTGTGTTTTTAGTAGAGACGGGGTTTTGCCATGTTGACCAGACTGGTGTTGAACTCCTGACCTCAGGTGATCCACCCACCTCAGCCTCCCAAAGTGCTGGGATTACAGGTGTGAGCCACCGCGCCCGACTCTGAGAACTACTCACTTTCAAGACCCAACTCAGCTATCAGCTCTTTGGGGAAGCCTGTCTTTCCAGATAGGGTACCTGTCCTCTCTGCTACTACAGGAAGAAATGGATACTAGTGCCAGGTGCGGTGGCTCAAGCCTGTAATCCCAGCACTTTGGGAGGCCGAGACGGGCGGATCACGAGGTCAGGAGATCGAGACCATCCTGGCTAACACGGGGAAACCCCATCTCTACTAAAAAAATACAAAAAGCTAGCCGGGCGAGGTGGCGGGTGCCTGTAGTCCCAGCTACTCTGGAGGCTGAGGCAGGAGAATGGCGTAAACCCGGGAGGCGGAGCTTGCAGTGAGCTGAGATCCGGCCACTGCACTCCAGCCTGGGCGACAGAGCAAGACTCCGTCTCCAAAAAAAAAAAAAAAAAGAAATGGACACTAGTTTTCCTTAGCATTTCACACCCAAATTTGCTCATAATGTGTGTCCATTTCTCCTTGTTGTCTTTGGAAGGGACAGTATTTTCCTTATCTTTGTAACCATTCCAGTGTTCAGCAGAGTGTCCGCCTCAATAGAGGCACCAAAAATATTTGTTGAGGTGTGTGTCTCCCATATACCACTGTGAGCTCGTCTGCATACCTTATGGCCAAGAAGGGCTCAGGGACCATGGGCTGAATAGATGAGAATGGCTGAGTGTCCATGTGTCCTCTCCTTTCAGCCTGAACCCTCTATCCTATGCCCATAGGAGGCAGTGACCCTACAAGCAGCTGTTTCTACTCTAGCATGTGACCCTGCTCATACACCTTTGCTAGCCTAGGACTACTGGTCCTCCCTGATCCAGCCTCTGTTGACCTTTCCCGCTCCACTTTTTTTTTGTTTTTTAACTCTTCCTGCTCTAAGATCTGCATTTTGTTTTCCTTCCCCGAAACACACCAGGATGCTCCAAATCTATGTGCTACTGCATGTGCACTATTACATTTGCCTGCTTCTCTAACTGAAACACCCTTTTCCTCTCTTGTCCACCTAGGAAGTGGCTAATACAATTCAGACTATCCCCTCCTCCAAGAAGCCCAGAGAAAATTAAACATTCTCTCCCCTCTGCTCTGCTGTACCTTGTAACTGTTGGGCTCATCCCAGTGTAGTATTACTTGCTTGTTCGTGTCTTGGCATCCTCACCATCTAGCATAATACCCAGTAAGGAGGGTCTCAGTGACTACATGCTGAGAGAATCAAGACATCACCCTCTGCCAGGATAGTAGTGTCATCTTTCAGAGGTTTTTTGAGATGGAGTTTCGCTCTTGTTGCCCAGGCTGGATCTTGGCTCTATCTTGGCACTGCACGATTGCAGTGGCACGATCTTGGCTCACTGCAACCTCTGCCTCCAGAGTTTAAGCAATTCTTCTGCTTCAGCCTCCTGAGTAGCTGGGATTATAGGCATGCACCACCCACCATGCCTGGCTAATTTTGTATTTTTAGTAGAGACAGGGTTTCTCCATGTTGGTCAGGCTGGTCTCAAATTGCTGACCTCAGGTGATCCACCTGCCTCGGCCTCCCAAAGTGCTCGGATTACAGGTGTGAGCCATGGTGCCCGGCCTTATTTTTATTTTTTTTTAAGACGGAGTCTTGCTCTGTCACCCAGGCTGGAGTGCAATGGTGCGATCTCAGTTCACTGCAACCTCTGCCTCCAGGTTCCAGCGATTCTCGTGCCTCAGCTTTCCAAGTAGCTGGGACTACAGACATGCGCCACTACGCCTGGCTTTTTTTTTTTTTTTTTTTTTTTGAGACTGAGTCTCACTCTGTCGCCCAGGCTGGAGTGCAGTGGCATGATCTTGACTCACTGCAAGCTCTGCCTCCCGGGTTCACACCATTCTCCTGCCTCAGCCTCCTGAGTAGCTGGGACTATAGGCGCCTGCCACCGCGCCCGGCTAATCTTTTTGTATTTTTTAGTAGAGATGGGGTTTCACCGTGGTCTTCATCTCCTGATCTCATGATCCGCCTGCCTTGGCCTCCCAAAGTGCTAGGATTACAGGCGTGAGCCACTGCACCCGGCTGCGCCTGGCTAACTTTTGTATTTTTAGTAGAGACGTGGTTTTACCATCTTGGCCAGGCTGGTCTCAGACTCCTGGTTTCCAGTGATCCACCCACCTCAGCCTCCCGAAGTGCTGGGATTACAGGCTTGAGCCACTGTGCCAGGCCTTTCAGAGGTTTTATGTCCAGCTTTACCACTTCCTAGCTGTATGACTATGGGCAAGTCACTATAACTCCCTGAGCTCCAGTTCTTCATCCATTGGAGTGACAGTACTTTATTCCCAGGGTTGTCATAAAAGTTAAATTAAGGCAAGGCCTGAAATACACACAGAGCAGCATCTGGTACACAGTGAGCATTCAGTTCGCAGTAGCTATCACTGCTACCATGGCCTCCAGTGCCGCCTCATCTCCTCTCTCCTGAAGAAGGCAGTACCCACAGAGGCTTCAGAAGCCACATGTGGGGGCTTTCTAAACCAGAATCTCACACCTCTGCAATACGTCTCACACACCCGAAGGGAAAGAACCACAGGACACAGGCTTGTTGGGAGTATAAAAATAGGACTTTTTTCCTTATCACATCAATTATCAAAGAAACAGTACGTAACAAAAATACAAAGCTCTGGTGGATTTTTTTGTCTTTTTTTTTCCCCCCTCCCGCTCCTACCCAACAGCCCCTTGCCAGGGAGCCCCTGGCTGAAGCCTGGACGCTGTCCCTGAGGTCACCCCAGAGCTCACGAGAAACGGTGGTCCAGGTCTCTCTGGGGGCTAGCAGAGTATGAGTAGGCCTTGCCCAATACCAAGCGGTCCCGGAGCAGCTTGAAGAAGGCATAGTAGTTGCTGAAGAGGATGAGGGCCAGCGAGATGGTCTGGTGCCACTTTTCGGAGGACATTAGGGAGTACAGCTGGTAGACAATGACAGCGCCCTCCAGCAGCAGGAGGATGTTAAGGATCCGCAGGGGTTTGCTGAAAAAGAACTGCAACCAGAAGGGGGTGGGCATGGCTAAAAGGTGTGCTCCAGAAACCTTCCTCCTGGATAGGGGTTCTGGGTGGGCCAGTGAAGGGGACAGGCTCTTGGGGCCCCATGCAGACATGGGTGGGGTGGAAGACTTTCTGGGGTTGGATGTGGACTTTGCCACCTCTTCTGCCTCTGCTTGTGGTATTCCTCCTGATAGGACTGCTGCTTCCCACGTAAGTCATCTAAGATCCTGTTCAACTTCTACCTCCCCTAGGAAGTCTTTCTTGACAGGTTCTGCTTGCTCTCTCAAACTCTTTTTGTGGTCTAAAGTCAACACCTTTTAAAAAAATTTTTTTTTGGCCGGGCGCGGTGGCTCAAGCCTGTAATCCCAGCACTTTGGGAGGCCGAGACGGGTGGATCACGAGGTCAGGAGATCGAGACCATCCTGGCTAACACGGTGACACCCCGTCTCTACTAAAAATACAAAAAACTAGCCGGGCGAGGTGGCGGGCGCCTGTAGTCCCAGCTACTCCAGACGCTGAGGCAGGAGAATGGCGTAAACCCAGGAGGCGGAGCTTGCAGTGAGCTGAGATCCGGCCACTGCACTCCAGTCCAGGCTACAGAGCAAGACTCCGTCTCAAAAAAAAAAAAAAAAAAAAAAAAAAATTTTTTTTTTGACCAGGTGCAGTGGCTCACAGCACTTTGGGAGGCCGAGGCAGGCGGATCACGAGGTCAGGAGATCAAGATCATCCTAACACGGTGAAACCCCGTCTCTATTAAAAATACAAACAATTAGCTGGGCGTGGTGGCGGGTGCCTGTAGTACCAGCTACTCAGGAGGCTGAGGCAGGAGAATGGCGTAAACCCAGGAGGTGGAGCTTGCAGTGAGCTGAGATAGAGCCACTGCACTCCAGCCTGGGCGACAGAGCAAGACTCTGTCTCAAAAAATAAAAAATAAAATCAATCAATTTATCTATCTATCTATCGATTTTTTAAATTTTTTATATATTTTTTTAATTTTAATTTTTGAAAATTTTTTCTCCCTCATCCACTGACCCTCAATAACATCAACACCTTTTAATGTCATCTCCTGGCTATTGTTGGGCCTGAACAAATTAGAATCCTATGACACAGGCATGGAAAGTTATTACAGACTCTACAGCCTGAATTACCTACTACTTCATAGGTAGCATCCCTAGCTAGGCTGGAAGCTGCCAAGGGACATGGCAACAGCTCACTCTCAACAGCAAGGCAGAATGCAGGGACTAAAAAAAAATTTCTTATCAGTTCAAAAAAGTGCACAGTGTCTAGGGATTTTGATTCCACAGGGGCCAAGGTACCTAAATCTCAAGAGCTGCTTACAGGACAGGAGAAGTGGCAGGAAATGGGAGGCCAAGAGACCAGGATGTCAGGCTCAGCTCTGCACTTAACAGGCTGCAATACTTTGGGCAAGTCCTTTTCCTCTCTGGGGCTTGGATTTCTCAACTGTGAAATGAACACATCAGTCTAGGTCAGTGATTTCTCATGCTGTGTCCTTTGAGCCCCAGGTTTCAAGGGGATCCTTTAGGAGTTACAGGAGGGGTGAGCAGGAAGTGAAGGGGGTTCTAACTCCTCCAAACAGAGCAGCGCCAGGAGGTCCCATATATTGGATTTTGGCCTCTGATTGTGTTTTAAAAAAAGGGGGGGGGGGGCGGATTTCATAGTGAAATTAAAAAAAAAAAAAAAGATCACTATTTTAGATAATTTTGGGCAGCCCTTTCCATAGCTAAGTCATGAGTCATTACCATTACATCTCAAGTTTCACAACAAGGCAGCCTTTAACAAGTTAAACTCTCTAAGCTGATTTCAGTATCTAAAAACAGAGATAACCCTAGCATATCTTTCACATACAAGGTTCAGGGGAAGGCTGACTGGAAGGTGCATGGAGAGTGCTTAAGGACATGCCTGGCACACAGTAACAATAAAGACAGTATTGTCTTTCACTGCCAAGAGCCCCTTCTTTTACTATCATCTTCTCTCCCTCTGTCCAATGTCCTGAAAGATCTACAACCAAATGAGCTGCAGTTATTTACTTATTTTATTTTATTTTTTTGAGAATGAGTCTTGCTCTGTTGCCTGGGCTGGAGTGCAGTGGCGTGATCTTGGCTCACTGCAACCTCCGTCTCCCAAGTTCAAGTGATTCTCCCTCCTTAGCCTCCTGAGTAGCTGGGATTATGGGCGCCCGCCACCATGCCTGGCTAATTTTTGTATTTTTAGTGGAGACGAGGTTTCATCATGTTGACCAGGCTGGTCTGGTCTTGAACTCCTGACCTCAGGTGATCTGTCCACCTTGGTCTCCTAAAGTGCTGGGATTACAGGCGTAAGTCACCATGCCCAGCCGAGCTGCAGTTATTAAGTGACAATCTGTATGGCTGTCCTTGTGCTACATGTGTGCACTGTCTTCCTTTGGATTGGGGAAATACTGAAAATAGCTTTCTCTTGCAATGACATCACATTCCTGCCCTGCAGATCCTCCCACCCTCTCCCTCAGGCCCCAACCCTCCTTCCCCGGGGAGGAGACTCACATGGAAGCGGAAGTGGGAGACATCAGAGGGGATAGCCACGTTGTAGTGGCCTACGGCTTTGTAGACGTTCTTGCTGTGCTTCACCAGCACGCCCTGCGGCCACATGCATTCTTCAGTCCACCTGGAGGCACAGCCCAACAGTGCCCCTTATCCCCAGCTCACCCATAAAAGGGGTACAAGAAGAATGGGCAGGAGGGAATCACCAGGCTCTACTCCCATTTCTATCACTGAGACACACTGACTTTCCTTTTCTGGGTTTCAGTTGCCTCCCCTGTAAAATGGGGTAAGAATCATGGGGAATTCACTGTACTGTGAGTTAGAAGGTCTAGGGCTGACACTAATTACTAAGAGATTGTTGAGAAAATCCTTTTTCCTCTCTTGGTTCCTTTGCTTCATCTGGTCTCACCTCTTGCCTCCAAATGGTCCACCACACAGTTGTCTGAGTGGTCTTTGTAAAATATTAAGCTGAGCCTAATCACCCTCTGCCTAAAACCCTTTGTGGGCTTTTTTTTTTTTTTTTTTTTTTTTTTTTGAGAAGGAGTTTCGATCTCATTATCCAGGCTGGAGTGCAGTGGCACAATCTTGGCTTACTGCAACCTCTGCCTCCCAGGTTCAAGCGATTCTCCTGCCTCAGCCTCAAGAGTGGCTGGGATGACAGGCACCTGCCACCACGCCTGGCTAATTTTTGTATTTTTAGTAGAGACGAGGTTCCGCCACATTGGCCAGGCTGGTCTCGAACTCCTGACCTCAGGTGATCTGTCTGCCTCTGTCTCTCAAAGTGCTGGGATTACAGGCACCAGCCACAGCTCCTGGCCCTGCTTAAAACCTTTTGAAGGCTTCCTAGTGCCCGTGGAGTCAAAGCCCCAAGGATTTGGCATGGCCTCTGAGGTCTTGTGTGGCTTCCCACAACCCTCACCACACAGCTCATGCTGTTTCTCGTTCCTCCAGCACTCTGTACGCTTCATGTCTCTCCGTAAGCTGCTCCCTCCAATTGGACTGCCCTTCCCAAAGCCTAATCCTTCTGGTAAGCTCTTCATCATCTTTCAAAACCCAGGTTCCTCCACAAAGCCTTTCTCAAACTCCCCAGAGTTTGGCATCCTTTTTTTTGGATTTTAAATCCAAAATTATACTTTAAGTTAATTTTTAAACTTAAAAATTATACTTTAAGTTCTAGGGTACATGTGCACAACATGCAGGTTTGTTACATATGTATACATGTGCCGTGTTGGTGTGCTGCACCCATTAACTCATCATTTACATTAGGTATTTCTCTTAATGTTATCCCTCCGCCTTCCCCCGACCCCACGACAGGTCCTGGTGTGTGACGTTCCCCATCCTGTGTCCAAGTGTTCTCACTGTTCAATTCCCACCTATGAGTTTTTTTTTAGACACAGTCTCACTCTGCCGCCCAGGCTGGAGTGCAGTGGCGCTCAGCTCACTGCAACCTCCACGTCCCGGGTTCAAGCGATTCTCCTGCCTTAGAACTATAGGCACCTGCCACCACACCCGGCTAATTTTTCTGTATTTTTTGTAGAGACGGGGTTTCGCCATGTTGCCCAGGCTCATCTTGAACTGCTGACCTCAGGTGATCCACCCGCCTCAGCCTCCCAAAGTGCTAGGATTACAGGCATAAGCCATCGTGCCTGGCCCATTTGGCATCCTTTAACTGTTCCAGCATCTCCTGCTACTGGTCCACATTTCCCAATGCTGGTCATTTATTTCCCTACCTGTATACCTCACTAGGCTGAGAGCCCTTGAGCAGGACGATCTAATCCACCCCTGTGTTCTCAGAGCATGCTGTAAGGCCTGGCACAGAGAGGCCCTAGTGAGCATATGAATGATGTGGTGGGACCAGTGAGCTTTCTTATAATGTCCTGTGAGATCTCCCAGGAATCCCAAGGGCCTGGACCAGAGGACTGAAGTCATAGCCTGTAAGCAGCCCCCTTCTCAACCCAATGCTCTTGCCTTGTTGACTCACTCAAAAAAAAAAATAGTTGGCCAGGCACAGTGAGATTATGCCTGTAATCCCAGCACTTTGGGAGGCCAAGAGTGGGCAGATCACCTGAGGGCAGGAGTTCGAGACCAGCCTGGCCAACATGGTGAAACCCCATCTCTACTAAAAATACAAAAAAAATTAGCGGGGCATGGTGACACAGGCCTCTAATCCCAGCTATTCGGGAAGCTGAGGCAGGAGAATCGCTTGAACCCAGAAGGTGAAGGTTGCAGTGAGCCAAGATCGTGCCATTGCACTCCAGCCTGGGCAACAAGAGCGAAACTGTCTCAAAAAACAAAAAAGAAAAGTTATTGTGTGACTCACAACATGAATGAACCTCACAGACAATATGCTGAATAAAAGAAGTTGGGGCCGGGTGCAGTGGCTCACGCCTATAATCCCAGCTTCACTTTGGGAGGCCAAGGCAGGCGGATCACAAGGTCAGGAGTTTGTGACCAACCTGGCCAGCATGGTGAAACACTGTCTCTACTTAAAACACAAAAAAATCGGGCCGGGCGTGGTGGCTCAAGCCGGTTATCCCAGCACTTTGGGAGGCCAAGACGGGCGGATCACGAGGTCAGGAGATCAAGACCATCCTGGCTAACACAGTGAAGCCCCGTCTCTACTAAAAAATACAAAAACCTAGCTGGGCGAGGTGGCGGGCGTCTGTAGTCCCAGCTACTCAGGAGGCTAAGGCAGGAGAATGGCGTGAACCCGGGAGGCGGAGCTTGCAGTGAGCTGAGATCCGGCCACTGCACTCCAACCTGGGCGACAGAGTGAGACTCCGTCTCAAAAAAACAAAAAAAAAAACCCACAAAAAATCAGTTGGGCATGGTGGCACACGCCTGTAATCCCAGCTACTTGGGAGGCTGAGGCAGAATTGCTTGAACCCGGGAGGCGGAAATTGCAGTAAGCCAAGATCGTGTCACTGTAACAGAGTGACACTCCACCGCCAAAAAAAAAAAAAAAGAAGTTGGACACAATGATTTCATTTATATTAAGTTCTACGATAGGCAAAACTAACCTCTGCTGAAAGAAAATAGAAAGGTAGTTGTCTTGGGGGAAAGATCACTAGGAAGGGCCATGAGGACATTTTCTGAAGGGCTGGAAATGTTCTGTATCTTGATGGGTTACATAAGCTTATATACCTTTATCAAAACTCAAAAGAATTGCACGCTTTTTAAGATTTGTAGGCCATGTGCAGTGGCTCATGCCTGTGATCCCAGCACTCTGGGAAGTCGAGGTGGGTGGATCGCTCGAGCCCAGGAGCTCTAGACCAGCCTGGGCAACATGGCAAAACATCAGACAAAAAAATACAAAAATTAGCTGGACGTGGTGGCATGTGCCTGTAATCCCAGCAACTTGGGAGCTGAAGTGGAAGGATCACCTGAGCCCAGGAGGTTGTGGCTGCAGTGAGCTGTGACTGCACCACTGCACTCCAGCTTGGGAGACAGAGTAAGACCTTGTCTCAAAAAAAAGGATTGCACATTTCACTGTATGGAAATTTTACCTTAAAAAGAAAGGCCTAGGCCAAACGTAGTGGCTCATGCCTGTAACCCCAGCACTTTGGGAACTCTGGGAGGCCAGGATGAGTGGATCACCTGAGGTCAGGAATTTGAGACCAGCTTGGCTAACAAGGCGAAACCCCGTCTCTACTAAAAATGTAAAAATTAGCCAGGTGTGGAGGTGCATACCTGTAGTCCCAGCTACTCGGGAGGCTGAGGCAGGAGAATCGCTTGAATCCAGAAGGTGGAGATTGCAATGAGCCAAGATTGCGCCACTGCACTCCAGCCTGGGCAACAGAGCATGACTCCATCTCAAAAAAAAAAAAAGGCCTGAGGAGGCAACTGAGTGCTAGACGGGCAAGGGCCCTGAGCTTCGTGAACTTTGAGTCCTGGAATGACAGGCAAGTAACTAAGCAAACACAGTAGAAAACATTAAATGCAATGATCATGGTATTATGGGCCACTGAAAGGAGGGGCCCCTTATAGGAGAGGGGCACTGAACCCATCTGGATGGTCAGGAAAGTGTTCCTGGAGAAAGCAAGTGCTAAAAGATGAATAGGAGTTAACAAGGATAGAAAGAATGGAAAGACCATCCCAAGCAAAAGACACATCACTTGCAAAAGCCTGGATGCACAAGTGCATAAAGCATATGAGGACCTGAGGAGATTTGCTTTGCTTTACTGAAGAGCAGACGATGGGTTGGGGCCTGGTAAAAGATGAGGCAGAAACGTTTGGCAGGACCCAGCTGGGAAGCCATGCGAAGGACCATGGTGAGCCACGGACAGGTATAGCCTCATGTTCAGCTATGTTCTATCTTCCTATTCCTCCCGCCCCTCAGAGCCCAAGGCGGAGCCAAGCCTCCTTTTGGCCCAATCAGCAATGCCCAGTCACTTTTCTGGACCTCCAGGACAGAGCCTGAAAGGGACCCTGACTGACATGCATGGCCAACACCAGGAGGCTTAGCTTCTGTGGCCTTGCTTGCATTTCTGCTCCTTGGTGGGCCTACCTCTGCAAACCTGTCCTAGGGGCCTCCTCTCTGCCAAGCCTTGTCCTGGGCCCAAGACTCAGATGTGCTTCAGAGGTGATCCTGGCCTTGAGGAGCTTCCAGTCTAATGGGGGAATACAGGCAGGAAAATTAGTATAACCTGGGGTGAAAAGTACTTTGAAAAAGGGTCCCTGAGCAGTGTGATTTCTGCCTCTGCTCTGGGTGCCTTCTTGCAGCTAGGTCTCTTTTGCCTACCTCATCCTTCGCTGGCCAGGGTTCAGCATCAACTAGCACAGCACCACATCCTGGCACCAGGCTGATGATTCTAAAGCACACCTTGGGATGGGTCCCTCCACTGCTAAAAATCCTCTATCCCCCGCTGGGCCTAAGTCAAAGTCCAAGCTCTTTTTTTTTTTTTTTTTTTCTTTCGAGACGGAGTCTCGCTCTGTCGCCCAGGCTGGAGTGCAGTGGCTGGATCTCAGCTCACTGCAAGCTCCGCCCCCGGGTTCACGCCATTCTCCTGCCTCAGCCTCCCGAGTAGCTGGGACTACAGGCGCCCACCACTTCGCCCGGCTAATTTTTTGTATTTTTTAGTGGAGACGGGGTTTCACCGTGTTAGCCAGGATGGTCTCGATCTCCTGACCTCGTGATCCGCCCGTCTCGGCCTCCCAAAGTGCTGGGATTACAGGCTTGAGCCACCGCGCCCGGCCAGTCCAAGCTCTTTTGCCTGGCCATCCACAGGCCTGGTATGGATTGGGTGGAAGTAAACATCTGCTGAAAGAGTAGGTGACGTAATGACCCAGTGGATGAGTGAGCAGGTAAGAGAAGAGTGAAGCATGAGCAAGTAAGGCAATGAGTGAATAAACAGTCAGCAAAGAGAAAGTCAACAAGTCCAAGAATTACCATCGGTCCCCTCCCATCTTCAGTATACTGCAAGTTACCCAAGGACAGGGAACATATGTGTCAGGCCCCACCATACCCCACCCTGGACGCTTGGCCTAATATATAAGACACGCTCAGTAACTATTTGCTAACTGAATACGTTAATCAGCAGGTGGACAAGTGACTCCAGATGCTGACCAGAAGGGCTGGGATTGGGCCAAGCAGGGTAGGGTGACTCACGGGTGCTGCAGCACGTTGGAGCACAGTGCTGGGTCCACCTTCTGCCAACAGCCCAGATGGGCGGCAGCCTTGTGCAGCAGGTCACAGTAGCTGGCAGGCAGCAGGTGCTGCATGAGGATCACAGAGGTGCTGATGGACACCAGCAGGAAGAGTTCACAGGACCAGCGCTTGTCATAGTAATGTGTGTTCTGGGGGTAGCAGAAGGTGGGTGAGGCCTGGGATCCCCATAATGGCCTCATTCCCTTTCCCTCCCTGATTCTACCTGACTGAGAGGTTAGGACAGTCCTGGGGAGACCTCAGAATAGCCCGAAACCAAGAATCAAACACCCAACAAAGAAGGCTTAGGCCCTGTGCCCACTAGTTGGTTTTCTACAAGGAAATTTGCTCCTACTGCCCACCACTCTGAGCCAGAGAACAGGCTCTGGGGTCCAAGAGATCTGAATTCAAATCTTGGCTCTTTCGCTTATTTACTATGTGACATTGGGCAACTCATTTACCTTCTCTGTGCTTGAGTTTCCTCATTTGTCAAATGAGGATAGAGCAACTACTAGGCCCAGTGCAGTGGCTCACATCTGTAATCCCAGCACTTTGGGAGGCCTGAGGTGGGTGCATCACCTGAGGTCAGGAGTTCAAGACCAGCCTGGCCAACATGGTGAAACCCCGTCTCTACTAAAAATACAGAAATTAGTTGGGTGTGGTGGTACACGCCTATAATCCCAGCTACTTGGGAGGCTGAGGCAGGATAATTGCTTGAACCTGGGAAGTGGAGGGTGCAGTGAGCCGAGATCACACCACTGCACTCCAGCCTGGGCGACAGAGCGAGACTCCGTCTAAAAAAAAAAAAAGACATTAAGTTCTCTCTAGCCCACTGCAGTTTGCAGCTAAGGAGGTACCTTCCCAGGAGACCATATAAGTAACAAAAGAGAGCACAGGCTTTTGGGGTCACTCAAATCTGGATGAACACTAGCTTCCTTACTAAATGATAAAGCCAGACATTGTGACATGTCTGTGTCACAACAATTGCTGAAATACAAACTCACTAGTCTTTGTAATCAAGTATTATGAATAACAATGCCATGTTTCCCTCATTGGCTGGGTGACGTTGGACACGTCACTTCCCTTCAGTGAATCTAGTTATCTGCATTCTAAAATGGACACAGGCTGGGGTGTGGTGGCTCATGCCTGTAATCCCAACACTTTGGGAGGCCAAGGTGGGTGGATCACTTGGGGCCAGGAGTTTGAGACTAGACTGGCCAAAATGGTGAAACCCCATCTCTACTAAAAATACAAAAATGAGTTGGGCATGGTGGCACATGTCTATAATCCCAGCTACTTGGGAGGCTGATGCAGGAGAATTGCTTGAAACCGGGAGGCGGAGGTTGTAGTTAGCCGAGATCGTGCCACTGTACTCACCTGACTGACAGAAGGAGACTCTGTCTCAAAAAAATAAAATAAAATAAAAAATAAGAAAAGTAAAATAAAATGGACACAGGCTGGATATAGTGGCTCATGCCTGTAATCCCAACACGTTGGGAAGCTGAGGCAGGAGGACCACTTAAGACCAGGAATTCTGAGATCAGCTTGGGCAGCATAGTGAGACTCCATCTCTATAAAAAATTTAAAAATTAGCTGGGCATGGTGGCTTATGCCTGTAGTCCCAGCTACTCAAGAGGCTGAGACAGGAGGATCACCTGAGACCAGGAGGTTGAGGCTTCAGTGACCACTACACTCCAGGCAGTAGTCGCTCCAGTCCTCCAGAGGAGAACAGATGGGAAATCACATCAAAAACAGCAGAGTTAGGCCAGCAGGAGAAATCACATAGGCAGGCAGCAGGGAAAGGTCCCAGCTAGGCCCTTTCCCTCCCTGGTTTGAGCTACGCACCTTCACGAACCAGACAGGCACAAAGGCCACATAGTAGGCACTCAGCATGGAGCTGACGAGCACTTCCTTCATGCGCCAGTTGAAGTCCATCTTGAGGAACTCCACCTCACTGCGGATGAGGCTGGGCGACAGGCAGCAGGCATGGGTGGGCATGGCGTCTGGGCCATACAGCTGTCTCGTGTGCTGCTTCCACGTCTCCCGCAGTGTCAGGAGGTAGTCCCGGCTCTTTGCCAGGCCGCTGACCGCCTCCCGGGGCCCCATGGAGGCCATGTGGTTGAAGAGGCTTGTCTTGCGGAGGTCGCAATTCAGCTGCAGGAACGGAATGTACATCCCAAACCTGCTGGGGAAGACAGTGGTGAGGGAAGGCCTGTCCATGGGCCAGGATCCCAATTCCCAGCCACTGAGGGGATCTTCTTTCCTCCATGGGCCTCAGCTCTCCTGGCTGCCCAGAGGGGAGAATTTACCAGACCTTCCATCCATCCACCCTCCCATCCAAGGGCCAGTCATTTAGCACACGTATTACCACTTGGTACCTGCCAAGCACTGGGGGTACAGCAGAAATGCTGACACTGGGGATACAGTAGGAAGCAAGAAGCAAGTCCCTGCACTCGCAGCCTAGGGATGACTCACAACAGCAACAGCCCACATTTGCTGGGCATGGCCTATGTTCCAGGCACTGTACCGAATGCTTTCAGGCAAACTCTTTTCTCATAACACTATGCATTAGGTACTATTACTTTGTCCCCTTTTCAGCTGAGGAAGTTGTGGCTCGGAAAGGGGAAGTAAATTCCCAAAGCTTACACAATTAGTAAGGAAGTGATAGGGCAGGTGGGGGTGGGGCTCAAAATCAGAACTGTTTGGTACCAAAGATCAAGGCATGTACTCAACAAATCATTATGAGTGATTAGTTAAAAGTGTACAAAGAGGACAAACACAGTAGCTCACGTCTATAATCCCAGCACTTTGGGAGGCCGAGGTGGGAAGATCACATGAGCCCAGGAGTTCAAGACCAGCCTGGACAACATAGTGAGACCCCATCCCTACAAAACAAATTTAAAAATTAGGTGGGTGGCCGGGCATGGTGGTTCACACCTGTAATCCCAGAACTTTGGGAGGTCGAGGCAGGCAGATCACAAGGTCAGGAGATTGAGACCCTCCTGGCTAACACGGTGAAACCCTGTCTCTACTAAAAATACAAAAAATTAGCTGGGCGTCGTGGTGAGCACCTGTAGTCTCAGCTACTCGGGAGGCTGAGGCAGGAGAATGGCATGAACTCGGGAGGTGGAGGTTGCAGTGAGCCGAGATCGCACCACGTTACTCTAGCCTGGGTGACAGAACGAGACTCTGTCTCAAAAAAAAAAAAAAAAAAAAAAAAAAAAAAAAAAAACTAGGAGGGTATGGGCCAGGTGCAGTGGCTCATGTCTGTAATCCCAGCACCGTGGGAGGCCGAGACGGGTGGATCACGAGGTCAGGAGATCAAGACCATCCTGGCTAACACAGTGAAACCCTGTCCATCTCTACTAAAAAATACAACAAATTAGCCGGGTGTGGTGGCGGGTGCCTGTGGTCCCAGCTACTTGGGAGTCTGAGGCAGAAGAATGGCGTGAACCCGGGAGGTGGAGCTTGCAGTAAGCCGAGATCACGCCACTGCACTCCAGCCTAGGCGACAGAGTGAGACTCCATCTCAAAAACAAAAAAAAAACAGCCGGGCGCGGTGGCTCACGCCTGTAATCCCAGCACTTTGAGAGGCCCAGGTGGGCGGATCACAAGGTCAGGAGATCGAGACCATCCTGGCTAACACGGTGAAACCCTCTCTCTACTAAAAATACAAAAAATTAGGCCGGGCATGGTGGCTCAAGCCTGTAATCCCAGCACTTTGGGAGGCCGAGACGGGCGGATCACGAGGTCAGGAGATCGAGACCATCCTGGCTAACCCAGTGAAACCTCGTCTCTACTAAAAAATACAAAAAACTAGCCGGGCGAGGTGGCGGGCGCCTGTAGTCCCAGCTACTCGGGAGGCTGAGGCAGGAGAATGGTGTAAACCCAGGAGGTGGAGCTTGCAGTGAGCTGAGATCTGGCCACTGCACTCCAGCCTGGGCGACAGAGCGAGACTCCGTCTCAAAAAAATAAAATAAAATAAAATTAGCCGGGCGTGGTGGCGGACGCCTATAGTCCCAGCTACTTGGGAGGCTGAGGCAGGAGAATGGCGTGAACCTGGGAGGCAGAGCTTGCAGTGAGCCAAGATCGCGCCACTGCACCCTAGCCTGGGCGACCGAGCGAGACTCCGTCTCAAAAAAAAAAAAAAAAAAAAAATTAGGCGTGTATGGTGGCACACGCCTGTAGTCCCAGCTACTCAGGCTGAGGTGGGAGTATCACCTCAGCCTAGGAGGTTCAGGCTGCAGTGACCAGTGGTTGTGCCACTGCACTCCAGCTGGGGGGGCAGAGTAAGACTTTGTCTCAAAAAAAAAAACCACACACAAAAAAACTGCACACACAAGAGAGGTATAAGTAATGAGTTGTTATTTAGTTTGCAGAGAAGCACAGTTCAGGAACAAATATTTATGTGTCTATTACGTACCAGGCACTGAAATGGGCCCTTAAACAGAACAAATCCTTTCCCCTGAGCAGCACCCTGAGAGCAGGGCTCAAGCTAATTAGTCAAGGAGTTTTTGTGCGTGGCTGCTATTGTATGAGGAGAAAACTAGATGGGCCCATAGTCTAGAAGAGTAATTACAAAAAGTGGGTAAGTGCCATGCCCATCATAGTAGGGCCTTTTATAAACATTCTCTTTTTCAGCTTGTGACCTCTCAATTTCCCCAGGTCCTCAGACTTACACATCCCCACAAGGGTTCCTGGGCTGCCCCAAGGAGTTAGGGCTGATCACAATGCTACGTGTCTTGTTTTTTTTTTTGTTTTTTTTTTGAGACAGAGTCTCACTCTGTTGCCCAGGCTGGAATGGTGCAGTGGTGTGATCTTGGCTCACTGCAACCTCCGCCTCCTGGGTTCAAGCGATTCTCCCACCTCAGTCTCCTGAGCAGCTGGGATTACAGCCACCCGCCATCATGCCCAGCTAATTTCTGTATTTTTGTAGAGATGGGGTTTCACCATGTTGGCCATGCTGGTCTTGAACTCCTGACCTCCACCCGCCTCGGCCTCCCAAAGTGCTGGGATTACAGGCGTAAGCCACCGCATTTGGCTGACAATGTTACATTTCAGGAGGCAGAGGTTGCAGTAAGCCAAGATCACACCACTGCACTCCAGCCTGGACAAGAGTGAGACCCCATCTAAAAGAAATGAAAAATTTCCTTTTATTTTTTTCTGGGGGTCCCAAGAAGAAATATCTGAGTGTCCCTGGCAAGTCATTTAGCCTCCCTGGGTTTCTGTTTTCCAATCTATAAAATAGGGATGCTACCATTTTTTCTGTGGTAAGGCTAAATAAAATAACTTAAGAGAATTGTGGTCAATTCTACTATACAGTCCAGAATATAAAACCAGAACTATGGTCAAGAGCATAACCTTTAGGGTCAAATAGGCCTGCATCAAAATCCCAGCTCTGGGCTGGGTATGGTAGTTCAAACCTGTAATCCCAGCACTTTGGGAGGCAGAGGTAGAGAAACTGCTTGAGCCAGGAGATCAAGACCAGCCTGGGCAAGATGGTGAAACCCTTGTCTCTACAAAAAATACAAAAAGTAGCTGGACTGTATGCCTATAGTCCCAGCTATTTGGGAGGTGGAGGTGGGAAGATCACCTGATCCTAGCAGGGTTTAAGGCTGCAGTGAGCTGAGATCATACCACTGCACTCCAGCCTGGGTGACAGAATGAGACCCTGCCTTAAAAAAAAAAAAAAAAAAAAAAAAATTCCAGCTCTGCCACTTGACTAGCTCTGTGATTTACGGCCAGTTATTTAACCTCTATGAGCCTCAGTTTCCTTAAAACTTGCCCTAAATTACATAGCTTGTATTGATCCCACTCTCAGCAAGGTATTACACTAGTGTTCTCATAAATACTGTCTTTTAGTCCTACAACAACCCCTAGCATAGTTTCCAGCCCAGAATAGATGATTAATAGAATTATGACTAGAAAAGGAAGAGGCCAGTGATTCTATGGGGACAGGAAAAAAGACTAAAATGGGATTCCCGAAATACTCTTCAGGATATCTTGTGGTAATGAGGGGGTGGGGGCACCTTTGTGAACATACAAGGGTCTCCACCTAAACTTAAAGAATCTCACTGGCTTTGTCTCTAAGAAGGACTGCAGATAGATCCTATGATAAATTATTTGGTGACAGACTGCTCTGACAGGTTAGAAGTTAGAAGCAGCTTCATATGCACGATAGCAGATTCCCTCCCATCTCCTCCACCCTACATGAGAGTCTATCGAAGTAGAAAATAAATGTGTTATCAGCAAAAATATAAAATGGGAGTGGGGGTCATCAGTGCACAAATGATTGTGACAAACTTAGAGAGCAGATGGAGACATGCTAACAGACGAAGCAGCAGCCATCGTCTGGAGCATTGCTTTCCAACAGAAAGATGAGTCACATAATTTTTTCTTTTTTTTTTTTTTTTGAGACAGAGTCTGGCTCTGTTGCCCAGGCTGGAGTGCAGTGCCGAGATCTCAGCTCACTGCAAACTCCACCTCCTGGGTTCACGCCATTCTCCTGTCTCAGCCTCCTGAGTAGCTAGGACTACAGGTGCCCGCCACCAGAGTCACAGAATTTAGCCACATTAAAAACGAGACGGGCCAGGCACAGTGGCTTTTGCCTGTAATCCCAGCACTTCGGGAGGTCGATGCGAGCGGATCATGAGGTCAGGAGATCGAGACGATCCTGGCTAACGTGGTGAAACCCCATCTCTACTAAAAATAAAAAAAATAGCCGGACCGTAGTGGTGGGCGCCTGTAGTCCTAGCTACTCTGGAGGCTGAGGCAGGAGAACAGCGTGAACCCGGGAGGCGGAGCTTGTAGTGAACAGAGATCGCACCACTGCACTCCAGCCTGGGTAACAGACTTCATCTCCCCCTCAAAAAAATAACAATAAAAGAGATGAAATTATTATTATTATATTTTTTTTGAGACAGAGTTTCACTCTTGTTGCCCAGGCTGGAGTGCAGTGGCATGATCTCAGCTCACTGCAGCCTCCCCCTCCCAGGTTCAAGCGATTCTCCTGCCTCAGCCTCCCGAGTAGCTGGGATTACAAGCATGCACCACCACGCCGGCTAATTTTGTGTTTTTAGTAGAGACGGGGTTTTTCCACGTTGGTCAGGCTGGTCTCGAACTCCGGACCTCAGGTGGTCCGCCTGCTTTGGCCTCCCGAAGTCCTGGCATTATAGGTGTGAGCCACCACACCTGGCCTTTTTTTTTTTGAGATGGGGTCTCAATCCTCTGACCTCTCAAGTAGCTGGTACTTCAGGTGTGTGCCACCATGCCCAACTAATTTTTATATTTTTTGTAGAGACAGGGTTCTTCCATGTTGCCCAGGCTGGTCTCAAGCTCCTGGGCCCAAGCAATCTACCCTGCCTTGGCCTCCCAAAGTGTTGGGATTACAGGTGTGAGCCACTGTGCCCAGTCTTAGTTTCTTTCTTTCTTTCTTCTCTCTCTCTCTCTCTCTCTTTCTTTCTTTCTGAGACAGGGTCTGGCTCTGTTTCCCAGGATAGAGTGCAGTGGTGCAATCTTAGTTCATTGTGACCTCCACCTCCCGGGCTCAAGCCATCCTCCCACCCCAGCCTCCCAAGTAGCTGGGACTACAGGTGCAGGCTACCATGCCCAGCTAATTTTTGTATTTTTGGTAGGGATGGCATTTTGTCAAGTTGCCCAGGCTGGTATCAAACTCCTGAGCTCAAGCAATCCGCCTGCCTCAGTCTCTCAAAGTGCTGGGATTACAGGCATGGGCCACCATGCCCAGCCTACTTTCTTTCGTGTGTGTGTACTGAGTGTTCAGAATCAGTGTGTATTTCACACTTAGAGCACACCTCAACTCATTCTAGCCTATTTCACGTATTCAATAACCACAGGGGGCTAGGAGCTATCAACTGGGTGGCACAGGCCTAGAATATGCCATGAGTGAACTGGACTGGAGGTGGGAGCTTATCTACCCAGAGTGACCCAAGAGAGACTCTGGCTTGAAGTGGGCACATATGATAGAAGATGAAGTGAGGAGCAGGGCTGAATAAATAGGATTAAACAATGACCCATGTTTACTTATAAGAGTCAGTCCCTTTATTCCCCTACTCACCTCATACAACACACCCTGAAGGAATCTTTTCTAAAGAAATTGAGTAAACTGAGAATTGAGGTCTCTAATGGGGATATCTTAGAGTAAAACCCTCATCACTCCCTTTCTGGCCTACGGAGGCTCAAAGCCTAACAACTGGCACTTCACTCACTCATCCTCAAAGCAAAGCCTGCCAGTCAGTATGCCCTGCCCATGTACTTAGAGCCTCCAGTCAAAGCTCCCATCCCTTTAAATGACAGAAAGAAAATGCACTCCTGCTACTCAGTCCTCCATTTTTACATATAAAGAGACAAGCAAAGAAGTCAACTATACTTGGAAAACAAGCAGCATGAAACAGAAAAATTGATCCTAGTGAAAAGACAAAATTGAGGAAAGTAAGAGATTTTTAAAACAAGAATAGTATGCTATGAGAAAAGAACAATCAGCAAATGTAGAGGCCTTAGAGACGAAAAATACGATTGCTGAAAAAATCTCACTAAAAAAGCTAGAAGACAAAGTTGAGGAAATCTCTCTGAAGGCCATGCACATACAGAGAGAGATTATTAGAGAAATACAGAAGAAAAAGATGACCAATCTATGAGGTCTACCATCTGATGAACAGAAATCCAGAAAGAATAGAAAAAATTGAGAGGAAGTTATTATCAAAGAAATAACAGAGGAAAATTTCCCCAAGCTAAAGAAGTACTCAAATCTCCAGGTTAAAAAAGTCCTTAGAGTCCTGATAGAATGAATGACAAAAGTCCCATAACAGACACATCCTTTGAAATTTCAAGTAATCAAAAGATAAACAGAATATTCCTCAATGCTTTCAGAAAGGAAAATACAAGTCATCTACAAAAGAATTGGAATCAAACTCAAACTGGCATCAGACTTCTCACTAGCAACACTGGATACTAGAGACAATGGAATAATAACTGCAAAAGTTCTGAGAATGTGAATTTGAACTTAGAAATCTACATAGAGACCGGGCACGATGGCTCACACCTGTAATCCCAGCACTTTGGGAGGCCACGGTGGACGGGTCACAAAGTCAGGAGTCTGAGACCAGCCTGACCAACATGGTAAAACCCCGTCTCTACTAAAAATGCAAAAATTAGCCGGGCATAGTGGCGTGCCTGTAATCCCAGTTATTCAGGAGGCTGAGGCAGGAGAATCGCTTGAATCCCCCAGGAGGCGGAGGTTGCAGTGAGCTGAGATCGTGCCATTGCACTCCAGCCTGGGCGACAGACTCTGTTTCAAAAATAAGAAAAGAAAAAAAAGAAATCCACATTCAGCCAAACCATCAATCAAGTATGAGGGCAGAATAAAGACTTTTAGACATGCAAGGACTCAGAACGTATACACCTCCAATGTACCCATTGCTAAGGAAATTACCTGATAATTTATTCCAGCAAAATAAGAAAACCAAGAAAGAGGAAGACATGGGATTCAGGAAGCAGGGGGTCCAACCCAGGAGGGCAGTGAAGGGAAGTCCCAGGCTGAGAGCTGTACAGCAGACCTAAAGAGCAAACACTCCAGACTGCAGCAGGAGGAGGAAGGGCTCCAGGAGGGATGCCTCTGTGGCGGAAGTAGGGAGGAGGAAATGGACTCCAGGCAACAGGCAGTATGACTGAGAGGCTGGATAAACTTGAGGATATGATGAAGGCTCATCATTCTTTTGTCAATAAGAAAAAAGAAAGGCAATTAGAAAGTCCAAGAAAAATAAAAAGCCATATAAGAAAGTTATAATGTAAATATGAAGCAAACTAAAATGTGCTATGATTTTAAGTAATTGATGGAGTGTAAGAAAACCATTTCGCCTTGACACTAGGAACATTTGTGTGTAGGGGGGTCTGAAACAGGGTCTTGCTCTATTGCCCAGGCTGGAGTGTAGTGGAACAATCTCAGCTCACTGTAACCTCTGGCATTAGCTGGGCATGCTAGCCTGCACCTGTAGTCCCAGCTACTTGGAAGGCTGAGGTGGGAGGATGGCTTAAGCCGGGGAGGCGGAAGTTGCAATAAACTGAGATTGCACCACCGCCTCCTGGGTTCAAGTGATTCTTATACCTCAGTCTCCTGAGTAGTTGGGAGTACAAGCCCTTTAAAGAAGTCCTTTAAGGCTGGGCGCGGTAGCTCACACCTGTAATCCCAGCACTTTGGGAGGCTGAGGCAGATGGATCATGAGGTCAGGAGATTGAGACCATCCTGACTAACATGGTAAAACACCATCTCTAATAAAAATACAAAAAATTAGCCGGGCATGGTGGCGGGTGCATGTAGTCCCAGGTACTCGGGAGGCTGAGGCAGGAGAATCACTTGAAACTGGGAAGCAGAGGTTGCAGTGAGCCGAGATTGGGCTACTCCAGCCTGGGCAACAATAGCGAAACTCCGTCTCAAAAAAAAAAAAAAAAAAAAAAAGAAGTCCTTTAAAAACATGTTCCTGCCGGCCAGGCACGGTGGCTCACGCCTGTAATCCCAGCACTTTGGGAGGCCAAGGTGGGTGGATCACCTGAGGTTGGGAGTTCGAGACCAGCCTGACCAACATGGAGAAGCCCCATTTCTACTAAAAATACAAAATTAGCCAGGTATGGTGGTGCATGCCTGTAATCCCAGCTACTCAGGAGGCTGAGGGAGGAGAATCGCTTGAATCAGGGAGGCAGAGGCTGCAGTGAGCAGAGATGGCGCCACTGCACTCCAGCCTGGGCCACAAGAGCAAAACTCCGTCTCAAAAAAAACAAAAAACAAAAAACAAAAAAAAAGTTCCTGGCTGGGCTTAGTGGTTCATGCCTGTAATCCCAGCACTTTGGGAGGCCAAGGTGGGCAGATCGCTTGAGGTTGGGAGTTCAAGACCAGCCTGGTAAACATGGTGAAACCCCGTCTCTACTAAAAATACAAAAAATTAGATTGGCGTGGTGGTGTACACCCGTAATCCCAGCTACTTGGGAGGCTGAGGCAGGAGAACTGCTTGAACCTGGGAGGAGGAAGTTGCAGTGAGCTGAGATCACGTCACTGCACTCCAGCCTAGGTGACAGAGTAAGACTCCACCTCAAAAATAAATAAATAAATAAATAAATAAAGAGGTCCAAGACTGTAACTCTGTAACTATAGAGAAGAAACATCATGTATGCATACTACTGGGCCCTGGAGTGAATGATATCTGCATACACATAATTATATCAAAGCCACATACTGGTTTTTAATTTTCAGAATCAGACTTAGACAAAGAACGGAAGGCTTAAATGTGGTTACACAGGAGAACGTGAATGTCAAGCTTGACAATATAAAAGTAAAAATACAGCTGCCAGGAAGTGAAAAGAGGAAGAGGGGAGGAAAAGTGGTTGGGTACCTAATATTCTTGTCTTACATAAAAATGATTCAAGATACTGACTATTGTTGATGGAGAAAAAAAAGTATAGGGATACTTACACTATTGACAAAAATAACCAACAGAAAATTAAAAATATTAAAAGCTATCAATTACTAGGAACAGTAAGGATGGGACGGTGAGCTAAATCATCTGTCATTGCAGGGAATCAATATACTTGCATATGTGTGTATGTGGTATGTTTGTATATGCATAGAACATTTGTTTCCAGGATATACAAGAAACCAAAAACATTGATGATTACCTCTTGGAAAGGAAACTGGGTGGCTGGGAGGCAGCAGTCAAGGGAAGACTTTTTCATGGTATACTCTTTTAAACCTTCTGAATTTTAACTATGTAAACCTATTATTCAATTCTAAAATAAATCAGTAATTTTTTTTTTTTGAGACGGAGTCTCACTCTGTTGCCCAGGCTGGAGTACAGTGGTCCAAACTCAGCTTGCTGCAACCTCCACCTCCCAGTTTCAAGCAATTCTCCTGCCTCAGCCTCCTGAGTAGCTGGGACTATAGGCGTGGGCTACCACGCCTGGCTAATTTTTGTATTTTTAGTAGAGACAGGGTTTCACCATGATGGCCAGGCTGGTCTTGAACTGCTGACCTCAAGTGATTCATTCAACTTGGCCTTCCAAAGTGCTGGGATTACAAGCGTGAGCCACCGCGCCTGGCCAATCAATAAATTTTTAAAAAGAATAAGCAGGCTAGGCACAGTGGCTCATGCCTGTAGTCCCAACTACTCAGAAGGCTGAGGTGGGAGGATGGATGGCTTGAGCCTGGGAGGCAGAGGGTGCAGTGAGCTGAGATTGCACCACTGCACTCCAGCCTGGGCAACAGAGCCAGACCCTGTCTCAGGGTCTTGTCACTCAGGCTGGAGTGCAGTGGCACTTTAGAATTGGATAATAGGTTTACAGACTCTGTCTCTAAACAAACAAATAAATAAAACCCAGAAAGTAAAAGAGACTGCTATTGAAGAGTGGGACTAAAAATCTGGAGGGTGGGGTTGGAGACTAATGTTTTCCTATTTATTTATTTATTTATTTATTTTTAGAGATAGGGTCTCACTCTGTTGTCCAGGCTGAAGTGCACTGGTATGATCATGGCTCTCTTTGGCCTCAAACTCACCAGCTAAAGTGATGTTCTCCCCTCAGCCTCCCAAGTCACTGAGATCACAGGCATGAGCTACTGTGCCCAGCAATGGTTTTCATTATAAGCTTTTTAGCACTATTGGATTCAATTTTTTACAGTAAGTTTATATTTGGTCAATAAACATTTTTAAATTAAATAATGAAAAATAAAGCATAATATGGACATTGGGTGTTATCTGCATCCAGGAAGAAAAGATTCACCAGGTAGTAACCATAAACTGTCAAATTAAGGCAACTTTTTTTTTTTTTGAGACAGAGTCTCATTCTGTTGCCCAGGCTGGAGTGCAGTGGTGCGATCTCGGCTTACTGCAAGCTCCGCCTCCCAGGTTCACACCATTCTCCTGCCTCAGCCTCCCGAGTAGTTGGGACCACAGATGCCCGCCACCATGCCTGGCTAATTTTTTGTATTTTTTAGTAGAAACGGGGTTTCACCGTGTTAGCCAGGATGGTCTCGATCTCCTGACCTTGGGATCCACCCGCCTCGGCCTCCCAAAGTGCCAGGATTCCAGGCATGTGCCACCATGCCCAGCCGGCAACTCTTAAGTTCTAATCAGTACAACCCTTTCGAAGGGCAATTTGTTAATATCTATGAAAAATGTAAATGAACATATCTTTTGGTGTAGTTAATTCTTCTGGGAATCTACTGTGCAGAAATATTGGACACATATGCAAAGATATATGCCTCATTGTTATGAATAAGGAAAAGCTAGAAACAACTTAAAAGTTTGCCAATAGGCCGGGCACAGTGGCTCATGCCTGTAATCTCAGCACTTTGGGAGACCGAGGTGGGCAGATCACGAGATCAGGAGATCGAGACCATCCTGGCTAGCACAGTGAAACCCCATCTCTACTAAAAATACAAAAAATTGCCAGGCGTGGTGGCTCATGCCTGTAATCCCAACATTTTGGGAGGCCAAGGTGGGCAGATCACCTGAGGTTGGGAGTTCAAGACCAGCCTGACCAACATGGAGAAACCTAAATATACAAAAATACTACAAATACAAAATTGGCTGGGCGTGGTAGAGCATGCCTGTAATCCCAGCTACTTGGGAGGCTGAGGCAGGAGAATTGCTTGAACCCAGGAGTTGGAGGTTGCAGTTAGCCGAGATTGTGCCACTGCACTCCAGCCTGGGCAACAGAGCAAGACTTCGTCTCAAAAAAAAAAAAGTTTGCCAGTAGAAGACAAATAAATTGTGAAAACTTATATAACATAGAATACTATGAGGCCATTAAAAAATTGAGGCAGCTGGGCATGGTGGCCCATAGTCCTAGCTACTCAGGAGGCTGAGGTGGGAGGATCACTTGAGCTGGGGAGTTCTAGGCTATAATGGGCTATGCCGATGAGGTGCCTGAATAAAGGTTCAGCATCCATATGGTGACTTCCTGGGAGTGGGGGATCACATAATTGCCTAAGAAGGGGATGAACTGGCCCAGGTTAGAAATAGAACAGGTCAAAACTCCTGTGTTGATCAGTAGTGGGAACAGACCTGTGAATAGCCACTGCACTCCAGCCTGGGCAATACAGTAAGACCCTCATCTCTAAAATAAAATAAAATGAGACAGACCCATATGTATTGGCATAGAAAAATATCCGTTATATGATTAAGTGAAAAGTATGGTAAACTGTACAGCATGCATAGCATAATACCACTTTTGTTTTTTAAAAAACTGCATGTGGCCAGGTGCCATGGCTCACACCTGTAATCCCAGCACTTTGGGAGGACGAGGTGGGCAGATCACTTGAGGCCAGGAGTTTGAGACCAGCTGGCCAACATGGTGAAACCTCATCTCTACTAAAAATACAAAAAGTAGCCAGGCATGGTGGTGGGCACCTGTAATCCCAGTTACTTGGGAGGCTGAGGCAGGAAAATTGCTTGAACCCAGGAGGCAGAGGTTGCAGTGAGCCGAGATTGTGCCACTGCACTCCAGCCCAAGTGACATAAGACTCTATCTCAAAAACAAACAAAAAAACTGCATGTGTATGTACTTGCACAGACAATATTTTGGGAAAATATGCTGCCAGTAATGGACTTCTGGGGGAATAAGACTATGTGGGACTTTCTTTTTCCATGTTAAAAGCTTCTGTAAAGTTTAATGTTTTTATAAGACACACGTGTCACTCTTTTTTTGATACAGGACCTCACTCCAGTTGCTTAGGCTAGAGTACAGTGGCACAATTTTGGCTCACTGCAGCCTTGACCTCCTGAGCTCAGGTGATTCTCCCACCTTAGTTTCCTGAGTAGCTGGGACTATAGGCGTGCCTCACCACACCTGGCTAGTTTTTTATGTTTTTAGTAGACAGGGTTTCACCATGTTGCCCAGGCTGGTCTCAAACCCCTGGATTCAAACAATCTGCCCGCCTTGGCCTCCCAAAGTGCTGGGATTACGGATGTGTGCTACTGCGCCTGGCCACATGTCACTCTTGTAATTAAAAAGTAGATATAACTGAAGCAAGTGTGACAGGGCTTCCGTGCCAGTGCCTTTTTGGACATGCAGGGTAGAAAGGGGGAGGTGCCAGCTCCGAAGCTTCCCAGAGACCAAGATTGACCCAGCTTGAGGAATTCTGTGAACCAGAAAACCTGGTGGTTGGGAAATGACTGTTAATGCTCAGGCAGCCAGGAGCCTGCCCCAGAAGCAGCCAGATCCAACACCTCACCAAAGTTCTCCCCGATGCAAGGCCACAAAGGGGCAGTCCTGGGCACATCCCCGACACAGTCTGTCCATCCTCAACAATCTAGGGTCTGGTGAGATGGAGAAAAAGAGTAAAAACAGGCACAAAGACATATACACATGCATATGCAGGCACATACACATGCTTCATGCATAGACACCCACACAGAGACATGCAACCACACAGCTGTTTGCTGGCACACAGACTTGGGGAGATACCAAGAGATTACACAAACACTGAGATACACAAAGAGAGACAAAGACAAAGGGAAAGAACCAGAGAGGCAAAAGGAAGAGTGAGGGAGACAAAGCCCATGTACTCCTTCTTGGGAATGTTCCTTTGGGATATATATGCAGATCTGAGTCCCATTCTGACCTCCCCCATAGTGAGAGCTGGGTAAATTATGCCACCTCAGTTTCTTCTGCAAAAAAAGGCTAATTATCCTGACCTCAGTGGGTGTCACCAGACAATGTGAGGGGATGTTGCTCCCTGCCTCCGATCTTTCAGATATGGAGGCCTGGTAAGCCAGCCATGGTCAGGGCAGAGGTCAGGGGCCAGGTGCTGGGCAATGAGGGGTACTCACGGATAGCAGAGGAACAGGAGGTTCAGGAAGGAGTAGGTCCTGAAGAGGTGGATGAGGGATCGGCACAGACTCCAGCCTGTTGCCGTGAGAACGGTGAAGCGGGTGAGGAACAGCAGGATGGAGCGAAAGAGGGAGACCTTCCCCCTCTGAGAAGCCTGGGTCAGGGCAAGATAGGACGGGATGGGGCCTTGGATGGAGGCCGAAGGGGCTGTGCCCAAATCCCACCCAGCATGACCTGTGATCCCACCCAGGGAGAGGTGGCACAGCAGGCTGGGCAGAACCTGGCAAGGTAAATCCTTCTCTTTGATACCCAG
Organism: Chlorocebus sabaeus; assembly: GCF_047675955.1. Taxonomy (NCBI): domain Eukaryota; kingdom Metazoa; phylum Chordata; class Mammalia; order Primates; family Cercopithecidae; genus Chlorocebus; species Chlorocebus sabaeus. Next base: position 105,027,021 of record NC_132923.1, read on the forward strand.
TAAACTCCAAGATGGGATTTAACTAATGTTCTTCAACCAAGTCCAAAGGGAGCCCCAAGGAAATACCCTAAGGCTGAAGGGCTGGGCATGTTTCCTTGGCATCCCCAGGGGAAACGGGGAATCCCAAAGTCCCTGGCCAGCCTCTAGGACCCAATCACCTCCTTCACGATGGACCCAATGAAGCGGCGGCCCAGAACAATGGTGGTCACCATCAGCAAGTTGAAGTCGATCAGGTGGAAGTTCTGTCAGGGGGCAGAGGCCTGGGGGTCATGTGGGCCCCTTGCCCATATGCAGGCTTTTTTCATACCCACCTCCCCCTGCCCATTTCTTTCCACAGAGACTGTCCCCATTATCTGACCTTCATCGGCCTCCAGCTGAGTCAGGCCAGGAAATTACCTAGAGGAGTAGAACAGGACCCCAAGAAGGGAAGTGGGACAGTCCCTGAGGATAAGAGAGTGGTATGTGAGCCCTCTTGCTCTGCTCACACATGCCCCTGTCCCTATACTGTTTCTGCACTGAAGTCTTTCCTCCCCTTGAAGCACTCATGTACGCCCATGGTTCATCTCCACTACCGGATTAAGACTCAGCTCCTGGCCGGGCGTGGTGGCTCATGCTTGTAATCCCAGCACTTTGGTAGGCTGAGGTGGGTGGATCATTTGAGGTCAGGAGTTCGAGACTAGCCTGACCAACATGGTGAAACCCTGTCTCTACCAAAAATACAAAATTAGCCAGACATGGTGGCGCATGCCTGTAATCCCAGCTACTCAGGAGATTGAGGCAGCAGAATCACTTGAAACTGGGAGGTGGAGGCTGCAGTGAGCTGAGATTGCGCTATTCCACTCAGGCCTGGGCAACAACAGCGAAACTCTATCTCAAAAAAAAAAAAAAAAAGACTCTGAGCTCCTTTAGGTAAAATCTTCGTCAGATTCATCTCCGATACACTTACAGTGCCCAATGTGCTACTAAACACACTAGGAGCGTTCAGTGAATCATCAGTTTCCTGTTCCTTCAGCACCTTCCATGTTCAGCATGGAGGCAAGGGCACTGTGGTGCTTAGTAGGCTATGCTAAACTGAAACCAAAAGAAACGTGCACACACACACACCCTTGTTGAGTACCTACCAGGGAGGTGTGGGAGGGTGGGTGGGAAGGTGGATACCACCACACTGTCTTGTAGATGTTGATGTAGTGGACGAACAGTGCTATGAGCTGGCAGAAAAAGAGCTGCAACTCAAACAGAATGCTGGCCTGGACTGGCAGCTCAGGTATCTTGCAATGTTGTAGAGGCACAACCGTTTGGGTGGCCAGAGGGGGGCTGGAGAGGCCTGTTCCAGAACTGCTCCTGGCAGTGAAGAGAGAACAACATCAATGGCTGACCTGAGAATCCTACCAGGAAGGGCTTCTGAGGCAAAGGATTGTGGGATAAGATCAGAAAAGCAGCTTATAGCAAGGACAGGGTCTTCCTAATACTGTCAGACAAAGGAACCTGACAAAGCCTTTTCCTATCCCTAATCTTATTCAGGTCTTCCAACACCCCCTAGGAGAGAAAGAATTATTAGGTCGGTCTTACAGATGAGGAAAAGGAGGCCCAGAGAGGGGAGGCAACTTGTCCAAGCCATCAGCAAAACTGGAGCAGAACTGTAATTAGAATCCAGGCCTTTGGATTTATTCTACCATGTCCCACTGCATCTGTCCAAGTGATTACCCTCAACTGAGCTCCCTCTGGGTCTTTTCTGCTGCTCACTCCCCTCTAAGCCCCCACTGGAATCTAGGATTTTACACCTCAGAATCCAGTCAGAGAGAGCCCTGTCCACACTGTCCCTGTGAGGCCACAGTGAGGGGCGAGACAGAGAGGTGGTTTACCTGGTGCGGGAACGAACACTGGTCACCGATGCGCTGGAAGTGTGGCTTCCACCAGAGCCGCCCGAGGATCCTGGCTCACAGAGTGGATTTCGACAGTAAGATGTCCTGTTGGGACCTCTTCGTCCTCCTGTGGGGCTCAACATAACATAGAGCCTCAAGCCAGGGGGCATATATCAAGGATAACAGCAGTGATGATACCAGCTACCAGTCACCTAGTATCTCACTTTATCATTTAATCCTCACTGAGACCTATGATCTGGCCTCTTCTTTCATCTTCAGCTTCATCCCCTATCATTCTCTATCTCATACCCACCCTCTACCACCTGCCCCATGCTCTAAACATCTTGATCTTTCTTTCTTCAGCAAGCCAAGCTCATTGCTACCTCTAGTATCCTATCTGGAAAGTCTTTCCCTGACTGCCATTTCTGAAGTTTTGAAGTAACCCTCCCCATCACTCTGTCTGCAATTTTATTCTTTTTTTCCACTACAATTCTCTCTCTGAAATTACCTTATTCATTTGTTAACGTGCTTATTGCTTGTCTGTCCTATCACAATGGAAGGTCAATGAAGTCAGTTACCTTATCTGTCTTTTTCACTGTTATATCCCCTACCACAGTGCCCAGCAAGTATATGCTGATGAGTGAACAAACCCAGCAAGGTTAAGTTTTTCACACATTAGGAAACTCAGTTTACACTCTTGTCACAGTATCGTGGCTGGGTATTGTGCTCTCAACTCTGGTACACATTGGGCGCCATTCAGACATTACGTTTCTGGAGGTCTATAACTCTGGGTACCTTTGGGACAGCTTTTTCCTCCAGGGCCCCATGATTCAGCTCAAAGGGTATTCTGGGATCTCATGGGCAGGACCCAGGGCCTAAATAAAGGGTCAAGGATATGGCTGGGAGAATGCTGTGGCTGTGGACCGAAAACTGAACCTACTAGGCTGAGCAGTCTAGCCCAAGCTCCCATGAACCACTTTGCACAAAAGTTCTGCACAAAGCTCCTAAGCACCTACAAAAGTCACAACCTGACTGGGTGCGGTGGCTCACGACTATAATCTCAGCACTTTGGGAAGCTGAGGACGGAAGATCGCTTGAGGCCAGGAGTTGGAAACCAGCCTGGGCAACATGGCGAAATCCGGTCTCTATTAAAAATATATATATACATATTTTTAAAAAGTTATAACCTGTTCATACCTCTTCACAGTAACACAGCAGCCTGCATTCACATACACCCCATGCCGTAGCATCTCAGCTCGGAAGCGTTTCCCACACTTCGGAGCCAATTTTGGGCCTGGATGTATGCCCAAAATTATAAACCTCCACAAATCTCTAAAAAGTACCTGGCGAAAAGCTCTGCCCTCCATAAACCACCAGACCAGAAGCTCTGTTCATACGCTATGATACTTGGCTTAGAAAATCCCACACAAACACCATTAGTCCAGAAGCTCTGCCCACACCCACTCTCCTCTCTTTAGAAGCTCTGCACCCACATAAAGCCCCTCAGCCCAGAAGCTCCGCCTACACACAACTGTCAGTCCAGAAAGCCCGCTCACAAGCCAGTAAAAGCCCTCTCAGCCCAGAAGCCCCACTCCAGAATGGGCTCCCTCAGTCTGAAGTCTCCCCGCCCCACCGCCTCCCGTGTAAGCCCCTCCAGCCCAGAAACTCCGACTGCACTAGCGCCCCCACCCCAGAAGCTCCGCCCTTAGCGCCGAAGCCCCGCCCACTGGTAAGCCCCGCCCCCTTTCTAGCCACGACGAGCGGGTCCTCACCAAAGCCCAAGCCCCCACAGGGATCCGTCTTAGAAGCCCCGCCCACCACCCAATGTCCCGCCCCCACAACAGAGGCCCCACTCCGCAAAACGACAGGAGGGGGCGGGATCCCCTCTGCACTCGCATCCCCTCCCCCTCCCGTCACCGGGCTCCTGTCCGCGTGGGGCAGCAATTAGCAGCCTGGCCATCCTAACTCGCGCGCCCGCTAGTTGCCAGGCCAAGCCTGAGCTGCTCTGCTCACCCATCTCCTCCCCCCGGCGCTCTCCGTTTCGCCGCCGCAGCTCCTGCGGGCAATATGTCGGAGGCGACGGCGGCCGGGAGAGGACTAACCGCTGCAGCCCAGTCCCGGGTATCAGCCGCGCGCTCCCGCCGCGCCGCTATATTTGCATACAAGGCGGGCTGGAAGCTGGGCGCGCGCCTCTTAAAGGGGCCACCCGGACAGAGGCGGTTCCTGCGCGCTCTTTGTCTCGCGGTCCCCCACGCCCTTCCTGCAGCTGCTGCTGAAGAGACTCAAGAGGGAGGGGAACGGAACCCACCTCCTGCTCTTCCCGTGCTTGTCTTCTCCCAGCATCTCCAGGACCGGGGCGGCGGCGAGCAGGCGAGGGTGCGGAGCCGCCTCTCGGTTCCCCTGGAGATGGACCATATCCCTGAGCGGTCCGCGGGCACCTCCATCCCAGCCCCACTTTGCGCTTCATCCTTCTCTTAGGCCTCACTGCGCTTTAGTCTGCCCCAATCAAAACTCAGGAGTCACTTCCCCCCTCCCTCGGCCCCCACATCCTATCTTTGCCTTAGTCTTTGTTAGCCTAAGTCCTAAATATTTCTCGCATTTGACGTTACTCACCGTTCTCATTGTCGATACCGTGGTTCAGATCCTAACTCTGCCATTGCCCAGCCTTGAAATCTTGTTTTTTATGCTTTACGATGAGGCTGCTGATAGTCACCGTGTAGGTTTCGGTAAGGGTTAAATGAAATAGTGCATGCAGAACTGAGTCTGTTTTAGCGTTAGCCATCATGTTTGGAGAAGCATTCACTAAATGAGATACATTTATTGTCAGTGGGATTTCTTCCCTCACGAGTCCTACAAGCAGTTTCAATCATCTTGTAGCTCCATTGCTTAGCACAGTACTTGGCACCTAATAGCAGTATTCAATTAATTGAATTAATTAGTAGATACTTCATTAATAGATAGTCATAGAGCTTACAGTCAAGTGGGAGGAGATAGACATGAACAAAATTAGTAAATTCTGTAGTATGTTAGAAGGGAATGATTGGTGTGGAGGAAAAACAGGAAAGGGGGATGGGGTTGCAGTTTTAAATAGGGCAGGCAGAGTAGGCTTCAAGAGTTGACTTGAGTAAACACATGAAGGAAATGAGTGAGTCAGTCGTGCAGATTTCTGGAGAAAGGGGGTATTTCAGGCAGAGGGAATAGTGCAAAGTCCCTCAGCCAGGAGGGTGTATTTATCTATGTATTTATTTTATTTTTTATTCCATTTTTATTTTTTGAGACGGAGTCACTGTTGCCCAGGCTGGAGTGCAGTGGCTTGATCTCTGCTCATGGCAACCTCCACCTACTGGATTCAAGCGATTCTCCTGCCCCAGCCTCCCGTCAAGCTGAAATTACAGGTGGCTAATTTTTGTTTTTTGTTTTGTTTTGTTTTGAGACTGGAGTCTTCCTATCTGTTGCCCTGGCTTTAGTGCAGTGGCACAATCTTGGCTCACTGCAACCTCTGCTTCCCGGGTTCAAGCGATTCTCCTGCCTCAGCCTCCCAGGTAACCGGGATTACAGGTGCCCGCCACCATGCCTGGCTAAATTTTTGTATTTTTAGTAGAGGCAGGGTTTCACTGTATTAGCCAGGATGGTCTTGAACTCCTGACCTCAGATGATCCACCCATCTCGACCTCCCAAAATGCTGGGATTACAGGTGTGAGCCACTACGCCCGGCCACGATCGGCCAATTTTTGTACTTTTTAGTAGAGACGGGGTTTTATCTTGTTGGCCAGGCTAATCTTGAACTCTTGACCTTAAGTGACCTGCCCACCTCAGTCTCCCAAAGTGCTGGGATTACAGGCGTAAGCCACCACGCCAGGCCAAGAGGGTGTGTTTAAGAAATAAAAAGGAGGCCAATGTGGCATAGGTATAGGTGTAAGACTAGGACATGAGAAGGGATAGATCATGTAGGGCTGTGTGGTTTTTACTTTGAATGAGATGTAGAGTTATTATAGGGTTTGAACTTCTATTTAAAATAACTATTCCAGCTGTCTGGTAAGAATAGACTACAGGGGCACCAGGGTGGAAGCAGGGACACCAGGCAGGAGGCTGTGACAATGATCTTAGCAAGAGACGTTGATGGTTTGCACCAGGTTGGGTGAGATGGTGAGACCTGGTTGAATTCTGGATTTGAAGGTAAAGTCTACAGGATCTGTTGGGCAGAGTATGGTGGCTCATGCCTGTAATCCCAGCACTTTGGGAGGCTGAGGTGGAAGGATTGCTTGAGCCCAGGAGTTTGAGACCAGCCTGGGCAACAAAGTGAGACCCTGTCTCTACAAAAAAAAAAAAAAAAAATTAAATGAGCCAGGTGTGGTGGCATGCGCCTGTAGTCCCAGTTACTTGGGAGGCTGAGGTGCGAGGATCACTTGAGCCCTGGGAAACTAAGGTTGCAGTGAACCATGACAGTCCCACTGCACCCCAGCCTGGGCGATGTAGCAAGACCTCATCTAAAAAAACAAAAACAAAAACAAAATGGGACCTGTTGACAAAATGGATAGGCGTGTGTGAGGAAGAGAAGAGATAAGGATTACTCCAACGTATTTAGCCTGCACAAATGGAAATATTGAGTCCAGTTCAACAAATGTATATTTTAAAAATTATGATTGATTTTACACCAAGTCGGTCCTTCCCTTCAAGGGGAAAAGTGGCCCAGGGATGTAAAACGATTATCCCTGTCTCAACAAGCAAAGAAGAAACCAGGACTGGGATTTCTTTTTTCCAGCCATAGAAATTCTGATAGAGGCTGGGTGCAGTGGCTCATGCCTATAATCTCAACACTTTGGGAGACTGTGGTGGGAGGATCACTTGAGTCCAGGAATTTGAGACCAGCGTAGGCAACACAAGAGAACCCTGTCTCTACAAAAAATTTAAAACTTAGCTGGGCATGGTGGATGCGTGCCTGCAGTCCTGGCTACTCAGGAGGCTGAAGGGAGAGAAATCACTAGAGCCCAGGAATTTGAGATGACAGTGAGACGATCACACCACTGCATTCATCCTGGGTGACAGAGTGAGACCCTGTCTCAAAAAAAGTGGGGGAGGTAAGTCCACTTGTATGGACTGCCATGAATGTGACCCACCCATTACCTGTGGCTCCAGCCCACCTTGTAAGGTGGACTACTCACTTTGCCTGCTCATCTATTCTTCCTCCTCATAAGAACACTGATTTTTCCCTTGGGGAACTACTCTTCCCCTGACTCTCTCAGTCCATGGTTTGGTGGGGTTGCCTTACTTTGCAGTTCCTTTGTGGGCAGAAGACACAGGCTTGGCAAATCAGAGCATTCCAATATCCCTGCCTCCTAAGGCTAGTGACTGGTTGGGGTTGTTGGGGAGTAGGAGGGCATTAGTGACCTGTCAGCCCAAATGAGATGCAGTCCTAGGATCTTTGCTAGAACTATCGGGAAGGAAATTTTTATTCCCCTCTGGGTTGGCTAAGCAAGTAAGTTATAAACTTGGAGGTCTTGGTGGCCATCTTGCCATTTTTATTTTTTTATTTTATTTTATTTTATTTTTTTATTTTTATTTATTTTTTTTTTTTTGAGACGGAGTCTCGCTCTGTCGCCCAGGCTGGAGTGCAGTGGCCAGATCTCGGCTCACTGCAAGCTCTGCCTCTCAGGTTTATGCTATTCTCCTGCCTCAGCCTCCCAAGTAGCTGGGACTACAGGCGCCCGCCACCTCGCCCGGCTAGTTTTTTCGTATTTTTTAGTAGAGACAGGGTTTCGCCGTGTTAGCCAGGATGGTCTCGATTTCCTGACCTTGTGATCCGCCCGTCTCGGCCTCCCAAAGTGCTGGGATTACAGGCGTGAGCCACCGCACCCGGCCCATCTTGCCATTTTAAGAGAATAATTTAGCTGACGATGAAGGAAACACAGAAGAATCAAGAAACGCCTAGCTGCAGTGGCTCATGCCCGTAATCCCAGTGCTTTGGGAGGCGGAGGTAGGAGAATCACTTGAGCCCAGGAATTCAAGATCCATCTCTACAAAAAATTTAAAAAATTAGCTGGGCATGGTGGTGCATGCCTGCAGTACCAGCTATTCAGGAGGCTGAGGCTGTAAGATTCCTTGATCCCAGGAGTTTGGGGTTGCACTGTGGCCCAGACAATAGAGACCTTGTCTCAAAAGGAAAAAAAAAGGTCAAGAGATCAGTAGACATTTCTTTCTTCTTCTTTTCAAGACAGGGTCTTGCTTTGTCGCCCAGGCTAGAGTGCAATTGTGTGTTCATGGCTTGCTGCAGCCTTTACGTTTTGGGCTCAAGTTACCCTCCCACCTCAGCCCCCAGAGTTTCTGGAACTACAGATGCATGCGACCACACCCGGCTAATTTTTTTTTTTTTTTTTTTTTTTGAGTTGGAATTTCACTCTTGTTGCCCAGGCTGGAGCGCAATGGCACGATCTCGGCTCACCAAAGCCTCCACCTTCCGGGTTCAAGTGATTCTCCTGCCTCAGCCTCCTGAGTAGCTGGGATTACAGGCATGCGCCACCATGCCTGGCTAATTTTTGTATTTTTAGTAGAGAAAGGGTTGCTCCATGTTGATCGGGCTGGTCTCGAACTCCCAACCTCAGGTGATCCACCAGCCTTGGCCTCCCAAAGTGCTGGGATTACAGGCATGAGCCACCGCGCCTGACCCACACCCGGCTAATTTTAAAAAATGTGTCTTTTGTTTTGTTTTGTTTTTTGAGAGAGACAGGGTCTATGTTGCCCAGGCTGATCTTGAACTCAAGTGATCCTCCTGCCTTGGTCTCCCAAAATGCTGGGATTACAGGTGTGAGAGACCACGCCCAGCCAAGACACTTTTTTTTTTTTTTTTTTTTTTTTTTGAGATGGAGTCTTGCTCTCGCTCTGTTGCCTAGGCTGGAGTGCAATGGCGTGATCTCAGCTCACTGCAACCTGTCTTCCGGCTCCAAGCAATTCTCCTGCCTCAGCCTCCTGAGTAGCTGGGATTACAGGCACGCACCACCACACCTGGCTAATTTTTGCATTTTTAGTAGAGATGGATTTCATCATATTGGTCAGGCTGGTCTCAAACTCCTGACCTCATGATCCGCCCACCTCAGCCTCCCAAAGTGCTGGGATTACAGGTGTGAGCCACTGCACCCAGCCCGACACTTTCTTGATGGCATCAATTGACTCCTGGATCCAACCATACCTGAAGCTTTTATGGATTTTTTTCTGTTGTAGAAAGCTAGTTTGTGCCTGGTGTTTGACAACTGCAACTGAAATAATCTAGAATCTACAATTCTATTATAGAATCTACCTGAAAGACCTAGGGTTTTTGTCCTTTTCAAATCTGCCTTTTACAGGTTCCCTGGAGAAAATATTTATCTTTTCTTTTGTAAAAAATATTTTTATATCCCACATACAATCATTCCCAATCCCTGGAGAAAATAATAAGATGGCAGGATTTTGGCTAGGCTCTTGTCTTCCAGACCTGTGACCATACGTCTCAGCTGTTTTGTAACTTTGAAACCCTCACTTCCCCTCCCTGAGCTTTCATTTCCTGATAAAGTTGCTATCTATTGGTCCTTCCAGGAGTCTTAAGTTTTTGAGGAAATGTCACTGGCTCTAAGCCAATCCTGTCACTGGGTACTGGAAGCTGAGGTCTCTTCTTTGGTCATGTTATTCTAGGACCATGGCCAAAAGTTGGCAAATCTGTCCTGTTTTTTAGAGACACAGCCTCACTTTGTCACCCAGGATGGAATGTAGTGGTGCAATCATAGCTCACTTCAGCCTCCAACTCTTGGACTCAAGTTATCCTCCTACCTAAGTGTCGCGAGTAGTTAGGACTACAGGTATACACCACTGTGCCTAATTAAAATAAATAAATAAATAAAATAAAAATGGCTGGGTGTGGTGGCTCAGGCCTGTAATCCTAGCACTTTGGGAGGTCGAGGTGGGCAGATCACAAGTTCGAGACCAGCCTGGCCAACATAGTGAAACCCCATCTCCACTAAAAGTACAAAAAAAAAAGGCCAGGCGCAGTGGCTCACACCTGTAATCCCACCACCTTGGGAGGCCGAGACGGACGGATCACGAGGTCAGGAGATTGAGACCGTCCTGGCTAACACTGTGAAACCCCGTCTCTACTAAAAATACAAAAAACCGGATATGTTGGCGGGCCCCTGTATTCCCAGCTACTCGGGAGGCTGAGGCAGGAGAATGGTGTGAACCTGGGAGGCAGAGCTTGTAGTGAGCCGAGATCGCGCCACTGCACTCCAGCCTGGGGGACAGAGCAAGACTGTCTCAAAAAACAAAATTTAAAAAGTACAAAAAAAAAAAAAAAAATTAGCCTGGCGTGGCGGTGTGCACCTATATTCCAGCTACTCAGGAGGCTGAGGCAAGAGAATTGCCTGAAGCTAGGAGGTGGAGGTTTCAGTGAGCCGATATTGCGCCATTGTCGGGGCAACAGTGCAAGACTCCATCTCAAAAGAATTTTTTTTTTTTTTTTTTTTTTTTTGTAGAGATAGTCTCACTCTATTACCCAGGCTGGTCTTCAACTCCTGGGCCCATATGATCCTCCTGCCTGGGCTTCCCAAATAACTGGATTTACAAAATGGAACCATAACACCTTGCCCAAATCCGTCCTATAAATCAGTTTTGTTTTGTTTTTTTTTTTTGAGATGGACTTTTGCTCTTGTTGCCCAGGCTGGAGTGCAATGGCATGATCTTGGCTCACTGCAACCTCTGCCTCCTGGGTTCAAGCGATTCTCCTGCCTCAGTCTCCTGAGTAGCTGGAATTACAGGCGCCCACCACCATGCCTGGCTAATTTCCGTATTTTTAGTAGAGCTGGGGTTTTGCCATGTTGGCCAGGCTGGTCTTGAACTCCTAAACCTCAGGTGATCTGCCCGCCTCGACCTCCCAAAGTCCTGGGATCATAGGCATGAGCCACCGCACCTGGCCTTAAATCAGCAGTTTTCAGCCCAGACTATGAAGACCTCTGGTGGTACACAGAAGTGATGAATCCGCAGGATAAAATACAATGCAGCTTTCTGGAATGTCAGTTTTATTCAACGGAAATATAAGGCAGAATATTCAATATCAAAATGCAGTCATTAAGAACACATTCTCTGGAGCCATTCAGTGCTATTGAAGCATTAGCTATTTTTATTAAAACATGGATATATTGTGAAGTACAAAGTAAACTAATGTGGGCTGGGCATGGCTCACGGCTATAATCCCAACAATTTGGGAAGCCAAGTTGGGCAGATAACTTGAGGCCAGGAGTTCAAGACCAGCCTGGCCAACATGGTAAAACCCCACCTCTACTAAAAATACAAAAATTAGGCGGGTGTGGTGTTGTGCACCTATAATCCCAGCTACTCAGGAGGCTGAGGCATGAAAATCACTTGAACCTGGGAAGTTGAGGTTACAGTGAGCTGAGATTGCGCCACTGCACTCCAGCCTGGGCAACAGCAAGACCCTATGTCAAAAACAAAAACAAGCCGGGTGCGGTGGTTCACGCCTGTAATCCCAGCACTTTGGGAGGCTGAGGCGGGCGGATCACCTGAGGTTGACCAGCCTGACCAACATGGAGAAACCACGTCTCTACTAAAAATACAAAATGAGCTGGGCATGGTAGCACATGCCTGTAATCCCAGCTACTCAGGAGGCTAAATCAGAATCGCTTGAACCCAAGAGGCAGAGGCTGTGGTGAGCCAAGATCGTGCCATTGCACTCCAGCCGGGCAACAAGAGCAAAACTCCATCTCAAACAAACTAACGTGAATTTAAGATTGAAGGCTTTGAAAAAAATGTCACCTGCAGCCCGGTCCCAGCCCACCAGCGATGTGCTTTCACCTTCTCTTGCCAGCAAGAATACTTACATCTGATTTTCAATACCAGAGAATCCAGGTGTCTTCATGTTCTTCCAAGTTCCTGGGCTGTTCTCACTCCATGTATACATTAGTCTCCCCACACAACCTCCCACCTACCAGGCAATCCCCCACCCCCATTCTCATCCATTCGTCTTCCCACATCTTATATTTATTACAAATATATGCGAACTATAGAAAACCCAGAAAATACTGTATTTCTTTAGTTTAAAAAGAGATTGGATTTTGACAGGTAATGTATTTAAGGTAATTAAGATAGAGGGAACTGTCAAGTAGGCTACGTTCCAGAAGGGTGAGTCCAGTTTGGCTTGAGAGTAACTGAAGATGAGGCGGGAAAAATAGGTTCAATTCGGATCACTTGATGATCCTGAATGTTACACACAGTAAAGAATTTGGGCTTGATTTCAATTCTCTAAGCCTGTTTCATCTGTAAAATTAGGAAAATTACTATGTTGTGAGGATTAATGGAGAGAAGCAAACACATGGGAGAGACATCCTATGTGACAAATGGAGCGGAAGTTATTAGGAGTTGGAGACACAGATTCTTTTCCTTGGTGTAAACTATCCCCACCTCTCAGGGTGGCCTGAAATTCAGTCTCTCATTTATCTTATTTTTCTGCAATGCACATCTTAACCACCAGAGAGAGCCTGATGCAAAGGAATCTGAACTCCAAGTACAACAGGGAAATGGAGCTGGGCATGGCTGGGAATAAGATGTGAAATCCTGGATACAACTGCAGCGATTCTCAATGGTAGGGTAGGGAATGGATCCCAGTGCCTCCTCTATGGGCCTTCTTAGACCCATCCCAAGGAGAGGGGGTGGGGCATGCTGTCACAACCTAGAATTTAGCAGCTAGCCAGATGTAAGGTCACCAGGAAGGAGGTGAGGTGGGTAAGGATGAGGGCCAGATCTAGTTTGGGGACCTGAATTTCTGTATCTCAAGCAAAAGAGACTCTCAACTCTGCTCATAAGCCACAAGGCCCAATTCCTTCCTGGGCTACCCCATGCCAGGCCAGGTCATCTAGCTAGACCTGGGAACTTTAGAGAAAACAGTAGACGGTGCATTGTGGGAAAGGAGGAAGGGGAGACAGTTGCATATCTAAGAGCTGTCTTTAGGGCCACATCCACATGGCATCAAGACCTCAGCCTTTAGGTCTATCAGAAAGGGTGATGGGACCTAGCTTCTCCAATCATGATTCACTAGCCTTGCATCTTACAGCATTTTTACAAAACTTTGCTTTCCTGGATTTTTGTTACGGATGTTAAAATGAAAACCTAGGGACATTGAACAGTTTACCTAAGGTTGAGCAGCAGCAGCCAAGGGCAGAAGTAGGCCTGTAGGCAACAGAAGTGGCTCTGAGGGGCCAAGGAAAGGGCAGGCAGGCAGGCAGGTAGAGCAACAGCCTGCTTGTTGAGCTGCACACATTGACTCTTGGCCAGGCCTCATACCCGCTCCTCCAAGGCCAGCTCTGCTGCCAGGCCCCAGGCTGCCAGCCCCACCTCCACACTCCCACCCCAGTCCCCTGAGAGCCCATCACCTTGGCAACAGCCAGAGAAAGGCCCAACTAAAATATTTATGGCTCAAAACAGCCTAGAGGCTTGGGAGGGGGGAAGAGGGAAAGGCTGATGTCATCCCTTCTCAGCTTGCAGGGGAGGTGACTGACATACAGGGCAGCTGGGTGGGTGGGCCAAGCCCAACAAGTCAGGGCTCTCAAAGGAAGATCCCAAGGGCCATTAAGTGGTAACAGGAGGATGAAGGCTGTGACAGGTGACAGGACTGCATAAGACCCACAAGCCTGGGAAAAAAGGAGGAGGGAAACTTAAGGATTGAGCAGTATTGTGTCCAGAGCCCGTGCCAGGCATTCCAAACACATCATTTGCTTCTCAGATCCCATTCAGTAGGTAGCAATTCTTATCCTACTTTGATGGAGTAAACAGGCCCTACAGCTCTTCTTAAAGCAAAAAGAAAAAAAAAAAAATTTAAACAGGCTCTGGAAAGATACAAATGATGAGCTGGGATTTGAATTCAGATCTGTTTGGCTTCAGCCCTGTAAGCTTTCCTACAAAATTCTGCGGCTCCCACGTAGAAATCCTAGTGGACTGAGGGCATACCTGTCTAGGAATCTAACCCTGGCTCCTCAGCCAGTGACTCAGGTTCTGTGCCTCCATTTATATATGATGAGGATGCCACCTGATTCCCTAATTCCCCACCCCAAACTCCTCCCTTGTCAGCCCTGGACTCAGAGCATCCAATGTAAACACAGGGTAACAAACTCATCGAGGCTGGCCTGTGACTTTTCCAGGTTTAGCACTTAAAAGTCCCATATCCCAGAAACTCTGTCTTGGGTAAACCTAGATGATCTGTCATCCTAGACGAACCCCTTATGCAAACAAAATGCTTTACTATTTCAAAGCACTTGTGGCTGTGAGAGGTACAAATAGGTCAAAAGAATAGGCCATGAAGTCTGATAGTATAGACCATGAAGTCTTTTTCTAACCATAGGCAAGTTTTTTTATTCTCCTTGAGTCTCAGTTTTTCTCATTTTCCTGGTACATACTAAGAAATAAGTAAATTATTAGCTGTTATTTATAGTAATCAACAATGAAGACAGAAACAGGCTCAGAGGTTAAATAGCTTGCCCCTTGTAAATCAATTGACTTTAAGGAATCCCTTTCCATTATACTTCTGTTCCTGCTAAGGACCAATCCAAGCTCACTAGAATGCCCCAGGCACAGTTAAAATGCAGATAAGCAGGCCGGGCGCAGTGGCTCAAGCCTGTAATCCCAGCACTTTGGGAGGCTGAGACGGACGGATCACGAGGTCAGGAGATCGAGACCATCCTGGCTAACAAGGTGAAACCCCGTCTCTACTAAAAAATACAAAAAAATTAGCCGGGCGAGGTGGCGGGCGCCTGTAGTCCCAGCTGCTCGGGAGGCTGAGGCAGGAGAATGGCCTGAACCCGGGAGGTGGAGCTTGCAGTGAGCTGAGATCCGGCCACTGCACTCCAACCTGGGCGACAGAGCAAGACTCCATCTCAAAAAAAAAAAAAAAAAATGCAGATAAGCTCTATTCTCTCCCTAAACTCAGTTCTTCCCCTTGTTCCTTTGTTAGGGTAAATAACTAGAAGGCATTAGGGAAGAGTGCAGTATCAGAGGTCCCTAGCCTCTCAGGAAGCTGAGTATAAATCAACCTAGAAATAGGCCAGAGGAAACCAGAAGCCTATCAAAGGCTGATTTTCCAATCCTTCAAGAGAAAATGTCAGAACAAATAGCTGGCCTAGTATAGCTGGAAGGAAAGTGAGAGCTAGACGGGGGCTTTGGCTCTCTCCCAGAGTTGATAGAAGCTACCAGAGTGGGGCCATTCATCACTTGACCAAACCTTTATTGAGCTCCTCAGGGGCAGATACTTGCTGGGGAGAAATATAGTACAGAGGTGGAACAGAAAAAGCCCTACTACCCTTTATGACCTTTTTGGACAAGGTAAGTAATAAACAATGAAGAGAAAAACAGGTTCAGATGTTAAATAACTTGCCCCAATAAACTGAATCTTCTCACTTGGCTTTCCTCAGTCTTCAATGGAGGGGCGGTGATCACCCTCCTTTGGGAGCCCTCTGGAAGGGTTCAAGGACTCACAGGCTGATACCCGTAACGCAGGTGTGATAGTGGGGAAACAGAAAACGGTCATAGGGTGTTTCAGCCAATTCTCTGGGAGGCTAAAGGGAACCACATAGACTGGGAATGGCACAGTCGGAGTTGCCAGTTCATTCCCATCTAGGAGGCCATGCTAGGGATACCCATTAGTCCCCTTCAACTCTTTAAAGTCTTGAACAGTTTAATTGTTAGCACCACAGTCCCCTGCAGCCCTGAGGACTCCATTCTGGGCCTAAAGACTCTTAAGGGATCCTGACTGGCTTTCTCTGGGTAAATCTGACACATCAAGTAGAGTGAAAGAAAACTGCTGATCTCCTCTCCTGGGTTTCTCTGTGTTCAGCAAATGCCCTCAGGCCAGCCTTTATACAGCAGGTAGCTCTCCAGGTTTCCGGAGTCCTCTGATAGCTGCAAAGACACAAGGTAGAAAATTAAGAAAGCTCCCCTATTAGGGGGCTTCCCAGCCTCCCACCTGACCAGGCTGCTTCCCTTACAACTGCCCCATCCCACAGCACAACTCTAGTTGTTTCATTCAGTACACAGGTTTCTTGGGTACACAGATGGGTAGAAAACAGAAGTCCACAGCCTATGAATTCTCTTTTTGCTGTCAGGTAATGAAAATGCAGTCTCACACTCAGTATCTCCTGTCCTTGGTCATATATCAGCTGAGTGACCCAGGGAAGAATCAACAAAACCTTTGGGGGGCCTATCCAAGCTTTGAAGCCTCTATAAACAAAGGGAAAAATGCTTTCTGCTGTCCTAGGGATGTGAAAAAGATGAACAAAAATCTTTAAAGTCTGTTGAAGAATGGAAATCAGAAAATAGGCATCTTCTTATCACTATTATTGGTAACTCAATGTTAGGCTCAAGGAGCCATGGATGTTATGAAGGATTCATCCCAGCACCAAATAGGGTGGACTAGAGGAGACACATCTTAAATCTGGGGCACAGGGAAGGGGCTTGATCTCATGCTAAAACCTGTAGCAATGCTCCTCCTTCTTTTTTTTTTTTAAAGACAGTCTTGCTTTGTCACTCAGGCTGGAGTACAGCGGCAACATCATGGCTCACTTCAGCCTTAGTCTCCTGGGCTGAACTGATCCTCCAACCTCAGCCTCCAAATACGATCACACACACACACCAACATCCTTGGCTAACTTTTAAATTTTTGTCTCCGTATGTTGCTAAGACTGTTCTCAAACTCCTGGGATCCTCCTAATGGCCTCCCAAAGTGCTGGGATTACAGGTGTGAGCCACCATGCCTGCCAGTGCTTCCCGTCTTTTAAATGGCGCTACCATCTCCCTAGCTGTTCCAGTCAGTAACCTGGAACCTCACTATGTTCATTCTATCTCCTAAAAGATATATATATATATATATATATATATTTTTTTTTTTTTTTTTGGAGACAGAGTCTTGCTCTTTTGCTCAGGCTGGAGTGTAGTGGCACAATCTCAGCTCCAGTACTGCAGCCTCTGCCTTGTGGGTTCCAGTGATTCTCCTCGCTTAGGCTTCCAAGTAGCTGGGATCATAGGCATGCGTCACCATGCTCAGCTAATTTCTGTATTTTTAGTAGAGATGGGGTTTAACCATGTTGGCCAGGTTGGTCTCAAAACTCCTCACCTCAGGTGATCCACCCGCCTCGGCCTCCCATAGTGCTAGGATTACAGGCATGAGCCACTGTGCCTGGCAAAAGTTCTTGAATTCATTTACCTTCTCTACATTTGCAATATTACTCTACTATAGCCCTTTTTTGTTATTGGTACCAGACAGTCTCACTCTGTCACTCAGGCTGCAGTGCAGTGGCACGATCTCAATTCACTGCAACCTCTACTTCCTGGGTTCAAGAGATCCTCCTGCCTCCACCTCCCGAGTAGCTGGGATTACAGCCACATGCTACCATGCCCAGCTAGACCTTTCTTATTTCTTGCCTAGACTAGCAAGTTTCTTAATAGGTCCCCATAACCATTCTCCACTCATCAGCAAGTTTAAAAATCAGACATTGAATAATTTCATTTTCCACACCCCCCTCCTCCCATTTAGTTGTCTTCAGCGGGATGTTAGGACTGCCATGTGTTAAGGGACTCTCCTCATATCCTATTCCTTTCACCGACCCTGTGAACTGGAAAGCAAAACTCTATGAAACTTTGCTTTTTTAAAGTCAGCCAAGTGCAGTGGCTCACACTTGTAATCC
This sequence comes from Chlorocebus sabaeus, assembly GCF_047675955.1. Taxonomy (NCBI): domain Eukaryota; kingdom Metazoa; phylum Chordata; class Mammalia; order Primates; family Cercopithecidae; genus Chlorocebus; species Chlorocebus sabaeus. The sequence continues at coordinate 105,044,587 of NC_132923.1, forward strand.
TAGCACTTTGGGATGCTGAGGTGGAAGGACCGCTTCAGGCCAGAAGTTCAAGACAAGCCTGGGCAACATAGTGATACTTTATCTCTACAAAACATTAAAAAATAAGCTGGGCCCATGCCTACAGTCCCAGCTACTCTGGAGGCTGAGGTGAGAGGATGGCTTGAGCCCAGGAGGTAGAAGCTGCAGTGAGCTATGTTCACTGCAGTGAGACCCCATCTGTTTTTTTTTTCTTTTGAGACGGAGTTTTGCTCTTATTGCCCAGGCTGGAGTACAGTGGTGCAATCTCGGCTCACTGCTACCTCCACCTCCTGGGTTCAAGCAATTCTCCTGCCTCAGACTCCTGAGGAACTGTGATTACAGGCACCCGCCACCACGCCCAGCTAATTTTTTGAATTTTTAGTTGAGACAGGGTTTCACCATGTTGGCCAGGCTGGTCTTGAACTCCTGACCTCAGGTGATCCGCTCGCCTCAGCCTTCCAAAGTGCTGGAATTACAGGTGTGAGCCATTGCACCTGGCCCCTGAGACCCCATCTCTTAAAAAAAATAAAAATAAAAAAATAAGGTCCAGCTAGGTGGACTTTACACCTATAATTGCAACACTTTGGGAGGTTAACATAGGAGGATCAATTTTGCCTAGGAGTTCGAAACCAGCCTGGGCAACATATTGAGATCTTGCCTCTACAATAAATAGAAAAAATCAGCCACCTGCCTGTAGTCCCAGTTACTTGGGAGGCTGAGGTGGAGGATCACTTGAGCCTGGGAAGTCGAGGGTGTAATGAGCCATCATCTTGATACTGTGCTCCAGCCTGGATGACAGAACAAGATCTGTCTCAAAAATAAAAATAAAAAAGGTCCAGATTCTTACCTTGGCTTCAACTTGCTTCAGTCCTATCCTCTGCCTATAAAGTGCTGCTCTATGTCCTTTCCCCAAGCCCTCTGCCTAGCTAAGTCTTCCTTTAGATGTTGGCTTAAACATCATTTCCTCAAGGAAAACCACAGTATTAGGTTGTATACCCTCATCGCACCGTTCTTTTCTTTGTAGAACTTTACACAATTGAAATTATTTGTTATTTATGAGATTATTTGTTTAATGTCTATTTCCACAAATAGACTATAAACTCCACGAAGCCAGGGACCATTTTATGCTGTTCACCAGCCACTGGATCCCCAGTGTCCAGCACATAGTAGGTGTTTAATGTATAATAGTGAATGTATTTTTAAAAAGAATGAAAGGAGACATTTGTACTGATTTCTGGAGAGAAGCTTAAAAATAATCACATCAGAGAATAAGATATTTCTCTTTCTCAAAGGCAGATGCAGAATGTGTTTGCTACATTCCAACCCCAGAGCCTGAGACCTGAGGAGCAACCATCTTATACCTAAAGCTAGGCCATGAATAGGAACCATGAAGGCTGCTGGAGTTAGAAGACCCCTGGGAATAATTAGCCCTGTATCTGAACCCAAACTCTTCTATCTCAAGTTTTCACACACATCACAGTGCCTAGAAGAAAGAGACTGGCTACCCTGAGGTTGACAAGGGAACAGTCAATTCAGGCATCTTAATGCAATATTAAGATCAGAAATAGTACCCAAATTTCTGGCAAGGTGCCCTTTTTAGCTGATTAATCTGGGCTGATAGACTGGCTGTGCCTCACACTCTATCTAGAAACATCTCAACTAAGCTGTCTTTTTTAATGAGTCCCTGGACGACCCCCTCCCCACCCCCAATTTGCCCTGAAAGTGACAAGGCCTCCTTGAAGCATGAAGCTCCCCAAGGTCTAAGGATGGGGTTAGCTTGTGTACATGAGAACTCCTATCAGCCCATTCCCTGCCTGAGATGCAAATACAATCACCACAGTACCGGCTAGGAATGAGAAGTATGGTCACTGGTGAGAAGCTAGGGAATCTGTGACCACGGAATACCAAGAAGCTAAACCTCAGCAGCACAGCTATGAAATTCACATCCCTTTCAGATACACGTCTCTCTCCTTTTAGAAGAGAGAGCTGTACACGAAAGCAGAAATTACATTCAAAATAAACAAACAAAAAAACCCAGAGAGAGTGAGCTGCAGTTTGCAGAACACTAGATGAGACTGCATCCTCAGCTTCAGAGCCAGAATAGACAATAGAGTAGAAGACCTCCAGCCCTGGGACTGGAAAATGGATTCTAGAGGTCAGTGAACATTCTTCCCCATTACCTCCCAAAAAGGGTTGAGTCTCCTGCTTGAAGGCAGCCTCCTTAGGAGCCGAGGGCAGCAATCAGGCTACAATAGGACTAGGGTGCAGTGCCCCCATAGCCTTGTGCTCCTAAGGGGCCTTGAAAAGCCAGGTCTATTTTCTAGGCCAGGGAACAAAAGAACGGGTAGTTAAGGCAGTGTTGTGCACTTCCTCCCCTCCCCCTAAGCAGCTGCTGTCTCAGACAGCTGTTTGCAGCCTGTCTGCTTGATGCTATTAAATATTCATCAGATGCTTGCTAGCTTTAAACATGCAACGACTATTAATCCAGTGAGCAGGAGGTACATGTGGGTCTGAAGAGAAGAGGGGAGGGCTCATAAGGATCCAAGTCTTTTTTTTTTTTTGAGATGGAGTCTTGTTCTTGTTGCCTAGGCTGGAGTGCAATGGTGCAATTGCGGCTCACCATAACCTCCGCCTCCCAGGTTCAAACAATTCCCCTGCCTCAGCCTCCGAAGTAGCTGGGATTACAGATGTGCAACACCATGTCCAGCTAATTTTTGTATTTTTAGTAGAGGTAGGGTTTCACCATGTTGGCCAGGGTGGTCTCAAACTCCTGACCTCATGATCTGCCCACCTTGACCTCCCAAAGTGCTGGGATTACAGGCGTGGGCCCCCGCACCCGGCCCAGAATCCAAGTTTTTTAACTTCAGGAATCTGGAAACCAAGCCAGGGGTATCAGTCCTATACACCAAAGCCAGGAACTACTTCGGTGTAAGCTGATCATGTGGCCACCCTAGGTACAGAGAAGACCAGCAGCTGAAGAGGAGCATAAAGACTTCAGTCTAATCTCCATCTCTTGGACTCTATGGTTATCTCAACTTCTAGACATACATTTCTCACTCTGTATGCCACGGATAATCATTGCTTCACAGGGTTGTGAGAATTAAATGAGATACTGTATAATTCAGAGGTGTCCAATCTTTTGGCTTCCCTGGGCCACATTGGAGTAACTGTCTTGGGGCACACATAAAATACACTAACGACAGCCGATAAGCTTAAGAAAAAAATTGCAGACAAATCTCATCATGTTTCAAGAAAGTTTATGAATGTGTGTTAGGCTGCATTCAAAGCTGTCCTGGGCCACAGGTTGGACAAGCTTGCTGTATACGAGACTCCCAGCACAGAATTAGCACATAATTAAGAGCTTAAAATGGAGGCAGGGACCTTATCCATTGAGGACTTTTAACAATCCGTTAAGAGCAAAGTTTCTATTAGTAGACACTCAGGAGTTTCGGTTTCCATTTCACAGGGTGGGTGAAAGGAATACGACATGAAGAGATTCCCATAACATAGGGCAGTCCAGACATCTCATCCTCAAACAACCCAAGTACCAGACAGGAGAGATGAGTCTCCTTTCTGAAAAAGGCAGGAATTAACAGGCCTTCAGGCAGAAGGGAAGGCAGGAGGACAACAAGGGGAGAATATCTCCTTCACTCTCCCACAAAGAAGTAGCGCCACTTTACAGAAAGTTTCCTTCCCTTATTTTCCCTACCTTGCCGGCACATTGGTAAACAGATGTGATGTAAGTCACTCTCATGCTTAAGGCATTAAATAGCTCAAACTTTAGAATAAAGTTCAAACTCCTTGACTAATACGTAGCTTCCAAAATCAGCACCAACTTATTCTTCCAATCTCTATTTATAGCTAATATTTGAGTGCTTACTACGTGTCATGTTGAATGCTTTTTTTTTTGAGATGGAGTTTCGCTTTTGTTATGTGCAATGGTGCGATCTTGGCTCACTGCAACCTCTGCCTCCCAGGTTCAAGCGATTCTCCTGCCTCAGCCTCCAGAGTAGCTGGGATTACAGGCATGCGCCACCATGCCCGTCTAATTTTTTGTGTTTTTAGTAGAGACGGGGTTTCTCCACGTTGGTCAGGCTGGTCTCGAACTCCTGACCTCAGGTGATCCACCCACCTCGGCCTCCCAAAGTGCTGGGATTACACATGTGAGCCACTGTGCCTGGCCTGTTGAATGTTTTATATGCATTAGCTCACTCGATCTTCCCAACGATGTTGTGAAGTATGTATTATCCCCATTTTACAAATGATGAAATTGAGACTTGAAACTGAGGCAGAATTTGATAGTAGTATGCTTAGGCAGGGTATGATGGCTCATACCTGTAATCCTTACCACTCTGGGAAGGTGCTTGAGGCCAGGAGTTTGAGTCCAGCTTGGGCAACATAGAGACCTGTTTCTATAAAAAAAAAAAAAAAAAAAAGTCAAGTGGGCATGGTGGCCCATGCCTGTAGTCCCAACTACTTGGGAGGCTGAGGCAGGAGGACAGCTTGAGCCCAGGAGTTCAAGGCTGCAGTGGGCTATGATTACACCACTGCACTCCAGCCTGGGTGGCAAAGCAAGACCCCACCTCTAATTAATTCATTAAATTAGTCGGCTTAAAGCTATAATAAAGTATTATGCTAAACTATCCATTTGTCTGCCTGGCAAATTTTGGTTATCCTTTAAGATGCAACTTAAATGCGATCCCCTTTCTCTGGCCCTCCCTAAGCCTTTCTCAGGCAGCTCCTCCAGGCTCCCTGGTATTCAGTTCTGCAAGAGAACATGATGATACACTACTATTATAACTATTTTTTAATTTATTATTTTATAGATATATTAGTATTTTTTGAGAGAGTCTCGCTGTCACCCAGGCTGGAGTATAGTGTCATGATCATGACTCTCTGCAGCCTTGACCTCCTGGGCTCAAGCAATCTTCCTGACTCAGCCTCTCAAGTAGTTGGGACTACAGGCGTGCACCACCACATCTACCTTTTTTTTTTTTTGGTAGAGATGGGTGTCTCACTATGTTGCCCAGGCTAGTGCCGAACTCCTGGACTCAAGTGATACTCCTGCCTTGGGGTTACAGGGTGAGCCACCAGGCCTGGCCTATTTAAAATTTTCTGGTCTCAGTTTCATCATGTGTAAAAATGGGATAACAACATTTACCTCACTAGTAGAGAAAACTACATGGCACAGAGTAAATAGTCAATACATGTCTGAATTCACAAAATGCGGTAATAATATGATTTTTTTTTTTTCAGGATGCACCTTGTATTTGATGTGAAAAGAAACCACTATGTCAGCTTAATTGGCAGTCTTTTTCCTTCCCTCCCTCCCTTCCCCTCCTCCCCTCTCCCCTCTCTCCTCTGTCTGTCTCTCTGTCTCTCTCTTTCTTTCCAGCACTTAAAGACACAACTTACAATAAGCAGTCTCTTGGGGTCAATGAAATTTGGAATTACAGAAGCAGCAAGCTTTCAGCACAGAGAATGGACTCTGCTGTACAAAAATGTTGATATGCACCCTGTCCTAACGTGCTATGCAACCATGGGGTAAATTACCTCACCTCTTCCAGTATCAGTTGCCTAATCTATAAAAATAGGGACACACAGTAGGCATTCAAATTGGGCTCTTCTCCCTTAGCCAAGCAAAGCTGCCTATTTTCCCTATCTCACTTTCCTCTTCTTTTAAATGTGGTCAAGATCAGTGATGGCATAAACTGAGAACAAAATGAGGGAAAAAAATGAAAATGACTACTTACTAGTAGTACCGCCAGCAAACAGCAGCCTCTGTAAGGTCATACAAAGTACAGAAACATATCAAGAAGACAGTGAGCCCATGTGTTGCCTAACACACTCTGATCCATATCTTTGGTGGCCACAAAGTCCTATCAGGTGTTAATGCATCTCTAACTTCATTCTTAGCCTGGGACAGGAGATGGGATTTGGTGGAAGACAGTATAAAGGTGGGACAAACCCTAAGCCTATATCTGTACTGTAGGTAAAGAAGGGTCAGAGTATTCCCTCAGTAGTAACTGTCACTGCCAAGTGTCTACCCTGGAGACTATGGACAGTGGTGGAGGAAGAGAGGGCTAGGAAGGGAGGAAGTTGATGGTGGGAGATGGGCATGCTGGAGCACAGCCTCTGAGCCTCTGGAAAACCACCACCTATGACCAGGCATGGCAGCTAGAACAGCTTCATTCCCATTTTAGCAGCCTGCAGTATAATACAGAAAATAAAGGCATGCTTTGTAGTCACCCATACTTGGGATCAAATCCTAGCTCTATCACTTACAAACTCTCAGTGATGTAAAAATAATCTGATCGGCTATTATTTATTATTGAACAGCAACTGCCAGAAATTGTATTACCACTTTAGGTAATAACTACTTCAAAAGGCAGTAGACCTACATACATCTGTGGTTAACTGATTTTTGATAAGGGCGACAAGACCATTCAATGAAGAAAGAATAGTCTTTTCAACAAATGGTACAATGGGATATTCACATGTAAAAGAATGAATTTGGGCCAAGCACGGTGGCTCACGCCTGTAATCCCAGCACTTTGGGAGGCTGAGACAGGCGGATCACCTGAGGTTAGGAGTTCCAGACCAGCCTGGCCAACATGGCAAAACCCCGTCTCTACTAAAAACACAAAAATTAGCTGGGCGTGATGGCGGGCGCCTGTAATCCCAGCTACTCGGGAGGCTGAGGCAGGGAGAACTGCTTGAACCTGGGAGGGAGAGGTTGCAATGAGCTGAGATTGTACTTCAGCCTGGGTGACACAGCGAGACTCTGTCTCCAAAAAAAAAAAAAAAAAAAAAAAAAAAAAAAGAATGAATTTGAACCCCCACCCCAGACCATGCACAAAAGTTAACATAAAATGAATCATAGACCTAAACGCAAGAATTAAAGCTCAGCATGGTGGCTCACACCTGTAATCTTAGCACTCTGGGAGGCCAAGGTGGGTGGATGGCCTGAGCTCGGGTTCAAGACCAGCCTGGCCTGGCCAACATGGTGAAACCCCACCTCTACTAAAAAATACAGAAAATACGCCAGGCATGGTGGCACGCACCTGTAGTAGCAGATTCTTTGGAGGGTGAAGCATGAGAACTGCTTGAACCTGGGAGTTCGAGGTTGCAGTGAACTGAGATCATACCACCGCACTTCAGCCTGAGGGACAGAGTGAGACTCTGTCTCCATAAAACAAACAAATAAAAATAACCAAAACTAAAAAACGGAGAAAAACACAAACAGGTACAATCCTGACCTTGAATGAGACAATAGCTTCTTATTACTTATGACAAAAAAGAAAAAAACATAAACTGGACTTCATCAAAATGGAACATTTTGGTAATTTAAAGAAAGTAAAAAGACCACTGAATGGGAAAAATATTTGCAAATCATGTATCTGGCAAGGGTTTAGCGTCCAGAATATATAAAGAACTTGGCCGGGCGTGGTGGCTCAAGCCTATAATCCCAGCACTTTGGGAGGCCGACACGGGCAGATCACGAGGTCATGAGATCGAGACCATCCTGGCTAACATGGTGAAACTTCGTCTCTACTAAAAAATACAAAAAACTAGCCAGGTGAGGTGGCGGGCACCTGTAGTCCCAGCTACTCGGGACGGTGAGGCAGGAGAACGGCGTGAACCTGGGAGGCGGAGCTTGCAGTGAGCTGAGATCCAGCCACTGTACTACAGCCTGGGCGACACAGCGAGACTCCATCTCAAAAAAAGAAAGAAAGAAAGAAAGAACTTACAACTCACTAATAAAAAGACAAATTATCCCATTTAAAGATGGGCAAAGTATTTAGACAGACATTTTTCCACAGAAGATATATAATTGGCTAACAAGCACATGAAAATATGCTCAATGACATTAGTCATTAGGGAAATGCAAATCAAAACCACAGTGAGGTACCACTTCACACCCACTAAAGATAGATATAATAAAGTAAATGCTGGTGAGGCTATGCAGCATTTGGAACCCTCATACATTGCTGGTAGGAATGGTACAGGCTCTGCAGAAAACAATTTGACAGTTCCTAAAAAAATTAAACAGGCCAGGCATGGTGGCTCACACCTGTAATCCCAGCACTTTGGGAGGCTCAGGCAGGTGGATCATGAGGTCAGGAGATCGAGACCATCCTGGCTAACACGGTGAAACCCCGTCTCTACTAAAAATACAAAAAATTAGCCAGGTGTGGTGGCACGTGCCTGTAGTCCCAGCTGCTTGGGAGGCTGAGGCAGGAGAATCACCTGAACTCAGGAGGCAGAGGTTGCAGTGAGCTGAGATCGCACCACTGCACTCCAGCCTGGGCGACAGAGTAAGACTCTGTCTCCCAAAAAACAAAAAGAAAGAAATTAAACAGAGTCCCAATATGACCCAGAACCCAGAAATTCTTCTAGGTATATACCCAATAAACTGAAAACATGTCCACACAAAAACTTATATACAAATATTCAAAGCAGTATTATTCGTAATAGCCAAAAAGTAGAAACAATCCAAATGACTGTCAATGGATGAATGAATAAATGAAACGTAGTATATGCATACAGTGAAATCGCATTTAACACTTAAAAAAAAAAAAAAAAAAACAAAGTACTGATACATGCTACAACATGGATGAACCTTGAAAACATCCTAAGTGAAAGGAAACCAGTCGGCTGAGCATGATGGCTCACATCTGTAATCCCAAACTTTGGAGGCCAAGGTAGGTGGATCACCTGAGGTCACGAGTTCCAGACCAGCCTGGCCGACACAGTGAAACCCCACCTCTACCAAAAATACAAAAATTAGCCGGGCATGGAGGCACGTGCCTATAATCCCAGCTACTCAGGAGGCTGAGGCAGGAGAATCGCTTGAACCTGGGAGGCGGAGGTTGCAGTGAGCTGAGATCATGCCACTGCACTCCAGCCTGAGTGACAGAGCAAGACTCTGTCTCAAAAAATAAAAATAAAAATAAAAAAAAGGAAGCCAGTCACAAAAGACCACTTATTGTACGATTTCATTTGTATGAAATTTCATTTGCATGAAATCATACAGAAAGTGGTCTTCTGTGACTGGTTGAACCCTTGGTCTTAGCCTTCTGGAGGCTAAACCCTTGTCATCTTTAGTGCATGTCCACAGCAGGCAAATCTATAGAGACAGAAAGGAGAGTAGTAGCCTATGGCTAGAGGGATAAATTGGTGGGAGACAGACAAAAGGCATGGTGTTTCTTTTTGGGATGATAAAGACATTTCAAACAGACCATAGTGATGACTGAATGACTCTGTGTATATACTAAAAACCACTGAATTGTACACTTTAAGTGAGAGAACAGTATGGTATATGAATTCTATCTCAATAAAGTTGTTATTTTAAAACTCCCCCAAAACTCTAAACTTCTTTGCCACTAGGACAGTTATGTCTGTCCAAAAAGAATCACTTAAAAAAGCTAACATGGCCGGGCGCGGTGGCTCACGCCTGTAATCCCAGCACTTTGGGAGGCCGAGGCGGGCAGATCACGAGGTCAGGAGATTGAGACCATCCTGGCAAACACGGTGAAATCCCGTCTCTACTAAAAACGCAAAACAATTAGCCGGGCGTGGTGGCAGGCGCCTGTAGTCCCAGCTTCTCGGGAGGCTGAGGCAGGAGAATGGCGTGAACCCGGAGACAGCGGAGCTTGCAGTGAGCGGAGATCGCGCCACTGCACTCCAGCCTGGGCGACAGAGCGAGACTCTGTCTCAAAAAAAAAAAAAAAAAAAAGCTAACATGACCTTTAATTTATACTAACAGAAGCTAACCAGAGGTTGCAAACTGGTAGGCTAAAGGCCACATTTGGCATGCAGGAAATGTATTTTATTGGGACCAATAGTATTTTAAAAACTTTCTACCCAGGCTGGAGTACAGTGATGTGATCACAGTATACTGTAACCTCGAACTCCTAGACTCAAGTGATCCTCCTGCCCCTGCCTCCTGAGTAGCTAGGATTAGAGGTGCAAGCCATCATGCCCAGCTAATTTTTTTACTTTTTGTAGAGACAAAGTCTGCTATGTTGTCCAGGCTGGTCTTGAACTCCTGGCCTCAAGTGATCCTCCCACCTCAGCCTCCCCAGGTGTTGGGATTACAGGCATGAGCTGCCGTGCACAGCCAAGCCAAGAAAATTTTTAGAGATGGGAAAGACACAGCAATGAAAACGATCTTCAAATACCTGAAAGGATATTGCTTCAGGGGTCCAAAGCAGATTCAGTTTAAATTACTGAGGTACAGGTCTCATTCAAAATGAGAGAGAAAATACTTAGAGCCGTCTCTAATGAAACGGGCTGCTTTTGGAAGTAATGTTTCCTATGACTAGTATGAAGTACTATGTTACATGCTATCAACTGGATGAACCAAACACTATGCAAAGTCAAAGAAGCCAATTCCAAAAAGCATATATTGTATGATTCCATTTATACGGAATGGTCAGAATAGGCAAACCCACAGAAAGATTAGTGGCTGCCAACAGCCACTAATCCAAGAGAGAGGGGAGTTGGGAGTGACTATTAGCAGATACAAGATTTCTTTTTAGAGTGATGAAAATATTCTGGAACTAAATAGTGGAAATGGTTGCACAGTACAAATATACTTAAAACTACTGCATTGTACACTTTAAAATTGTAAATTTTATGCTGTGTGAATTTTTCCTCAAAACAGAAACAAAGGTAGAAAGGGACCAAATGAGATACTTATTAACTCTGTTAGGATATTATGATGCACACAGTGATAAATGTCAGGTATTATCATCAACTTCATTTGATGATAAATGAGGCACTGAAAGGGTTTTGTTTCTGACTAAGGTGACAAAGGCTCACATGAAGCAGAGCCAGGATAGACACCCAATCTTGATCTTGCCTGTCTCTAAAGCTTACAGAATTGTAATAAAAATTTACAGGTTGGCTGGGTGCAGTGGCTCACACCTATGATCCTAGCACTTTGGGAGGCTGAGGTGGGTGGATTACTTGAAGCCAGGAGTTCAAGACTAGCCTGGCCAACATGGTGAAACCCCATCTCTACTAAAAATATAAAAATTATCCAGGCGTTGTGGTATGTGCCTATAATCCCAGCTACTCGGGAGGCTGAGGCAGGGGAATCGCTTGAACCCGGGAGGCAGAGGTTGCAGTAAGCTGAAATCACACCACTGTACTCCAGCCTGGGCAAGAGAGTTGAGACTCCACCTTAAAATAAATAAATAAAGTTCACAGGTAGTGAGTGACAGAATTTTACAGAAAATACTTGGGTCAATGGGCGAAGCTACACGTCCAGAACAGGCAGAACACCAGCAGGCCTGGGTCCACAAACAACAGAACCCGTCTTTCCAAGCACAGTCCAGATGAAAGGTTTCCCCAAACTTCTAATCCATTTTTCTTCTTCAGACTACCCTAGGAAGAGTGGAGACTAAATTCTCTACATTCAGCGATTCCCCCCTGCTAAATTTCCTAGCCATTCATGTGACCAACATCAAACTTAGGACTTGCCAGGTGCCCAGAAACTTGTTCAGCACACATGCCCCTCCTTAAAGCTTCCAGATCTCTCAGAGGCCGAGAGGCAGGTTTGGAAGAAAAAGAAATTCCAAGAAGTCAAATTTCCCTGTGAAAGGTTCTATGTGCCTTTGGCTTACCTAGTTAGGCCTTTCTCCTCAGTGTCATCCTAATCCTAACACCTCACTCAGAGCAGAGAGAAAAATCAGCCAGTTAGTTGCTTAATGGCTTCAATTAACAGGAAAGCTCACTGTTGTCACAGCCCCCAACTATACAAACCAGGGAGTTAAACTTTAGGAAGAGTGTTCTGTAGGCTCCATGTCCTTTCTTCTATACCACAATTATCCCTATGAAGGATCTCCTAAGTATAAGAAATACCCTTTCCCTAGACTAAGGACAGTATAGTACAGGGTTAAGATGACAGGTTTTGGCAACACAAATCTTGGGCTTGAGTACTAGCCATACTAATTATGTGACCCTGGGAAGTTACTTAACTTCATTAGGTCTAAGTTACTTCTGTAAAATACGGGTATTACTGGACAATTGTTTCTGGTCTGCCCAGCATCCATTTCCCTTTCCTAGTAACTCCCCAACTGCCTTTTGAGGAATTGGTTTTTTCTTACACATGTGACTCAGCTAATCCAGTCTGATATTCCCTCTCTAAAACCTGACTCTTGAGGCAGAAAGAGACCCGACATAGTTTGAGTTGTGCCCAAGGAGCCAGTTCTTGTTTCAAGATCGTTCCTTTGGTCTACCATTGTTGTCCCAGTTCCCTGTAGCCACTACAGTTCCCACACCAGATTTTTTAGCCTTCACACTAAACGTTGAGCCCCTAACACCTTTCTAATAAAGTCTCTTTTATTTACATTAGCCACTTCGTTGCTTGCAACCAATGAACTCCAAGGGGAATACCGCCTCATCAGGTTATTAACAGGATAAACAGAGTGGGATTCAACAGATCCAAGTTGATATTGTCTGGCCTTATCAACCATTAGATGTAAATTCAGTATGGACATGTAAGTGTGGTGATGTTGTAAATAAAGTACAAATGACCACAAGAAAGATTAACCCATTGACCACCTTATAGGCCACCTCCTAGCATAACTGTTTTACAGTTATGATACAGTTACATGGTCCTTATTGAAAGCCACCTTAACATACCTGACATGGGTCTTCACTACCCATTCTAGTCCAGGTAATGCCTCAGGAGTTTTCAATCACCTGAAAATGGAGAAATAACAGATCAGTCTTTTGAAGAGGAAGTTTTTTTAAAGACATACAAAATAAAAGATAAAGAGATCCTGCATGCAGTTTACACATTACAGGAGAAACATGCAACTTTTAAGAAATTTTAAGTAAAGTTTCATTGTGAACATCAATATGGGGACCTACAGGGACTCATCCTTACACAGTTTTAAATAGCTGAGCAGAAAGCTTTTGGGGTGCAGCAGGAGGTCTAATCTACAGTCATTGAAATTTTACAATGTGTCATTTAAGATGTCAGACTTTGTGCCCAGGTTACATTACAGTTCACTTGTGATGGGCAGGATTATTAAGAGTTATGGCTAATTTATGCGGCAACATATGGTTTTTCTTTTTACAGCTATTTTTATTAAACAAGTTTTGCAAAGTTTTAACATTAAAATTAACAGCTAAAGAATTGTTTATGCAAGTTGCTGTCACAGTTTATGTAAAAGAGAAATATGTGCTATTAAAATCAGACATTTAGGTTACCTTTGGTTTTTTGCGATGCATGTTAGCTTTACACATCCTGATTCTCTTGCGATAATTTTCCTTTAAAAAGGGGGGTATAGAGTGATCTCTTTTCATCAAAACAAGACATAATGCCCTGAAAGCTGACTTCAAACCATGGTTGAAAATTCAGTTATTTACATTTTATCACAATCTACAAATACATTTTTTTGTTGGTGTGTTTTAAAAAGAAAAAAAATGTCCATCATGCACTGCTGCAGGCAGCTTGGCACTTCAATACAAGAGGATTTTTCACCCCCGAGCAGTTTAGGTGGCTCTCTTAGGGAAGCCATGAGAACCCTGAGAATCAGCATAGAGTAGAAGAGGGACCAACCAATACCATCACTTCCTCTCTTGGTCTCTTACGAGGGGGTTCAGAGCCAGCCTATCATGCCAAATCCTGCCCCAGCCCAGCTGAGTTATCAGCATTTCTGGGATTCAAAGAGAAACCCTCAAGGGCACCCAGAGTTGGCTGAACTGTCATGTCTAAAGGCAGGTGCTGTCCCCTTCTGAGCTCACACAAATTATTTGGTGTCACACTTTAGAGCCACCTAGGGGCTCTACAGAAGGTGCAAACCAGGCTGGCTCGCACTTTTAAATACTGAGACCTATGTATGGAAACCAATCCAAGTTTCAGCTCAGTTGAGTTGAAAACTCTCCATAAATTAGAATTTTTGATAGGATTGGATACAACTGCTTCCAACAACTTCCAGGGGGTGAAAAAGCTTTGGTTATTTTTAAACTAAAACTTAACAACTCCATCAACTTTTTTTTTGGTAAACTTAAAATAAAATCCCCCCCACCACTTTTAAGAATGTTTCCAACTTTTAACAAGCCCATTAACTTTAGAGTTAATTTAAGTTTATTTGAAAGAGAAAACTATTTTATGGTCCACCCAAAAAAATGACAATTCATCACATTTACTTTGATTAAAAAAGGACTAAACTTTATTGACAAACTGCTGCAGACATTTTGACATAAGTTTAAGCTACCTATTTAGGCAGACTTACACATGTAGCATTTAACCTTCCGAGAACAAAATGGGAGGACGGTACAAATCCAATTAGGACTTTAACTTATGTACAAAGTGGATTTTGATTCCTTTTTCATTCAGCTGCAGTGTCCCTTTTTATATCATGCTAGTGTTGAGACATACTTGACTAACTTGGGAACAGTTCGATATTGACAACCGTCAACTTAAGAAAATCATCAGCTTTTTGCCCCAGCGTCCAAGTGAGCTTTTCATGGAGTGCAGAATCTCAAATGGACAAAATATTTTGTCTTTTTAAATACTGAAAATTTAATTATTAATCCTATGACTGAAAGATTCTTCATGGCTAAAAAGCTCTGCATCAAACTCAATTCAGGAGGCCTTCCCTCCCCACCACCATAAACCTCTTCAAAACCGACTCCCTCCCCCTAAGTATCTCTCAACACAGTATGTCTGGGGCTAGATTTCAAAACCCACGTAATGAAAAAGTCAGTTTTACAAGCCTAATTTTGTTGTTGTTTTATATCAATTAACGTTAAAAATTGCATCAACTATTTAATTCATGAGGATCTTTCGTATTAAAATTTAACCTTAAGATTCAACCGCCATGTGCTTTTATAAAGGAAACATTTTTTAGAGACGTCTGAGCTCACTTTTACATGGTGGTGCCTACTGCCGTTAACGTTTGTGATTTTAAATCTTAAACAGCCCTGAATTTTGAAATGTAGCCTAGTTTGGGATTCTGCAACTACAACTTTACGGGATGCCTCAAATCAAAACTAAGAGAAAGTTAACAAGCCTTTACTTCAGAACCTTTAAGCAAGCAAAGTCACTTTTGAAACTAACAGGTTTGTGTTTTTTTTTTTACTCAACTTCTTTTTTTTATTATAAAAGGTACACTTCTGTTTATATTTAAACAACAAAGAAAAAAGCATCTACACACTTAAAAAATTAATTCAATATTCCTAAATCTATTTTAACTCATTTTAAAATACTACGTACAGAAGCCAGAATGCAGAGTTAAGAATGGAATAAGGTGGGGAGAAGAAGGGGACCACGAAGAAAAACACTTAGACAATTACTTGTCTGTTGTGGGTAAAGCAACAGGAATCCTGGGAGATACAAGAAATCAGTAACAACTTTGCTCATAACTGATATTTTCCCCTCATGTTTGTTTTTAATAACGTCCATATGGGTGCTCTCTGTATGCTCCCTTCACTGGCCTAGCAGGAGGGGCCTTCAGCGACGGCCTGGTTCCATTCCAGTCGTCCTGGCCTGTGGGGAAAACAAAGACAGTTTATAAACCATGTGGCACTTAGGGATGAACAGGGATAGGTCACATAGTAAACATCACCAAAAACACTGCGTTTCTTCTAATGTCTTGACACTTCCCCTGGTGTTCCTTGCTTTCTACTCGGCTTGGCCCTATTGGGCAGTCTGGGCAATTTTTCAGTTTTGAGTGGAAGGACAGAAGGGAACAAATTCAAAAAGGCTGCCATTGACTCTGGAGTAATCTCCCACAACGAGGTTCTTCATAGACAAACGTGATCTATACTCCAGTCCCCAAACCTGGAGATACCCAACACACCTTGCTTGAGATAGTGAGGAAGTCAATTTTATGAGTCTGCAATACACTTTTCCTGTTCCCAAAACAATTTGGCAGGCAGCTCAGGTAAGGCGGGAAAACTTCTCGAAGTCTTTCAGATTGGAAGCAGGCAGCCAGCCCCACTTCCAAGCAACAGTAAGTCATGTTTCCTTATGGAGAAGTGTCCTCTAGCTCTCAGGGAAAAGCAAGCAAGGGCCACTTTCCATGGGGCCCTCCACCAGCAGAGCTGATACTGCTCGCTCTGGTAGAGGGATGTGCAATCAAATGCTGCACTGACAGCACTGTTTAAGATAATTCCAAGGCTGGGCACGATGGCTCACGCCTGTAATCCCAGCACTTTGGGAGGCCAAGGCAGGCAGATTACGAGGTCAGGGGTCCGAGACCAGCCTGACCAACAGGGTGAAACCCCATCTCTACTAAAAATACAAAAATTAGCCAGGCATGGTAGCGCGCGCCTGAAATCCCAGCTACTCAGGAGGCTGAGGCAGGAGAATCGCTTGAACCTGGGAGGCAAAGGTTGCAGTCAGCTGAGATTATGCCACTCCACTCCAGCCTGGGCGATAGAGCCAGACTCCATCTCAAAAAAAAAAAAAAAAAAAAAAAAAGGGTACTTCCTTATCTCCTTTCTTAAGTCGACAGTTGAGAGAAGCCAGACAATGTGGTTCACATCCTCAAATGTTTCTCCTTTGTGACAGGGAAAAGCCTGAGGAATATGATCACATATTTCTAGAGGTGACCTCTTACGAAAATAAATTGCATTTAAGCTTATTCTTCCCACACCTTACACACACTAGTTCATCGTGAAGTATTTTTCCAGCTGCCTGTATTCACAAGTATCTGCCTCCATCTTTATAGGCCTCAAACTCCTATATAGATCTAAAGTCACACAGAACCCTAATTATACCCCTAGTGTAACACATATGTCCATCACTTTCCAAGTGGCTTCTGGGTATCAACAAGACAGTTTCTTTTTTTTTCCTGACGTATACAGATCATCCTGGACAGTTTATTTTTCTAATTCTGTTAATCAAAGCAGAGATCAGAACAGATTAACTGTGGCAACATCATATCAGGAGCACAAAGAAAAGCCTGCCTCTTCAGTTTGGTCTTTTCTCCAGCAAAACAGAAATGCAATTTAGTCAAACACATACAGAGGCCCCACTGTACTGCCTCACTGATGGTGGGAAATACTTGGGTGCAATCACACTGCCCTTCTAAATAGTGGTATATGAGCAGAGCAAAGCCGTCTTAGTGATTGGCAACTATCCAGTGCTATTTCACTAAAACTGGTAAAAACAGTTTCCTTGGGCAAGCAGCTGATTGGCTACTTCATACTGTGCTGAGTTGGGCTCAGCTTGTCTGTCTCTGGGAGGCCCTAAGGGGCTCCTCTTTTTCAGCTAGGGATAAGGGGATTGTCAACCAGTATCTTAGTGTGAATTGTCAATTGATGAGCCCCTGCCAAGGACTCTCTGGAAGTCCCTCAGGTATGCTGAAAATACCTCACACTGAAAAGGTAGCTCTAGCTGCATCCACTGCCACATAGTATTCCCAATGAGGCCTATTAACACAGGGCCATAACTGGCTCTTGAGGACACACATGAGCAATGTGTTTTTAACCAAACCTCAGGGAAGGCACCCTTGTCCTGATGCTGCTGCAGCCTCCATAGCTCTTTTGGGATCAAGGACTGTGTTGAGATGTCTTCAAGCTAACAAGGAGCTTGGTGCCAGTACTGTCCTGAATTGGCTCTTGCCCCTACAGCCTCTAATCTGATTCCAATAGGCACTATTTCTTTTCTGAGACGGAGTTTTGTTCTTGTTGCCCAGGCAGGAGTGCAATGGTGCGGTCTCAGCTCACTGCAACCTCTGCTTCCCAGCTTCAAGTGATTCTCATGCCTCAGCCTCCTGAGTAGCTGGGATTATAGGTGCCTGCCACCACGCCCAGCTAATTTTTTGGTATTTTTAGTAGAGACAGGGTTTCACCATCTTGGCCAGGCTGGTCTCGAACTCCTCATCTCAGGTGATCCACCCACCTCAGCCTCCCAAAGTGTTGGGATTACAGGCATGAGCCACCACGCCTGGCCCTAATACTATTCTTGCCCCCCAACCTGGTCTGGCTAGCTGCTTGCCATTTAGGTCCCTTTCAGCTGACATCTCCTTTACAATGACATTCTTTTCAATTAGATCTAAATTTATTTTTTTAATGAAATGGGGTAGATGAGTACAGTTGTGTATGATTAAGTTCTTGTTATCTACCAAAGTGGCCTAGATATTGGCAGCAAAGGCCCAGAAATACAACCCAGGTCTAGCTATTTCCCTGCCTAAAGTAGAAAAAAATCAACATTAGCTTGTAAGTCTGCTGCTCCAGTCAGACCAAGCTGGTCTTGAGCCCTCGTTTAAGACACACACTACCCTTCCAAGAATAGCGATACCCCACCTCACTTTAGCAGTCCCTCTTTCTACCATGTACTGCAAAATTGAAGTACCGTGGAACTCTGTCACATCTAGCAAAATCTTGGCCTTCTAAAGGTTTATCCTTAGGTGTGTTGCCTGACTCTCAATACTTTAGTCACCAGCATTCTCCCAGGCACTTACTTGTACATTCTGCCCCACCACAGAGATAAAGACATACCATAAGCTTCATAAGAATCCTGAACCTCCCCATGTCCATAGTCATAATATTCTGAGTCCCTGAAAGCCAAAGACAGAGTGTTAGGAAGCTACAGAGTAACTATGTTTTAGTTTCACCTTTCTCTCAAATACTTCCACATTTCAGTCATTTTACTATGTGTATTAATACAGGAAAATACTTATTCTGCCCCATCCCCTAAACCACAAAATATTTCCAAAATATGTATATACTATGTACTTATAAAATAATTATGACAACTACTGCAAAGAAAAATGGATACCACAGAATATAAAGTGAAAAAGCACAATCCTAAATTGACCCTCTTAATATAGCATACATATACATGTACTCATAGGGCTCACCAGAAGGAAAAAAGAACTGTCTTATCACTGCTGTAGAATTCTGGGACTCTTTTTCAATGAATTCACGGGTAAACTATATATATGGACATACAAGGAAATGGTCTTAAAGAGAAATGCAGAAAAGAACCTAAGTTATGGTAATGGAATTCAAGTTTCTTGTAAAATTTTATCAACTTTAATGTGGTTTTGATATTTTAAAATAATAAATCAAAATAATGTAAAGGCATTTCTCCTTGTTTCCATGTAGTCACAGCTTGGAAATTTTTCATCTGTTACTCTCAGGTTCTAAATTAAAATTTAAGGTTCAGTTATCCAAATTTACAAATCCAAGTGTGTGCTTCACAGATGTCAAAAGCAGAGGAAAGCACTGCATGGTGGCATGCACCTGTAACCCCAGCTACTAGGGAGGGCTAAAGTGGGAGGACTGCTTGAACTCAAGTTCAAGACCAGTCAGAGTTGTGGGGGTTACACAGGAGATACCCTCAAAAGGTGAACTATTCTGCTCCTCAGGGTTGTGCTGTCTAAATCTCTCTGCTCCTCCAACTCCCTCCTCCATCCATCCTTAGGACACAAAACAGTGCTTATACTGCCTGACTCACCCTTGACTCTGGCTGTAATAGCCTTCGTAGCCTTCGTAACTTTGTTCTGCATATGTATCATCATATCCCTAGAACAACACCAACCAAAAAAAAAAAGAAATAAAAGATCAAAATCATAGAGTAGGAAAGGTAATTACAACCCATGGGAGTAGGTAAGCTTCTGAATTAAAAGGACATGACATTTCCCTCCAAAATGTTAATGCCTAACTGTAGGATAGCCAAAAGAGAAAGGGTTACTAAACAAAGAAAACCCATACAAATACGATATGCCATAGAACAAGTGTGGGCAGGAAGTACAAAATCGAACTTTAGTATTATCAGTACTAGTAGTAAGAAATTCATTATAAAACACTACATTAAGGTACATCTTATTTCTTGTTTAATCTACAGGCCTATAGTAAAACCATGCCTAAAATGGAAAAATCTTCTAATAGTTCAACATTCACTGCAAGAGAAGAGGGCAGATTGCAAATCTTACAGGCAGCCCATGACACCCACATAAAGGACTGAGGCCCTGTCATTCAATTTCCTTTGGCAGCCTTCTAGGTATTGGGAAAGGGCACATTGTTCAAATTTCTTACATATTCTTCATATGTTTCTGGTGCAGGAGGTGGAGGCAAAGGTATCCTCTGGATGCCCGCTGTCCGTGCTCTTGGTGCTGGAGCACCCCTCACAGTAGGTGGGGGTGGCACGCCTCGAGTCACAGTGGCACCTCTGGTGATGGCTCCCCTTACTGGTGTACCACGTACCAAAGCCCCCCGAGGTGGTCCAACACCACGGCCCCTACAAAATGAAAGTTTATTTTAAATGGAGCTTTTTATAAACAGACTTTTATGCTCTGATTTGTTTATAAATTCTGGAGTTAAGCAGATTTCATGAAGCCTTAACTATTATTAAAGCACGGAGGAATGTACAGGGTAAAGGACCCACACTGCAAGATCCCCCAGGTCCTACAGTGGACCAGTTCATCACTGCACTGCCTTGGGTAGGTCTGGAGAGTCTGAATACTCCATAAAGGTCAGTCACAAAAGGTAGAATTTTAAAGTCAGACCATTAAAAAATGCTAGGATTGTCCAAAATTAGAAGACCAAAAGTTTCAGCTAGACTGTAGCACTTGGCTATCGTCAAAGTGCCCAAGAGCTAGAACTCTTTTTTTTTTTTTTTTTTGAAATGGAGTCTTGCTCTATCACCCAGGCTGGAGCGCAGTGGCATGATCTTGGCTCACTGCAACCTCTGTCTCCTGGGTTCAAGCAATTCTCTTGCCCCAGCCTCCTGAGTAGCTGGGATTACAGGTTGTATAGCACCACACCCGGCTAATTTTTGTATTTTTAGTAGAGATGGGGTTTCGTCACATTGACCAGGCCGGTCTCAAACTCCTAATGTCAGGTGATCTGCCTGCCTTAGCCTCCCAAAATGCTGGGATTACAGGCGTGAGCCATCATGTCTGGTTGTAGAATTCTATTCTCGATGCAATGTACAAATCCTGAGACCCTTCCTAAGCGAGACATAAGAGCACTACTAAAAGAGAGAATACTAGTAGTCAAATTTACATCTTATTTCTGGGTGTCTCCATTATTTTTACCTGGGAACAGGTGGTGGAGGAGGTGCAGCTCCTCGGCCTCTCACTGGCACCCCACGTCCACGAGAGGGTTCAGGTACTCCATTCAAGTAGGACAGCTCTAGAAATTGCTCCTGGCAGATATCATCCATCATGTCCTGGGAATGAAAGATACGAGTATTGTGTAATATCTACAGTTTCTACTGAGAAACCATCCGGCCCATGGGAGCCTTGAATTCTAAAAACAGCTTTGAGAGCCCAGGTGAGGTCTCACATCATTCATTCTCTGAAGTCAAATGGCACCCTACCTGTCACCTCTTTGAGAAAAGTCTTGACAGCAGACTCCTCATTATTCATAATGTGCTCCCTGCCTAGCTCTCTGGATCACTTCCATTCGTTCTATATATATATAACCTCCCCACAAGCCAGACTGAACAACTTGTAGTTCAGAGCCTGGCATACTCTTACACATCCATTCGTTGCAAATAATTTCCTCTTCCTGGAATAATAAAAGCCACTACCATTAATGGAGTTGTATGCATTTGGCTCCATATAATAAACTTTATATAGACTTTTCAGTTTTATCTTCAAAATGTCCCTGAAGTAGGCAGATCTCCACATTTTACAGTTAAGAAAACAGACTCAAAGAGTATACATCAACCAACTTAAGAACATAGAGCTAATAAATGGCAGACTCTAGATGTGAATTCAGAATTACCTGTCTCAAAATCTAGGTGTTGGATCAGCAGGCTTTTTTGTCCTTATACTGTCTTTTTTGTCCACCTGAGGGATTCTTAACTCATCCTTATAAGACTTGTCTAAATAAGTGTCTCTTGAAAAACTTTCTCTTGATGCCACTCCTACAACTCCTCTTTTCTCAAAGTACCACGTAATTCCCTACATGCAAGCACTTACCACATCATTTTAGAATTGTCTGTCACTAAACTGTAAGCTCTTCAGGAGCCATTTTTGTAACTTTACACCCAAGCATAGTATCAGACATCTGACAGATATTTAAGAAATGTTTGGATGAAAAATCTGAAGTTCAGAAAAATGAAATGATAACCTGTCCAGGAAGACATACAGAGACAGATATACATGGTCCAGTGCTCTTTCTACTGCACTGTGAAGCATTACTGGTATAATTAATTATTCTAAGGGGAAAATGGAGGGCTCTGGTCACAGATGCAAAAATAATCTCACTTTTTTTTCCTCCACAAGAGGGAAAAATCAAGCCAAATGCCATTTGCAAATCTTTTCACACTTCCTGTTGAGAGCCATTCAGTCTTAATACTTCATGCATTTTTACACATCCCAGGTATATACAGTTTCAATAGATGATGCTAGTCTTTGATGCCCCCCTCAATTGTCCGGCTCCTCCTACCTTACACATTACTGCTGCTTGAGACTCACACCTTGGAGAATCAAGTAACTAATGCCAGACCATTCCTCAGACTCCTCCAACTACCACAGCAACACTGAGGAAACCCACATCTCCCCGGCAGGCATCTTTTTCAAAAGATTCACTTACATGGAAGCCTCATAAACCTAACCCTTCTGAGGAATATGAGGGAGACTAACAATAAAGAGAGGAGATGGGTATTCCCTCTGCAGTCCTTTGGAAATTGAATGCTTGGGTGATCAATAGAACACCCCAAAAAGAGTAAAAAGAATTCCCTTGAGTAAGATTAACCAGCTGTGTTTTTCTCTAGGATATGTCAAATGGTCTGTTTCACGTTGAACATTCTAATGAAGATGAGGTACTTGAAAGCAAAGCAGCTGTGAAGACATTTGAGACTGTTGGCATCCTTGGAGTTCAGCATTACGGGTACAAAATGCCTAAAATTTTAATTTTTTTTGGAGAAGGAGTTTTACTCTTGTTGCCCAGGCTGGAGTCCAATGGCACAATCTCGAATTACCGCAACCTCTGCCTCCCGGGTTCAAGCGATTCTCCTGCTTCAGCCTCCTGAGTAGCTGGGCGCCACCACGCCCGGCTAATTTTTAGTAGAGACGGGGTTTCTCCATGTTGGTCAGGCTGGTCTCAAACTCTCGACCTCAGGTGATCTGCCCACCTCGGCCTCCCAAATTGTTGGGATTATAGGCGTTACCCACCGTGTCCGGCCCACACTGCCTATAAATTTTTGCTCTATCAATTTTCACATCCTCTGACACTACATTTAGTTCCAACTCCCTCATTTAACATTCAAGAAAACCAAGGACTGTATCTTATCTCCTCTCAGTTTTCTGATGAACGCGTGACACTTACTCAATTCTAGTTGAATAATATTCCAAATCCTTCATAAGCTTCCAGATTCATCCTTGTTATTAAATATTCAACAGTAGTATGAACTCTGACAACCACCTGGCCTTGCTAAAAGGCAAAAATAGTACCATTTCCTATTTATTCAAAGTAACGTTCCAACCAAGTATTCAAAGATAGTAATAAGCAAGATAGATAAACTGGCCTGTCCCATCTCTATCTAGTCCTCAGTTATAGTCTGAAAAAAGCTGCTCACCAATCTGTGAAACATCAACAGTCAACCTCTTCCAAACCAAACTCGTCCTCAGCAAACTCCTCCAGGAAAGAAATCCCTGAGTGTGCTCAGGTCAGAATTTAACTCAGTAACACTAGATACTATAAGCTTCTTGCTGCTAGCCTCTACTCTCTACAGCATAAACTTCTTTTTTTTTTTTTTTTGAGACGGAGTCTTGCTCTGTCGCCCGGGCTGGAGTGCAGTGGCCGGATCTCAGCTCACTGCAAGCTCCGCCTCCCGGGTTTATGCCATTCTCCTGCCTCAGCCTCCCGAGTAGCGGGGACTACAGGCGCCCGCCACTTCGCCCGGCTAGTTTTTGTGTTTTTAGTAGAGACGGGGTTTCACCGTGTTAGCCAGGATGTTCTCGATCTCCTGACCTCGTGATCCGCCCATCTCGGCCTCCCAAAGTGCTGGGATTACAGGCTTGAGCCACCGCGCCCGGCCAGCATAAACTTCTTGAGGGCAGGGATGCACCTTAGTCACCTTCTTAATACAATCTCCTTGTTCCACACTACCACCAAAATACTCAGCTAGGTGAAGACCCTGTTAAACCGTAGTTAACCAAGTATCAGAATGCAGGCACATTGTGGACCCGAGATACTGACAACAGATACCGGTACACAATGACTACCACATTAGACAAGGAGGGACAGAGTGGCCTTGGAGCTTAATGCTTGGAGAACTAGGTATAAGCAATGAACTACCTCAGGAAAATGAACATAAATGCAGAATTTGGTATACATACAGGTTATGCAGAGACCTTTGTTAAGAAACCCTACCTTCATAACAGCATAAGATCCCAGTTCTCTTTTGCTCAGAAGACACAGGATATGGATTTCCTTACCGGTACTAGAAATTTCTTGACTTCCTCCATGGCATGGGCCATAAGAGCATAAGCCTCACATGGGGGTCCAAAGACTTCAATGAAGACATGCAGATCCATATTCAAGTGGGCATATTTGGGGTCTCCACCTTTGCGCAGCTCTTCCTCCTATGGAAAAATGCAGAGAAACGTCACACCACATGGACTAGGGAGAAAACAACACCTTTACCTCTAAGCCAAAGGAACAGCAAGAAATATCCCCAATGTCTAAGAAAAACAGTAAAGTTTAACTGGTATGAGCTGAGAATTAAAAAAGAAAGAAAAACAGTAAAGTTTAAGAAAGTAAAACAAGCAGCCAGGCATGGTGGCTCATGCCTGTAATCCCATCACTTTGGGAGGCCGAGGTGGGCGGATCACTAGGTCAGGAGTTCCAGACCAGCCTGACCAACGTGATGAAGCCTCACCTCTACTAAAAATACAAAAATTAGCCGGGCATGGTGGTGCCTGCCTGTAATCCCAGCTACTCAGGAGGCTGAGGCAGGAGAATCACTTGAACCTGGGAGTTGGAGGTTGCGCCACTGCACTCCAGCCTGGGCAAGAGCAAGGCTCCGTCTCAAGAAAAAAAAAAGTGAAACAAGCTCTAAAGAACAGTAATTTACACAGCCTGCTAAACTTGCACATGGTCTGCTGCTAACAGTTAATTGTCATCTTAAATCCCTGAGATATCCACTGGAGCTCTTACTAAAAGCATAAAGAAGAAAAACTTAATTCTAGTCTCTATTCAGATAATAGCTGTGTGCCAAGCATTTGTTTTTAAATCTCAGGTAGAGCTGTTAATCACCACGAGCTCTGCTTATCTGCTTATATGGTCTAGGGAGTGCTAGGGGAAGAAAGAAGTCAGGACAGAGAGAAGAAAAGCTCATGTAAATCTCATTAGCTAGAACAACACACTTCAGTCCTAACTATATGCATCTAGTAAGAAATGACCTGAGAAAACAAACACGTGTCCATTAGGCTACATAAAAGGAGGATTGAAAGAATAGGTTTTTGGACTGTAGCGGGCATATCTCATCAAATAAGGTGACCCCAGAAGCCTAAGACCATTCTGTTTTGGTGAGAAGTTGCTTGTCACAGAGTACACAGTATATGCGGCTATCGCATGGGAAAAGACTCATTAGATTCTGTAGTCAGGATTACTCATGGCTCCTTTTGGAATACATTTTTTTAGTGAGCCTCACATTCCAGCCGGCTATAAAACAAACCAACTAATCCTCAAACTCTTCTGCTCTCACAACACTATTGTTCTCACTTTTCCAGGTTACAAAAAAGGGGGTGTGCTGTTTGCCTTTTAGTGTCTTTTGTCTGCTTTAGACTAAGTTTTAGTATATCCAGCTCCCCTTTCAAGTATTCCCGGACAATCCTACCAATGCGCAAGATGCTACTGCTGTGTCCACTACTACGCAGTCAAAAGTCCAAAAGAAAACTATCACCAGGGCACACCTAGGCTCTTCCAGGGTTGCCAAGCAAGTAAATTAACTTGGTGTATAATCTCTTGCACCCAGTGCAAACTTAAAGGAGCCACATTCTGTACATACACAAAATTCTTGCCTCTATAAGGCATCTATACTGCATTCTGGGCAAGTAGAAGGCATTAGGATGTCCTCTTGCCTCACTAATGTGAGCTTACCTTGGCTTTGTCTCTCATTGAGCCCTTTCCCAACACAGAGATCTTTGCACCAGTCTCTTCCTGCAGTCTTTTGATTGTATTCCCTTGTGGTCCAAGAATCTTCCCCACAAAATTGAACTGACAAAAAATAAAGGATTTCTAAATATACATGCTACTATATAAAAACATCTCCACATAAATTACCTCATTTGATTTTAAACAACCCTGCAAAGGTAGAGTATTACCATTCCCGTTTTACTGAAGGACGCTGAAGCCATATTAATAAAGTGATTAGTTTAAGATTATGAAACTAGAAAGTGGCAGTTCCTAGACCTGAATTTGGCTTTTCTGATGTATTCTGGCCATCCTCCATAATACACTAAGACCTTTACTATTTTATTTTTTACTTTATTTTGAGACAGGCTCTCACTTTGTTGCCCACGCCAAAGTGTAGTGACATGATCATGGCTCACCGCAGCCTCGACTTCCTGGGCTCAAGTGATCCTCCCGCCTCAGCCTCTGGAGTAGCCGGGACTATAGGTGCACATCACCATATCAGGCTAATTTTTGTATTTTTTGTAGAGATAGGGTTTTGCTATGTTGCTTAGGCTGGTCTTGAATTCCTGGGCTCAAGTAATCTGCCTGCATTGGCCTCCCAAAGTGCTGGCATTACAGGCATGAGCCACTGTGCCTGTTTATGCATGCCTTAACATACATAAACATTGTTAACGCAGTGACCTCAGAACAGAAGAGACTATATAGCACCCTTTGATAGCACGCTGGATAAACTAAATGTAACTAATTGCTTTCCTAAAAAAAAAAAAAAAAAAGGAAGAAAAAAAGCATTTACTTAAAAGTAAACTTTTAGTAAGAAAATAAAATTAACTTCATCCAACTGAGGATTTGTATTATTTCAGGTTAGTCTTTTGACAGAGAGCAACTCTTCAGGTTTTATTTTTTTTTTCTTTGAACTTGTAGCCTGAGCAGTCATGAGAGAAAGAAACTTTTTGATAATAAAAAGATTATTACATTTCCTTCCTGACCATAACTATGTTTAGTTAAGAACTTAGATATTTCAATTGCCAGAAACAGGTACTGCAAGCATGAAAGAGAAGCTTCTCAGGCTTAAGTTTCTAAAGCATCACAATCCCCAGGAGTCCATGACTCTCTCGTAACTATAAAGATAACTCAAAGATGCAAGGCACTTTTTGCCTTACCTTGGGATACTGCTTGACAGGTATCAGCACTCGCTCTTTCAGTTTCATGTTCTTATGAGAAAATAAATCCAAGTAATTCTCTTCATCGTCCTTTTTTGAGTCTCCTTTCTGAATCTTCTCAATTTCTGAATAAGAAAAACAATTTAAATTTTTGCTCTGGTAAGTAAAAGCAAATTTTGAGGTCTGCTTAAAGCAATAACATGGAGTACCATATAGTGAGACCAAATAGTACACATGAATGTGCCAATTTCAGAAAGAAACTAGCTGAAAGTACTAAAGTTATATGAAGTTGATTAGAAAGCCCAAAGCCTGCTTCTAATAAAAGCAGTGTGCTCTTCTAACCTCACCTGAAGCCTCACGTGAGAATAGAGACATTTAAATGTTTCTTAAATCGATTTAACAAAATTAATTGGGTGAGGTGGGGAAAGGGGAATAAAGAAACAAACAAAAAATTAAAATCTGCATCAAGACAGAATATATTCTTACCTTGAAAAAAACAAAAGTCAATAATCTAAATATACAATGGATAGTTCCATTAAAGTTCCACGGTGACATTAGTACTCTAGATACTAGTCCTTAAGAGTCTGAAAGACCTTGTTCTTACTCTGCTACTCACTAGTTGTGTGACGTAAGAGAAGTTAATAAAATATGTAGATATGCCTAATTAAAGGCAATTTTTCATAAAGTACTTAATATATCGTCACCATTATCTAGCCCAAATTCAGCCAATGTCTAAACAATACAAAATGCACCAGGTACTTTTTTTTTTTTTTTTGAGACGGAGTTTCACTCCTGTTGCCCAGGCTGGAGTGCAATGGTGCGATCTTGGCTCACTGTAACCTCTGCCTCCTGGGTTCAAGCGATTCTCCTGCCTCAGCCTTCCAAGTAGCAGGGATTACAGGCATGTGCCACCATGCCCAGCTAATTTTGTATTTTTAGTAGAGACGGGGTTTCTCCATGTTGGTCAGGCTGGTCTTGAACTCCCGACCTCAGGTGATCCACCTGCCTCAGCCTCCCAAAGTGCTGGGATTACAGGCGTGAGCCACCGCGCCCGGCCCAGCCACAAGGTACTTTCTAAAAAAACATTTTATTGAAGTATAACTGATATGTAAAAACCCATACATAATTAATGTATACAATTCATGATGACTTTGGAGATAAGTAGGCACCCATGAAACTATCACCACCATCATGGCCACAGACATATCCATCATCACCCAAAAGTACTTTCAATTCGCAGGTTAAGACAGTTTCATTAGATAGAAACTTGGCATACAAAAAGATTTCCTACCATTAAGGAACTTCATTCATTGAGTGACTGCAAGTGTTTGAGTGCTTCCTACGGTATGGAGAAGCAGGTGAAGGGAGAGCTATAATAGGTACAATCATTAACCACTATGGAGGACTTACTAAGAGCCAGGCATCTGTCTTGCAAAGCACAGGAGATACAACAGAGCGAGTCAGACTGGTCTCTATCTTCACTGTTTATATACTGGAGTTCCCAGACTATAGGGGTGGCAATGAAGTAGAGTTAAGTACTATAACAGGAGTTCTAACAGAGATGAGGGAAAAGTGCCCAAGGAATGAGCAGCAACTGAAAGCTTGTATGATCCACTGAGAATAGTTAAAATACATATACTCCCTAAAATCAGTGGAACATTCTAAATATCAGAGAATATTCTGTAATAGAATATTACATAATATTCTCATGTTCTAGAATTTTAAGACTAGGGTTCCCAAACTTCTTCATGCATCAGAATCACCTAGAAGAGGGCTTATTAAACTAGATTGCTGGGCCTCAAACCCAGTCTGGGATTTGTGTTAGGAATTTGCAATTCCAACAAGTTCCCAGGTAATTCTGATACTGCTGGTGCAGGGACCATACTTTGAAAATCATTGGCTTAAAGTATAAACATACCCTACCTCAAACATGTTCTGCAAATGTATACCCTTAACAGTTTTTATTTATTTACTAATTATTATTATTTTTTGAGACACAGTCTCGCTCTGTCACCCAGACTGGAGTGCAGTGGCACAATCTCTGCTCACTGGAACTTCTGCTTCCCGGGTTCAAGCGATTCTCCTGCCTCAACCTTCCAAGTAGCTGGAACTACAGGCATGCACCACTATGCCCGGCTAACTTTTTTTTTTGTATTTTTAGTAGAGATGGGGTTTCACCATGTTGGCTGGGCTGGCTGGTGTGACTTCAAGTGATCCACCCACCACAGCCTCCCAAAGTGCTGGGATTACAGGTGTGAGCCACCGCACTGGGAGTTTTTAAAATAAATGTTGAGAGAGGTGCAGCTCTGAAATATATAGATGAAGCAAAGTAACTGACTCAGACATGTTATATAGAATTTAGAATTTCAGACTGAAGTCTTGTTTGTTAAAAAGCCTAATTTCAGAGGCTATACTATACCATGAACTAATAGAGCACATAACTCTCTGGTTTCCAGACAATTAAAATTGCTGACGAACTGTAAATATCCTTAATTAAAACCTTTAATCCTACAAGAAGAACTGTAAATGACAGTGCTCTTCACAATCTTATGTTTCACTGCCTGGAATAGATAACAAATTTGACCTTACAATTAATAGAGTAATGCTTCATTCAACACTTTACTTGTGAGGGTAATCCTAACCCTAACCCTTACTGTTTGGTGGCAGATCCTGACCTCTACCTCTTTTCTCCTGCTGCTAATATTAACTTTTTCTGATCAATCTTTTTGAGCCTACTGTACTTGACTACACCACTTTCTAAGTTCTCAGACTGGAAAACTTAGGTACTCAATCCTCGAAGTCCTAGAAGAACAAAGATGCCATAATTCTGATCTGAGAACATCGCCAAGGAGTTTTTAATAACGTGGAACAGGCCGGGAGTGGTAGCTCACGCGCATAATCCCAGCACTTTGGGAGGCCAAGGTGGGCAGATCACCTGAGGTCAGGAGTTCGAGACCAGCCTGGCCAACGTGGTGAAACCCCATCTCTACTAAGAAAAAAAAAAAAAATATATATATATATATATATATATATATATATGCCAGGCGCGGTGGCTCACGCCTGTAATCCCAGCACTTTGGGAAGCAGAGGTGGGCGGATCACTTGAAGCCAAAAATTCGAGATCAGCCTGGTCAACATGGTGAAACCCTATCTCTGCTAAAAATACAAAAATTAGCCAGGCGTGGTGGCATGCGCCTGTAATCCCAGCTACCCAGGAGGCTGAGGGAGGAGAATCGCTGGAACCCGGGAGGCAGAGGCTGCAGTGAGCCGTGATTGTGCCACTGTACTCTAGCTTGAGCGAGAGGGCGAGACTCCATCTCAAAAAAATACATATAGGCTGGGCGCAGTGGCTCACTCCTGTAATCCCAGCACTTTGGGAGGCCGAGGCGGGCGGATTACGAGGTCAGGAGAGGGAGACCATCCTGGCGAACACGGTGAAACCCCGTCTCTACTAAAAATACAAAAAAATTAGCCGGGCGTGGTGGCGGGCGCCTGTAGTCCCAGTTTCTTGGGAGGCTGAGGCAGGAGAATGGTGTGAACCCAGGAAGTGGCGGAGCTTGCAGTGAGTGTGAGCAAACATCGCACCACTGTACTCCAGCCTGGGTGACAGAACGAGACTCCGTCTCAAAAAAAAAAAAAATATGTGTGTGTGTGTATATGTGTGTATATATATGTGTGTGTGTGTATATATACATATGTGTGTGTATATATGTGTGCATATATACACACACACACACACACACATAAATAGCCAGGCATGGTGGTGGCTCACACCTGTAATCCCAGCTACCTGAGAGGCTGAGGGCATGAGAATTTCTTGAACCCAGGAGGCAGAGGTTGCAGCAAGCTGAAATCATGCCACTGCACTCCAGCCTGGGCAACAGCGCGATACTCCATCACAACAACAACAAAAGAAATGTGGAACAAATTAGATACTTCATTTTATCTATGTCGCTTTGTGCTTCCTAGGACTACCATTGAGTTAGAACTTTCGGCTATATTTTATACCACTTCCCAGAAATCTTGGTCAGTGCAAAATAACTCAAAGTCTGTTAATCTGTTATACTCCTACAGGAAGGTGTGTTTATATGCAATGTAATATACTCTGTGAATTTAAGGCCTTTCATTTTTTCATTTCTTAAAGACCATTGTGATAATATAAGACCTTTCTATAACATGGATTCTTCTATTTTTGAACTAGTCAGATCTTAGAATCCTTCTGTCCTATGATTTCACAACTTTTTAAAGAACAGCAGTGGCCAGGCATGGTAGCTCACACCTGTAATCTCAGCATTCGGGGAAGCTGAGGCAGAAGGATCACTGGAGCCCAGGAGTTTGGGACCACGGCAGGTTAACATAGCGAGATCCCTTCTCTACAAAAAAATAACAAATTAGTCAGGCATGGTGGTATGCACCTGTGGTCCCAGCTATTTGGGAGGCTGAGACAGGAGGATAAGGAGTTAGAGGCTGTAGTGAGCCAAGATCATGCCACTGCTCTCCAGCCTGGGTGAAAGAGTAAGGTCCTATCTCAAAAAAAGCAAAGCAAAGCATTTTTAGAGAATTCAGAGAAGGATCATTTAAATAAAACAGAGGGTTGAAAAGAGAATCCGAATTTTAACCTACAAAGCAAAACACTGGTTGGGCACAGTAGCACGTGCGATTGTAATCCCAGTGCTTTGGGAGACTGAGGCAGGATGACTGCTTTGGGCCCAGGAGCTTGAGATCAGCCTGGGCAACACAGCGAGACCTTATCACTACCAAAAATAAATATATAAATAAATAAATATTTTTTAATTAGCTGGGTGTAGTGGTACATGCCTGTAATCCCAGCTACTCAGGAGGCTGCGGTGGGAAGATTGCTTGAGCCCAAGAGTTCAAGGCTGCAGTGAACTATGATGACTGTGCAACTGCACTCCAGTTTGGGTGAGGAAGGCAGACAGGAGGGGAGAAGGGAAGGAGAGGGGAGGGGAGAGGGGAGGAAGGGAGAAAGGGAGGAAAGGAGGGAGAAAGGAAAGGAGGGAAGAGAGGGGGAACGAGGGAGTGGGCAGGGAGGGGATGAAGGGACAGAGGGAGAGGGAAGAAAAGGAAGCAAACAGAAGACTAAGAAGCTACTTGAGCTTTCAAGACAGATGGAGGGGGCCAGGTGCTGTGGCTCATGCCTGTAATCCCAGCACTTTGGGAGGTTGAGGCGGGTGGATCACCTGAGGTCAGGAGTTCAAGACCAGCCTGACCAATATGGTGAAACCCTATCTCTACTAAAAGTATAAAAACGAGCTGGGCGTGGTGGTATGCTCCTGTAGTCCCAACTGCTTGGGAGGCTGAGAGAACTGCTTGAACCCAGGAGGTGGAGGTCACAGTAAGCCGAGACTGCGCCACTGCACTCCAGCCTGGGTGACAGAGCAAGACTCTGTCTCACAGAAAGAAAAAAAAAAGGGGGGGGGGGGCCACTGCATTGTTCTCTTTTTTTGAGACAGGGTCTCACTTTATCACCCAGGCTGGAATGAGTGGCACAATCATGGCTCACTGTAGCCTCAACCTCCCAGGTTTAGGCGATCCTCCCACCTCAGCACCCCCAGTAGCTGCAACCACAGGCGTGTGCCACCATACCTAATTTTTTTTTTTTTTTTTTTATAGAGACGGGGTCTCCCTATTTTGCCCAGGCTGGTCTTGAACTTGTGGGCTCAAATGATCCTTCCACTTCGGCCTCCCAAAGTGCTGGGATTATAGGCGTGACCTACTGTGCCCACCTTTTTTTTTTTTTTTTTTTTTTAAAAGAAAAGATGGGTTCTCTACTGCCCAGGCTGAAGTACAGTGACACCATCATAGTTCACTGCAGCCTCAAACTCCTGAGCTCAAGGGATCCTCCCACCTCAGTCTCCCCACTAGCTAGGACTAAAGGTACATGCTACCTGACCCAACTGGGGCTGAATATTTATTTGATGCCTACTATGTATCAAATATCATAGACTATTACCTCACTAATCCTCAAAAATAACTCAGTGAACTGAGTTACCTACATCTGAGGAAACAAAAACTCAAAGAGGTTAAATAACTCAGTGAACTGAGTTACTTACATCTGAGAACATAAAAACTCAAAGAGGTTAAATAACTATCTCTAGGTCATAAAATTGTTAAAGTAACAGATTAAGAATTAAAAATCCAGGCCTGGCTGGGCACAGGGGCTCACATCTATAATCCCAGAACTTGGGGAGGCCGAAGTGGGAGGACTGCTTAAACCCAGGAACTTGAGACCTGCCTGGGCAACAGAGTGAGACCCCATCTTTACTAAAATGTAAAAAAAAAAAAAATTAAATTAAATTAGCTCGGTGTGGTGGTGTGTATCTGTTGTCCCAATTACTAGAGAGGCTGAGGCAGGATGATCACTTGAGACCAGGAGTTGAAGGCTGCAGTGAACTGTAACGGCGCTACTGCATTCCAGCTTGGGTGACAGAGCAAGACCCTGTCTCCAAAAAAAATTTAACAAAAAACTTTAGAAAACCCCCAACACTCAGGCCCTCTCTCTCTTTTTTTTTTTTGAAACGAAGTCTCACTCTGTTGCCCAGGCTGGAGTGAAGTGGCGCAATCTTGGCTCACTGCCACCTCTGCTTCCCAGGTTCAAGCAATTCTCCCTGCCTCAGCCTTCCGAGTAGCTGGGATTACAGGCGCCTGCCACCACGCCCAGCTAAATTTTGTATTTTTCGTAGAAACAAGGTTTCACCATGTTGGTCAGGCTGGTCTTCAACTCCTGATCTCAGGTGATCCGCCCACCTTGGCCTCCCAAAGTGCTGGGATTACAGGCGTCAGCCACCACACTGGGCCTCTTCTAATTTCATGCTTTTCCTATTGTCTCTTGATGAGTGTGTGTTTGTGGGGGCACACTTTATTTAAGCAAGGAAGAGCTGATTTTTATAAAATTTTGGGAAGTACAATTTATACCCTCAGACACTGGTATGTAGCCTAAAGGTAATAAAGAGGCTTTATGGGTGTCTCAGATGTTTAGTGGTCTGATGGTCTTTCTTTTTTGTTTTTCAACTCTGTATGTCTCTCCTTGTCCTTGCTTTCCCTGGAGAGCTAGAGTAGACTGAAACGGGAAGAAAAAAAATCAAGGAGGAGTTTCCTAAAAATGGTTCAACCTCAGGCAAAAGTACTTTCTAGATAACCCTTTTGGAACTGACTCCTTTAAGTAATCTCTGCTTGGGTCTCTGGAGACCTTGGATGTCCCAAGAGCCACAGAAAACAAAGCTGAGGTGTAAACAACACAAGAGGTGACCCATTTGTTTCCTGGCCACTTAGAATAATCATATCTTATCCACTGCCTTCTATGTGTCAGGAATTTTGTATTTATTATCTCACTTCGTCTTTGTAACCAGTATTATCTTCATTTGACAGATGAAGAAACTCAGGCTCAGAAAAGTTATATAACTTGTCCAAGATCTCAAAACTAATTAGTGACATAGCAGACACTTAAACCCAAGTCACTTCTTATACCAAAGAGAGTAAATTCAATTAACCTTTTGATATTTCCTTCATCTTTTACTATAACTTAACCTTTCCCACCCACTTTTTTTTTTTTCTCCCAACCACACTGCAAGCTTCCATGTTGCTTAATACGTCTCTGAGGAAAGAACACAGGTTTTGAAGCTAGACAAAATGGGTTTGATTCCCAGCTCTCCTACATGCTTGGTATATGACTTTAAAAGAGAATGTTAATAAGAAAAACGGTAAGAAAAAAAGAGAGAGGGCGAGAGAGAGATGTAATGTATTAAAAAATGTTAATACTAGAGAAGTTTGGGAAAATTACATATAAACTTTATCAACTAGGCTGGGTTAACTAAAAACAAATTACTACAAATATATCATTAACTGAACTTTTTTTTTTTTGAGACAGGGTCTTGCTCTGTTGCCCACACTTGAGTGCAGTGCACGCTTGAGTGCAGTGGCGCAATTTCAGCTCACTGCAACCTCTGCCTCCTGGGTTCAAGTGATTCTCCTGTCTCAGCCTCCCAAGTAGCTGGTGACTACAGGCACGTGCCACCACATCCGGCTAATTTTTCTATTTTTAGTAGAGGCAGGGTTTCACCACGTTAGCTAGGATGGTCTTGATCTCCTGACCTTGTGATCAATCCGCCTTGGCCTCCCAAAGGGCTGGGATTACAAGCGTGAGCCACCGCGCCCGGCCAACTGAACGTTTGATATGGCCTACATAAGGAATAATGGTCAAGATTTTCTAAGGTGTCCAGAGCAAGTGTTTCTAGGAGAGCAAGATTCTCAGCAGAATTGATCTAAAAGGTCAGGGTTCATTTCATACCCCCCTCTAGCCACCCAATATACTTGGTTCTACACTTCTAAACACAGCACTTCTCCTTTGCCTGTTGTTTAACAATCTCTGGATTCCTTCCACTGCTGAGTATCTATAATTCTTAGTACAGAACAATGCTTGATACACAATAGGGATCTATAACCATTAACCAAATTAAAGAAATGTACTGGCTGGGGCGCGGTGGCTCACACCGGTAATTCCAGCACTTTGGGAGGCCAAGGTGGGTAGATTACGAGGTCAGGAGATCGAGACCATCGTGGCCAACATGGTGAAACCCTGTTGGGGTTTAGTTAAACCCTTTAAAGATTTAAAGATTTACTCTAGCTAAATCTAAAAATTGGGCGTGCTGGCATGTGCCAGCGTTTGCCTGTAGTCCCAGCTACTCAGGAGGCTGAGACAGAAGAATCGCTTGAACCCGGGAGGCAGAGGTTGCAGTGAGCCAAGATTGCATTACTGCAGTCCAGTCTGAGTGACAGAGTAAGAACCTGTCTCAAAAAAAAAAAAAAAAAAAAAAAAAGTAGTACTGTTAACACCCTCAACTTCCCTTAAACAACTCACATAACTTTATCATCCCCAAATTTATAATTCTCACCGTTTCTGTTGGTATCATCTTTTAGAATCAGAAGTCCGGTAAGCTTACTATTACGAAACAACTTCATTCGTTCTATTTAACAAATTACTGTTTCAAGCAAGAGCACAAGGCCAACAGGTTCTTTATCTTTTTTGGAATCATAGGTCCCTTCGAGAATTTGATGGAAGCTACTGATTAGCAACCCACAAAAAAATACAAATTTACAATATATTATATACAATATTGGCTATGGGTATAGAAAGCTTGGGTAGGGTATTGATTTAAGAAAAAAAATCCCCCAAAGGCCTGTTAAGAGCCCTTTCATAGGGGCTCAATGTTTACATTCCAGGACAGTAGAATACTCTGCCATACCGACTATGGTCTCCCAAATCTTTTCCTTAGTGCACAATTTAGAGCTTAGAGCTTCGCATCTTGGAAAAAAGTTTTTTTTTTTTTTTTTAATTTTAAGGCAACTGTAGATTTACGTGCAGTTGTAAGAAATAACAGTGATCCTGTATACTTCAGTTTTCCCCCTAACATTTTGCATACCTGTATCACAATCAGAAAATTAACATTAAAATAAGAAAATTTGTTGTACAGGTTCCATTAAAAAAACAAAAAAACAAAATAAATTAAGAATTCATTGACTTTATTAGGATTTCACCAACTTTACATGCACTTATTTGTTCGCTTAGTTCTATGCAATTTAATCAGATTCATGTGAACACCACCACAGTCAAGATACAGAACAGTTCCATCGTGAGGGTCCTTACCCTTTGATAACCAGTTACCGTCTTCCCTTATCTCTCACCACTGGCAACCACTAATCTAGTCTTCATCTCCACTATTTCATTTCTTCAAGAATGTTATATTCATGAAATCATATAGTACATAAACCTTTTGAGACTGGCTTTCTTTACTCAGCTTAATTCTCTTGTGATCAATCAAGTTGCTACATTTATTAACAGTTCCTTTTTTTTTTTTTAAACTGCAGAGCACCATTCCATGGTATGGGTGTGCCAGTTTATTTACCTACTGGAGGCATTTGGTTTGCTTCCAGTTTTTGGCTACTACAAATAAAGCTGCTGTGAACATTCATGTACAGGTTTTGTGTTAACCTGAGTTTTAATTTCCCTGAAATAAATACCCAAGAATGCAACTGTTGAACTAAATGGTAAGCACATTTATTTATTTATTTTTGACACAGGGTCTCACTGTTGCCCAGGCTATAGTGCAGTGGCATGATCTCAGCTCAAGGCAGCCTCGACCTCCTGGGTTCGAGCGATTCTTCCACCTCAGTCTAAGACCAATCTCCTGGGTTCAAGCGATCCTTCTGCCTCAGACTACCGAGTAGCTGGGACTATGGGTGTGTGCCGCCATTCTCAGCTAATTTTTAAATTTTCTGTAGAGATAAGCTCTCACTGGGACTCAAGCAATCCTCTCACCTTGGCCTCCCAAAGTCCTGGGATTACAGGCATGAGCCACCAGACCCAGCCAATAAGCACATTTAGTTTCGTTAAAGACAAACAAACAAACAAACAAAACCTGCATTGGTCTGGGCGTGGTGGCTCACACCTGTAACACGGGTAGTCTGAGTGTTAGTACAGTGGGAGGCCAAAGTGGGAGGATCACCAGGTCAGGAATTCGGGACCAACTTGGCCAACATGGTGAAACCCCATCTCTACTAAAAATACAAAAATCAGCCGGGCATGGTGGCGGGCGCCTGTAATCCCAGCTACTCGGGAGGCTGAGGCAGAATTGCTTGAAAGGTGGAGGTTGCAGTGAGCCGAGATCGCGCCACTGCACTCCAGTCTGAATGACAGAGCGAGACTCCGTCTCAAAAACAAAAACAAAACTGCATTATCACAGACAAATGTATACTTAATGATATTCTGCTTAATCTTACTAGGCTTTGTTTTACAGAAATAGTATTATACCATATGTAGTCTTATGGGATGTACTTTCTTCATATAACGTTAGATTTTGGAGATTTCTCCATGTTGTTGCCTGTAGTTCGTCCATTTTCACTGCTATACAAATACTTTCTTTTCTTTTTCTTTTCTTTTTTCTTTTTTTTTTGAGATTAAGTTTCACTTGTTGGCTAGATCTCAGCTCACTGCAACCTCTGCCTCCAGCGATTCTCCTACCTCAGCCTCCCAAGCAGCCAGGATTACAGGCACCTGACACCACACCCAGCTAATTTTTGTATTTTTTGTAAAGACAGGGTTTCACCATGTTGGTCAGGCTGGTCTCGAACTCCTGACCTCGGGTAATCCACCCGCCTAGCCTCCCAAAATGCTGGGATTACAGGCATGAGAAACTGTGCCCAGCTAAATATTTTCTGTTGTAAATCTATCACATTAGCCAATGAATGGTGAAACAAGTTGCAATATTTTGTGAACAACGCACACCATTTTATGAATCAAGTATTCATGTATAAGTTTCTTTGAGCACATTCCTAGAAAAGGTGTTCTCGGTTTTTTTTTTTTTTTTTTCAGACAGAGTCTCGCTCTGTTGCCCAGGCTGGAGTGCAGTGGCGCGATCTGGGCTCACTGCAACCTCGGCCTACTGAGTTCAAATGATTCTCCTGCCTCAGCCTCCGAAGTAGCTAGGATTACAGGCACCCACCACCACGCCCGGAGAAATTTTTTGTATTTTTAGTAGAGAAGGGGTTTCACCAAGTTGACCAGGCTGGTCTTGAACTCCTGACCTCGTGATTTGCCCACCTCAGCCTCCCAAAGTGCTGGGATTACAGGCGTGAGCCACCGGCCCCGGCCCTTATTTTCCAGTTTTAATAGCAGGTTTTGCTAGCCCTATAGAATGAACTGGGAAGGTCTTAATGTATTTCTAGAGAATATTGTAAATAAAGGAATTAACTATTTTGAAGTTTCAACAGACTTTGTAAAATGTTTTCCACTTTTTCCATCCTTCTGAAGGATGGATTTTTGATTATCCCTCCAAGATCTTTTGCAGATTGCTAATCTATTCAAAATGTTTATTCTTGAGTCACTTATACTAACCTATATTTTACTGATTGTAGAAAGTAGAAAAAGAGGCCAGGCGCAGTGGCTCATGCCTGTAATCCCAGCACTTTGGGAGGCCCAGATGGGCGGATCACCTGAAGTCGGGAGTTCGAGACCAGCCTGACCAACATGGAGAAAACCCGTCTCTGCTAAAAATACAAAATTAGCCGGGTGTGGTGGCACATGCCTGTAATCCCAGCTACTAGGGAGGCTAAGGTAGGAGAATCGCTTGAACCTGGGAGGCAGAGGTTGCGGTGAGCCGAGATTGCGCCACTGCACTCCAGCCTGGGCAACAAGAGCGAAACTCCGTCTCAAAAAAAAAAAAAAGAAAAAGAAAAAGAACACTGACATATATAACAGCATTTTACTTAGTATATAAATACATTAACACAATAAGATAAATTATTTTTCTTCCAGAAAACAAAGATGGATGATTGAATCCTTATGTCTGCAAATACATTCGACTGTCGTCACTGCTGAATATCAATCTGCTTAACACAGAAGTCTATATTCAAAATCTACATCCCTCAAAGTTTTGTCTTTTTTTTTTTTGATATTTTCAAATACACTTTTTTTTTTGGGTCACCTATCATCCCAGCTAGATTTTAATATTTTGTCCAATTATAGCTTACTTTTAAAGTACAATTTGCAGCAGGCACTACAGTGAGGGAACGGGGAAGGTGTGTAGACTGACTAAAAACCCTGGTTATGCTGCTTACTAATTTTGTTACCTCAGGCAAATTATTAATCTCTGGGTGCCTTGGTTTCCTCATCTGTAAAAATGAAGATAATAAAAGTTCTCATTTCATAGGTTAAATATTTAATGTAAAGTGCTCAGACCTCAAACATGAAGTCTTAGCTATATTTTTCTTCCCTGTGTTCTTTTTTACTCTCCTTTTTTGCGATGGAGTTTAGCTCTTGTTGCCCAGACTGGAGTGCAATGGCGCAATCTGGGCTTCCTGCAACCTTCGATTCCCAGGTTCAAGCGATTCTCCTGCCTCAGCCTCCAAAGTAGCTGGGATTACAGGCATGCGCCACCACGCCAGGCTAATTTTGTATTTTTAGTAGAGACGGGGGTTTCACCATGTTGGTCAGGCTGGTTTCAAACTCCTGGCCTCGTGATCCGCCCGTCTGGGCCTCCCAAAGTGCTGGGATTACAGGCGTGAGCCACCGCGCCCGCCCCTTCCATGTGATCTTACCAGAGCTTAAATACTACTATTCTATCTTCTCAAAGTCTCACTTCCTCACAATGGGTTGCGACTTCACTGCAATCCCCTTGCAAGATAATTGAGAAATACCTTAAAAGCCAGGCTCGACATACACTAACACTTATCCATGCTAGAAAGAATTCATACATCCCAAACCAACATTACCTCAACCACACTTCTCCAATTTGAGTTGGGTTTAAAAAAAAAAAAAACATCCAGAAAGCCCAGGTTAAAAATAAAGAGCACTCCTCTCTTAGTTAAGCAGTGAGGGAAGACTGAAAATTCTAAGTAACTTTTAAGGATCAATAGTTTTTGACAGTTATCTTAAAACATAAAAGATGAACACCACACTGATAAAGATCCCTTACCTTACAGTGTTGGGAGACAAAGAACAAAGAGAGGGAGATAATATTTTCATAATGAACTGTCCATTATATTAACCTTCCCAAAGAGTCCAACTACTCATTCAGTGTTGAAGGATGTGAATTTTTACTTGCTTACTAAAATTTAGGTATCATAAGAAATATTTATTAAAATAATGTTTTAACTTGAAGCGAAGGTCAGACAGCTTTAGGGAAAAATCAGAGCGACTAGGTGATTGACTAGTGCTGATCAGGAAAAGAGCGCTAATCTACAGAACAAAGACTCTCATTTCTAATTTATTTCACTACTGAATCAAAAATGTAAAAAAACAGCAACAAAAAGACTAAGTCTTTCAGTACAAGCATCATGCCACTTCTCTCAATTTCTGTCCATCTCGTTGGGAAACGTTATGTGAACTACGCGGGAGACCCTATCGTCCCATTTCACTGTCTCTAGGGTTATTTCACTCCTTCTTCCGTGATAGTGAACATGGTGTAAAATGAAAGAGGACAACCTTCAGGCTCAGTAGCAATTCTTACTTTATCAGCCTTAGTCGGAAATCTGATTCGGAAACCTCAAGTTCCGATCCCATAAATCGCTCCTTCCTCCCAGCAACTTAAGCTGCGGTTACCGCTAAGTCCGGCTCGGCCCCAGCGACAGCGAGGCGCTGGACAGGGCATTCCAGTCTCACCCCACCTCACCTCGGCCCTTCCTCCCACGGTCCCTCCCCACTCCGGCTGTCTTCACTTCCTACACCTCGGTCGAGGCGCTCATCACCACCCGCGATCAAAAAGGGTTTCCCTTCGGGAAAGGGGGAAATACAGGTTAATTTCTGGAAGAATCTGTGCGCCCGGCAGCCGCAAGAGGAGGGAGGAGGGAAGAGTCGGGAAAGGGGCGGGGAGCTCAGCACCATCCATCAAGACGTTAGCGCTCGGAGATCGCAAAGTCGCTTTTGGGCCTCCACTGCAGCCTAGAAATTCTCCCACGCACTCCGAGTTGAGGTGGGAATGTGGAATCCAGGCTCCCAAAGATGAGGATGACACCGGAGCTCCCGACTGCCTCGGTCCCGAGGGGGCGGGAAGCGAGAGGAACAAAGCCAGGGCCACTCATGCCCCAGGATGGCCGGGCGACCCAGAGGGACCCAGGAGGCCCCCTTACCTGCCGTTAGCAGCTGCATGGCGTGAGTGAAGGACGGGTCGAGCGAGTCCTTCTCGGCCATGAGTTCTGGCAGGTACTTGTTCTCCGGCTCCATCTTCACCGAGGCTGTGGCCGAGGGGGGCAGCAGCGGGGTCGGCGCTGGCCCGCCCACTGTCGCGTCGGGACCCGTGGCCGAGGGCGGCAGCAGCGGTGGCGGCTGCGTAGCGGGCGAGGCCCGGGCGCCCCCGCGGGACCCCCCTCCGCCTCCCCGGGACCGGTGAGGCAGCGGCGGCTGCCGAGACGGCGTCTGACGCACCGAGGGGTGGGCACCGGAGGGGTCCATGGAGCCGCTGCGGCCCGAGGACCGGCTCATGCGCGCGGCGGGGTCGTCCCGGCGCTGCATCGGGGAGGATGTGCGAACCAAGGAGCGAGAGAGCGACGCGGCAGCGATAGAGGCCCGAGCGGCGGTTGGCGGGGGTGGGAGAGCGGGAGCAGTAGCGACCGAAGCCGACCCGAGCGACCCAGCGAGAGAGAGCACCGGAAATGAGGCGGCGCGCGTGCGCAGCCAGTCACCGGCACCGCCCTTGGGTTTCTCCGCGGAGAACAAAGTCCCCAGTCCGGCCACGGCGCTTGCGCACCGCCGCGGCGTCCGAAGAAGTCGCCTCCTGACTCTGGCTTTCCCTCCGCGCCCGCCAGGCCAGAGCTTGACGCGCATGCGCGGGAGGCCGCCGGCTCAGTTCGTTTCCTTTTCCACGTGATTCGGCGCTAGCGGGACACGTGTCTCCTCCCTCTTCTGGCCTAGTGCGTGGAGGGGGCGGGAGCTGTGGAATGTCTTTGTCTGCGCGCGGGCCCGCGGAGTGTGGGGCGGGAGACCTGTTACTCGCGGGGCCACGCCCTCTCCAACGGCTGAGCAGCGGAGGGAGGCTGTGGGGAGTGGGGTGGGGAGTGGGGTGGGGAGGGAAGTGGGGTGGAGGGCGGTTACCGAAGTAAGGAAATAAAAGGAGACTGCCGTGAGGGACACGGAAAGGGGAGGGAGAGAGAATTGAGACCGCCTGGGGAGGAAGAGAGGAAGGAGAAAGGAAGGCTAATAAGGGAGAGTGCGATGCAGGAGGGGA
Source organism: Chlorocebus sabaeus (assembly GCF_047675955.1). Taxonomy (NCBI): domain Eukaryota; kingdom Metazoa; phylum Chordata; class Mammalia; order Primates; family Cercopithecidae; genus Chlorocebus; species Chlorocebus sabaeus. The sequence continues at coordinate 105,087,572 of NC_132923.1, forward strand.
AGTTGGGGGAGGGAAACCTGGAGGGAGAAATTGAGAAAGGACGGCTCGGTGGAAACTCTGAAGGCTACTGGAGGACATGAGCTAAGAGGGATGGCTCGGATCAGAGATCTGAAGTCTAGCAAAGAAAAGGGCCCCAGACATAGGGAACACAAGAAGTGGTTTCTAGTACATGTATTTCCAGTATTAGATCTATTCCAGTCGGTTCCAAAACGGTTGCCGTTGTTGGTCAGGGAAATCTTAAGCAGCATTTTAGCTCTTTTTATATATTTTACCGCTTTCTCTGAATTGTGTTTTGTTTTGCCGTTGTCATCGCCAATTAAGTGATTCTTCTGCCAAAAAGTGGAGTAGAGACCAGATCCTTAATCCACGTTGCTTGCATCATTAGGGTGGCTCCTTCTACCACTCCAGACTTGCTCAAAGAGACCCTTGCCACTACTCTCAAAGGCCAGATGGGCAGTCTCCCACAGCGTTCTCCACATCCTGGAGTGCTATATGCAGGTGGAGCGTTAGGTCCCTACTTGTCCCATAAGCCATCAAAAGCTTAGTGCTGTCTCTAACTTTTCGTTCCCTCCACAGATTTTTTTCTTCTTCCATTTAAAGCGCTCACTCCCATCTCTTTTTCTTCTGGATCAGTTCTCCTAATGAGCCCACACTTTTCAAAAGTCTTTGGGGCCTCGTGTGGTGGCTTATGCCTGTAATCCCAGCACTTTGGGAGGCCTAGATGGAAGGATTACTTGAGGCTAGGAGTTCGAGAGCAGTCTGGACAATGTAATGAGACCTCATCTCTACAATAAAAAAGTTTCCACCGGGTTCGGTGGCTCACGCCTGTGATCTCAGCACTTTGGGAGGCCGAGGTGGGCGAATCACCTGAGGCCAGGTGGAGACCAGCCTGCCAACATGGTGAAACCCCGTCTCTACTAAAAATATAAAAATTAACGGGGTGTGATGGTGCATGCCTGTAATCCCAGTTACTTGGGAGGCTGAGGCAGGAGAATTGCTCAAACCAGGGAGGCGGAGGCAGCAGTGAGCCGAGATTGCACCACTGCACTCCAACCTGGGCAACAGAGCGAGACTCCGTCTCAAAAAACAAAACAAAAAAAAAAACAAGGAAAAAAAGTTTCTTCGGAAATTGTCTTCTGAGTGCCTGGAAACTGTTGATTTTTGGATGTGAAACTTAGAACCCTTTAACTAGAGAACGTAAAGGCCTTCTTCGGTTAAGGGAGAGGATTTACCAAGTCACCCACAGAAATGAAAAGAAAACACACATATCCACATAAATTATATATATGTAATATAAAATATAGGCTGGATGCGGTGGCTCATGTCTGTAATCCAAGCACTTTGGGAGGCTGAGGTGGGCGGATCACCTGAAGTGAGGAGTTCGAGACCAGCGTGACCAACATGGCAAAACCCTGCCTCTACTAAAAATGCAAAAACTAGCCGGGGGTGGTGGCAGGCACCTGTAATCCCAGCTACTCAGGAGGCTGAGGCAGGAGAATCGCTTGAACCCGGGAGGCGGAGGCTGCAGTGAGCCGAGATCATACTACTGCACTCCAGCGTGGGTGACAGAGGGAGACGACTCCTCACAAAAAAAAAAAAAAGTATATATACATTTACTTTGAGGTTCCAAGAAGTGACTCTTGTCCTCAGTCAAGTAGGAAAAAAAATATTTTTGAGTGCTTGTAATGAATGAAATGTGATGAATGTCAAAAAGATAGTTGAAAATTAAGTGCAGGCCAGGTGCAGTGGCTCATGCCTGTAATCCCAAGGCAGGAGGATCGCTTGCATCCAGGAGTTCGAGACCAGCCTGGGCAACATAGTGAGACCTCATCTTTACAAATAATAAATAAATTAGCTGGGTGTGGTGGCATGCACCCGTTGTCCCAGCTACTTGAGAGACTGAGGTGGGAAGATTGCTGCTTGAGCCTGGGAGATTGAGGCTGCAGTGAGCCACTACTGCCTCCACTGCACTCAGCCTGGATGACAGAGTGAGACCTTGTCTCAAAAAAAAAAAAAAAAAAAAAAAAAAAAAAAAAAAAGGGCCAGTGCAGTGGCCCACTCCTGTAATCCCAGCACTTTGGGAGGCCGAAGTGGGTGGATCACCTGAGGTCAGGAGTTCAAGACCAGCTTAGTCAATACAGTGAAACCCCATCTCTACTGAAAACACAAAAAAGCCGAACGCAGTGGCATGCGCCTGTAATCCCAGCTACTTGGGAGGGTGAGGCAGGAGAATCGCTTAAACCTGGGAGGTGAAGGTTGCAGTGAGCTGAGATCGTGCCACACTGCACTCCAGCCTGGGCAACAGAGTGACTCAGTGTCAAAAAGAAAAAAAGAAGCGAAAAAATTAAGTGCTGTTGGAGTTCAATGCAGAAAATAGATTTTGGCCAAGGGAGAATAAGTTCCAGGCGAAGAGAAGTGGAATAAATGAGCAGAGATGAGAATGTGGGAAATGTGTTCAGGGAATGGGAGTAATCTAGTGTCAGACTTGAAGGAATAGGTGGATTGAGAGAGCAACTGCATGAAGAGTGGGGAAGGGGCAAGGAGAATTTATAGTTCCCTTGCAACTCATTTCCACTGCCACCCTTGAAGATCCTGCTTGAGTGGTGGTGGTACAAATGGCTGAAGCGTCCTTGTCCTGTAATGAGATGCCCAAATAGAGATCCCTTGGGCTGAGTCTAATAAAACTTTGATAAAGGTATGGCCTTTCTAGACTAGAATAAACAGTTACTGCATATGCATAGCAAAACATGTTGTAGCCATAACTATATACAATTTTAAAAACACTGGAAACAGAACAAAAAAATAACGCTCAGTCTTTCTGGGTGCTTGCCACATCTTTACTTGCTTTCCCTGAGAGTAGGCTGAGCAGGAGAGATGTGCTCTTTTTCCAGGTGAGAACCTTAAAGGTAATCTCAGGCCCTGAGTGGTTGAGGTTGCAGTGTATGTACCCACTAAGTGATGCAGCAGCCTCCTATTTTGGGGTCCTTCTCGGGGCTTTGGGAAGAGTAATTTCTGCCCTGAAAGCCTAGAAGTCTGGAGTTTATTTTGTGTTGACCACAGTATGCTGCCCTAGGTCCACCTGAAAGGTAGCAGCCATGTGAAAAGACTGAGGTTGGAGTGGGGCAAATTCAAACAACCCAGCAATGCCTTGTCCTCACTGTGTATCATTCGGAAGACCTCTGAAACTTAGTCTCCTCTTTTATAAAGTGGGCTAATGACATCTACCTTGAAGGCTTGTTATGAACATTAACAAATACCAGTGTAAACCTCCTGATGGTAACGCTTATAAGCAGAAGTAATCATTATTATGCCCTTTAGTGCCTGATGAAGATTTGTAGGTGCTTTATGTTGGCTGTGGATCTGAAAGTCCTACTTTCTGATCTGTATCATTTTCACTGAGTATAGCTAGGCTTGTTTTCGGGGGAGGAGGAGGTTCCAAAAAGAGAAAGTTTCTTCTACCCTTAATCCAGTTACTGTGGTATAGGGTACAGCAGCAGTGCATAATGGTTCAGATGGAGGTTGGTAGCTCTGCCTCTTACCTACTGGGTGATTGCGCACAGTGTTTTGCTTTGCTACATTAGTCAGGATTCTTTAGAGAGAATAAACACGGTATATAGATAGATATAGACATTTGAGAGGGGACTTGTGAAGACAATTGGTTCACATGATTATGAAGGCTGAAAAGTCCCATTGGAGGCTTTCTGCAAGCTGGAGACCCTGGAAGGCCGGTATGTGGCTCGGTCCAAATCTGAGATCCTCAGAACCAAGGAAGCCAGTGGTGTGATTCTCAGAGGGTGAAGGCCTGAGAACCCAGGGGCTGCTGGTGTAAGTCCTGAAGTCCAAGGGTTGAAGAGCATGGAGAAGTAATGTCCAGGGATGGGAGAAGAAGAGTGTCCTAGCTCCAGGAAGAGAGACAGGAAATCCCTTCTTTGCCTTTTGTGTTCATTCTGGGCCCTAGCCAATTAGCTGGTGCCCGCCCACATTGAGGGTGGATCTGTACCACTCAGTCCACTCACAGGCCACTCTCCTCTGGGAACACACTCACAGACACACCCAGAAATCATGCTTTATCAGTTCTCTGGGTATAACTTAATGCAGTGAAGTTGACACCTAAATTAACTATCACACTAGCTCAGACTCCTTTTCCCTCTCCTTGATGAAACAGAGATGGCTGGGCGCGGTGGCTCACACCTGTAATCCCATCACTTTGGGAGGCCAAGGCAGGTGGATCACGAGGTCAGGAGTTCGAGACCAGCTTGGCCAACATGCTGGTGGTTGTTGTAAAAAGTAAAAAAATTAGGCCGCGCGCAGTGGCTCAAGCCTGTAATCCCAGCACTTTGGGAGGCCGAGACGGGCGGATCATGAGGTCAGGAGATCGAGACCATCCTGGTTAACACGGTGAAACCCCGTCTCTACTAAAAAATACAAAAACCTAGCCGGGCGAGGTGGCGGGCGCCTGTAGTCCCAGCTACTCGGGAGGCTGAGGCAGGAGAATGGCGTGAACCCAGGAGGCGGAGCTTGCAGTGAGCTGAGATCTGGCCACTGCACTCCAGTCTGGGTGACAAAGCGAGACTCTGTCTCAACAACAACAACAACAAAAAATTAGCCGGACATGGTGGCACGCACCTGTAATCCCAGCTACTGGGGAGCCTGAGGCAGGAGAAGCGGAGGCGGAGGTTGCAGTGAGCCGAGATCTGCCACTGCACTCCAGTCTGGGTGACAGAGCAAGACTCTATCTCAAAACAAACAAACAAACAAAAACAGCGGAGATAACAATGTCTGCCCCAGGGCTGTTAGGGTTAATGGTGATAGTGTCTATAAAGCACTTAGCACAGAGGCTGGCAATTAGTAGGTACTTCATAGGCAATATTGGTCATTGTTATGATCACCACACACATTTATTGAGTACCTTACTGCAGACTTTCACTTTCACATGACTCACTAAGGGAATGACTGAAAGGATTGAAATTTGCCTAGAGCTCCTGAACTGTGTGATCTCAGCAGGTGGGAGATCTGCAGGCCCCATCTTCCTCTCCTGCATCACAGCCAGTTCCCAGGAGACAAAAGGCCCCAGCCCTGGGCAGGAGAGTTTCTCTTCCAAGAGTGTAGTTCAGGCGGCATGGTGGCTCACGCCTGTAATCCCAGCACTTTGGGAGGCTGAGGTGGGTGGATCACGAGGTCAGGAGTTCAAGAGCAGGCTAGCCAAGATGGTAAAACCCTGTCTCTACTAAAAATACAAAATATTAGTCAGGCGTGGTGGTGGGTGTCTGTCATCCCAGCTACTCAGGAGGCTGAGGCAGAGAATTGCTTGAACACACGAGGTGGAGATTGCAGTGAGCCGAGATCACACCGTTGCGTTCCAGCCTGGGTGACACAGCAATACTCTGTCTCAAAAAAAAAAAAAAAAAAAAAAAAAAGTGTAGTTCATTTGTTCAGTTTTAAACACCACTTGGCACCACATATGTGGAGGGAAGGGGAAGGAGATGGGGAGACCAAAATTCAACATTAAGAGAAAGTCCCTACTCTCAAGGAGACAAATATGTAAATCAAGTTGCCATGTAGAATGAAAGGTGTTGTAACAGAAGGCTGCAGACACACATGGGCATGCACAGGAGGGAGTGACTGACCAACTGCCCAGATGAGTTAGGAAAGCTGGGTATTTGGGAAGTGGCCAGGTGGAGAGAGGGCCAGGGCATTTAAATGTTGGGAATTCAGCAAAGCTTGGTCCTGTGCTGGTACTCCCTCCTCCATGTTTATAGCTCTGGAATTCAGATCTCTAACTCAAACTTCTGAATTCCAAATCCAGAAAGCCAATTGCATCCCTAACATCCTCATTTGGATATCTCAGAGGCTCCTCAAACTTGACATGTCCCCAGTAGAACCCAAACTGCAGGCATTAGCAGTGCTGCTCTGGACCCAGCTCTTTCATGGAACTTTTCCTCTCTCCGGCCTGCTCCAGCAGAGAGAGAGAGAGAACACAGGGCCAGCAGAATTGAAGGAGTCGTTCACTTTGAGGCTTGCCCTTTGCCAGCCTCATAATAGTCTGAGTCCTGCCCACAGGGTCATCAGGCTTTCCCACAGTAGGCACCTTTGGTAGAGGTAGAAGGGATCAGAGCAAGGCTGATGTGACCAGTGACAGCCTTGTGTGAAAAGTCCCTAGAGAAATCCCAGAAATACTTGGAGGAGACTTTGCTGGGGCAAGAACAGGAACTTGGGATGATTAGCATTCATGTAGCTTTGTTTGAATCCACAGACTGCTGAGGCTTGTGTGATGTTTGGATTATAATCGTCTTTTTTTTTTTTTTTTTTTTTTCCTGCCTGTCCTGCTAACTAGAAAGTGAGCTGCTTGCCAGGTGCAGTGGGTCACGTCTGCAATCCCAGCACTTTGGAGGCCAAGGCAAGCAGATCACCTGAGGTCAGGAGTTTTTAGACCAGCCTGGCCAACATATTGAAACCCCATATCTACCAAAAATACAAAAATTAGCCAGGTGTGGTGGTGGGCGCCAGTAGTCCCAGTTACTTGGGAGGCTAAGGCAGGAGAATCACTTGAACCCAAGAGGTGGAGGTTGCAGTGAGCCGAGATTGCATCATTGCACTCCAGCCTGGGCAACAGAATGAGACTTCATTTAAAATAATAATAATAAATAAATAATAAATAATAATAATAAATAAAAATTACCCAGGCATGGTGGCGGGCACCTGTAATCCCAGTTATTTGGGAGGCTGAGGCAGGAGAATTGCTTGAACCTGGGAGGTGGAGGTTGCAGTGAGCCAAGATCGTGTCATTGTACTCCAACCTGGGCAACAAGAGCAAAACTCTATTTCAAAAATAAATAAGTAAATAGGCTGGGCACAGTGGCTCATGCCTGTGATCTCAGCACTTTCGGAGGGTGAGGCAGGTGGATCAGCTGAGGTCAGAAATTTGAGACGAGCCTGGCCAACATGGCAAAACCCCGTCTCTACTAAAAATACAAAAATTAGCCTGGTGTAGTGGCACCTGCCTTTAATCCCAGCTACTCAGGATGCTGAGGCAGGAGAATCGCTTGAACCTGGGAGGTGGAGGTTGCAGTGAGCCGAAATAGCGCCACTGCACTCCAGCTTGGGCGACAGAGAAAGACCGTCTCAAAATACATAAATAAATAGACAAACTCACACTCTACCCTTTGCCTTCGCCACTGACCTGCTCCTTCTCAGTGTCTGTATCTTAGGGAACAGCATCCCTAACTCACTACACACACTGGATATCTGAGACTTGTTCTGACTTCCCTCCTCTGCCTCATCGCTCTACCCCCACCACATACAAACCATTCTTAAGTCCTTTGTTGCTTACCTCATAAATACTGAAAATCCCATCCACATTTCTGTCTCCCCTGCCTCTGCCTCCATCTGAAGTGCCATAATGCCTCTCTTGAACTTCTGCCACCTCTGACCTGGTCCCCTACTTCCACTCCTTTTCTATTTTCAACCCAGAAGCCAGAATAATATTTTTCCTATTGCCTTTAGGGTAAAGACCTGAGTCCTGTTAACATGTTTGACCTGCCCCTACCTGCATGCCTGACTTTTCTTTTTTTTTCTTTTCTTTTCTCTTCTCTTTTCTTTTTTTGAGATGGAGTTTCACTCTTGTTGCCTAGGCTGGAGTGCAATGGCACAATCTCGGCTCACCTCTGCCTCCCAGATTCAAGCAATTCTCCTGCCTCAGCCTCCCTAGTAGCTGGGATTATAGACATGTGCCACCATGCCCGGCCAATTTTGTATTTTTAGGAAAGACAGGGTTTCTCCATGTTGGTCAGGCTGGTCTCGAACTCCTGACCTCAGGTGATCCGTCCGCCTCAGCCTCCCAAAGTGCTGGGATTACAGGCGTGAGCCACCACGCCCGGCCTCTTTTCTTTTTTTTATAGAGATCGAGTCTCACTGTGTTGCCCAGGCTGGAATGCAGTGGCGCCATCATAGCTCACTGCAGTCTCCAACTCCTGGCCTCAAATGATCCTCCTTCCTCAGCATCCCAAGTAGCTGAGACTACAGGTGCCACTGTGCCCAGCTACACCTGACTTTCTTACCTCATCTCATGCCATTCTCCTGCCTGGTTCCTGTGCTTAGCAGTCCTGGCCTTTTTCAGTTCCTCAAATAAGCCAGACTCCTGCTTCCTCTCGACCACACCCATTCTGGTTCCTTAGCCTAAAACTCCAATCACTGTCCCCCTTACTCCAGTCTAGTCCCTCGTCTTTTCTTTCTTTAGCTCCTCCTCTTTTCTTTAGCTACTGTAATTCCTATATATTCTTCAGATTTAGTCAATTGCCACTTCTTCAGGGAAGGTGTCCAGGCGCCCTAGTGCAGGTCGGCTTAGTTCCCTTTGTTACCTGCTTTCATGGCTCTTTCCTAAAACAGCACCTTTTAAATTTACCTCTTTGGGACTGGATGTGGTGGCTCATGCCTGTAATCCCAGCATTTTGGGAGGCCAAAGTGAGCGGATCACTTGAGCTCAGGAGTTCGAGACCAGCCTGGGCAACATGGCGAAACCCTGTCTCTACCAAAACAAAACAAACAAAAAAATTCTCTGGGGGTAGTGATGTGAGCCTGTGGTACTAGCTACTTGCTGAGGTGGGAGGATTGCTTGAGCCCAGGAGGTAGAGGTTTCAGTGAGCTGAGATCATGCCATTGTACTCCATCCTGGGTGACAGAGTGAGACCCCATCTCAAAAAAAAAAAAAAAAAAAAAAAAAAAAAGAATTTACCTCTTTGTGATTATTTGAGTAACCTCCATGTCTACAACTCAAATGTAAGCTCTATGAGAGCAGGAACTTTGTTTCTGGTGTTTAAGGTTATGTCCCCAGCACAGTGCTGGGCTGGATTGGCTAATCAGTAAATATTTGTTGACTCAATGAATATCGATAGGAACAGCACGTGCAAAGACAACAAAACATTACAAAATTTGATGTGGGTCCCTGGAATGGCAAGTTGCAGTATATGATCTAGATTTGGGTGAGTCGGGAGGGGCTCATGGAAGATGGCAGGAGATAAGGCCAAAAGGTAGTCTGAATCTTGATGCTCAGATAAGGAAATAGAGTGCCAGTGGAGAACAGTGAGATAACGTGATCAGAGGCTGAAAGGAGTGAAGAACACCACGGCTCACAGGTTAGATTTAGCCTGTGCATATGTTTTAAAATTAGGCCTATCTAGGCTGGGTGCAGTGGCTCACGCCTGTAATCCAGCACTTTGGGAGGCCGAGGTGGGTAGATCACAAGGTCAGGAGTTCAAGACAAGCCTGGCCAAGATGGTGAAACCCCATCTCTACTAAAAATACAAAAATTAGCCGGGCGTGGTGGCAGGCACCTGTAATGCCAGCTACTTGGGAAGCTGAGGCAGAGAATTGCTTGAACCTGGGAGGCAGAGGTTGCAGTGAGCCAAGATTGTGCCACTGCACTCCAGCCTGGGTGACACAGTGAGACTCCGTCTCAAAAAGTAAAATAAAATTAGGCCTACCTAATTGAAAAAATTGAATTAGTTGCCAATACTTAAACATTGGGAGATTTCACATTTTTTTAAAGTTCTGGATTTCTAGTTTTTCTTGAAACATCAGATGTTCTAAGGACGTACAGGAGCTCTGGGCTCATACTCCTCCAAGCAATAACTAGCTTCTGCCTTTAGATGGCACTACCTCTAACTTCCCAGGTGTTTATGCTACCAGCCTGCCTCTTTAAGTGTTTGATTGAGCTAGTGATCCTGTCCTATATCATTCTGGTGGTGGAATGGGAGACAAGACTGCAATGGCAGTCAGAGGAGCCCAGGGAAAGAAGGGAATTCATCCTCAATTTGGAGATATGTAGACCCAAGGGACACTATATTTGGGCTCAGTTAGGCTTAGGCCTGGGGTCGGGGAGGCGGATAATATTCAGAACTTAGGGCCACCCTTTCACGTCAGAAGCTTAGTTTGGGCTGAAAGATAATATAAAAGCGGCCGGGCGCGGTGGCTCAAGCCTGTAATCCCAGCACTTTGGGAGGCCGAGACGGGCGGATCACGAGGTCAGGAGATCGAGACCATCCTGGCTAACACGGTGAAACCCCGTCTCTACTAAAAATACAAAAAACTAGCCGGGCGAGGTGGCAGGCGCCTGTAGTCCCAGCTACTCCGGAGGCTGAGGCAGGAGAATGGCGTAAACCCGGGAGGCGGAGCTTGCAGTGAGCTGAGATCCGGCCACTGCAGCCCAGCCCGGGCTACAGAGCAAGACTCCGTCTCAAAAAAAAAAAAAAAAAAAAAAAAAAAAAAAAAAAAAAAAAAAAAAGATAATATAAAAGCAAAGGAATTCACTGTGATGCTAATTGATCTGAGAGCAAGCTTTGGAATTTTAGCAAAATAAATGCCACCTTCTGGGCCCAGGCTCACTTCTGTCCTATTTATGCCTCAGAGAGATAAAAGATGAATAAAGCTGTGGACCTCACTATAGAAGAAATTGGCAGTCTTGAGGGAAAGGAAGACATTTAAATAACTAAATAACAGGCTGGGTGCGGTGGTTCACACCTGTAATCCCAGCACTTTGGGAGTCCAAGGTGGGTGGATCACCTGAGGTCAGGAGTTCGAGACCAGCCTGACCAATATGGTGAAAACCCGTCTCTACTAAAAATGCAAAAATTAGCTGGGCGTGGTGGCAGGCACCTGTAGTCCCAGCTACTCAGGAGGCTGAGACAGGAGAATTGTTTGAACCTGGGACCTGGAGGTTGCAGTGAGCTGAGATCGTACCACTGCACTCCAGCCTGGGTGACAGAGTGAGACTCTGTCTCAAAAACAAACAAACAAAAAAACCTAAATAATATATGCAAGATAATAGAATGGAGAAGCATTCATTCATTCAACAAATATATTTTGAACATGTACCATGTGCCAGACACTGTGCTCAGTCCTGGGGACATAGTCATGAAGAAGACAGACATTGCACCTGCCCTCACGGCCTCATGGCGCTTATACTAGGTGGTGTGGGAAGTAAGGGGATGATGGAATTAATTCTTTTTTTTTTCTTTTTTTTTTGAGACAGTCTCGCTCTGTTGCCCAGGCTGGAGTGCAGTGGTATGATCTCAGCTCAACGCAACCTTAATTTCCCAGGTTCAGGCGATTATCATGCCTCAGTCACCCAAGTAGCTGGGATTACAGGCGTGCGCCACCACGCCTGGCTAAGTTTTGTATTTTCAGAGGAGACAAGATTTTGCCATGTTGGCCAGGCTGGTCTTGAACTCCTGACCTCAAGTGATCCACCCGCTTTGGCCTCTCAAAGTGTTGGAATTACAGGCGTGAGCCACCATGCCCAGCAAATAATGGAATTAATTCTGAAGAAAGTTTACATGGGGTGGGAATTCTGGAAGGCAAATATTTGAGCCGGGCCTAGAAGGAAGAATACAATTTTGCTGGGGACTGGGGTAAAGGATAGAAGGTCTATTCTGTCAGACGAAAGAACAAAAAGAGGGGCACAAACTGGTGAGAATCTGTGAGATGCTTGAGGAATAGCAAAGTTATCAGGCTGGAGTGATTCTTGTAGGAGAGAAGGAAGCAATTATTCAGACCCTGACATGCCTTCTAACCTAAATACCATTGTGTTGTTTTTTTTTTTTCTAGAAATTGAATTATTCACAATGGAACTGTTTCAAAAATCACTAAAATGAGAAAGCAGTCCAAAAGTGAAAACACGGTTCTTAGTGTATAAAGTTTCACTGTGGGCCAGGCATGGTGGCTCACGCCTGTAATCTCAGCACTTTGGGAGGCCAAGGCAGGCAGATCACCTGAGGTCAAGAGTTCGAGACCAGCCTGAACAACATGGTGAAACCCCGTCTCTACTAAAAATACAAAAATTAGTCGGGCATGGTGGCATGCACCTGTAATCCCAGCAACTAGGGAGGCCAGGGCAGGGGAATCAATTAAGCCCAGGAGGCAACAGTTGCAGTGAGCCAAGATCACACCACTACACTCCAGCCTGGGCAACAGAGCGAGACTGTCTCAGAAAAAAAATAAAAAAGTTTCACTGTAAAACAAGATGATCTTTTAGAAGTAACATAACACTGGAGAACTTACACATCAGAATGAGAGGTGCCTGAATTTCTCTTTGCAAATTCCCTTTAGAGCCTAAAATGTATTCTTCAGAATATTGACACAGGTGACACATTTTATTTACTTTTTATTTTTGAGACAAGGTCTCACTCTGTTGCCCGGGCTGGAGTACAGTGGCTCAATCATGGCTCACAGCCCCAAACTCCTGAGCTCAAGCAATCCTCCTGCTTCAGCCTCCCGAGTAGCTGGGACAACAGGCACGTACCATCATGCCCAGTTAATTTAAATTTGTTTCTTTTGTAGAGATGGGGTTTCACTGCCGTGACCAGGCTGATCTTTAACTCCTGGGCTCAAGCGACCCTCTGCCTCAGCCTTCCAAAGTGCTGGGATTACAGATGTGAGCCACCATTCCCAGCTGTGAATCTGATTTTTTTCTGTAACTTTTTTTCTTCATGCCATCTTGTCTAAGAGCTTGTGTAACTTTTGAAGTGATCCTGAAGTCAGTTCTAAAAGATGAGGTCCCAAAATACCCAAAATGTGGCACTGTCAGAGCAAGGATAGACACAGCGCCCAATGTGACTATTTCAGGGGCAGCATTTGTTCCATTCATGAGGCATGCATGCATTCATTCATCCAATGAATATTTATTACATATCTACTTAATAGATGCCAGCCATTGTACTGGGTGTGTGGTAAGCAGTAAACAAGATTCCTGCTTTTGTGCTGCTTTCTGCATAAGAGAGACAGATAAACACCAAGTACACAGGGTATAAATAATTTCTAGAAAGATGATAAAATGGCCGGGCATAGTGGCCCATGCCTATAATCCCAGCACTTTGGGAGACCGAGGCAGGCAGATCACCCAAGGTCAGGAGTTCGAGACCAGCCTGGCCAACATGGTGAAACCCCATCTCTACTACAAATACAAAATTTAGCCGGGTACAGTGGTGTGTGCCTATAATCCCGGCTCCTTGGGAGGCTGAGACAGGAGAATTGCTTGAACCCGGGAGGCCAGGTTGCAGTGAGCTGAGATCGAGCCACTGTACTCCAGCTTGGGAGACAGAACAAGACTCCATTTCAAAAAAAAAAAAAAAAAAAAAAAAAAAAGATAAGGTACTGTGGTAGCGTGACTGAGAAGGGATGGGGTTGCTACTTTAAGCAGGATGGTCTGGGAAGGTCTCTCTCAGGGGTTCCTGATGGGGGAGAAGAAGCCAGCCATGACACGTACTAGGGGAAGAGCTCTCTGGACGAAAGGTGCAGCAATTGCAGCTGCCCTGAGGCAGGTACTGGTTGAGTGAATTCTAAGAAGAAAAAGAAAGGCCGTGTGGCTGGAGAAGTCAGTGGGCATAAGCAAGTAGAATTGAGGTGGGTGAGGTAGGTAGGGTCAGAATGCTGCATGGCCATGTAAGCTGTGCTGAGCTTTCTCTGGCTGTTGTGTAGAAATTGAGAGAAAAACGAAAGCATGAGGACCAATTAGGAGACTACTACAGTAAATATGCAACAAGTATTTACTTATTGAGCATTTACTATGTGCCAGAAGTATGCTAGAGGCTAAGGATATGATGGTGAGTAAGATGTGGGTTCCTATCCTCAGTTTGCTGATGATGGGGAGGAGGGAACACAGATAAGTACGTTGGCAATTGTGGATCAGTGTGGGTAAATTATAAGAATAAGGTTAAATACAAGCTGTTATAGGAGTACAGAGGAGGATCACCTAACCCAGTCTCAGGTTAAGGAATGCTTCCTGGAGGAGGTGTCATCTAGGCTGAACTTAATGGACCTCAGGTGTTAGTCAGGTAAGGGACTAGAAAAGCGCATCCCAGGTGCATGAGAGGGTGTAGAGGGGAGAGAGAACTTGGTTGTTTGAGGACCTACCTGTAGTTCAGCCTGGCTGGATCTTAGAGGTTTATATCCTGTTAAAAAAGAGATCAGTCTAAGTTTATTTTATTATTTTTTATTTTTTGAGACAGAGTTTGGCTCTTGTCATCCAGGCTGGAGTGCAATGGCGTGATCTCGGCTCCCTGCAACCTCCACCTCCTGGGTTCAAGTGATTCTCCTGCCTCAGCCTCCCAAATAGCTGGGATTACAGGCACCCACCACAATGCCCAGCTAAGTTTTGTATTTTTAGTAGAGACAGGGTCTCTTTGCCATGTTGGCCAGGCTAGTCTCGGACTCCTGATCTCAGGTGATCTGCCTGCCTCAGCCTCCCAAAATGCTGGGATTACAGGCGTGAGCCACTGCACCTGGCCATCCACTGTGCCTGGCCTATTTTATTCTTATAAGCCTCTTAAATTTGCATAAGAAAGGCATTCAAAGGTTTCTCAGCAGCGGAATGACATGGTTCATGGTTGGGTCTGCCCAACTCTCACCTGCCTTTCTCCCTAATCTCAAGTTAGTCTTAACAATCAACTGCTGAGCTGAAACTCTGAACCTGATACTACACTCAGTGTTGATAAAAAGGAGAGGCCGGGCACGGTGGCTCAAGCCTGTAATCCCAGCACTTTGGGAGGCCAAGATGGGCGGATCACGAGGTCAGGAGATCGAGACCATCCTGGCTAACACGGTGAAACCCCGTCTCTACTGAAAAAAAAAATACAAAAAAATAGCCAGGCGAGGTGGCGGGCACCTGTAGTCCCAGCTACTCGGGAGGCTGAGGCAGGAGAATGGCGTAAACCCGGGAGGCGGAGCTTGCAGTGAGCTGAGATCCGGCCACTTGCACTGCAGCCTGGGCAACAGAGCGAGATTCCGTCTCAAAAAAAAAAAAAAAAAAGAGCATATTGGTCCTACCGAGTAGCTAGGACTACAGGTGTGCACCACCATGTCTGGCTAATTTTTATATTTTTAGTAGAGATGGGGTTTCACCATGTTGGCCAGACTGGTCTCAAACTCCTGACCTCAAATGATCCACCTGCCTTGGCCTCCCAGAGTGCTGGGATTTCAGGTGTGAGCCACCGTGCTCACTTCCTACCTAGGTGAAAAGGAACAAACGAGGGAAAAATCAAGATGTTTTTAGTCTCTGAGTATCGGAAAAAGGACTACCCAGAAAACTGTCTGAGACCACTTACATGCTATCATCAGTGAGGCCACAGCCCAGGAATAGAGTGTAGTAAAGAGACTTGAGGCCTACTGTAACTTTTTTTTTTTTTTTTTTGAGACGGAGTCTCGCTCTGTTGCCCAGGGTGGAGTGCAGTGGTGCAATCTCGGCTCACTGCAAGCTCTGCCTCCCAGATTCATGCCATTCTCCTGGCTCAGCCTCCTGAGTAGCTGGGACTACAGGCACCTGCTACCATGCCTGGCTAATTTTTGTATTTTTAGTAGAGACGGGGTTTCACCATGTTAGCCAGGATGGTCTCGATCTCCTGACCTTGTGATCCGCCTGCCTCGGCCTCCAAGGTGCTGGGGTTACAGGCGTGAGCCACCGAGCCTGGCCTTTCTTTAAGTTTTTTTAAATTAACTTTTGGAAAATAAAATTTTTCAAAGCTTGGGACCAGTCAGTTGATTGTGTGACCAAATAAGCTGACTCACTAGGCTTGTCCCTAAGCTCTAGGGGGGATGTGTATAAAATGGATACCTTATCAACATGATTGGTCTGCATTTCTTGGGATAGCAGTTCACTATCTGTGCCAAGCTCACTAGGGCACTTTTTACTCTAAAATACCTTTTTTTTTTTTTTTTGAGACGGAGTCTCACTCTGTTGCCCAGGCTGGAGTGCAGTGGCCGGATCTCAGCTCACTGCAAGCTCCGCCTCCCGGGTTTACACCATTCTCCTGCCTCAGCCTCCTGAGTATCTGGGACTACAGGCGCCCGCCACCTTGCCCGGCTAGTTTTTTGTATTTTTTAGTAGAGACGGGGTTTCACCGTGTTATCCAGGATGGTCTCGATCTCCTGACCTCGTGATCCGCCCGTCTTGGCCTCCCAAAGTGCTGGGATTACAGGCTTGAGCCACTGCGCCCGGCCCTAAAATACTTTTTTTTTCTTTTTTCTTGAGATGGGGTCTCACTCTGTTCCCCAGACTGGAGTGCAGTAGTGCAATCTTGGTTCATGGCAGCCTTGACCTCCTGGGCTCAAGTGATCCTCCCAGCTCAGCCCCTCTGAATAGCTACAACTATAGGCACCTGCCACCGTGCCCAGCTAAGTTTTGTATTTTTTGTAGAGACCGGGTTTTGCCAAATTGCCCAGGCTGGTCTCAAACTCGTGGGCTCAAGCGATCCTCCCACCTCAGCCTCTTGAAGTGCTGGGATTACAGGTGGGAGCCACTGCGTCCAGATTGAGATACTTCTTTTGACAGGATAGGCTGATCCTACTTCTCTTCACATTACATTTACTTACTGGGAACTTGGAATTGCAGGAATAAGAAATAATGATAGCCAACATTTATATGTGTTTAGTTATTTAATTCTCACAACAGTCCTCTGAAGCTGATACTGTTATTCCCATTTTACAGCTGAGAAAATAAAAGCACAAGGAGGTTAAGTCACTTGCAAAGTGACTGCAGATTTGAATTCAGGTAGTCTAACTCAAGAGCCCAATTTTTATTATTATTATTATTATTTTTTTTTGAGATGGAGTCCCGCTCTGTTGCTTAAGCTGGAGTGCAGTGGCATGATCTTGGCTCACTGCAACCTCTGCCTCCCAGGTTCAAGCAATTCTCCTGCCTCAGCCTACCAAGTAGCTAGGACTACAGGTGTGCACCATGTCCGGCTAATTTTTGTATTTTTAGTAGAGATAGGGTTTCATCATGTTGGCCAGGCTGGTCTCGAGCTCCTGATCTCAAGTGATCCGCCTGCCTTGGCCTCCCAGAGTGCTGGGATTTCAGGTGTGAGCTACCGTGCCCAGCTGAGAGCCCAAATGTTTTAAGTATTATATCATAGGTGTGACTTACTTAGGGATTTAAAGACAAACATTTAATCATAAACCCCTAAAACTGGCAAATTCTGGCCCCTAGTTCTGTAAAATTTGGTTTACTTATATTGACTTCAATGATTATACAGTGGTTTCAGTGTCCTACAAGATAAACTTACAACTCATTAAAACAGAATTTCTTTGTATCATGTTGACCTAAGTGAAAAATTTATTCTAAAACTATTTTTATTTTAAATATCTATGATAAAATTTAAATTAAGCAATGTGCTTTCTTTCTGAAAGTTTATCAGGTGTTTTTTGTTTTTTTTTTTATGGGGGAAGGAAAATGATCCAACCTTCTAAAAAATGGCCTAAAGGAAACTTAAGTTGGAGTCTTTTCCTCTTGATAAATTTCCGTTTTATAAGCAGAGACTTTCGAAATCTTTCATTCATCTTAGAACCCAATACCTATAATGCCTAGTGAGTAATAACTGTTAGAAACCACAATTGCTAATATTTTAAAAATAATTTAGTATGTGCCAGTCTCTTTGTAAGCCTTTAAGTCTGGGAGAAAGGACAATAGTTACACCCACTTTATAGAGAAGAAGAAACTGAGGCTCAAAAAGGTTAAATAATCTGCGCACGTCACATGCGTGGTGAACTAAAGCTTGAAATCCAGGGCTGTCTGATTTCAAAGTCCAAGCTCATAGCTCCCAAATAATTGTGGAGATTTGCTCTACGAAACACTTATTTAAATGCATGAGGTTGATTACTATAATGAGGGTGTTTCTCCCAGAATTTTGAACATGAAGTCAGACTTTTTCTTTCATCCCACACTGCTACTCAGTTTAATCATAGATATCAGATCAAATTATGAAATGGGAAGCATTAGGGGCCATTGTCCTTTTTTCTTTTCTTTTCTTTTCTTTTTTGTCGGGGGAAGCAGGGCGGGGCAGAGTCACTGTCACCCAGGCTGGAGTGCAGTGGCGTGAACTTGGCTCTCTGCAACCTCCGCCTCCCGGGTTCAAGTGATTCTCATGCCTCACTGGG
This sequence comes from Chlorocebus sabaeus, assembly GCF_047675955.1. Lineage (NCBI taxonomy): Eukaryota > Metazoa > Chordata > Mammalia > Primates > Cercopithecidae > Chlorocebus > Chlorocebus sabaeus. The sequence continues at coordinate 105,105,494 of NC_132923.1, forward strand.
TCTACAGGCATGTGCCACCACACCTGGCTAATTTTTTGTATTTTTAGTACAGATGGGGTTTTTCCGTGTTGGCTAGGCTGGTCTCGAACTCCCGGCCTCAAGTGATCTGCCCACCTTGGCCTCCCAAAATGCGCAGGCGATAGCCACTGCACCCGGCCTTATTATCTTTTTTTCTTGACCAACACAAAACCCACTTGACACTTTGTTGATGTGTTACAGAGCATATCACGGTTTATGAATGCCACAGAAATAATTACCACAACCTCCCATTTTGGCTCCCATAACTCTACCCATATCTCTTGAATATTTCCTTCATTAAAGTTTCTTGAATTATCTGAGTTTAGTTCAATTTCTTGCTAAGACCCTGAATGATAGATCAATCATTTAATGGTGAATTGCAAAATTACTGAAATAAACTTGAGTTTATTATTAAAAATAAATTAATTGTGCCAGGTGTGGTGGCTCATGCCTGTAATCCCAGCACTTTGGGAGGCTGGGGGCGGGGTGGATCACCTGAGGTCAGGAGTTCGAGACCAGCCTGGCCAACATGGTCAAACCCCATCTCTACTAAACATACAAAAATTAGCCGGGCGTCGTGGTGTGCACCTGTAGTCCCAGCTACTCGGGAGGCTGAGGCAGAAGAATCACTTGAACCTGGGAGGCAGAGTTTGCAGTGGGCTGAGATGGGACCACTATACTCCAGCCTGGGCAACAGAGCGAGACTCCATCTCTAAAAAATAAAATAAAATAAAATAAAATAAAATAAAATAAAATAGTCATAAAACATATGAAGAGGGATTGAGGGAGGCTGAGGTGGGAGGATTGATTGAGCCCAGGAGGTGGAGGTTGCTGAACCGTGATTATTCCACTGTACTGGAGCCTGGGCAATAGCATGAGACCCTGTGAACTTTGGGAGATTGAGGTGGGAGGATCACTTGAGGCCAGGAGAATCACTTGTAGCCCAGCATGGTGTCATGCCTCCGTAGTCTTGAGGCAAGAGTTCAAGGTTGCAGTGAGCTATGATCATGCCACTGGGTAACAGAGCGAGACTCCGCCTCAAAAATTTTTTTTTGTTGCCCAGGCTGGAGTTCGGTGGCGCCATCTTGGCTTACTGCAACCCTCTCTTCCTGGGTTCAAGTGATTCTCCTGCCTCAGCCTCCTGAGTAGGTGGGACTACAGGTGCATACCACTACGCCAGGCTAATTTTTGTATTTTTAGTAGAGACAGGGTTTCACTATGTTGGTCAAGCTGGTCTCGATCTCCTGACATAGTGATCTGCCTGCCTCGGTCCCCCAAAGTGCTGGGATTACAGGCGTGAGCCACTGTACCCAGTCAAAAAAATAATTTTTTAATGTAAAAATAAAATAAATTTATTGAGCAGTTACTATGTGCAAATTAGGTATTTGGGATATAAAAATTAACAGTAGTTGCTGCCTATCATACAAGTCAACTGGGATACAGATGTGTACATAAGGTGCACAGTGTGGTAAGGACTCTCTAATAGAGTTATTAAGGTGCTATGGAACAGATTTGAAGTTTTTTCATTTATTTCACATATTGGATTTATTTTAGTTTCCCCTGACCTCAAAATAGCCAATTTTGGGCACATAAAATCTACGATAAACATAATTATTTAAAAAATATTATTTTCATATTCTATCTTAATATATTAATTTCCAGCGTAACAGAAAAAAGATTTGGAGGGAAACCCACCAAAGTGTTCCCAGTTGTTACCTTTGAGAACGGGGAAGAAAAGAAAAAGCTTTATAATCACTTTACATAGTTCTACATTATTTTAAGTTTTTTCAATTTTTAATTTAAAAAAACTTGGGAAAATCCCTATGCAACTATATATGTAGTATAAATAAAGGAAGAAAAGGAAATAATGCTTATGGCAGATCTTGGAGGGGAGAATATTGATTTGGGCCTTAAAGAACGAGTAGGAGGGCAGGTGTGGCAGCTCACACCTGTAATCCCAGCACTGTGGAAGGCCGAGGCGGGCAGATCATCTGAGGTTAGGAGTTCAAGCCCAGCCTGGCTAACATAGTGAAACTCCATCTCCACTAAAAATACAAAATTTGCCGAGTGTGGTGGTGGCTGCCTGTAATCCCAGCTACTCTGGAGGCTGAGGCAGGAGAATCACTTGAACCCAGGAGGCAGAGGTTGCATGCAGTGAGCTGAGATCGTGCCACTGCACTCCAGCCTGGGCGAGACTGTCTAAAAAAAAAAAAGAAGAAAAAAAAAAAAGAACGAGTAGAAGGAATTGCTGGGCGCTGTGGCTCATACCTGTAATCCCAGCACTTTGGGAGGCTAAGGCGGGCTGATTGCTTGAGCCTAGGAGTTCTGAGACCAGCCTGGCCAACATGGTGAAACCCCATCTCTACAAAAAATACAAAAATTAGCTAGGCATGGTGGCATGCACCTGGAGTCCCAGCTACTTAGGAGGCGGAGGCAGGAGAATCGCTTGAGCTGGGAGGCAGAGGTTGCAGTGAGCCGAGTTCATACCATTGCACTCCAATGGATGACAAGGAGTGAAACACTGCCTAAAAAAAAAAAAGACAAACAAAAAAACGAATGAGTAGGAGGAATATGAATTAGAGAAAGAGGAGAGGATAAAACATAATTACAGAATATCTTATTCTGTTTTTAGATTGCTGTCATACCTCCTTCACGGCTGCCCCTGTAGTTTGTTGATAGAATTTTTTTTTAGAAAACAAATCTGTATTGAGTCCCTGCTCTATGCCAGTGTAACAGATACCAAGGCAGTGCAGGTCATAGTTCCTGCTCTCAAAACATGCACAGTCCCAATGGGGAGTTAAGACATCTCAGAACAGTTAGAGACAGCTCATGATTAAGTGCCAATGGGTTTGGCCCATGAAAGAGCAGAAAAAGCTTGAGTACATTGCCAAGGTTTGATCCCGGGAGCCTTGGAACAGTGGTAGCATTTATAAAAATGGAAAATTGGAAAAAGCAAGTGGTTTGGGAAGCAGATATACCTATAGTGAAATATCACAGTCTATGTAAATTACTATTTGGCTATGCAAATGAGCAAGGCTGCAAGAATAATGTTTAGACTGCAGGGTGCCAGGAACTGTAATAATTCCTACCTTTCTAGGTTGTATGCCACGCATTGTGCCATGTTGTTTGCTTACATCATCATTTAATCTTCACCACTGTATAAGGCGTTTATGACTCCTATATTTTGGATGAGAAAAATGAGACTTGGAGAAGGCGGGTTGCTTGCCGAGGTCTTACAACCAGTGGGAAAGTGACAGATTAAGATTTGAACACAAGTCTATTCAACTCGAAACCACTGTGCTGTGTCATCCACTGTGAGGATGTGGGAGAGACCATCTCTGCCTTCAGGTATACATTGAAGGCACAGGCAGGTGATCCAGCAGGCACTGACGAGTTCCTCAGACAGTCAGCTCTTCACCACCACCACCCCTACACCCCCAATACCATCACAGGGAACTCAGAAGAAGTGATCACTGTTGACCAGAGTGGTCAGGGAAGGCTTCAGGAAGGAGTTGAGTTTTGAGCCAGGCCTTGAAGGATGAAGGATGGAAATTTGAATAGGAGAGGAAATGGAGGGAAGAAATTCCAAGCAGAGGAGGACGCAAATGCGAAGGAGAGGAGATGGACATGGTGGATAAGGGATGTACAGAATGGAGGGTCTGGACTGGGGCCTGATGGAAAGCCAACGCTAGAAAATCTAGGTATGGAAGGCCTTTAATGCTCTTGAATCTACTGTAGAAAGGAAAAAGCCTTAATAGGATTTTGAATAGAGATGAAAGGGTGGTAGAAAAAGAATATCTGATGGTGAGCTTCAAGTGATATTTTTGGGAAGGTTGCGATATTCAGAATGGATGGGAATTGGACGTTTAAACTAGATCAGGCCTGAGTTGACATTGGCAAGAGGGAAAATGGAAAAGAAGGAGATGGACATGAAAAATGTATTTTGAAGGAAAAAACAGAAGGGCAATTGACTGGATTCAGAAAGAGAGGAAAGTAAAAAGAAAAGTATCTGAGATTTTATGTTGGGGTGGCCAGGACAATAAGATCAGGAGGAATGGCAGGCTGAGCTTGGTTTTGGTGACCACATAGTCTTTCTTTTGGGGAGAACAGGTAGAATTTGGGGGCCACAGGACTGTGGAATAAGCCAGGGAGGCTGAAGATACTGTGAAGAAGGGAGGAGAGAGAGAGAGAGAGAAGCAAAGATTGCGGTATTGGAGTCAAGAACACCAAGGGGGAGGAGGTCTCAGAGGTGGCCACCAGGGTCAAATAGTAGAGATGACAAGAAGAATAAGGACAGGAAAGAGACCACTGGCTTTGAAAAAAAATCAGTATGCTCCTCCACAGTAAATCACTTTAAGCAGACTGTCATGTCTCTGTAAAAACTACCAAATGATAAAGGTGAAGGATGCCAGAAAGAAGGTGATGATTCGGTACTGACAGCAGCTAATATTTTCTGAGCGTCTTCTGCATGCTTGGGCCCTGGTAATAACTGGACTTTATCCTGTTGACAAGGTAGTTGTTATCGATACCTTTCTACAGCGGGAAACTGAAACCGAAAGAAATTAATTAACTCTCCTAAGGTCACATAAGGCAGAAATAATGAACACAGGGTTTCATGCCAGGTCTGCATGGTCCTAAAGTCCCCACCACACGCCATCTCTCCGCAGTGTCCATACTGCAGTGTGCACTGGTAGCTCCATAATAATAATATGGGTGGGGCGTGGTGACTCACGCCTGTAATCCCAGCACTTTGGGAGGCCGAGGCAGGAGGATCACGAGGTCAGGAGATCGAGACCATCCTGAGCAACATGGTGAAACTCCGTCTCTACTAAAAATACAAATATTAGCTGGGTGTGGTGGCGTGTGCCTATAATTTCAGCTACTCGGGAGGCTGAGGCAGGAAAATCACTTGAACCAGGGAGGCAGAGGTTGACAACCTGGTGACGACCTGGTGACAAAGCGAGACTCCGCCTCAAAAAAAAAAAAAAAAAAAAAATAGGCCGGGCGCAGTGGCTCAAGCCTCTAATCCCAGCACTTTGGGAGGCTGAGGGTGGATCACGAGGTCAGGAGATCGAGACCATCCTGGCTAACACGGTGAAAACCTGTCTCTACTAAAAATACAAAAAAAAAAAAAAAAAAAAAAAAAAATTAGCCGGGCGTGGTGGCAGGCGCCTGTAGTCCCAGCTGCTCTGGAGGCTGAGGCAGGAGAACAGTGTGAACCCAGTTGGCGGAGCTTGCCGTGAGCTGAGATTGCGCCACTGCACTCCAACCAGGGTGAGAGGGCGAGACTCCGTCTCAAAAACAAATAAAATAAAATAAAATAAAATAAAATAAAATAAAATAAAAAATAACAATAATAGTATGGACAGTGACCATTTAGTGAGCACTTCCTGGGCACCATGCTGCACTAAATAGTTTACATATACTAATTTCATTCTCATGGCAGCCCTTTGAGGTAGATATTATTAATCTCATTTTGCAGATGAGAAAATTGAAGAGACACCATTGAAGTCACACAGCCAGAAACTTGTTGCAGTGGGCTATATATGACGCTATGGGTTTCTATTGCCTCCTCAGATTTTTTTTTTTTTTTTAGAATGAAATTCTTGCTTGCTCCAGGCTGGAGTGCAGTGGTGTAATCACAGCTTACCACAGCCTTGACCTCCTGGGCTCAAGCTATCCTCTCACCTTGGCCCCCAAGTAGCTGGGACCACAGGCATGTGCCCCCACACCTGGCTAATTTTTTTTTTTTTTGTAGAGATGGGGTCTTGCTTTGTTACCCAGGCTGGTCTCAAACTCCTGGGCGAAAGTGATTCCCCCGCCTTAGCCTGCCAAAGCGCTGGGATTACAGGTGTGAGCCACTGCGCCTGGACCTCCCCAGAATTTCTTACAGGAAATTTCTACTCGGGATCCAGTAGGTGACCAGCTAGTGCTCTGAAGCTTTGTGTGCCATTAATTGCTTAACGTCAGTATCACATGCGCTCTGGGTGGTTCTCGGTGGCTCCAATGCTGAGCGTATGGTGGTTGACTCTACTGCATCAGTATCACTCAAGACCGCCCTATCGAGTTAAAATGCCTCCTCTTTGTCAGGGCCCTGGCTTCCCCCAGGGCTTGAGGACAGTATGTAGCTTTTGAACTTGCTTTTCATCAGCGATGGAGAAAGCATGCGAGTTCACCCACTGCCTCAAATGTTAGAAGTGTCTGGGCAGAATCGGGTACATGTGGCTGGCCGATGTCTCTCCCTGGTAGTTCCAGGGGCCAGCCTCGCCTTCCTGTCTGAACTCGGCAGGGACACGCAGGCTGGGTTGACAGAGGCATCTACCTGGCAGTTAGGGGCCTGTGAGAATAGCTCTAGTTCTCACCCTGCAGCCTGAGTTGTGGCCTGGGCAAGACCTAGTGAAGGCACACGTTAGTCACAGCAGCCTGGGTGGGAAGGGGGCAGGCATGGGGAGTTCCCTGTGGGGTTCTAGGCAGAAGTAAGAGAAGAACTCAGCTAACACTATGTGACTGGCAGGGCAGAGTGAGGAGGGGCGTTAGGCCAAGCGCCTCTCTTCCCCTTAGTCGAGAGCCTCAGGGGAAACGCCAGCCTTCCCGATCTGATCTAATTTCCTCCCCCCCGCTGTATGACAGAATGCTTCTCTCTGCACATGGTCAGCAGCAGATTTTTCTCAAGGTGAAAGCAATTAGGGCTTCATTCCCTCCTCCCCCAGCTGCTAGAAAGAAAAGGAAGATGGAAGGGAAGCCTCTGCCAAGGTCAGCCAGAATGCCCGGGCCTGCTCCTGTAATTGGCTCTGCCACCTGCTCACACCTCTCACAAGTTGTTGTGGTCTCAGGCATTTTGGTGTCCCCCAGGGCCGAGGCAGTGAAGACAGCAGGAGCGACTGCTTTTACATCTCTCTCCAGGACAAGAAAGAGGGCATCTTCGCCCTGCCCTGAGTGGGGAATGTACAGGAACAGTGTGAGCCAGGCCTGGGCGGCACACACAGATGGGGCTGAGCTGTTCTCTCCTTTCTCTGGAAGATTCAAAACCCTGGCAAGAGAAAAGTCATTGGAAGGTGGGAGAACTCATTCATTTGGTCAACTCCTAAGCCAAGCACTTTGCTAGGCGTTCCTGGTCCTTGTAGTCTCGGAGCCAAGGGGAATAGGGTGGGTGCAGGAGGTGGAGGGGTGGGGAAGTCAACGGGCAGGCGATTCCAAAGGTACTGAATGTCACAAAGGAGGACGGCAGGATACCACGGGGACCTGACCTACAATAGAAGATTAGGTTTTGGGTTTTTTTTTTTTCTTAATTTTTAAATGTATTGTCATAGAGATGAGGTTTCACTGTGTTGCCCAGGCTAGTCTTGAACTCCTGGGCTCAAGGAATCCTCCCTTCTTAGCTTCCCGAGGTGCTGGGATTACAGGTGTGAGTGACCAACCACATCCAGCCTTTTCTTTCTTTCTTTCTTTCTTTCTTTCTTTCTTTCTTTCTTTCTTTCTTTCTTTCTTTCTTTCTTTCTTTCTTTCTTTCTTTCTTTCTCTTTCTTTCTTTCTTTCTTTCTTTCCCTTCCTTCCTTCCTTCCTTCCTTCCTTCCTTCCTTCCTTCCTTCCTTCCTCCCTCCCTCCCTCCCTCTCTCTCTTTCTTTCTTTCTTTCTCTCTTTATCTCTCTCTCTTTCTTTCTGTTTTTAGAAAAAGGGTCTCGCTTTGTTGACCAGACTGAAATGCAATAGCATGAACAGGGCTCACTGCAGCTTTTACCTCCTGGGCTGTAAGTGAGCCTCCTGCCTCATCCTGTAGAGTATTTGGGACTACAGATATGCTCCACCATGCCTGGCTAATTTTTAAATTTTTCGGAGAGACAAGGGTCTCGCCATGTTGCCCAGGCTGGTCTTGGCCTCAAGCAGTCCTCCCGCCTTGCCTCCCAAAGTGCTGGAATTTCAGGCGTGAGCCACTGCACCAAGCCTACTCCATTTTTAAGAGTCTCAGGCTGGGTAAGGTGGCTTATGCCTGTAATCCCAGTACTTTGTAGTGTAGTGGCTAGTCTCTACAAAAAAAGTTTAAAAAAATGATTTGGGCATGGTGTGGTACACCTGCGGTTCCAGTTACTTGGGAGGCTGAAGCAGGAGGATCACTTACAGCCCAGGAGGTTGAGGCTGCAGTGAGCTGTGTTCGTGCCACTGCACTCCAGCCTGGGTAACAGAGCAAGATCCTGTCTCAAAAACAAATAAATAAAATAAATAAATAGAGATAAAATCTCATGGTAAAATATTTAAAGATAAAGGATAAAAATTGAAAACAGAAGCTCCAAAGTACTCCCCACCATCCTCCCTGGTGGTAACAGCTGTTAACAGAGTGTTATGTACTTTTCTGGGGGACTTTCCAAACGTATCCAAGTGCAATGAAGTGTTTTTAAAGTCCCTTTAAAAACTGGTTGTTACTATGCACCTATCCAGCTGGTGACTTCCCCTGCCTCCACTTCACAATACAGCCAGGGCATTTCTTTCCATGTCAGTACAGCGAGCTTTACTTCATTCTTTTTGGTGGCTGTGTGGTATGAGGAAGTGATTTTTGAAGGGTAAAACCTGAAGAATAAGTAAGATTAGCAAGGCAAAGGGATGGTTCTCTAAAGCACCGAGCCTGGGAAAACAAAAGCAACATAGATCTCTCTAACTATACCTCCTAATGTCTCCCTTCCTTCTGCGTTCAGGCCCCCCCCTCGCTCTCTCTGCTGCCACATTTTTCTCACTCTAATTTGCAAAGCAGTTCAGCTGTCTTTGTCTTGCCCTAGCCCTGGAGAGCTTCATTCTTCATGCCAAAGCAACTTATTAAGTATTTTCCCAAACAAAGAACCCTCTACCCAGAGAAAAATTGTGCCACTCCCCTACTAGACAAAAGTAGCTGCAAACAGTTGTGGTTTAAAATAGCAATTTAGAAAAAAAAATCTGTTACACCATAAAGCACCTGGCAGTTCATAAATGGTGGTTATTTGTTACTAATATTATTTTACATGTGTTGGTGGATGGGTTGGCAGCTGTAAGGTCCTGTCCTTCATCCCGGGGTACCCACCTCTTGCTTGGCTGCTTTTCAAGTGTAGGGATGGTGTCTTACCTGTGTTTGTACATCTAGCTCTCAGCACAAGGCCTGGCATAGAGCAGACACTCAGGAAGTGAGTGTTGAGTTGAACACTGAAGGGCTGGGTGTGCTGTTCCGAGCAGATAATGAGTCATAGATATTGTGGGCCTGCTGTGATCTGAGCCCCACTATAGATGCTTTGGAACAGTAGAGAAGACAATCACAAGAGAGGCTCTTGCCCTGGGGAACTTCACTATCAAGATGGGCCTCATGAGACTGTCACATCATATCACGATTGTAAAACATCCACAGTCCCTGAATCAGTGCTAACTTTGGTACTTTTAGCTTTGGGAAGAGGGGATAAACTTTCCCTCACCCCCACCTTTAGATATAAAACAGATATGGTAATGTGCACAAACCTTAAATGAACAACTGGATGAATACTTTCTGATTTTTTTTTTTTTTTTTTTTGAGACGAAGTGTTGCTCTTGTCGCCCAGGCTGGAGTGCAATGGTGTGATCTCGGCTCACTGCAACCTCCACCTCCTAGGTTCAAGTGATTCTCCTGTCTCAGCCTCCCAAGTAGCTGGTATTACAGGCACCTGCCACCACACCCGGCTATTTTTTGTATTTTTAGTAGGGACGGGGTTTCACCATGTTGGCCAGGCTGGTCTCGAACTCCTGACCTCAGGCAGTCTGCCCGCCTCGGCCTGCTAAAGTGCTAGGATTACAGACCTGACCCACCACGCCCAGCCGACTTTCTGATTTTTTTAATTTAAAAAAAAGTTGTTGGGTTTTTTTTAGTTTTTAGAGACAGGGTCTTGCTGTGTTACCCAGGCTGGAGTATAGTGGCTATTCACAGGTGCAGTCATAGCTCACTGCAGCCTCAAACTCCTTGGGTCAAGTAATCCTCTTGCCTCAGCCTCCTGAGTAGCTGGGACTGCAGGCACATACCACCACACCCAGCTTGAAGTTTTATACATGTATACGCTGTATAACCATCAACCAGATCAAGATATGGATTATTTCCAGGACCCCAGAAGGTTCTCTTGGCCCCCTTTCAGACATACCCCCTCTCACAATAGAAACCACTATTTCTGACCTCCATTACCATCAACTAACTATACCTGTTTTTGAGATTTTTCTAAATGGAATTGCATGGTGTACATTATTTTTGTTCTGGCTTCTTTCACTCAACATCATAGCTATAAAATTCATCCATGTTAGTACTTAGTACTTAGTTTTTTATGTATGTGGTGTAGTATTCTGTCGAATGAACATATAACAATGGAGACATTTCGGTTGTTTCTAGCTTTTTGTTATTCTGAATGATGCTGTTATAAACATTCTTTTACATATGCCTTTTTGGTAGACTCAACCATTTATTTTTCTTGGCTACATATATTTGAGTGAAACTTCTAGGTCAGAGGGGATACATACGTATGTTTAGTTTTAGTAAATACTGCCAGTTTTCCAAAGTGGTTATACCAGTTTACACTCCTTTCAGTGGCATATGAGAAGTCCAGTTGTTGATATTGTCAGTCCTTTTAATTTCAAATTTCAGCCATTCTGATAGGTGCGTAGTGGTATCTCACTGTTTTAATGTGTCTACCCACATAGTAATAAGTAATAATGTTTTTTGTTTTGAGACAGAGTCTCGTTCTGTTGCTCAGGTTGGGGTGCAGTGGCATGATCATGGCTCATTGTAGCCTCAACCTCCCAGGCTCAAGCGATCTTCCTGCCTCAGCCTCCTGAGTAGCTAGCACTACAAGTGCATGCTGACACACCTGACTAATTTTTAAATTTTTTGTAGAGATGAGGTTAGGCTATGTTGCCCAGGCTGGTCTTGAACTCCTGGCCTCAAGTGATCTGCCCGCCTCGGCCTCCCAAAGTGCTGGAATTACAGGCATGAGCCATCAAGCCCGGCCAGTAATAATGTTTTTACATGCTTGTTTCTTGTGTTATTTGGCCATCTGGATGTCTTTGTTGAAGAGTCTGTTCCCCCTTGGTCCCCTCACCCAAGGATGTCTCTCCTATACTCAGTAACCATTTGGTGACCTTAATTGATGGTCATTCAATGGTCATCCTTGTGCTGATCACACCCAAATCTCTGTCCAGAGATCCTGCTCCCAAAAGCCATACCCACATATTCAGCTGTCTCTTTGACATATCTAACAGGATGACCCATGTGCCCCTCAGGATCAGTATCCAAACTGAAAGCTTCATCTCATCTTCAGCCCCCAATCCATTTTCCTTCCTTTCTGCTCAGGCCCACTTCAGGGCACCCAGACTGGCCCAACATCTTCATCCTCACAGACTCTGTGAATGTTTAGGCCCCGATCTCACACATTTCAAGAAATGTGGCTGGGCGTGGTGGCTCACACCTGTAATCTCAGCACTTTGGGAGGCTGAGGCAGGTGGATCACTGGAGGTTAGGAGTTCGAGACTAGCCTGGACAACATGGTAAAACCCTGTCTCTACTAAAAATACAAAAATTAGGCAGGGGTGGTGGCAGGCGCCTGTAATCCTAGCTCCTTGGGAGGCTGAGGCAGGAGAATCCCTTGAACCTGGGAGGCAAAGGTTGCAGTGAGCCGAGATCATGCCATTGCACACCAGCCTGGGTGACAGAGTGAGACTCTGTCTCTAAAAAAGGAAGGAAGGAAGGGAAAGAAAGAAGGAAAAAAAATGTGCACAGCGTGTTTCCTTTCCCAACCCCACACCCTCCTTGCCCTGGATACCTCCTCCTTGGATCTCAACTTACATGTCACTTCCTCTAGTTTAGGTGTTTCCTCTGCTGTCTTCCAGTGCCAGTTCCTTCCTGTCAAGTCATTTATCACACTGGCTTGTAATTACCAGTGTCAATACCTACATCCCTGGATCATGTGTTGTTTTGCCTGCTCAGCATTCTCTCCCCTCTTCTCAGTACTCTAGTTTTTGCTAGGAGCCATCTCTCCATTCTTGCTCCATGTGTTCGGGTGTGGCTGCAGAGAAGGGTGTGCATATCACCCAGGCCCGACAAGTCAGCATATTCTATCCATTAGTTCCGTAACTGGGTCAATGTTAAGCACAGAACCAAGGTAGTAGATCAGAGCAATCTTAGGACTTTTGTTGGAACAAATGGGAAAGAAGCATTCTTTTTCTAAGGGGGTTACTACAGGGCTAAGATGAAAGCCTGGAGCCTGGGAATTCTGGTCTGGGGAGTGACACAGGCCTCCCCCACCACACATTTTAGGTGGGAGATCTCCCTTCCACATTACTAGAGCACATAGATTCTACAAAAAAGCGTATCTCCACAGCCCTTTTGCAATTCTGGTGCAACAGCGGATTTTCTAATTATCTTCATTTAGCTCTGTTGTCAAACTACAGAGTAGTAGGAGTTTGTGTGTGTGTGTGTGTGTGTGTGTATGTTTTTTATTTTTTATTTTTTTGACACGGAGTCTCACTTTGTCACCCAGGCTGGAGTGTAGTGGTGTGATCTCACCTCACTGCAACCTCTGCCTCCCAGGTCAAGAGATTCTCCTGTCTCAGCCTCCTGAGTAGCTGGAATTATAGGCGTGCACCACCATGTCCAGCTAATTTTTTTTCTATTTTTAGTAGAGACAGGATTTTGGCATGTTGGCCAGGCTGGTCTCGAACGACTGACCTCAGGTGATCCGCCTGCCTCAGCCTCCCAAAGTGCTGGGTTTATAGCCGTGAGCTACTGTGCCCAGCCTGAGTAGTAGTTTTTGAGAGCACAAATGCTGCAGTAACTCAAGGGTTTGAATCTAGCACTACCATATGTCGCATGTGACTTTGAGCGAACTACTTAGACTCTCTGTGCCTCAGTTACGTCATCTGTAAAATGGAGATGATAACAGTACTTACTTTATAGTGTTTTTGTGAAAATTAAATACATTGATTATTGTAAAAAGACTTGTTTACACTGTGGGGAAAATACTATCTGGGACATTTCACAAAGAAAGTGAAAGCAAGGCCAGGATTCCAAGTGACTAAAGATGGCTTTGCTGGCAATGGGGAGTGCAACAGGCGAATAGCCTGAGTGTCTTACCCGTAACTGCTAGTGAGTTCCCTCGTTTTCTCTGTTTCATCTGTCGTGTGTTCTTAATCTTACACTGACGTCTCTGATGAAACCCTTTTCAAGTGTATGGCATCTCATGGGGGTTTGAGAGCAAGAGTGGTAGCCAAGTGGGCTTAACTACAAAGGGATAATGGTGGTGTTTGCTGCAAAAACTTGAGAGATAACATTGTTTACAGTGTACAGAGTATTTATTTCATTTGCATATTAAGTTCGCTGACTGCGATTCTAGCACATATATAACCATGTTACAGAGAAAATTCAGAAACTCCTCCAGCTACTACCTAACTCTGGAACTGCACATACATGGGACACAGTAAAATATTGCAATCTTAAGAATATAGACTTTAGCCAGGCGAGGTGGCTTATGCCTGTAATCCCAGGACTTTGGGAGGCCGAGGTGGGTAGATCACCTGAGGTCAGGAGTTTGAGACTAGCCTGGCCAACATGGTGAAACCCTGTCTCTACTAAAAATACAAAAATTATCTGGGCATGGTGATGGGCACCTGTAGTCCCAGTTACTTGGGAAGCTGAGGCAACAGAATTACTTGAACCTGGGAGGCGGAGGTTGCAGTGAGCCAAGATTGCGCCACTGCACTCCAGCCCAAGCAATGGAGCAAGACTCTGTCTCAAAAAAAAAAAAAAAAAAAAAAAAAAAAAAAAAAAAGAGGGAGAGAGAGAGAACATAGACTTTGGGGTTGGTCATACCTGGGTTTAGGTTTCATCTCTGCCTTTTGCTTGCTTGTGTGAACTTAAGTTAGTAATTCATCCTTTCTGAGCCTCATTTTTCCCCATAGAAATGGATAAAGTAATTGCTCCTAAGGTCACCTCATGGTACAGTCCAGGGCTACCAATCACAACATATTCTATATATCAGTAGCACATACCTTACAAGGTGGCTGTGAGGACTAAATGAGATGGTTTCTGTACAGCAAATAGCTCAGCAATGGGCTGATAGCACTTAGTACATCTTAGTACCTGTTAGTTGCTATTATTAGGTATTCATGTGCAGAAGTCCTTCCGATAATAATCGTCATAATAGCAAGAGTGGAGTCAGGAGAACTGATGAGGAAGGCTTTTTGAGGAAATTCTAAGATTGTTTTATTTTTATTTTATTTTATTATTTATTTATTTATTTTCAGATGGAGTCTCACTCTCACCCAGGCTGGAGTGCAGTGGCATGATCTCGTCTCACTGCAAGCTCCGCCTCCCGGGTTCACGCCATTCTCCTGCCTCAGCCTCCAGAGTACCTGGGACTACAGGCGTCTGCCACCACGCCCGGCTAATTTTTTGTATTTTTAATAGAGATGGGATTTCACCGTGTTAGCCAGGATGGTCTCGATCTCCTGACCTTGTGATCCACCCGCCTCGGCCTCCCAAAGTGCTGGGATTACAGGCGTGAGCCACTGCGCCCGGCCAGGTTTTTTTATTTTTTTAATTTTTAAAATTGTATGTCCTCTGGTGTTGAAACTGAAAGATTCTAAGGTTTAAACTGGATTTGAAAGTGGGGAGGAACTCATTTTGGCAAAGAAGATTAGGGTGAGTGTCTTGGGAAGAAAAAAAGAGGGAACAGGTGTCTGTGTGACCAAAATGAGATACTTGGATGCAACTCAGCCCCGTCCTCGGGGCACTTTTGGGCTTCTGCCAGTAGTGGGGAATCCCAGAACCTTCTCCGGCTTGGCTACAGAAGGAAACAGACATCTCCTACAGAGAGAAAGGGAAGTCACGGAGCTGCTGTCTGGTGGTGACTGGGGCCACAGTGGCAAGCAGAGAGATGTCTGTGGGGCAAGGGAGCTGGCAGGATGAGGCCTGAGGCTCGGCCCAGGATTCTGGTCACTGGGAGGCTGAGCTAGAGGCTTCTACTACAAGGGAAGCTGGGCTGGTCAGTGGATTCTTCCCAGATTCTCAGAATTCCAACCTCCTATAGGGTCTTCTCTAGGGAAGGAGGGACACGGATATATAGAAAAGACTAAAGGGAACGATGAGAGTTTTAAAACTCTGATCTGGCCAGGCTCAGTGATTCATGCCTGTAATCCCAGCACTTTGGGAGGTCAAGGTGGGAGGATCATTTGAGTCTAGGAGTTCAAGACCAGCCTGGACAACAAAGCAAGACCCCGTTCTTTTGTTTGTTTATCAATTAATTTATTTAGTGACAGTCTCGCTCTGTTACCTAGACTGAAATGCAGTGGTGCAATCTCAGCTCACTACAACCTCCGCTTACCAGGTTCAACCCTCAGCCACCTGGAGTAGCTGGGATTACAGGCATGCACCACCAGCTTATATGTGTGTGTGTGTATATATATATATATTTATAGATATATATAATATATGTATATTTTTTAGTAGAGATGGGGTTTCACCATGTTGCCCAGGCTGGTCTCAAATTCCTGACCTCAAGTGATCCACCTTACTCAGCCTCCCAGGGTGCTGGGATTACAGGCGTGAGCCACAGTGCCCAGCCCTGACTCTGTCCCTTTAAAAACAAACAAACAGGCCAGGCACAGTGCCTCACGCCTGTAATCCCAGCACTTTGGGAGGCCGAGGCGGGCGGATCACAAAGTCAGGAGTTAGAGACCATCCTGGCCAACATGATGAAACCCTGTCTCTACTAAAAATATAAACATTAGCTGGGCGTGGTAACGCATGCCTGTAGTACCAGCTACTCGGGAGGCTGAGGCGGAAGAATCGCTTGAACCCAGGAGGCGGAGGTTGCAGTGTGCGGAGATTGTGCCACTGCACTCCAACCTCGTGACAGTGAGACCCCGTATCAAAAACAAGCAAACAACAGACAAACAAAACAAAAAACCCCTCTGGCCTGAGATTCCAAATTGTCACCAGCCATCACTGTAGGGGCTGTAGGAGAGAGAGTCAGACCAGGCTGTGCTGCTTTCTGGGCGAGCCAGCTATCTCCTGTCGGCGCCTCCAGACTCATGCTTCTCTCTTTTCTGTCCTGTTCTGTGTCTGCCTTATCTGGACACATCAGCAGGCTCCTTTGCCTTCCAGCTCCTTGGGCTTAGCCACTGGAGACCCTGGGGCTGAGGGGCCAGAAGGGAGAGAAGTTGGGTAGTTATTCCCTTGCTCCCTCCACAGGTTGACAGGGTGTCCTTGATGGGCAGTCACAGCTCTTCTTACGGAGGCCTCTTTTCCAAAATTCCCTCCCTCAGGAAACGCTCTCCCCTGTCCCTTCAGGCCTAAGGGTGGTGGCAGTTCCTCAAGTGTCGCTAGCCCCGGGTCACTGTGCTATCCCTATGGTTTCTCTGCACCCACTCATACCATCATAAATAAACCCTCTTCAAATTATTCTAATTTTAGTGTGTCATCTGTTTTCACTTGGGACCCTGACTGATACATTTGCCAAATAAGGATTCTTTCGGTTGTCTTAAGGGAAAGAGAGAGAGAATTATTGCCTTGTTATTGCTTCATGTACTCAAAACTTGATGTACAGACATTAGACATGTTTGTTCAAGAGTTTAGGCAAGAGCTTACTTAGAGTTGGCAGCTTCAGTCTCTTTCTCTCCTTCAGCTCTAGTTCCTCTGGGTGTGCTTTGCATTTGGGCACTCTCTCTACCTAGCAACTTCCAGCAACTCCAAGTTTATATCCTCCAAATGTCAAGTCCAAAGAAAGGTTCATTTCAGGCCGGGTGCAGTGGCTCACACCTGTAATTCTAGCACTTTGGGAGGCCGAGGTGGGCAGATAGCTTGAGTACTGGAGCTTGAGTACTGGAGATCAGCCTGGGCAACATGGTAAAAACCCATCTCTACAATAAATACAAAAGTTAGCCAGGTGTAATGGCACATGTCTGTAGTTCCAGCTACTTGGGAAGCTGAGGTGGGAGGATCACCTGAGCCTGGGAGGTTGAGGCAGCAGTGAGATGTGATTGCACCACTGCATTCCAGCCTGGGTGACAGAGGGAGACCCTGTCTCAAAAAGCAAACAAAGATGGTCAGGCGCGGTGGCTCACGCCTGTAATCCCAGCACTTTGGAGGCCGAGATGGGTGGATTACCTGAGGTCAGGAGTTCAAGCCCAGCCTGCCAACATGGTGAAACCTCATCTCTACTAAAAATACAAAAATCAGCTGGGTGCGGTGGTGGGTGCATGTAATCCCAGCTACTCAGGAGGCTGAGGCAGGAGAATCGCTTGCACCTGGGAGGCGGAGGTTGCAGTGAGCTGAGATCACACCGCTGCACTCAAGCCTGGGTAACTCCGCCTTAAAAAGAAAAAAAAGCAAACAGACAACCAAACAACCCCCTCCAACAACAACAACAAAAACAAACAAAAAAAGAAAGGTTCATCTCCATCCCAATGGATCTGACAAAGTTTCAGTGTTCTCGTGGACTTGGCATGAGTCATAAGGCCACCCTCAAACCAGTCACTGGTACCAGAGGGATGGAGCACGTCATTGGCCAGATGTGGGTCATGTCTTGCCTCTAGAGCTGGGAAAAGGTGTGTTAATCCCACCTAAGTCAACAGGCCTGATAGTAGGGACAGGCAATTCCCAAAAGTCAAGGTTTTCTCGCCAGGCACGGTGGCTCAAGCCTGTAATCCCAGCACTTTGGGAGGCCGAGACGGGCGGATCACAAGGTCAGGAGATCGAGACCATCCTGGCTAACCTGGTGAAACCCCATCTCTACTCAAAAATACAAAAAACTAGCCGGGCGAGGTGGTGGGCGCCTGTGGTCCCAGCTACTCGGGAGGCTGAGGCAGGAGAATGGCGTAAACCCGGGAGGCGGAGCTTGCAGTGAGCTGAGATCTGGCCACTGCACTCCAGCCTGGGCGACAGAGCGAGACTCCATTTCAAAAAAAAAAGAAAAAAAAAGTCAAGGTTTTCTCACCAGAAGGAAAGGCGCAGATGCTGAGTAGGCCCAATGAATCTGTTTTTTTTTTTTTTTTTTTTTTTTCAAGACAAAGTCTCATTCTGTCGCCCAGCCTGGAGCACAGTAGCGTAATCTTGGCTCACTGCAACCTCTACCTCCTAGGTTCAAGCAATTCTCATGTCTCAGTCTCCCAAGAAGCTGGGACTACAGGTGCCTGCCACCACATCCGGCTAATTTTTGTATTTTTTGTAGAGATGGTGTTCACCATGTTGGCCAGGCTGGTCTCAAACTCCTGACCTCAAGAGATCCACCACCTCAGCTTCCCAAAGTGCTGGGATTACAGGCGTGAGCCACCGAGCCTGGTTTCCATGAGTGTATTCTACTTGGCTGTGTGAACTTGGATAAATGACCTAACCTCTGGAACTTCTGTGTTCTTTCTTCCAATACTACTAATAATAATGATTACTGAGCAGTTACCGTGCGCCAGGACCTACACTGAGGGTTTCAGATTAATCTTTGTTTGGTAGGTATCATTGTTTCCCCCTCTTTATAGATGTGCAAACCAAGACTCTGAATAGTAAAGTGAGCCAGGCGCGGTGGCTCACGCCTGTAATCCTGGCACTTTGGGAGGCCGAGGTGGGCAGATCACCTGATGTCAGGAGTTCAAGACCAGCCTGGCCAACATGGCGAAACCCCATCTCTACTAAAAGTACAAAAATTAGATGGGCATGGTGGCGGGCGTCTGTAATCCCAGCTACTCAGAAGGCTGAGGCAGGAGAATCGCTTGAACCCGGGAGGTGCAGGTTGCAGTGAGCTGATATCGTGCCACTGCACTCCAGCCTGGATGACAAGAGTGAGACTCTGTCAAAAAAAAAAAAAAAAAAAAAGGCCAGACATGGTGGCTCATGCCTGTAATCCCAGCACTTTGGGAGGCCAAGGTGGGAGGATCACGAGGTCAGGAGATCAAGACCATCCTGGCCAACATGGTGAAACCCCATCTCTACTAAAAATACAAAAATTAGCCGGGTATGGTGGTGTGTGCCTGTAATCCCAGCTACCTGGGGGACTGAGGCAGGAGAATCGCTTGAACCAGGGAGTCAGAGGTTGCAGTGAGCCGAGATGGCGCCACCGCACTCCAGCCTGGTGAGACAGCATGACTCTGTGAAGAAAAGAAAAGAAAAGAAAAAAAAAGACAAGATAAGACATGAGGCTTTCTCAGGGCCACAAAAGCCTAGACATGGCAGAGTTAGAATTCGAACCCAGATTTGTTTAACAGAAGAACACATACCTCTCTACCAAACTGCTTCTCAGTTGGAGCCTAGCTTGCAGGGTATTGTGAGGGTTAAAAGAGATATAATACAAATAGTACAGCAAAAATTTATTGTTCTCTTTGTGCACATACTGTATGCCAGCCCCTAAGCCAAATGTTGTGTGGACACATGTTTAAATCTTGCAATAATTTCTCAGTCTTGAAAACATCTAGCACAGCCCCTCACCCAATAGGAACTCAGTGGTAGCTTCTCTCCTTTTATGCTGCCTGACTTTTCTCTTCATGTTGGTTCCAGCATTTTTTCAGAGTTTTCATTGTTCAGTGTTGCACAGGGTCCCTGAGCTGTTTCCCCTGCTGCCTAGAAGCTGAGAAGAATCAGGGTCATGGCCCTTGTGCCTGGAGAGGTCATTATGGGGAGAAAGGGCTCAGTGAGAGGAAAGCAGGTGGGAAAATAGGCCTCGGGAGGTGATGTGATTATCACAGCATCAGGTGTTTTAGCCCGAGCGACTTTGGACATTTTAAAAACATCTCAGCCAGGCGCGGTGGCTCATGCCTGTAATCCCAGCACTTTGGGAGGCTGAAGTGGGCAGATCACAAGGTCAGGAGAGTGAGACCATCCTGGACAACATGGTGAAACCCTGTCTCAACTAAAATTACAAAAAATTAGCCCGGTGTGGTGGCGGGTGCTTGTAGTCCCAGCTACTTGGGAGGCTGAGGCAGAAGAATTGCTTGAACCTGGGAGGCGGAGGTTGCAGTGAGCTGAGATCACACCACTGCCCTCCAGCCTGGGAGACAGAGTGAGACTCTGTCTTGGAGAAAACAAAAACAAAAACATCTCCAGGGCACTGGGATTCACCCTACTAGGGAAGTGAGAGGTTAGCAGGGGGCAGGGGGTGGAAGGGTCATGAGTCCAATGTTGCCTGGCAAGCTGGCCTGAGGACCAGGTACACCTTCTGGTTTGTTTCCTAATCTCCTGGATGGTTTCCATACTGAGACCAACTGTCCATTGTCTTTGACTCTTCCTTTATTGTCCAATTGGATATCAGGACCTACTGATTTTCCCAAATTGTTGCTGTTACCCGAGAGTTTGTTGAAAGCTTTGACTAAGTTTTCTGCACTGGGAGTGAGGGTAGGTACAGAATCTTTCATTTTCGGGTTTCCAGCAACCAAACGCACGTTTTGTTTTGCTTTTTTTTTTTTTTTGAGACGGAGTCTGGCTCTGTCGCCCAGGCTGGAGTGCAGTGGCCGGATCTCAGCTCACTGCAAGCTCCGCCTCCCAGGTTCACGCCATTCTCCTGCCTCAGCCTCCCGAGTAGCTGGGACTACAGGCGCCCGCCACCTCGCCCGGCTAGTTTTTTGTATTTTTTTAGTAGAGATGAGGTTTCACCGTGTTAGCCAGGATGGTCTCGATCTCCTGACCTCGTGATCCACCCGTTTCGGCCTCCCAAAGTGCTAGGATTACAGGCTTGAGCCACTGCGCCTGGCCTTGTTTTGTTTTATTTTGTTTGAGAGACAGAGTCTCTGTCTCCCAGACTGAAGTTCAGTGCCGTGATCTCAGCTCACTGCAAACTCCACCTTCTGGGCTCAAGCAATCCTCTCACCTCAGCCTCCCGAATAACTGGGATTATAAGCATGCACCACCATGCTCAGATAATTTTTTTTTTTAATTTGTTTTTTTTTAGATGGAGTCTCTCTCGGTCGCCCAGGCTGGAGTGTAACGGCACGATCTCGGCTCACTGAAACCTCTGCCTCCCGGGTTCAAGCAATTCTCCTGCCTCAGCCTCCTGAATAGCTAGGATTACAGGCACACACCACCATACCCAGCTAATTTTTGTATTTTTAGAAGAGATGGGGTTTCACCATGTTGGTCAAGCTGGTCTTGAACTCCTGACCTCGGGATCCACCCACCTTGGCCTCCCAGAGTGTTGGGATTACAGACGTGAGCCACCATGCCCGGACAATTTTTTGTAGAGACAAGGTCTCACTATGTTGCCCAGGTTGGTCTCAAACCCCTGGGCTCAAGCAATCCTCCCATTTCAGCTTCCCAAAGTGTGCTGGGATTACACACTGCACCCATCCTGTATGGTTTTTTGGGTTTTTTTTTTTTTTTGGTTTTTTTTTTTTTTTTTTTTTTTTTTTTGAGACAGAGTCTCTCTGTATCACCCAGGCTGGAGTGCAGTAGCGCAGTCCTGACTCACTGCAACCTCCCACCTCCCGGGTTCACGCGATTCTTGTGCCTCATTTTCCTGAGTAGCTGGGATTACAGGTGCATGCCACCACACCTGGGTAGTTTTTGTATTTTTAGTGGAGACGAGGTTTTGCCATGTTGGCCAGGCTGGTCTCAAACTCCTGGCCTCAAGTTATCCACCTGCCTCAGCTTCTCAAAGTGCTGGGATTACAGGCATCAGCCATCCAGCCCAGCCTGTATGTTTAATTGAACTTAGTAATAGTCATAATTTTTTCAGAGCCTCCGGTAAACCACTGACTTAACTAATCATCAAGTTTAATCCTCACAACAACCTTGTATAATAGCTACTGTTTTTCTTTCTGCTTAATGTAAGAGGGAAGTATGACTGGTGTAAGGTCATGGGGCTAGCAAGTGGCTAAATGGTAAGCTAAAAAGCAGCTTGGACCTCTCTCTTAAACTCGAGACATATGACCAACTGCCTATTTGACACGTCCCCTTAAATGTGCAACGGGCACCTCAAACTTAACATGTCCAGGACCAAGTTCCTGGTATCCGCTCCCTTGACCCCTAAACTGTTCAGTTAATTGCCACTGCATCTTTCAATTGTTCAGGTCAAAAATCTTGAGCTATCCTTATCTTCTCTTTGTCATACACCTTAGCTTCAATGCATCAACACTTAGTAAGGTCTACCTTCAAAATATCTCTAGAATTGACCCCTTCCAACTCTCTCCACTGTTCCCATTCTGGCCTAAGCCACCAACAACCTCCTGGCTGCTCTTCAGGTTTCTGCCTTTGCTTCCCCCAATCTGCTCTCAACAGATTCAGATATGTCACCCTTCTGCCTGAGCACCGCAGTGGGTAAATGGATGAGTAAAAGTCAAAGTGCTTACCCTGAGCTACAAAGTGTTATCTGAACTGGCTTTTTTTTGAGATGGAGTCTCACTCTGTCACCCAGGTCGGGGTGCAGTGGTGCAATCACAGCTCACTGCAGTCTAGACTGGCTGGGCTCAAACAATTCTCCCACCTCAGCCTCCTGGGAAAACAGATGCGTGCCATCAAGCTAATTTTTAAAATGTGTTTATAGAAACAAGGCTGCGCTATGTTACCTAGGGTGGTCTTGAATCCCTGGGCTCAAGTGATCCTCTCACCTTGGGCTCCCAAAGTGCTGGGATTACAGGTATGAGCCACTGTGCCCAGCTGAGCGCTGTCTTCTTCTTTTTTGAGATGGAGTCTCCCTCTGTCACCCAGGCTGGAGTGCAGTGGCGTGATCTCAGCTCACTGTGAACTCCACCTCCCGGGTTCAAGTGATTCTCCTGCCTCAGCCTCCTGACTAACTGGGACTACAGGTACATGCCACCACGCCCAGCTAATTTTTATATTTTTAGTAGAGATGGGGTTTCATCTTGTTGGCCAGGCTGGTCTTGAACTCCTGACCTCAAGTGATCCACCCGCCTTGGCCTCCCAAAGTGCCGGGATTATAGGCGTGAGCCACCGCGCCCAGACTAAGCTGGCTTCTTGAGACATCTCTTCCCTCATTTTCTAGCCTCTCCACCTGCCGTCACTCTGCTACACAAACTTTTCTTCAGACCACACACTCT
Organism: Chlorocebus sabaeus; assembly: GCF_047675955.1. Lineage (NCBI taxonomy): Eukaryota > Metazoa > Chordata > Mammalia > Primates > Cercopithecidae > Chlorocebus > Chlorocebus sabaeus. Next base: position 105,128,510 of record NC_132923.1, read on the forward strand.
CACTTCAGAGCCTTTACATGTGGCACTTATTTGGCCTGGAATTTTTTATTTCCAAATACCCATTGATTGCTTCCATATCTTTCAGGTCTTTAATGCCGTCTTCTTAATGAGGCTTTTCCTGAACACCTTACCTAACATTTGACACCCTCCACTGATGTTACCTATTTTCCTTCCCTGTGCTATTTATTTCTCCTTAGGATGTATTACCTCCTAAAATACCATATATCCTGGCTTATTGTCAGTCCCACTAAAATGTATGCCCCGCTACGGCGGATTTTGATCAGTTTTGTTCATGGCTGAATCTCCAGCTCCTTTAACAATGACTGGCACATCCTTGGTGCTTGATTCACATTTGTTGAATAAATGTATGAATAAATGAATTTAGAAGAAGAAATGAGGTCTGTTGACTCATTTAATTGCTCCGTGCTACTTCTCCAAACTAAGTGTCTGTGATACACCTGCGGCTACTTGGTGGCACTCATATCAGGCTCTCAGTGCTGTGGGGGTTCTTGGAAGAGCAGTCTATAAATAGTACTCTCTTTGCTTGAAAAAGCTCTGAACCATTTGAGAAATAAGGTGGCTGGGTGCGGTGGCTCAAGCCTGTAATCCCAGCACTTTGGGAGGCCGAGACGGCAGATCACGAGGTCAGGAGATAAAGACCACCCTGGCTAACACAGTGAAACCCCCTCTCTACTAAAAAAACAAAAAACTAGCCGGGCAAGGTGGCGGGCGCCTGTAGTCCCAGCTACTCGGGAGGCTGAGGCAGGAGAATGGCATAAACCCAGGAGGCGGAGCTTGCAGTGAGCTGAGATCCAGCCACTGCACTCCAGACACAGCGAGACTCCGTCTCAGGAAAAAAAAAAAAAAAAAAAAAGAAATAAGGCATATGAAGACCAAAATTGCAACCTTATTATTGATAAAGCTGATATTAGAGAGAGTGACCTATGTCTGACGATAGGTGCGCATTCAAGTACTGACCCCAGAATTGCATCGGCTTAACCATGGATTTACAGGCAGTGCCCGATGAAGTAGAACTTAAGGCATACAGAGACAGGCAGAACGCATCCTTTAGGACAAGAGTGTGCAGAGCTGCATATACCAATTATTTCTTTAATTAATTAATTTTTTTTGAGACGGAGTTTTGCTCTTGTTGCCCAGGCTGGAGTGCAATGGCGCGATCTCGGCTCACCACAACCTCCACCTCCCAGGTTCAAGCAATTCTCCTGCCTCAGCCTTCCCAAGTAGCTGGGGTTATAGGCATGCACCACCAAGCCCAGCCAATTTTGTATTTTTAGTACAGATGGGGTTTCTCCATGTGGGTCAGGCTGGTCTCAAACTCCCAATCTCAGGTGATCCGCCCATCTTGGCCTCCCAAAGTGTTGGGATTACAGGCGTGAGTCACTGCACCCGGCCTATACCCATTCTTTATCACAAACTCATGGATGGATTCAGTTACTTGCCTCTTTCAGGGGAAGCAGAGAGAAGCCAGGAGTGTTACACTATGGATGCCTTTCCCATGGAAGGGAAAGATAGGAGTATTTTCTGTCTAACAATCTGTAACTCTTAAAACAAAACAAAAACAAACAAACAAACAAACAAAAACAGCTTTATTGGCTAGGTGTGGTGGCTCATACCTGTAATCCCAGCACCTTGGGAGGCGGAGGCGGGTGGATCATTTGAGTTCAGTAGTTTGAGATCAGCCTAGGCAACATAGTGAAACCTCATCTCTATAAAAAACACAAAAATTTGCCAGGTGCAGGGGCACAGCCTGCAGGCCCAGCTAGTCAGGAGGCTGAGGCGGGAGGATCGCTTGAACCCAGGAGGTGGAGGCTGCAGTGGGCTGAGATCCTGCCACTGCACTCCAGCCTAGGTGAGAGTGACACCCTGTGTCAAAAAAAAAAAAAAAAAAAAAAAAAGCCAGGCACAGTGGCTCATGCCTGTAATCCCAGCATTTTGGGAGGCCGAGGCGGGCGGATCACAAGGTCAGTAGATCGAGACCATCCTGGCTAACACGGTGAAACCCCGTCTCTACTAAAAATACAAAAAATTAGCCAGGCATAGTGGCGGGCACCTGTAGTCCCAGCTACTCGGGAGGCTGAGGCAGGAGAATGGTGTGAACCCAGGAGGCGGAACTTGCAGTGAGCCGAGATCGTGCCACAGCACTCCAGCCTGGGCGCCAGAGACAGACTCTGTCTAAAAAAAAAATAAATAAATAAAAATAAAAATAACAGCTTTAGTGATATGTGATTCACATACCATAAAATCCACTTTTAAAGCATACAGGTCAGTGGGGTTTTTTTGTTGTCGTTCTTCTTTATTCTGAATACAAGTCCCTTATCCAATATATGATTTGTAAATATTTTCTCCCATTCTGTAGGTTATCTTTTCACCATCAGGAGATAGTGTCCTGATAAAGTGGAACAACACATGTTGGGGCCTATTGGAAAGTGGAGGTTGGGAGGAGAAAGAGGATCAGGAAAAATAACTAACAGGTACTAGGCTTAGTACCTGGGTGATGAAATAATTTGTACAACAAACCCCCATGACACAAGTTTACCTATGCAACAAACCTGCACATGTACCCCTGAACTTCAAATAAAAATTAAATTAAAAACAAGAGATGGGCTGGGCACACTGGCTCACGCCTGTAATCCCAGCACTGTGGGAGGCTGAGGCAGGTGGATCACCTGAGGTCAGGAGTTCGAGACCAACCTGACCAACATGGTGAAACCCCGTCTCTACTAAAAGTACAAAAATTAGCTGGGCATGGTGGCGGGCGCCTATAATCCCAGTTACTTGGGAAGCTGAGGCATGAGAATTGCTTGAACCTGGGAGGTGGAGGTTGTAGTGAGGCAAGATCACACCATTGCACTCCATCCAGCCTGGGCGACAGAGCAAGACTCTGTCTCAAAAAAAAAAAAAAAAAAAAAGAGAGAGAGAGACAGAAAGAGACGGTGTCCTTTGAAACACAAAAGTTTTTAATGTTTACAAAGTCCAATTTATCTATTCGTTTTGTTTTGTCTGTGCTTTTGGGTATCATATCTAAGGAACTATTGTTTAACCCAGTGTTGTAAAGATTGATTCCTATGTTTTGGTCTAAGAGTATTATTTTTTTTTAGCTCTTATATTTAGGTCTATGTTATATTTTTGATTAAATTGTTTATATAGTGTAAATGGGGTTCATTTTAATTTTTTTTTTTTGCATGCGAACATCCAGTTATTGTTTTCACACATTTGTTCAAAATTGACCATAAATGTAAGGATTTATTTCTGGACTTTCAGTTCTATTCCATTAATCTATATATTTATTCTTTTTTTTTTCTTTTCTTGAGATAGAGTCTTATTCTGTTACCCAGGATGGAGTGCAATAGTATGATCTCGGCTCACTGCAAACTCCACCTCCTGGGTTCAAGTGATTCTCCCTCCTCAGCTTCATGAATAACTGGGATTACAGGCACGTGCCACCACACCTGGCAAATTTTTGTATTTTTAGTAGGATGGGGTTTTACCATGTTGGTCCAGCTGGTGTCGAACTCCTGACCTCAGGCGATCCGCCTGCCTCAGCCTCCCAAAGTGCTGGGATTATAGGCATGAGCCACCACACTCGGCCTATAATATTTATTCTTATGTCAGTACCATATTGTCTTTATCACTTTAGCTATGTATACATTTTGAAATCAGTGAGTCCTCCAACTATTTTTTTTCAAGATTATTTTGACTATTCTGTGTCCTTTGCATATCTATATGAATTTTAGGATCAGCTCGGTAATTTCTGCATAAAAAACAAAATAAAACAAAACAAAACAAAAAGCAAAAAAACACCAGCTGAAATTTTGATAGGAATTTCACTGAAAATGTAGATCAGGTTGGGGAGTATTGCCTTCTTACTCCCCAGAATGCCATCTGTTCATTCCAGTATAGGAACATGGGATGTCTTCCCATTTATTTAGGTCTTATTAAATTTCTTTCAACAGGCCAGGAGCAGAGGCTCATGCCTCTAAGCCTAGCACTTCGGGAGGTGGAGGCGAGAGGAGCATTTGAACTCAGGAGTTTAAGACCAGCCTGGGCAACATAGTGAGACTTTGTCTCTACAAAAAATGAAAAAAATTAGCCAGGTATGTATTAGTGGTATACACCTGTAGTCCCAGCTACTTGCAAGGCTGAGGCTGGACAATCTCTTGAGCCTGGGAGGTAGAGGCCGCAGTGAGCCGTGATAGCACCACTGCACTCCTGCCAGGGCAACAGAGTGAGACTCTGTCTATAAAACCAACCAACCAACCAAACAAACAAACAAAACAGACACAAAGTCCTAACATTTTTATAGTTTTCAGTGTCTGAATCTTTTTTTTTTTTTCCGAGACGGAGTCTGGCTCTGTTACCCAGGCTGGAGTGTAGTGGCGCAATCTCGGCTCACCGCAAGCTCCGCCTCCTGGGTTCACGCCATTCTCCTGCCTCAGCCTCCTGAGTAGCTGGGACAACAGGTGCCCGCCACTATGCCCGGCTAATTTTCTGTATTTTTGGTAGAGATGGGATTTCAGGGGTTTCGCCGTGGTCTCGATCTCCTGACCTTGTGATCCACCCGCCTTGGCCTCCCAAAGTGCTGGGATTATAGGAGTGAGGCACCGAGTCCGGCCTGAATCTTGTTATCTATTTGTTTATTTTTGAGACACAGCCTTGCTCTGTCGCCCCGGCTGGGGTGCAGTGGTGCAATCTTGGCTCACTGCAGCCTCAACTTCCCAGGTTCAAGCCATTCTCCGCTGCAGCCTCCCAAGTAGCTGAAACTAGAGGAGTGCGTGCCCAGCTAATTTTTTTTTTTTTTTTTTTTTTTTTTTTTTTTTTGAGACAGAGTCTCGCTCTGTTACCCAGGCTGGAGTGCAGTGGCACAATCTCGGCTCGCTGAAAGCTCTGCCTCCTGGGTTTCATTCTCCTGCCTCAGCCTCCTGAGTAGCTGGGACTACAGGTGCCCGCCACTATGCCTGGCTAATTTTTTGTATTTTTAGTAGAGATGGGGTTTCCCCGTGTTAGCCAGGCTGGTCTTGATCTCCTGACCTCGTGATCCGCCCGCCTTGGCCTCCCAAAGTGCTGGGATTACAGGCATGAGCCACTGCACCTGACCCACGCCCAGCTAATTTTATTTTTTATTTTTATTTTTTGAGATGGAGTCTCGCTCTGTCGCCCAGGCTGGAGTGCAGTGGCCGGATCTCAGCTCACTGCAAGCTCCGCCTCCCGGGTTCACGCCATTCTCCTGCCTCAGCCTCCAGAGTAGCTGGGACTACAGGCGCCCGCCACCTCGCCCGGCTAGTTTTTTGTATTTTTTAGCAGAGACGAGGTTTCACCGTGTTAGCCAGGATGACCCAGCTAATTTTTAAACTTTTTTTTGTAGCTACAAGGTTTCACTGTATCACCCATGCTGATCTTGAACTCCTGGCCTCAAGTGGTCTGCCCAGCTCGGCCTCCCAAAAGGTTGGAGTTACAGACATGAGTCACCATGCCTGTCCAAGTCTTGTGTAATACTTCTTTTGTTAAATTTACTCCCAAGTATATTATTATTCTTGATGCTATTGTAAATAAAAATTATTTTCTCGGCCGGGCGCGGTGGCCAAGCCTGTAATCCCAGCACTTTGGGAGGCTGAGACGGGCGGATCACGAGGTCAGGAGATTGAGACCATCCTGGCTAACACGGTGAAACCCCGTCTCTACTAAAAAAATACAAAAAACTAGCCGGGCGAGGTGGTGGGCATCTGTAGTCCCAGCTACTTGGGAGGATGAGGCAGGAGAATGGTGTAAACCCGGGAGGCGGAGCTTGCAGTGAGCTGAGATCCGGCCACTGCACTCCAGCCTGGGTGACAGAGCAAGACTCCGTCTCAAAAAAAAAAAAAAAAAAATTATTTTCTCAATTTCATTTTCAGATTGTTCATTGCCAGTGTATAAAAATTCGACTGATTTTTGTGTATTAATCTTGTATCCTGCAACCTCACCAAACTCATTTATTAGTTCTAATAGTATTTCGTGGACTCCTTAGGATTTTCTATATTCGAGATCATGTCATCTGCAAATACGGACAGTTTTACTCCAATCTAGATGTCACTGCAACCTCTGCCTCCCAGGTTCAAGTGATTCTCGTGTCTCAGCCTCCTGAGTAGCTGGGATTACAGGTGGCTGCCACCATGCCTAGCTAATTTTTATATATTTAGTAGAGATGGTGTTTCACCATGTTGACCAGGCTGATGCGACCTCCTGACCTCAAGTGATCTGCCCACCTCAGCCTCCCAAAGTGCTGGGATTACAGGCATGAGCCACTGCACCCAGCTCCCAAAAACTTATCTTTAATCTTCACAGTACCATGAGGTTGATGTTACTAATCATATATATATATTTTTTTTCTTTTTTTTTTTTTTTGAGATGGAGTTTCACTCTGTCGCCCAGGCTGGAGTGCAGTGGCATAATCTCGGCTCACTGCAACCTCTGCCTCCCAGGTTCAAGCAATTCTTCTGCCTCAGCCTCCCGAGTAACTGGGACTACAGGCGTGTACCGCCATGTCTGGCTATTTTTTGTCTTTTTAGTAGAGATGTGGTTTCAGCATGTTGGCCAGACTGCTCTCGAACTCCTGACCTCGCGATCTACCTGCCTCGGCCTCCCAAAGTACTGGAATTACACCGCACTTGGCCACTAATCCTATTTTAGGAATGAGAAAATTGGAGTTCAAAGTAGTTAAGTGATTTACTTAAGGTCATATAGTTGGTAAGTCTCAGAGTCTAGATTTGAACCCGTCTTTCTAATTCCATTATATCCCACGGTCTTTTGAAAGTACATTTTAAATTTTAAATAAATTTTACCTTGAAAATGTAATAATGTGCATGATAAAGAATTTAATAGTACATAAGGATATCCAGTAGGAAGTAGTTCTCCTTCCTACTGCCATGCCCTCTTTCCTCCATTCTTAGAGGCAGTCATTATTGGAGGTATTTCCTTACAATGTATTCTATACATACCTAAATACATACATCTACAGTTATACAAATTCTTATTTTAAACAGACACATAAACACTTATTTTTTTCTTCTTTTAAAAACAATCTTAACAATGAATCTTGAAGATTATTCCATACCAACACATCCAGATAGATTTATCTTTTTTTTTTTTTTTTCTTTTGAGAGGGAGTTTCGTTCTTGTTGCCCAGGCTGGAGTGCAATGGCATGATCTTGGCTCACTGCCACCTCCGCCTCCCAGGTTCAAGCAATTATTCTGCCTCAGCCTCCTGAGTACCTGGGAGTACAGGCGCCCACCACCATGCCCGGCTAAGTTTCTTATTTTTAGTCGAGATGGGGTTTCACCATGTTGGCCAGGCTGGTCTCGATCTCTTGAGCTCAAGTGATCTGCCTGCTTTGGCCTCCCAAAGTGCTGGAATTACAGGCGGGAGCCACTGCCCCCGGCCTCATTTTTTTTTTTTTTTTTTTTTTTGAGACAGAGTCTCACTCTGTTGCCCAGGCTGGAGTGCAGTGGCGCAATCTCGGCTCACTGCAAGCTCCACCTCCCAGGTTCACACCATTCTCCTGTCTCAGCCTCCTGAGCAGTTGGGACTACAGGCGCCTGCCACTACACCTGGCTAATATTTGTATTTTTAGTAGAGACGGGGTTTCACCTTGTTAGGCAGGATGGTCTTGATCTTCTGACTTCATGATCCGCCCGCTTTGGCCTCCCAAAGTGCTGGGATTACAGGCGTGTGCCACTGTGCCTGGCCTTTTTTTTTTTTTTTTTTTTTAGAGTCTTACTCTGTCACCCAAGCTGGAGTGCCGTGGCGTGACCACAGCTCACTGCAGCGTCAACCTCCTGACCTCAAGTGATCCTCCCACCTCAGCTTCCTGAGTAGCTGGGACTACTGGTGCACACCACCACACCTTGGCTAATTTTTTGTATTTTTTTGTGGAGAAGAACTTTTGCCACATTGCCCAGGCTGGTCTCAAACTCCTGAGTACAAGCAGTCTACCCACCTTGGGCTCCCAAAGTGATAGAATTTCAGCTATGAGCCACTGTGCCCAATTTGTAGACCAATTTGTAGACCAAATTGGTAGACCAATTTTTTTTTTTAAGGCTAGTTAAGTCAAGTGAAGCCATGGGAGTGGAAAAGGAATAAAGAAATCTGTAACTGGTTGTGATCAATCAGTTGTAAACACTACTGCACTCATACAAGCCTACTTCATTCTTTTAAACAGTTGCATACTATTCCATTTTAGTAAATGGCTGTCTTACTGAAGGATTTTTAGATTTGCTCTCTCTCTCTCTCTTTTTTTTTTTTTTTTTTTGAAGCGGAGTTTCTCTTGTCTCCCAGGCTGGAGTGCAGTGGCGCAGTCTCGGCTCACTGCAACCTGCTCCTCCCAGGTTCAAGCGATTCTCTCGCTTCAGCCTCCTGAGTAGCTGGGATTACAGGTGCCTGCCACTACACCCAGCTAATTTTTTTTTTGAGATGGAGTCTTGCTCTGTCACCCAGGCGGGAGTGCAGTGGCGCGATCTCGGCTCACTACAACCTCTGCCTCCTGAGTTCAAGCAATTCTCCTGCTTCAGCCTCCTGAGTAGCTGGGATTACATCACACCTGGCTAATTTTTGTATTTTTATTAGAGATGGGGTTTCACCATGTTGGCCAGACTGCTCTCCAACTCCTGACCTCAAATGATCCACCTGCCTTGGCCTCCCAAAGTGCTGGGAATATAGGCATGAGCCACTACCCCTGGCCATTTTTTTGTATTTTTAGTAGAAACAGAGTTTTACCCTGTTGGTCAGGCTGGTCTCAAACTCCCAACCTCAGGTGATGCGCCTGTCTCGATCTCCCAAAATGCTGGGATTACAGGTGCCCAGCCTAAATTCTCGTTTGCTGTAGCAAGCATCCTTGTGTTAATTTCTTTGGACATGCCAAACTGCCTTGGGAAATACTTCGAAAAGTAAAAAGAACCATACAAGGGCAAGGGCTTTTATGATTAGGATGATTGTTGTTGTTTTCCTGAAACTTTGCGTTCTCTGCAGTCTTAAACCCCAAGTTCAGACCATGAGTGCTCTCTCTAGTGGACAGGCAAGCTCTCCATCACTTGCTCTAGCTGTCAGAAAAGAGTGTCTCCTGAAAGTCACTGGCTTGGAGTAGACAGCGTTGTTCAGATAGGTTTGCAGTCTTTAGACTTAGGCTGCTAAGCTCTGATTATGGCCCGTTTTGGGATGGGGTGCTGGGCTACTGATGCTGGTGTGCATCGCATTAACCGCAGGGCTAGCCAAAGGTCACACTTCTGGGGATGACCTTGGCTTTCAGAGTAGACTGGGTGAGCTGTGTTTCGCTAGATCAAGCTCTGACCTGTTCTGACCACAAGAGGACAGTAGTGAGCTGCCTAGCGTTTCTGCCAGACTCATGGAAGGCCCTTCCTGCACAGGGAGTGTCTGGAGTAGCTCCCCGGAGGACTGGGCAGCCAGGTAAATTCTCCTCTTCCTGAAGAAGGAAGGTATGTTAGAGGAAATCTGGTCGAATGTGATTTGAGGACAATATAGGAGAAAGTAAAATCAAGGTGGACTCCTCATGAAAATAGCTTCATTTTTTTCTCATAAATATAATGTATGCAGATTATAAAAGCTTCAAATAATACATAAAAATACCAAGAGGCCAGGTGCAGTGGCTCCTGCCTGTAATCCCAGCACTTTGGGGGGCTGAGGCAGGAGGATCTCGAGGATAGGAGATCAAGACTATCCTGGCTAACAAGGTGAAACACCGTTTCTACTAAAAATACAAATATTAGCTGGGCATAGTGGTGCGCACCTGTAGTCCCAGCTTCTCAGGAGGCTGAGGCAGGAGAATCACTTGAACCTGGGAGGCAGAGGTTGCAGTGAGCTGACATCGCACCATTGCACTCCAGCCTGGGCAACAGAGCGAGACTCCGTCTCAAAAAAACAAAAACCAAGAAGAAGAGAAAGATCTCCTGAAGTGTGGCCTGAAATAACCACTGTTCAAATTTTTGGCAATATTTTTGTTTTTTGGAGTTTTTTGGTAGTTTTTTTTTTGAGCGGTAGCAAGGTTTATTGTGAAGAGTGAAAGGACAAAGCTTCCACAGCGTAGATGGGAGATCCAAGTGGGTTGCCCTTTTTTTGGCAATATTTTTGAAACCTGTGTTTCGTACTTGGAAAATGTTGTGGATATCTATCTTTGTAAATACCTTTAATGTTAGAGGCCTCAGAACTTGTACTTGCATAAATGCTTCTTAAGTTTTTCCACCCAGTAAGCCCGGAGGCAGAGAAGATGAATGCTGTGCCAGACAGGTAGTGCGTGAGACTGTGTGTGGGGTCTGGAATGTAAGAGAGCAACAGAAACTTCTTTGAAATATTGGACTTTCGCCTTAAACATTCAGACAAATTCTGCAGCATACCCCATAACATTTTGAATTCTGCTCAATAGTTGTTTTCAATTAAAAATATTCTGTCCTTTCTCCTCCAAATCTTTATAACTGTCTGTTGTATGAAGGTATCATCGTTTAATAAGCAAAACAGAATGTTGGCCATTTAAGTCACTTCCAGTTTTTCTCTAATGTAAACACTATTGCAGCGAGCATCCTATGCATATGTATTTTCTCTTGTTTGATTATATCATTAGAATAGAGTTCCAGAACGGGCTTCTTTAAAAATAAAGCCATTTCTTTCCCCCTCAATGCTTTTAAAACATTGGTACAAGGCCAGGCGTAGTGGCTCATGCCTGTAATCCCAGCATTTTGGGAGGCTGAGGTGGGTGGATCATTTGAGGCCAGGAGTTCTAAACCAGCCTGGCCAACATGGTGAAACCCTGTCTCTACTAATAACACAAAAGTTAGCCAGGCATGGTGGCAGGCACCTGCAGTTCCAGCTACTCCAAAGACTGAGGTGGGAGAATCCCTTGAACCCATGGGTCAGAGGTTGCAGTGAGCCATGATCCTGCCACTGCCCTCCAGCCTGGGTGACAGAGTGAGACTGTCTCAAAAAATATATATATATTGGCACAAATGAGATGAAAAAATTGCTGATGGGGAGAGGGGTTGTCCCTTTAAGCCTCTTTTCTGTTCTCCCGGCTGGGACCAACCAGGGGATGCTCTGGGCTTGGACATAGCCCCTCTTCTGTGTTTAGCACACACGGGTGATATGGATTCTCTGTGCCCAGCACTCTGCTAAGCTCTGATTTCCACCTTCTGTCATTCAGTCTGATAAGATAGGCGCTATTATTCTTTTTTTACAGAGGGCCAAGCCAGTCCAGTGAATCCAGGTGTTCTGGCCAAGGTGACACAACTAACAAATATATGTTTGGGTCTCGATTCAGGGACCCAGGGTCTTTGTCAGCACAGTGAACAAAACTGCTTAGCTGCAGACCTGTTCCTACAAAAAAAAGGTCTAAAAACCTTTTGGTTACAAGCAAAAACAAAAGATCAAAAAACCACTAGAGCTATTTTAAGTTTAAAAAAAAATAGGGTGGAGGATAATGGTGAGAAGGAATTATAGAAACCCAGAGAAATCTCATCGAACCCAAGAGGAGAAGTAATTAGTCTCACGAGGAATGAGGAAGCCGCGCTCTCTGTTTCTTTCTGTCTGGGAAATCATGGCCTCCAGCCTCTGCTTCTATAAGTGCGTCTTTGTCATTCTCTACCCTGTATCTACCAAAAAATACAAAAATTAGCAGGGCGTGGTGGTGCGTGCCTGTAGTCCCAGACACTTGGGAGGCTGAGGCAGGAAAATCGCTTGAACCCAGGAGGTGGAGGTTGCAGTGAGCTGAGCTTGCGCTACTGCACTCCAGCCTGGGCGACAGAGTGAGACCCTGTCTCAAACAATGACAACAACAAAAGCCTATAAGGAACCTGTCTAGCTCTTTCTGTCTCTCACACCTTTTTGTGTTTGCTTCATTCCTAGGTAGGCCTTTGCCTCATGGTGGTAAATTGCTATTAGCAGCTCTATCTGGGCTTATGTTCTCATGACTTGGCTTCCTCGGTGAAAAGCAAATTTCCCCGTTCCAATAGTTCCAGCTCCGATTGTCCTTGATTGAGTCATAAGTCCATCCTGAACCCGTCACTAAGGCCAGGGGATACCTATCTCTGACTGGTGAGCCCTTGGTCAGATGACCATTCCCAAGCTGAGGTGGGTCAGCCACATTGAGTAGAGGAGGGACAGTTCTCCAAAGGAAAAATGGGACGACATTAACAGAGACTCCAGAACCTACGAAACAGTGGATTGAGATTTGTGCCAATAACATCCAAGGATATGTTAAAGGTCATGGTGGAGGGTGAAGAGATGCCTTTCATTCTTGTATTCTGCACACATTATTGAGAGTTCTACGTGTACTCAGCATGCTTGGCTCAGGGATAAAAGAGGGAATCAGACAGACAAAGGTCCTTGCTCTCACGGAGCTTACCTTCCAAGGAGCGTGCCAAGAAATAAATGTTTCTTGAATACCTACTATGGACAAAACAATGTTCCAACCCCATTTCTTCCCCTTTGCCCATATAAAGAGAAATAAAATGTGGCCTTTCACTCGAGAAGTTTAGAATATACCAAGGCAGATAAAATAGTAGTAAATAATAGCCTTTGGGAGGCTGAGGTGAGAAGGATCGCTTGAGCTCAGGAGTTTGAGACCAGCCTGGGCTACATAGTAAGACCCCATCTCTACAAAAAATAAAAAAGTTAGCTGAGTGTGGTAGTGCATGGCTGTGATTCCAGCTACTTGGTAGGCTGAGGTGGGAGGATTGCTTGAGCCCAGGAGGTCAAGGCTGCAATGAGCTGATTTGTGCCATTGCACTCCAGCCTGGGCAACAAAGTGAAACCTTGTCTCAAAAAATAATAATGGGCCGGGCATGGTGGCTCAAGCCTGTAATCCCAGCACTCTGGGAGGCCGAGACGGGCGGATCACGAGGTCAGGAGATCGAGACCATCCTGGCTAACACGGTGAAACCCCGTCTCTACTAAAAAAATACAAAAAAACTAGCTGGGCGAGATGGCGGGCGCCTGTAGTCCCAGCTACCTGGGAGGCCAAGGTAGGCGGATCACGAGGTCAGGAGATCGAGACCATCCTAGCTAACATGGTGAAACCCCATCTCTGTTAAAAATACAAAAAAAAAAAAAATTAGCCGGGTGTGGTGGCAGGCACCTGTAGTCCCAGCTACTAGGGAGGCTGAGGTAGGAGAATGACGTGAACCCGGGAGGCAGAGGTTGCAGTGAGTCGAGATTGCACCACTGTACTCCAGCCTGGGCGACAGAGCGAGACTCCATCTAAAAAATAAATAAGTAAATAAATAAATAAATAAATAATAATAATAAATGGTAAATGCCCGCAGTTATACAAATGTTTTGGGAGAGAGGGCTGGAATGAGGAGGAATACTACTGCTAATGGCAGTAATAATAAAAGTGGCTGACATCCATTCAGTGCTTACTGGGTGCCAGACACTGTGCTAAGAGTTTTCTGAGCAGCATCTCATTTTATCCTAATAACAACCCTATGAGGTAAGTAGCCCATTTTACAGAGTAAGGAAGGAACTGAAGCTCAGAGAAGAAAAGTGACTTGCTTAAAGAGCACACAGCTGGGGAGCTGCAGACTCAGCAGCTGAACCTTGGTTTGTCTGGCCTCAGCGCCCATCATTTTTAGCTATTACATAATCTTGGGCCCGGAAAGAAGGGCAGGAGGTGTTGGGCCAGGAAACGTGGACATGTGGTGTATCCAGGGGCCAAGCAGTCAGCAGGAACAGGTTTTGTTCTCCTTGCTCCGCAGAGGGCTTTCTCTGCTTCTCCATACACACGGCAGAAAGTGGCCGTCTCCAGCTTTGAGTCCTGTGCCCAAACCTGACTCTCTGGCACCATCTGCAAACTGGCAGCCCTATAGGCCAAATATGATGTAAAAAAAATATTCTTAGTCTGTGGCATTTACAAAAATGAATTAGTGCCCCAAATTCAAAAATTGGGAAATCTCACACAAAAATCTGGAAAATCAGAATATCTGACAAGTCTGGGCCCATATTCCCATGGCAACCATCTGCTAGAGCAGAGACGCAGCTGCTACCTTTAGCCAAGACACACACTTTCCATTTGCCACAATTGCCGCCATTCCCCGTTGTCTCTTACTGGGCTGTTTCACTCATTGTCATTACTGTTGTGACCCCTGGGGGTGTTTGAACTTGAGTCACTATGTCCCAGTTTCAGAGTCCCAGGAGATATAATTCAGCCCCAGTGTGGGTAGGATGGGCACCTCTGGTTCAAAACACTGTGGCAATAGCAGGGCAGGCATCAGCAAGGTCCGCGAGAGTGTAGGGGGACTTCTTCAGCAAGGCCCGTGGCAATGGTGGGGTCTCAGGAAAGGGAGTCCAGATGGGCAGACACTTGAAAAGGAGTTTAGTGCAAAGGGGAAAGAGGTTGAGGCTGAGAACCCCCTTATGAGACATGTAATAATAGGCCTGTGTGGTGGCTCATGCCTGTTATCCCAGTAGTTTGGGAGGCTGAGGTAGGAGGATTGCTGAAGTCCAAGAGATCAAGACCAGCCTGGGCAACAGAGTGAAACCCCACCTTTACAAAAAATACAAAAATTAGCCAGGCATAGTGGCACGTGCCTGTAGTCCCAGCTGGTTGGTTGGCTGAGGTGGGAGAATCATCTGAGCCTGAGAAGTCAAGGCTGCAGTGAGGCATAATCGTGCCACTGCACTCCAGCCTGGGCGATGGGAGTGAGACCCTGTCTCAAGAGAAACAAAAAAGAGGCTGGACACAGTGACCATGCCTCTAATCCCAGCACTTGGGGGGTCGAGGTGGGCAGATCACTTGAGGTCGGGAGTTCTGGACTAGCCTGGCCAACATGGCGAACCCTTGTCTCTACTAAAAATACAAAAATTAGCCAGGCATGGGGGCGCACATCTGTAATTCCAGCTAGTTGGGTGGCTGAGACACAAGAATGGCTTGAACCCAGGAGGCAGAGGTTGTAGTGAGCCAAGATCACTCCAGTGCACTACAGCCTGGGCGACACAGCAAGATTCTGTCTTAAAAAAAAAAAAAAAAAAAAAAAAAAAACACCAAAAAATGTATCAATCCAGGCTTTAGGTCATGATGAGGGCCTAAACTGAAGCAGAAACAGTGGAGACAGGCCAGGTGTGGTGGCTCACGCCTGTAATCCAATCACTTTGGGAAACTGAGGCAGGAGGATCACTTACACCCAGGAGTTCAAGACCAGGAGTTCTGGACTAGCCTGGGCAACATGGTGAAAACCCATCTTTATAAAAAAATAAGCAAAAATTAGCCAGGAATGGTGGCAAGTACCTGTAGTCCCAGCTACTTGCAGGGCTGAGGTGGGAGGATCACCTGAGCCCAGGAGGCTGAGGCTGCAGTGAGCTGTGATCGTGCCACTGCACTCCAGCCTGGGTGACAGAGCAAGACCCTATTAAAAAGAAAAAGAAAAAAAAAGAAAGAAAGAAAGAGAGAGAAAGAAACAGTGGAGACAGAGGGAAGACGGGAGGTTTATTTATAAGATATTATTAAGAGCATGGTGATTGGTGAGCTGGGCTGGGCAGAAGCAAGAGTGACATTTGAGCGTCTGGCTTCGGTAACAGGGTAAAAGGTGGTGTCATTCATCAAGATTGGGAACCTAGGAGGAGCAGGTTTGGGGGAAGATAAAGAGTTCAGTTTTGGCCTCGTTGAGCTTGCTGTACATGGCAGCTTGCAAGTGAAGCTGTTGACAGGTGGGTGGCTCTTAGGGGGAAGATCTGTGGTTGAGATACAGTCTGGGAAGTCACCAGCAAAGAAGTAGAGGTTGAAGACACAGGTACAGCTTAAAAGTGGGAGGGAGCATGAGGGGTAGGAAGGGAAGAGGGCTAAGAGCAGAACCATGAGAAGTGATATTTAAGGGCTGGAGTGTGGCCAGCAACCAAAGAAGAGAGAAGGAGGAGGAGAACCAGGGGTCTGTGGCCTCACAGAAGCTCAGGAAGGAGAGTTAAGAAAGAATGTGGTCAGGGTGGGGCACAGTGGCTCATGCCTGTAATCCCAGCACTTTGGGAGGCCAAGATGGGCAGATCATCTGAGGTCAGGAGTTCGAGATCAGCCTGACTAACATGGAGAAACCCTGTCTCTACTAAAAATACAAAATTAGCCAGGGGTGGTGGCGTGTGCCTGTAATCCCAGTTACTCAGGAGGCTGAGGCAGGAGAATCACTTGAACCCAGGAGGCGGAGGTTGCAGTGAGCCGAGATCACGCCATTGCACTCCAGTCTGGGTAACAAGAGTGAAATGTCATCTCAAAAATAATAATAATAATAATTAAATATGAAAGAAAAGAAGCTGGGCATGGTGGCTCAAGCCTGTAATCCCAGCACTTTGGGAGGCCGAGGCAGGTGGATCACTTGAGGTCAGGAGTTTGAGACTAGCCTGGCCGACCCGGTGCAACATCGTCTCTACTAAAAGTACAAAAATTAGCCCGTGTGGTGGTGGGTGCCTGTAATTTCAGCTACCCGGGAGGCTGAGACAGGAGAATTGCTTGAACCTGGGAGGCAGAGGTTGCAGCGAGCTGCGATCTCGCCACTGCACTCCAGCCTGGGCAACAGAGCAAGACTCTGAAAAAAACAAACAGGCTGGGCACGTTGGCTCATGCCTATAATCCCAGCACTTTGAGAGGCTGAGGTGGGTGGATTACCTGAGGTCAGGAGTTTGAGACCAGCCTGGCCAGCATGGTGAAACCCCATCTCTACTAAAAATACAAAAATTAGCTGGGCATGGTGGTGCATGCACCTGTAATCCCAGCTATTCAGGAGGCTGAGGCAGGAGAACCGCTTGAACCCCCCAGAAGGCAGAGGTTGCAGTGAGCCGAGACTGCACCATTGCACTCCAGCCTGGACCACAAGAGTGAAACTCCATCTCAGAAAAAAATAAAAATAAAAAAGAGAGTGGTCAACAGCGCTGACTGTTTAGAGAAGGCAAGTAGGAAAGGCTTGGAAAAAGTCTTTGGATTTGGTGATGAAGAGATCATCACTGAGTGTGATGAGAGACAGTTCAGTGACCAGGCAGAAGTCAAATGACGGGGACTGAGAAATGAGTGGACAGTAAGAATGGGAGACAGAGTTTCGACTCTCCTGAGGCCTGGGATAGGGAGGAAAGGAGAGAGTTTGTCCAAAGGCAAAAAATTTGTGTCAAACAAGACTCCAGAGAAACGCCTGGCTGCTGTCGAGAGACTCAGGAGTAGCGAAGGCCTTTCTGGGTTCAGGAGGGCCTGGGAAGATGCTGTCTTGTTTGCGAACCTGAAGTGAAAGCTCACCAGAGGGGCCAGCAGAGGGAACTGCCCTTTGAGAAGGCCCCAGCTTTGCGGCTGGGTTTTCCCCACTCTGCATCTAGTTTCCTTGATCCACTGATTATCTTGGGCTGGTTTTGCTGAATGACTCAGGAGCTTGAGCAAGCTTTGCTACTCAGTTTCACAGCTCTGGGGGAGGGGAAGTTGGATTCCTTTCTAATAGCTGGGAAACAGTCATTAGATATTGAAGGAAGAAGGATAATTGGGCCCCAGCTTCAAAAAAAAAAAAAAAAAAAAGGCTCTCCAAGCCTTTATTTATTTATTTATTTATGTCCAGGCTGGAGTACAATGGCGCGATCTCAGCTCACGGCAACCTCTGCCTCCCCAGTTCCAGTGATTCTCCTGCCTCAGCCTCCTAAATAGCTGGGATTACAGGCATGTGCCACCATACCCGGCTAATTTTGTATTTTTAGTAGAGACAGGGTTTCTCCATGTTGGTCAGGCTGGTCTTGAACTCCCGATCTCAGGTGATCCTCCCACCTCAGCCTCCCAAAGTGCTGGGATTACAGGGCATGAGCCACCATGCCCCAGTTCCTTTATTCTTAATAAAAAGAACAATATCTAACAGTTACTGAGTGCTTGTACCATTGCCAGGCAATGCTCTATGGGCCTCCTGGCTTTATCTCTGGGATTGACTACTTGTTATTATCCTTGTTTGACATAGGGAGCTGAGAGTTAGGTGAAATGACTTGCCTGGGGCATCCAGCCAGTCACTGGAAGGGCTGAGACTTGACTGCCAAAAGCCCATGTCCGTAACCACTGTGCAACACCGCACCTCTTAGGACCTCTGTAGGTGATCCAGCAAGGCCTGTGGGATTGAGGAGGGGCCTCCCAAATGAAGATCCTGGGCAAATGGCTGGAAAACAAAGTCCTTAAAAAAGAAGCTTCTCCCCTGCTAGGATTTCTGCTGAGAAGGAAGGGACAAGATCCCCTGAGCTTGTTCTGAGGCTCCTTATCACCTGAGACCCCCTTCTGTGACTCCTTTCCCCCATTTCAGCTTAGATAAAGGGCCTATTCACAGCCTCCCTGAGCTGTGTCTGGAAGCTGGCCCTGGCAGCAGCCAGGAGTTTGTCCCCTGTCCTGCCTCCTTCCTCCCTGCCTGCCTCCCCTGCCCCTGATTCGACACCTGGTATCTCTTTCCAGTGTCCCCGAGCTCAGGGCACGTGAGGCCCAGGCAGGCACAGTATCACTTTCTTCCTGAACTGTCCCTGAAGCGGGGATAATTTTGTGCGCTGCCTGCCCCCCACTCTGTTGTCAGTGCACACTTCCAAGGGTTCCTGTGGAATCCAGGCTCCCGTAAACACCCAAAGAGGAGGAAGTGGGCCAAGCACTAAGCCTGTGATTGCATCAGGACTGACGCACTCTCTGCCTTTTCCCCTACCTCGGTCTCCAGGGGAGCCACGTGGGCAGGCCATTGGGTCAGGCCCAAGCCCTCTCCCCTTCATTCGACTGAGGGGAAAAGGGAGATGCTATGGAAGGAACACAGACCTCCAGCAGCACCTCCTTGGCCTGAAAGGGAAGTAGCCAACACATTTGAAAACTGAAGAGCAGGCAAAGGTGGGGTGGCCTGAGGAAAGGGTCTGAAAAGGCTGGGAGGTAAAGTTTTTGGAGTGTCAACCAAGTGCCAGGCTCTCTATACATGTAACACTATTAGCAATAGGTTGGGTACAGTGGCCAACATCTGTAATTCCAGCACTTAGGGAGGCAGAGGTGGGAGGATGGCTTGAGGTCAGGAGTTTGATACCAGCCTGGAAAGAAAAAAAGAGGGAAATTTAAAAAATATAATAACAATAATAATATCTGACTATGAGGCTCTCGATCAGGAATTCAATTTCTATACTTAAAAGCAACTACCATAGGGGCCAGGCATGGTGGCTCATGCCTGTATTCCCAGCACTTTAGGAGGCCGAGGTGGGTGAATCACCTGAGGTCAGGAGTTCGAGACCATCCTGGCCAACATGGTGAAACCCCATTTCTACTAAAAATACAAAAAATTAGCCGGGCATGGTGGCACGTGCCTGTAGTCCCAGCTACTCAGGAGGCTGAGGCTTGAGAATTGCTTGAGCCTGGGAGGCAGAGCTTGCAAAAGGCCGGGCGCAGTGGCTCACACCTGTAATCCCAGCACTTTGGAGGTCTAGGTAGGTGGATCACCTGAGGTCAGGAGTTTGAGACCAGCCTGGCCAACATGGTGAAACCCCGTCTCTACTAAAAATACAAAAAATTAGCCAGGCATTATGGTGGGTGCCTGTAATCCCAGCTGCTAGGGAGGTTGAGGCAGGAGAATCGCTTGAACCCGGGAGGCGAAGGTTGCAGTGAGCTGAGATCGTGCCATTGTACTCCAGCTTGGGCAACAAGAGTGAAACTGTCTCAAAAACAAACAAACAAAAAAGTAGCTACCGGCTACCGGCCTGTCGCAGTGGCTTACGCCTGTAATCTCAACACTTTGGGAGGCTGAGGTGGGGAGATCACCTGAGGTCAGGAGTTCAAGACCAGCCTGGCCAACATGGTGAAACCCCGTCTCTACTAAAAATACAAAAAATTAGCCAGGCATTATGGTGGGCGCCTGTAATCCCAGCTGCTAGGGAGGTTGAGGCAGGAGAATCGCTTGAACCCGGGAGGCGAAGGTTGCAGTGAGCTGAGATCGTGCCATTATATTCCAGCTTGGGCAACAAGAGTGAAACTCTGTCTCAAAAACAAACAAACAAAAAAGCAGCTACCGGCTACCGGCCTGTCGCAGTGGCTTACGCCTGTAATCTCAACACTTTGGGAGGCTGAGGTGGGGAGATCACCTGAGGTCAGGAGTTCAAGACCAGCCTGGCCAACATGATGAAACCCCATCTCTACTAAAAATACAAAAATTAACCGGACGCGGTAGCCGGTGCCTATAGTCCCAGCTACTCAAGAGGCTGATATTGGAGAATCACTTGAACCTGGGAAGTGGAGGTTTCAGTGAGCTGAGATCATGCCACTGCACTCTAGCCTGGGTGACAGAGTGAGATTCTGTCTCAAAAACAAAACAAAACAAAAAAAACAAAAGCAGCTATCATTTTATTGTATGCTGGTGCTATGCGGTTTACATATATATATATTCTCTTATCTAAGTCTAGAAACACCCTTATGAGTCGTGATTACCCTTTTACAAAGTAAGGAAACTGAGACTCAGAGACATGAAAGTTCAGAATTCTCCCAGTCACTCAGCTGGGCATTGAAGAATTAGGGTGTGGTGGATCTAGGTCTGTCTTCTCTTTGCTTCATCATTATGTATTAATGAATGTCATTTTCTCAATAACAGCAATGCAGTTACTATTAGCTTTGACTTACAGATGGGGAAACTGAGGCTTGGGAAAGTAAGCAGACTTGCCTGAGGTTAGAGTAAGTCTCAACACGTCTCACCCTTAATTTTGATGCCCTTATGTTGAACTCTTATGGGCTTGCCAGAATGTTTGTAAGAGTCCTTCTCAACACAGCTGAGACTTCACACAGTTTCCCAGCTCCCCACGAGGTGACAGAACCAGCACCTGCCTCAGTGAAGTCACTTCTCGTCTTAGCTCGTGATCACCTCCTGAACCAACCTTCCCTCTGTACTGCTGGCTCTCTGGGGGCCAATTCCAGCTCTTCATAGTCATCTGTGTGTATCTGCTAGTGCCTGACCCAGAACAGGGGTTGTTGTTTTGTTTGTGTGTTTGTTTTTGAGACAGAGTCTCGCCCAGAAGGTGTGCAGGCTGAAAAGCTAAGAGGCTCAGAAGTCCCAGACTTTTGGATGTCATCAACAGTTAAAAGTTTTAAACATGAGGAGGGAGACCCAGATATGGTTGTTAGCTTTTAGTCTGGCTAAATGAGAACACTAACACTCTCAGCCAGGCTGGAGTGCAGTGGCGCAGTCATAGTGATCATAGCTCACTGCAACCTCCATCTCCCAGGTTCAAGCGAGTCTCATGCCTCAGCCTCCCGAGTAGCTGGACTTACAGGCATGCACCACCATGCCAGGATAATTTTTGTATTTTTAGTAGAGACAGGGTTTCACCATGATGTCCAGGCTGGTCTTAAACTCCTGGCCTCAAGGGATTCACCTGCCTCGGCCTCCCAAAGTGTTGGGATTATAGGCGTGAGCCACTGGCCTCCAGGGGTTGTTTGAATGAAAAAAATAAAAAGGGATTCCTTGAGGAATTGAGATTTGAACCTAGGTCTGTTGGGCTCCACCTGAGCCATTTCCACTTCCCCCGCCTGCTGTTGGCCTCCCTCCCCTAGAGACGCCTAGATGTGCAGGCTGAAAAGCTGGGGCAAGGCAGCATGCGAGCTGATTTAGAGTCCTTCCCCTCCCCTTTCCTTTTTCAGAAGCCAAGGAGAAACATGAAAACTCAAATGTGCCCTGAACCAGTCTCAACCCTGAAGTGAAGGAATGCAAAAGGTGAGGAGTCACCATGGTAACCACAGTGGCAGGTGTGTTGGTGAATACTTTGTTTCTGTAGCATCCACAGGCAAGGCCTGCCCAGTGCCTGTCTGAGGGTTTGTACTATCTGGCTACAGGGGAGCTGCATTTCATTCATTTTTCTTAATGGGACATTATGGGAGACTTTTGCTTTTCATTGCCTCCATTTTCTTATAAGTGGAAGGGGAGAAAAAAAACCATTTTCCTTCCTTTCCCACCCACTCAGAGAAATGCCCGAAAAACACCAACATTCCCATCAGAGGCTCTGCTGCCGCTGGTCATGAAACCCCATCATCACTTAAATTGCTCTATTTTAAAGGTTTGTGAAAACTGCACCAAATTGATTTTTCCCATATCACTTCTATCTGTTATTTCTGTGGTCTCTCTTCTTCATTGCTACATTTCCCCGGAGCAGGGGAGCAAATCTATATGGAAACTTGAGGTACTCTTATGTGGTTTGGGAACCAAAAAATAAAAGTGTTTTAGAGGCTATCAGATTGTTGTCTTTCTGTTACTTACTCATGGACTTATGTATTTATTTTTACCCTGGGTCTGTTGAAAAGGATTTGGCTCACAGATTTTGAACTTAATTTAGCTTCAGGCCTTAATCACCATTGAGCAGAGAATTTTATAATCACAGAGATGGAAAGAATCTTAGATGTCATCTGGCTCAGAAGTCCCCAGACTTTTGGATGTCATCAACAGTTAAAAGTTTTAAAAATGAGAAGGGAGACTCAGATATGGTTGCTAGCTTTTAGTTTGGTTAAATAAGGACATTAGAAAAAACACAACTATCATGTAGTACCACCACTGTTTCATGAAAGAAAGCACATTTTAATATTAAAAAAGGTAGGAAGGAATGGTATACATTCGTAGAATAAAATACTGTTCCTTAAACAATACATTTAGTAAATAATTCACCCCTTTATACATATTTTTTTCTTTTTTCCACATAATAGCACCAGTCTGAGAATAGACGTTTGAGAACCATTCATCTTGTTTACTATCCCTGCCAGTATTTCATGGAGATGGTATTTTGGCCTCTGCTTGGATACCTTTGGTAGCTGGAGCACTCACTACCTTCCCTCTTTGGATAGTTCAAGCTATTACTTTTTTTGAGATGGAGTCTTGCTCTGTTGCCAGGCTGGAGTGCAGTGGCACGATCTCGGCTCACTGCAACCTCCGCCTCCCAGGTTCAAGCCATTCCCCTGCCTCAGCCTCCTGAGTAGCTGGGACTACAGGTGCGAGCCACCATGCCTGGCTAATTTTCCTTTTTTCTTTTGTATTTTAGTACAGATGGGGTTTTACCATGTTGGCCAGGATGGTCTCGATCTACTGACCTCATGATCTGCCCACCTCAGTCTCCCTAAGTGCTGGGATTACAGGTGTGAGCCACCACGCCCGGCCTCAAGCTATTACTTCTTTCTCGTAGCCCTCCCCCTCCCCCTCCCCCTCCCCCTTCCCCTTCCCCTTCCCCTTCCCCTTCCCCTTCCCCTTCCCCTTCCCCTTCCCCTTCCCCTTCCCCTTCCCCTCCCCTCCCCTTTCCTTTCCTTTCCTTTCCTTTCCTTTCCTTTCCTTTCCTTCTTCAGGCGGGTAAGATGTCCCTTTTATGTGTTCCCTTATTTCCCCTGCAGGCAGTTACCACATTATTAATTAATTAATTTATTTATTTATTTATTTCAGAGATGGAGTCTCACTCTGTCACCAAGGTTGGAGTGCAGTGGTACAATCATAGCACATTGCAACCTCCATCTCCTGGGCTCAAGCAGTCCTGCCACCTCTACCTCCTAAGTAGCTGAGACCAAGGTGTGAGCCACAGCACTTGGCTAGTTAGCATTTTTGTAGTACTCATCTCATGATGTTGTAATTGCTGGTTGAGACATCCATCAGTTTCTAGACTGTCAACTTCTTGAGGGCAGGGTCTATGTCTGTTCACTGTTGGGGCCTCAGACCTATTATATGGCAGAAGCTCATCAATAATTGTTGACTGAAGGAATGAACTTCTATCCACTGAATTAATGATATCATGAAACAATGGTAACAATGGCCATGAAATTGATATTTGTTTCATGTGTACTATATGCTAAGCATTTTATTCAAGTTTGATCAGGAACAGGCTTTTATGTCAAGACATTTGGAATAAGATGAAAATTATAGTTGATGAAGCATATTGTTTTAAAAGGAAGTTTCTCTGGGAATTTATCCTATAGAATTTCCCTAAAAGTGCTCCAAGATGTATCAGGATGTATGTGCAAAAATGTCCACTGCAGTACTGCTTCCAATAGCAAAAAATTGGAAACAACCAGGATATTTACCAATAGGGAACCTGTTAAATTATAGTTCAGTTGGCTGGGCACAGTGGCTCAGGCCTGTAATCCCAGTACTTTGGGAGGCCAAGGTGGGTGGATCATGAGGTCAGGAGTTTGAGACCAGCCTGGCCAACATGGTGAAACCCCACCTCTACTAAAAATACAAAAATCAGCCAGGTGTGGTGGCGTGTGCCTGTAATCCCAGCTACTCGGGAGGCTGTGGCAGTAGAATCGCTTGAACTCGGGAGGCAGAGGTTGCAGTGAGCTGAGATCACACCATTGCATTCCAGCTCTGGGCGACACAGCAAGACTCTGTCTGGGAAAAAAGAAAAAAAGGATAACAGTTCAGTCATACTGTGTAGGTAGCCTTTAAAAAGAACAAGGTAGATTTAAACGTACTGACATGGAAAACTGTCCAAGACATACCGTTAAGGGAAATAATTCTACTTCTGTTAAACACACACATACATTTAAGTACACAGAAAAAATGTGAATGTACAGAAAAAATCTGGAAGAACAATATAATCCAAATTGTTAATAGTGGTTCTTTGGCCGGGCATGGTAGCTCATGCCTGTAATCCCAGCACCTTGGGAGGCCGAGGAGGGTGGATCACCTGAGGTTGGGAGAGTTCGCGACCAGCCTGGCCAACATGGCAAAACCCCGCCTCTACTAAAAATACAAAAATTAGCCAGATGTGGTGGTGCATGCCTGTAATCCCAGCTACTCAGGAGGCTAAGGAAGGAGAATTGCTTGAATCCAGGAGGTGGAGGTTGTGGTGAGCCGAGATTGTGCCACTGCACTCCAGCCTGGGCAACAAGAGTGAAACTCGTTCTCAAAAAAAAAAAAAAGTGGTTCTTTTTCTGGATAGGAATACAGAAGACTTTTGCTTTATTAAGCATCCATCTCTGTAATTTAAAAACTGTGTGAGAAGCGTGTCTTATTTTTTAGCAGTTTTATTAAAGTATAATTTACATGCCATAAAATGCATGTATCGTCTTTACAGTGGTGGTGGACAGATTATTTATTTATTTATTTATTTATTTATTTATTTATTTATTTAAGACAGTCTTGCTCTGTTGCTCAGGCTCAAGTGCAGTGGCGTGATCTCCGCTCACTGCAACCTCCAGGGTTCAAGCGATTCTTGTGACTCAGCCTCCCAAGAGGCTGGAATTACAGGCAAATCACCACAACGTCCGGCTAATTTTTGTAGTTTTAGTAGAGATGGGGTTTTGTTATGTTGGCCAGGCTGGTCTCTAGCTCCTGGCCTCAAGCAATCCACCCACCTCGGCTTCCCAAAGTGCTGGGATTAGAGGCATGAGCCACAGTGCCCGGCCAGGGTCAGATTTTAAAAAACACAAATAGAAGGAAAGGTTTCTTTTCTTTCTCTCTTTCTTTTTTTTTTTTCTTTTTGAGACAGAGTCTCGCTCTGTTGCCCAGCCTGGAGTGCAGTGGCATGATTTCGGCTCACTGCAACCTCTGCCTCCTGGGTTCAAGCAATTCTCTGCCTCAGCCTCCCAAGTAGCTGGGATTACAAGCACCTGCCACCATGCCCCACTAAGTTTTGTATTTTTAGTAGAGATGGGTTTCATCATCTTGGCCAGGCTGGTCTCGAACTTCTGACTTCGTGATCCACCTGCCTTGGCCTCCCAAAGTACTGGGATTACAGGCGTGAGTCACTGGCCCCAGCCAGAAGGAAAGGTTTCTAGGCAAGCATGGTAGCTCATGCCTGTAATCCCAGCACTTTGAGAAGCCAAGGTGGGAGGATTGCTTGAGCCCAGGAGTTTGAGAAGGAAAGGGTTCTGACATTGAGGCTAATCTAATCGTTTGTCCCTTTGCCTGCCCTTCTGTTTCTTTCCCCATAATGGTTTTCCCTCAGCCCCTTCTCAGACCCTCAATATCCCTGAGTGGCCTAAAAACTCTTTTTCTAGGCCAGGCACAGCGGCTCATGCCTGTAATCCTAGCACTTCGGGAGGCTGAGGCAGGCAGATCACCTGAGTTCAGGAGTTTGAGACGAGGCTGGCCAAAATGGCAAAACCCCATCTCTGCTAAAAACACAAAAATTAGCCGGGCGTGGTGGCAGGCACCTGTAATCTCAGCTACTGGGGAGGCTGAGTTGGGAGAATCGCTTGAACCTGGGAGGCGGAGGTTGCAGTAAGCTGAGATCACGCCATTTTACTCTAGCCCTGGGAGACAAGAACAAAACACTGTGTAAAAACAAAAAACAAAAAACAAAAACAAAAACACCACCTTTTTTTTTTTGTGTGTGTGCCTATAAAAGGAGGGGTTCCACTAGATGACTTCTAAGGTCCTTTCAGGTACTAATTGGGGTGAGTTGATAATCCTGGTCTCTCTCCTACTAAAACTTGTTCTTAGGAAGGATCTGGTAATTTTTTTTTTTTTTTTTTTTTGTATTATTATTAGAGACGGGGGTTCACCACATTGGCCAGGCTGGTCTTGAACACCTGACCTCTGCTGATCCTCTTGCCTCGGCCTCCCAAGGTGCTGGGATTACAGGTATGAGCCACCATGCTTGGCCAGGATCTGGTAATCTCATTCTCGTTCCATGAAAATAGCTGATGAGGCCCAGTTTATTTTTCTCTCTTGTGATGTTTGCATTTTAACAAAAGATGAACTATCATTTTTGGCTTCAAACCAAGAAGGAAACCTCCAACTGTGCAGTTTCTACACATATAGGGGTAAGGGATATGTTTGAGTGGGCAGGACAACCTTTTCAGCATCCTTGAAAACACAGCAGCAGATAGGAAGTTTGGATCATTGATGTGGAGATAGGAAGGTACTCAAGGTTGCCACTAGGTAAAATGGGACCCACTATGGGTGGGAAAGTCAAAATTTTGGCCATCGCAATTGGCAGAATTAAGAAAGTTGTGGACCATTGGGGAAGCAGTCCTCTCAATTTCACATATGACCTTAATTGCCCCGTTTAAGCTAGTACTTTGAAGTTTCAGTGTGTGGAAACATTATCACCGGTCAGATAGCATATATTAAACATTTATACAGGCACAGATAATCTAAGTTACTCCAGAAGAGGTTGATAAAATGAAAAGAGTTCACACTGTTAGACCAACATCCAGAATGTGGTGGATTGTAACCACATTCTTATTAGGAGAGGCAGACACACAGTGGTTGAGGAAGTGGGGCCCTGGAAATATATTTGCTGGGTTCAAATCCTCCTGGCTCTGTCATATACTACCAGTTGGGTGACTTTGGTCAAGTGGCTTCACTGTTATTTATCTCAGTTTCTCCACGAAATGGGAATAACACGGTAATACTTGGAATAGTGATGTAAAATGGGGATAATGACAATTCCCAACCCTCAGGATTACGAAAGTTAAATTAGTTAAAACATATCAAGTGCTTAGAACAGTGCCTGGCACAGCCAGGCATGGTGGTTCACGCCTGTAATCCCAGCACTTTGGGAGGCTGAGGCAGGTGGATCACCTGAGATTGGGAGTTCGAGACCAGCCTGACCAACAAGGAGAAACCCCGTCTCTCCTAAAAATACAAAATTAGCTGGGCCTGGTGGCGCATGCCTGTAATCCCAGACAGTCGGGAGGCTGAGGCAGGAGAATCGCTTGAACCCGGGAGGCAGCGGTTGCGGTGAGCTGAGATCGCGCCATTGCACTTCAGCCTGGGCAATAAGAGCGAAACTCTGTCTCAAAAAAACAAAACAAAACAAAACAAAAACAAAAACAGTGTCTGACACATAGTAAGTGCTCAATGTCAGCTATGAACATCATTATCTCCTAATCCCTTTATTGTGTAGGTAGACTTGCTGCTTCACTTCCAACAGCTCTAGCTTCAGTTATTAATAACTCCTTTTCTATTTTCCAACTGCCAAATGGGGAGGCTGAGTCACAGGGTATCAGAGAATGCTGTGATGGGAACCCAGATGGCAGGGCAGCGCCAGAGGTTCAAGTGCAGTAGGCCCTCCATATTTCTGAATTCAACCAACCAGGGATAAAAAATATTCAGGAAAAAAAAAAAAAAAAAAGCATCTGCACTAAACATGTACTTTTTTCTTGTCATCATTCCATAAACAATACAGTGTAACAACTACATAACATTTACACTGTATTAGGTATAAGTAATCTAGAGATGATTTAAAGTATACGAGAGAGAGGATGTGTAGGTTATACGCAAATACTATACCATTTTATATTTTTTATTTTTTAGACTGTGTCTAGCTCTATTGTCCAGGCTGGAGTGCAGTGGCACGATCTTGGCTCACTGCAACCTCTGCCTCCCGGGTTCAAGCTAAGATTCCAGTGCCTCAGACTCCCAAGTAGCTGGGATTACAGGTGCCCGCCACCATGCCCGGCTAATTTTTGTATTTTTTTGTAGACACGTGAGTTTCATCAACTTGGCCAGGCTGGTCTCGAACTTTTGACTTCAAGTGATCCTCCCGCCTCGGCCCCCCAAAGTGCTGGGATTACAGGCGTGAACCACAGCGCCCGGCCCATTTTATACTTTATAACAGGGACTTGATTATTCGCAGATTTTGGGATCCGCAGGGGTCCTGGAACCAATCAATCTCCCACGGATAGGGAATGACCTACGGGCCTGCAGTCCCCCCGCTGATGCTCAGCGAGGCCCCGAGGAGCTCCCCGTCCCCGCCGGCCTCCGCTACCCCATGTGAAAGATGAACTAAGGAGGCTGAGCCACGTTTCTCAACTTTTCCCTCTCCCTTGTTGCCAGTTCCCAAAGTCGCTTTCTTCTCTGGCCGAAATCCAGTCCCACTTGACGGCGGTGGAACTGGGGATTCTGACTGTGGATCGGCCCGGGAAGGATCCCGCGGAGGCCGCCGCCTTCCCGTCCACTCAGGCCCCAGCCGAAGCTTTCCAGCTCCCGGCGGCACCGGGACAGCGAACCCCTCCGCCCGCGGACCTACGCCCTGAGCGAGCCTTGACTTCTCCCGGAATTCACAGCTTCACTCCCTCCCCTCCCCCAAAGGCGGACGCAGGGGAAGCTCTAGTGCCTGAGGAGGCCACAGAGTGCGAACTGGAGCGTCTCAGGGTACGACACCAGGGCTTCCTGCACAAGCGGATAGGCCAGGGGCGGGGGATTCCTGCAAACAGCTGGAACCGGCGCCCTGTCCCCTCCGCCCCGCCCCTGCAAAAGAGGGCTGTAAAATTCCGGAAGAGAGATTAGAGGCAGGGGATGGGTGGGGCGGCGAATAGTACATTCCTTCCTCCCCCTGCCTCCTCCTACCGGGTTATCACTCTGGGAGGGTTGAGTCGTCTCTTGGCCTTCTCTTGGCCGGTACACTGGCAGCGTCCAGACATGGGGCTTGAAACCTTCCATGCTCATCTGAACTTTGTGGAGCCTGGATCGCTTATTTCGCAGCTCATGACTCCATCTGGTTTCGGGCTCGGAAATTTTGGTTGTTACTTGCAACTGGGTTTTTTCAACTGGGTCTTTTCCATAAGAGTGCTTCATAGGCCTGTCTGTGCGTTTGTTAGTAGTTCCTATTTATTGAGCGAACTTTGCAATGGAGGCGTACTTTATTTAGTGTTAGAGGGAAGGAACCTGAGGGTTCAGACAGGTTGTGAAAGCTCAAGGCCACACAATGGCAGAGCCAGGAATCAACTCAGCGATTGGTTCCATACATTTCCCATCACATCCTGCTGCTTCCTTTGTTTCAGGTCTTTAAAAGGCAAGACTTATTTGTTAGGGGGTAGGGAAGTAACATTTATGGACCACCTCCCACTGTGCCAGCTACTTTAAATATATTGTCTTTAATCACTTAATTTGTCACAACACTTCAAGACAGATGTGATCACCATGCCCATATTACAGATGAGGAAAACTTTAGAGGTGAGAAGTTTAAGCGCCAGAGCAGGGATTCCTGTACAGTCATATTGCAAGGCCTGTGCTCTTTCTAAAACCATAGTTAATGTCTGCATAGTGCTTGACAATTTACAAAGCAAAGTATTTTCAAGGTCTTCATTTTAGAGCTATCATCCTATTTCATAGATGAAGAGAAAGGTTCATTTGTGAAGTTACAACATCTGTTCAAGGTCACAAAGCTAATGGTAAGTTGCAGAAACCGTAATTTTGAAATCAACTGCAGAACTGGTGGTATCAAGGCTCATTTCATTTATTCATTGCATGGTGCCAAGTACCAACCTAAATAATACTAGCTAACATTTATTGAATACTTAACATGTGTTCAATACATGAGTTATACACACTAAGTCCTTTAGTCCTCAAAAAACCTTTTTTTTTTTTGAGACGGAGTCTCGCTCTGTCACCCAGGCTGGAGTGCAGTGGCACGACTTGGCTCACTGCAACCTCTGTCTCCCAGATTCAAGCAATTCGCCTCCCTCAGCCTCCCGAGTAGCTGAGATTACAGGCATGCGCCACCACGCCCAGCTAATTTTGTATTTTTAGTAGAGACGGGGTTTCACCATATAGGCCAGAGTGGTCTCGAACTCCCAACCTTGTGATCTGCCCGCCTCAGCCTCTCAAAGTGCTGTGATTACAGGAGTGAGCTACCATGCCCGGCTTAAAAAACCTTTTTTTTTTTTTTTTTTTTTTTTTTTGAGGTTTACCTTTTCCATTTTACAGATGGGGAAATAGAGACTCAGGCAGATGAAATAACTCCCCAAGTCTATATACACAACAACAAAATGGCAATGCAAAGATGCCAGATGAATTAGTGTAAAATCCCAGGGTGGGAACCAGTCACCTGTTCCCAACCTCTGTCTAAACCACTTTTCCGAGGGCTTCAGTTTCTTTGCCACACGATCATGACTTTTTTTCTTTTCTTTTTTGAGACAGTCTTGCCTGTCACCCAGGCTGGAGTGCAATGGTGCAATCTCAGCTCACTGCAACCTCTGCCTCCCTGGTTCAAGCGATTCTTCCAACTCAGCCTCCCGAGTAGCTGGGATTACAGGTGTTCACCACCACGCCCAGCGAATTTTTTTTTGTACTTTTAGCAGAGACGGGTTTCGCCATGTTGGCCAAGCTGGTCTTGAACTCCTGGCCTCAGGTGATCCGCCTGCCTCGGCCTCCCAAAGTGCTGGGATTACAGGCATAAGCCACTGTGCCCGGCAGACCATTACTTGTTTTTCTAACCCCTGTGTGTGGTGGGCCTACATAGCTCCTGCTCTCAAGGAGCTAACGCTCTGTAAAATCAGCCAAGAGTACTGCCAGCTTGCCCCCACAGGGGCACTGGGAAGATTAATCAGCGAATGGTACTTGGAATGCTTCAGCAAAAGCACTGGATAAACTCAGAGCACTTATGCGTGAAACTCACTGCTAGGGGTGTTTCCTGCTGTAATAAGGCACCTGCAGCCCAGTTTCTGATCTGTTTGAAGTGTGGAGGGAGTAAGACCACGTTACAGCCTCTGTGGGAAGCCATTTGGATGTCAGGGGTGAGAGCATCTCTCTGCTGTTGGGGGGAGAGGGGGTAAGAGAATGTGTCAGTGGTGTCATGGTTTAGGACCTTTCTGTCTCAGAGGCAGATATTTCACAAGGGGTTCCAGCTTATTCTGAGGACACCAGTTATTGACTGAAGTCAGAAACGAATATCATGATTATTTGGGCTTCAGAGGCAAACAAACCTGGGCTGAATCCTGTTTCTGTCATTTCGTCTCTCTGAGCCTTTGGTTCCTTTTTTCTTTCTTTCTTTCTTTTTTTTTTTTGACAGCATCTCACTCTGTTGCCCAGGCTGGAGTGCAGTGGCATGATCTCAGCTCGGCTCACTGCAATCTCCGCCTCCCAGGTTCAAGTGATTCTCTTGCCTCAGCCTCCTAAGTAGCTGGGTTTACAGGCGCACGCCACCACGCCTGGCTAATTTTTGTATTTTTAGTGGAAACGAGGTTTCACCATGTTGGTCAGGCTGTTCTCGAACTCCTGACCTCGTGATCCACCTGCCTTGGCCTCCCAAAGTGCTGGGATACAGGCATGAGCCACTGCAGCTGGCCTTCTTTTTCTGAGACAGAGTCTGGCTCCGTTGCCCAGGCTGGAATGCAGTGTCTCGATCTCGGTTCACCACAACCTCTGCCTCCCAAGTTCAAGTGATTCTCCTGCCTCAACCTCCCACGTAGCTGGGACTACAGGCGCATGCCACCATTTCCGGCTAATTTTTGTATTTTTAGTAGAGATGGGTTTTCACTGTGTTGGTCAGGCTGGTCTCAAACTCCTGACCTCGTGATCCGCCTGCCTTGGCCTCCCAAAGTGCTGGGATTACAGGTGTAAGCCACCATGCCTGACCGATTCTCTTTTTTAATGGGGGTAATAGTACCTTCGTAATAGGGTCATTTTGAATCATAAACTTGATAATAGATTTTATTTTATTATTTATTTATTTTGAGATGGAGTTTTGCTCTTGTTGCCCAGGCTAGAGTGAAGTGGCGTGATCTCACCTCACTGCAACCTCCGCCTTCTGGGTTCAAGTGATTCTCCTGCCTCAGCCTCCTGGGTACCTGGGATTATAGACGCCTACCACCACCCTGGGCTAATTTTTGTATTTTTAGTAGAGATGGGGTTTCACCATGTTGGCCAGGCTGGTCTCAAACTCCTGACCTCAGGTGATCCACCTGCCTTGGCCTCCCAAAGTGTTGGGATTACAGGCATGAGCCACTGTGCTGGGCCTTGATAACATTCGAAAACATTTCAGTCAGGACTTGGAAAAGAGTAGATGCTTAATAAAAGGTAACAATGGCTGGGTGTAGTGGTTCATGCCTATAATCCCAACACTTTGGGAGGCCAAGGTGGGAATATTGCTTGAACCCAGGAGTTCAAGACCAGCCTAGGCAACATGGCAAGACCTCCATCTCTACAAAAATAAAAAAATAATTAGCTGGGCATGGTGGCATAGGCCCATGGTCCCACCTACTTGGGAGGCTGAGGTGGGAGGATTGCTTGAGCCTAGGAGGTTGAGGCTGCAGTAAGCCATGTTTGCACTATTGCATTCCCTCCTGGGTGACAAAGTGAGACCCTGTCTTAAAAAAAAAAAAAAGGCTGGGTGCAGTGGCTTACACCTGTAATCCCAGCACTTTTGGAGGCTGAGCAGGCGGATCACAAGGTCAGGAGATTGAGACCATCCTGGCTAACACGGTAAAACCCCGTCTCTACTAAAAATACAAAAAATTAGCCGGGTGTGGTGGCGGGCGCCTGTAGTCCCAGCCACTTGGGAGGCTGAGGCAGGAGAATGGTGTAAACCCAGGAGGTGGAGCTTGCAGTGAGCCGAGATCACACTACTGCATTCCAGCCTGGGTGACAGAGTGAGATTCTGTCTCAAAAAAAAAAAAAAAGGGGGTAAACGTAACTGTTATTGGGACCATTATTCTTATCCTTATGTTGTTAATGTTGTTATTACACTATTTTATTTCAGGGCCAGAAGGAGAGCTAGGTGGAGGGGAGTGTCATTCACTTGGTCAAACAATCTACTAGATGAAAACAAACAAGCAAACAATCTGCTAGACTGCCCCAAATAGATCCATCTAAGCGGGGGAGAGTCTGAAAACAGGCAATTACAGTATTATGTTAAGTGCTATGGTAGAGGATTGCACAAGGTGTTTTGCAACTTTATCGGAAGAATCAATAACTCATAGACGCAGCAAAAGTTTTGCAGAGGAGGTAGCTCTTTGTTTCAAATCAGTCTGTGTTTCCAGGAAGTAGAAAATACTGCTTGCTGGAGGCAGACAGAATGCAAGTGAGCCCAGTCTGTGCTCCTCACCCAGGGGGTGATCTGCAGCCCCTCTTGCTCCTCAAGGCCTCTCTCAACTCCCACACAGCCCTGCTAACCAGCTTTGCCCTAGAATACCCCCTCCTGGGCCACCTGCTGGTGGTGAACATCCTGGACTCTGCTGTGTGGCTTGATGCGGCTGAGTCATAAGACCTTTCATTTTACTGCTAAGCTCTAATGGAAGCCTTCTGGTCAGTAGCAATGCCCCAAGTCTACCTTGTGGGGAAGGTCTAATGATGACAGATTACTGCTTCTCCCCGCAGGGCTGGATGAGCATGGATGTGGTGGTGAGGTAGGGGAGAAACACCCACGGGGGCATCTTCATTTCTTCCTAGATAGGAGCCAGTTCTGGGCAGGCAAGACTTCCCAGGAGTGGACAGAAAGAACAGACCCTCCCCAACCCGCAATTCTCAGGGGGAGACATCTCCCTTCCTCCTAAGCCAGCCCCCAATGCCGCACTTTGCCTGTCATCTGGCCGTGGCCCAAACCAGCCTCCCAGCTCGCTAGTGACCACATTTTCCAAACCAAAACTCAGGACGCATGATCTGGCAAAGAATTTCTGGCTAGCTTCCAAATGCAAGAGGCAAAAACCTTTCCACTTGAGAATCTCTATGATAATCTGTGTCGTTAAAGGTGACATTAAGTCGGAAACCTTGAAATTCAGGGTCTCCTCTTTCTCAAGCGTTTTGTTTCCCCTTTTTTTTTTTTTTTTTTTTTTGAGACGGAGTCCCGCTCTGTCGCCCAGGTTGGAGTGCAGTGGCGTGACCTTTCCTCACTGCAACCTCCACCTCCTGGGTTCAAGCGATTCTCCTGCCTCAACCTCCCGAGTAGCTGGGATTACAGGCGCGCACCACCATGCCCGGCTAATTTTGTATTTTTGGTAGAGACAGGGTTCCACTATGTTGGCCAGGCTTGTCTCGAACTCCTGACCTAGTGATCCGCCCGCCTCGGCCTCCCAAAGTGCTGGGATTACAGGCATGAGCCACCGCGCCCGGCCTTTCTCAAGCGTTTTCATACGTTATTATCGATCGTGAAAGCGCCCATGAGGTTGCTGATTATTATTTCCACTTTATAGTTGATAATACTTGGAGAGAGGGAATCACTTGCCCAAGATCCTACATCCTGAAAGTCTGAATTTTGGCTTGTCAGGGACAGTTCTTAGGATGTGTGTGTGTCTTGTGGGCAGAGCCGGGGGTGGCGTATTAATATCCTCCACGAAGATGCACACGCCATTTATTTGGGGCCTCAAGACGGGCAGCCAAGAACTGAGCTGCCCAGGTTCCCACTTCTGAGTTGGAAATCCCCAAGCACAGGACTTGGTGGCCACCCTGTCCCATCAGGATCTGACCCCAGGCCTGACGGCCTAGGAGCGAGAAAGAACCCTTTGACCTTGCGGGTCACACCTGGGCTGCAGGCCGTCTACCCAGCCCAGGTGCGGATGGGCGGGGCGTAGCGTGGGCGAACGACTCCCCAGGCCACGTTCTGCCTTTCCCTCCCCGGTCACATGGACTCGCCTTCCGTAGCCGGGAGTGCGGAGCAGAACGAACCACCAGGAGGAGGAGCGGGGGAGGCGCCCAGGGCAGTGGGTCAGAGCCCCGCGGGGCAGGTGGGCGGGCCCAACCGCCCGCGAGCCGGCCGGCCAGCCAGTCAGCGAACGCGGAGGGCGGGTCAGCTGCCCATTGAGCCGCGCCCCGCAGCGCCCCCTGAGGGGCGGCGGCGGGAGCTGGTTCCGGCTGCGCGCGCAGCGGTGGTGGCGGCGGCGCGATCGGCTGTGCTGTAACCGTCGTCCGTCCGGGAGCGGCTGGAGCGGCAGCGGCGGCCGGGCACGGCGCGAGGCGACGCCACAGGGCAGCGGCGGCAGCGGAGGCAGCGGCGGCAGCAGGAGACGCAGCGGTGACCGCAGCAGCAGCAGCAAGACGGACTCGTGGAGACGCGCCGCCGCCGCCGCCGCCGGGCCGGGCCGGGTGTCGCGCGCCGAGGCTGGGGGGGAGTCGTCGCCGCCGCCGCCACCGCTACCGCCGCCGCCGCCGCCGCCGAGGTGACTGAGGAGAGAGGCGCCTCCTCGCTCCCGCCGCCGCCGGACTTCAATGCCCAGTCCCCAGCTCGCCAGCGTGAGTGCGCCCCTCCCGGGCGGCCCCCGCGCCGGCGCCGGGGGCCTCGGGGAAGGGGAGGGCGGGAGGCGCCGCAGCCATTAGTACAGGCCGGAGACACGTCCCCGGAAGGAGGGCTGGGCCGGGGCGGGGGAGCGAGGGTGGGTGAGCGAGGGGCGGGCTCGTGTGTGTGGAAGGGGGAGAGCTGTGCGAGCGTGGGGGAGAGTGTGAGTTGGTGAAGGGAGGGCGTGTGAGTGGGGGACAGGGCTGAGTGTGCGAGGAGGTGGGGGGAGTGGGAGCGGGTCGGGGGGCAGTGTCGATGTTGGGGGAGTGTGGGTGCAGGCGGGGGAGGGTATGGGTGTGCGGGGAGCGTGTGGGCATGAGGGGTGGGGGTACATGAGTGAAGTGGGGGAGGAGAGAGTTGAGAGTATGGTAGAGAGCGGGTGAGTGTAGGGGGAGAACATGGTGTGTGTCGGTGAGAAGGTGCGTGGCAGAGGCGGGAGTGTGGCAGGGTGTGCCGGCGTGTGTCCAGTGTGTGAGCAGGCATCCTGGAGGCCCTTCCTCTTCGTCTTTGTGTGTGGCGATAGTGAACCGTGGTGTGTTGGGTTAGGGAGTTCTTTCCGGGAGCATCTTGTCCCTGGGTGCTCAGGTTCAAGTATGAGGAAAGGGGGTATAAGTCTCTTCTAGTGGCACTATGATCTTCTGGCTCTGGGATTTTAATTTTTTTCCCCCCAGAAAAGATGTGATGTGTTTTTTTTGTTGTTGTTCTATACGTTTTTTTTCTCCCACGTTTCATAACTTCAAAGTAAATTTTCAAATTTGTCAAGGATGCCATCCTATCCTAGTCTGGGGTCCCTGAGAGCTAACGAAAAGAAGTTTGTCTGTTGCCCAAGATCCTACACTCTGGCCTGTAGAGTGTTCAGGAGCATAAACTTTTGTAAAGTACTGCTAGTTTTTCAGGTGAAGAGTATTTTATTGTTAGGTAAATTAAACTGTAGGCTAGTTTATTATTTCCTGGAATTTGTCAAGAAATTAGCAGTGACCTGCAGTTCTAGTGTCACTGTAGGCATTCAGCAAATGTTTGTCTGGAGTCACCAAACTACAACCACTGCTGAGTTGAAATATGGTACGTGCTGTCATGCTCTGTAACAGAATAGTTTCAGAGGGAAGTGAGTGAAGTTATGCCTTGCCGAATGTGCAAAAGGGAATTAAGGATGCAGAATGACACATTATCAGGGCTTCAGAATCACTTGCCAGGACACCATTGTATTGGTGAAGATAGTGAGAAGTTGTTTGCTGGTATTCTGATCTTGGCATTTTTAAGTTTCATAATGAATGGACTAATTATTGTCATGGACTTTTCCCATTCTTGAGTTGTAAAAGTAGGGATTCTTGATGAAGAGTAGTACCTCGATAGGGATTTTACACTTTGATATAATATTAAAAATGATGTTATCTTAAAAAAATTGTCTCTTAGAAGTTGGTAGTCTTGCAGTATAAGCAAAAAGTAGTATGGTCCTTTTGTTGTTGTTGGTTTTTTTTGAGATGGAGTCTCGCTCTGTTGCCCAGGCTTCCCAGGTTCAAGTAATCTCCCGCCTCAGCCTCCCAAGTAGCTGAGAATACAAGTGTGCGCCACTACACCCAGCTAATTTTCATAGTTTTAGTAGAGACGGGGTTTCACCTTGTTGGCCAGGCTGGTCTCGAACTCCTGACCGCCACTGATTCACCTGCCTTGGCCTCCCAAAGTGCTGGGATTAACAGGCGCGAGGGTGGTCCTTTTGATCGTGAACATAATAAAATTACAGGCAAAATCATTGATGTGTAATTAAAAGTTCGAAATTATATTTTTTGGCTGGGCGAGGTGGCTCACGCCTGTAATCCTAGCACTTTGGGAGGCTGAGGCAGGAGGATCGATTGAGCTCAGGAGTTCAAGACCAGCCTGGGCAACGTGGTGACTCCATTTCTACAGAAAATACAAAAGTTAGGCATGGTAGTATGTGCCTGTAGTTCCAGCTATCCTGGAGGCTGAGGCGAGAGGAACTTGTGAGTTCAGGAAGTCAAGGCTGTGGTGAGCCAGTGAGACCCTCTCTCAAAAAAATAAGAAAGAAATAGTAAATAGTATTGTTACTATTCAGTGAGGGAAGGAATTAATTAGTGTTAATTGCCTACTGTGCTACAGGTGCTTTTTATATTCATTTAATTCTCACAACTACAAGAAAGGTGGTATCTTCATTTGCATCCATTTGGCTTATTTTGAACCACTTCTGTTTGCCTGGCACTAGGGATACAGCGATGAGCTCCCATGGATTTACAGTGGTGAGAAGAAGAGATACAGAAACTCAAAAGGTTAAGTAACTTGTCCCAGGTCACACAGATAATAAGAATTAGTGCTGGATTAAAAATCCAGGTCTTTGACTCCAAAGCTGTTGATTTTTCCAATACATCATACTGCTGTCTCAATAGCTCGTCTTACATTGAGGTTTCTCATCCACATGATGACCTAGCAGCTTGTACTTAGGAGAGCTGTTGAAACTAATAGAGAATGCTGGAGGCAAGGGGATCATTTAGGAGATGCTGACTGGAGGCTCTTTGGGGCCTAAGCTAGGCTTTTATGTGGGAGGAGATGCTGCCTTGAAACTCTCTTGGTGCCCCGGGTGTGTGCTTTGAGACAGTTTTTATGAGGCACCTGGGATATGTCTGCGTGAGGGAAGTCTGATTAAAGAAATGCAACAGCCTTTTATGTTTTATTTTTTGGAAAAAAGAGAATATATTTATTGGGGCCAAGAGTGAACTAGAGCTTAACCACTGTATGAAAGTTTCTCTGTTGAGCTGTGTAGGACACTTAAATCAGAAGAAGTGAGAATATACATGTGAAAGCATTTTGTTAATTATAAATTGAACTTTAGATTCGAAGTATTATTGCCACTAAGATCTTTCTACTAAGGCAACAGATTTTGTAGCTGGAAAAGGCTGGCATTTTCGAACACCTTTATAGATGAGAAATAGTTTCGAACTGCTGAATGGGGTATTTTCTGACTCAGAACAGCCAAAGTCAGGCCACTCCCTCTGTGAGTCAGTCAAGTAATATTTAATTTGAACAAACCAAATTTATAGGCAGAAACCATTTACAACATCATTGAACTTTGTAGCACTAGGAAGAGTAAATGTTTGAATACTTTTGTGTGTAGCTTTGAAAAAACATAGTATGAGAGCCCCATATATAGTTGACTTGAAAAAAATTTCAAACAAGGTAAATTGGATTTATCTTTCTTAAGAATTAACTTTTTATTCATTTCGTCCGATAAAGGTAGTATTTCCTTATGCAGTAATTAAGGAACACTTTACAATTTTCAGACACAAAGTTGAAATTTAGTAGGGATTTATTTTACAGGATTTGAATATACTTTTTCCTTTTTGTTGTAATGTGGGGGTTGGTAACCAGTGAAGCCTAGAAAACTAATGTATTTACAAACAAGATGCAGAGGGAGCAGGTGCATACGTTTTTAGCTGTTGCTCTTGGTCTTGGAAGAATGAAGCTTAAGTTTTTGTGAAACTAAGTTTGGTTAATTTATTTGGGTGCTAGTCCATCAGCTATATTTGTTGAATAGAAGATGGAATCTCGTTTTAACATGGTGGACTTAGTTATGTTTATTGAATAGGGTGATGGTAGAGATCTTGGGGTACTGGTAAAGTTCAGTATTATACTTTTAGGGTTTAGATTTCCACGTTCCTTTCTTATGCCAAATCATGTATTGTCTCATTTAAAATTCAATAATCCTGTAAGTAGTATTCTTTTAGCTTTACAGATAAGGATATTTATTTATAGATTGATTGTTGTTGTTGTTTTTTTTCAGAGTCTTACTCTGTTGCCCAGGCTGGAGTGCAGTGGTGCGACCTCAGCTCACTGCAGCCTTCACCTCCTAGGTTCAAACGATTGTCCTGCTTCAGCTGGGATTATAGGTGTGCGCCACCATGCCTCGCTAATTTTTGTATTTTTAGTAGAGACAGTTTTGCTATGTTACCCAGGCTGGTCTTGAACCCCTGAGCTCAGGCGCGAGCTGCTCGCCTTGGCCTCCCAAAGTACTGAGTTTTGATTATTAAATCCCAGGTTTTAGAATCTAGGTTAAAGATTATCAATAGAGAGCAGCGAATAATTTTTTTTTTTTCCCCTTTTAGGGGCTTAAAGTTCTTAAATCTCTGTTGAACAATGGATGCCACCAGTTATAATTACTTTGGGAGATGGTGATTTGAGTCTCTTAATCTGTGAAATATTAGAAAAGTCTTGGCTAGGCACAGTGGCTCATTTTGGGAGGCAGACACAGGAGGATCACTTGAGGCCAGGAGTTCGAGAGCAGCCTGGGCAACATAGAGACACCATCTCTACAAAAAATACAAAAACTAGCCAGGCATAGTGGCATGAGCCTGTAGTTCCAGCTACTTGGGAGGCTAAAGTTGAAAGGATCACTGGAGCCTGGGAGGTCAAGGCTGAAGTGAGCCGAGATTGTACCACTGTAGTCTAGCCTGGGAGACAGAGGGAGACCCTGTCTCAAAAAAAAGAAAAAATCTTTTCGCCATTTTCATCTTTTGGACTATTACTACGTATAGAGGTGTTAGCTTTATCTCATTATCCTTTATTGGCTGAATTCTATTCTATGGGCTCATTCTGTGGGCTCCCTTGACTCCCTGGCCACTGTCTTAGCACTTGAAGCCTTTTAGGTTGTTTAGTGTAAAGATGAGGTACCTATTGTGTGAAAATCTTTTTGCTCTTTGGAGTGGTAGAGGTCTAGGCTCAACCAGAAACTGTCACTACCCTAGCACCTCCATGAAAGAAGCTGCACAGCAATGCTGTCTGTCTGCTTTCCACGATTCCCCGTTGTGGAGTTACCAGGACTCAGGTGAGAGAATGACTCCTTTCCTGCACTGTTTGTTCAGTCAGTGTAGATTTATAGGACTCCGAAATCTTTCCCAGAAAAATGACTGTGAGGAGTTGACAGATTATACGGATATATATATATATTTTTTTACTTTTTTTTGAAACGGAGTCTTGCTCAGTCGCCCAGGCTGGAGTGAGGTGGTGCGATCTCGGCTCACTGCAAGCTCCGCCTCCTGGGTTCATGCCATTCTCCTGCCTCAGCCTCCCGAGTAGCTGGAACTACAGGTGCCCGCCACTACGCCTGGCTAGTTTTTTTGTATTTTTAGTAGAGACGGGGTTTCACCATGTTAACCAGGAAGGTCTCGATCTCCTGACCTTGTGATCTGCCTGTCTCGGCCTCCCAGAGTACTGGGATTACAGGCATGAGCCACTATACGGATATTTTTATGTGACTTGAATATAGATGGTTTTTGTTTGCCTATACTGATTTTCTTGCCCACATGTTACATTAACACAGCATCCACTTCATTTTAAGTGGCCTAGACACTAAATTTCATCATTTGAATATAAATTTACATTACACAATGTTGGCTTTTTAAATTGTTGAGAAGTTTAAGATTAGGCTTTTTCATGACCCTTTTTTTTGCTAGTTGAGCCTGGTTTGAAAAAATATTTTGAACATTAGAACAGTCTTTACCTTTAGAGAAGTGGTGTATTTAATTTCTCTCATAGTATTTTTTGTTTGAAATTTTATTCTTCTCAAAACTTTAATTCTTTTGGCATAAAATATACACATGATATTTTTGTTTTAGCAGATCAGATAAATTACTTTATATTTTTATTTCTGCAGTGGTCAGATATGTTGGCTGTTAACTAAATGTATTGTTTGACAGGAATTCAGATTCACAATCAGGTCTGTTTTCTTCCAGTTGTCCTTTAGTTTTTGTTTAAATTTGACCA
Organism: Chlorocebus sabaeus; assembly: GCF_047675955.1. Taxonomy (NCBI): domain Eukaryota; kingdom Metazoa; phylum Chordata; class Mammalia; order Primates; family Cercopithecidae; genus Chlorocebus; species Chlorocebus sabaeus. The sequence continues at coordinate 105,170,181 of NC_132923.1, forward strand.
TCTTTTTATTTTCCCCACTGTTTTACAGGAAACATTCACTAGGTTGTATCACCACACTATTTGTAAATTGGATTTATGTACACATATTTATATTTGTTTTTAATAGCAGAACAAATAGTTGTGTATTGTATTTTCCATTATTGGTGAAAAGCCTTTCATTAGGGAACGGAGAGACTGGTTAGTGCAGAAGGATATGAGTCACCAGCAGGATTTGTCAGCAACTAGAGAAGGATATGATGGAGAAACAATAGATTCTAGTGACATTATTTTCATTCCACATGTGTGGTTACAAACAAGTTTCCTTTTGGTGATTAGTTTAAGTTATGCAAATTTGGTCTTTCTGGGTGAAAAGTACTTTAAATATAAGTCACAGACTGTATTCTCATTTTTTGTTTTTAGATGGGGGTCTTCATTTGGAGGTCATCAACGGGTAGAATTTAGTTAAACTCATTATCTGTTGACTACGATTTAGTTAGTTGAATATTTTTGTTAAGCTTTTTGGTGATTATGGAGCTGCTTGCTCAGTAGATCAGAGGAGGCCCATAAATACGGCAATATTTGCTCTCTGTCTCAGTGAGCAATGAGTTGCTTTTTTTACCACTATTCTGCTTTTAAATTCCTAAGAGCTTTTATTGCTTTTGAATTGGTCTGAAATTCTCAGCCTGGTCAAGGCTTCTCCAGAGTTATCTAACCAAAGACTAAGCCCTTTCTCATGTCACACTACCATGGTTCTTCACTGTTCTTACCAGTTTTCTATTATAAAAGTTTTACCTTTCTTCAGAACCCTTAATCCTATTCCATTCTTCTCACGCTTACTTTGTATCTTTAAAATATATGGTGTTAATATGAAAACTTAATACCAATCAAGCATTTTTCACCCACGTTGATTCTTCTAGGAGCTTGATCCTGGATAGTGTTTGTATGATGTACACACGTCTCTGCAAATGCTTGTTCGAAGATTATACCAAAATGAAGCTGTGCTGCATTTTGGTATAATTCAGAGGTGACATATTGTCCCTCGTCTCAGTAAACATTTGGAGGAAGAGGACGAGAAAGATTGAATTTTACATTCTTTAATTAGAAAAGGAAGGTGAATCCATGTTGAACTAAGCTAGTGAGTAAAGAATAACTCCTTGACATGGCATTATAGAGTTATTTCACCATTTTTATTTCACGTTAATATGTAGTATGAAATATTTACTTTCACTGTGTGGTTTTTAAAGATCGTAATGTTACTGTGTTTTGTGAAAGTATGCCATTGTTGGACAATTAGTGGATAGACAGTACATTTTAAAAGGCCACTAGCAGCTTCAAATAGAATGATTCGGATTCTTGACTGTTTATCTTGTATTATACCCAGTACACAAACGTATGTCTGTGAACTACAATGTAATTTATAAAAAGCAAGTTTAGGAGAGGAAGTGAAGTGTAACTTACCCAGTTATAGGGGAAACTTGGACCAGAGTGCCTGAGCAGCAGAAACATTTCTGGGGCTCAAACAAAATAATTTATGCTGACAAGATGTATTTTGGGATGTTTTTATTCTGTGTCTTGTCCATAGAGAGTTTCCCTCCCTCTCTTTGGGGGTTAATGCTGGAACAGGACCTTTAAATATGCCCAGTACATTTGACAAAATGGGGAAATGAAAAGAGTTAAGTTGACCCATAGACTACTAAGTTCTGAGATATACTATATTTGAAATAATGTGAGCAGTAGCCTGAAAGTTTTTACTTTGCATGCTACTCCTGTGCTGTAGGTTATTTTGAAAGGTGATTCAAATAACCTTTCCCAAGTATCTATTTTGCAACCTCAGGGAACTTGGCAGCTGTTACAGTCATTCTGACTGCCCTGATATAGCTCAGAAAACATTTCAATGTGGTGTTGACAGGCTGAATCCAGGTGTTTTTTTGGATTTTTACTACTGAATTTGCTTTATTACAATTGAAGTTCAGAATCTTAAATTATTAATGAAATTATTGATTCAGTGGTTCTTGGGTTAATGTATGTATAGTGATGTTGGAAACTAAATTAAAATGATTAAGACTTAAGTTGTTCTCTGGGAAAATTAGCCTTTTGAGATTAAAGAAAGAAGGATGGGAGGAGGAAAGAAAACAAATGTTAGGATTTAACTTTTTGGGGAAGCAACTGAATTGGAGATAGTTCCTATCCTTAAGAAGGTTACCAAAGTTATTTAGGAAAAGAATGTGTTTAAACTTTATATTAAAGGGGCTTGGGAGCCTTAAAATGCACATAAAGTCTTTAAACATAAACCCCGTAGAAAAGATAGCCATGATACTTTTATCACAAAAGTATTGATGAATAGAATCCATTTAGTAGAACTATTTAATGTAATTTTTAAAAGATTAACTGAAAACAATTAGATTAATACTCAATATTAGGATTGTGCTGTTAGGGTTTTTAAATGTTATTACCAGTGCTATTCAAATACTTTTTAAAGAGAAAGTCAGCGTTGGCCATAGTGGTGGTAACCTGCATTTAAATTTTATTTATGAAAGGAAAAATACCATTTTGGGACAAGAGATTTGTTTTGAGAATTGCAAATCTTTAGGGGAAAAATGGAGTACAAAACTGTAAAGTAAATATTTTTAAGTGTGGCCTGAAAATATTTAATGCAATTTTTGTCTTTTAGTTATTTGTAGAGGTAAAGATTACTAGAAAAGTACAACTGTTAATCACCAGGGTACATGCGCATCTAAAAACCACTCCCTTTTCATTTTAGTGGGAACAGGGCCCACAGGACTTCAGTGAATAACTGTCACTGTTCTCAGAAGCAGGTGCGATTGTTGACTAATTGCTTCCCTTATCTTTCTGAGTGGCTGGCCATGTATCTTCTACTGGTTTTGAAATGTTAAGACATTTTCCCACCATCAAGGTCATGATTTCTTTTTATAGAACTGATTATTGATTTCTGTACTGGAACTTGAGTCTCGAGTTCCCTTCTTAAATGAGGAAGTGGAAAAGTGGGAATAACCAAGGGAGTAGCTGTGAAATTTTTTTTTTTCTTTTTGAGACGAAGTTTTGCTCTGTCACCCAGGCTGGAGTACAGTGGCGTGATCTTGGCTCACTGCAACCTCTGCCACCTGGATTCAAGCAATTCTTCTTTCTCAGCCTCCTGAGCTGGGACTACAGGCACCCGCACGCCTGGCTAATTTTTGTATTTTTAGTAGAGACAGGGTTTTGCCATGTTGGCTAGGCTCGTCTCGAACTCCTGACCTCAGGTGATCCACCCATCTTGGCCTTCCAAAGTGCTGGGATTACCGGCATGAGCCACCGCACCCGGCCAAAAAAATTTTTTTACCAGTAAAAAAGCATCTTGTTTTTGGCTTATTCACTGACATTTTGGATTCTAATTTGTGTGGAATTGAATTGATACCTCTTTATCAACTTCCTAGGACTGTAGTAGTTGTGAGTAGGGAGGGAAACTATTACTAATTTAAATCTAAATTTCAAGAAGCTAGATTATTCAATTTTAGTTTGGTAAATGGAACAGTAGAGGGACAAACAAAGGTAGGTAGCGCAGAGGATAGATAGAACTGTTGTTCTGGCAGAGTGCGGTGGCTCACGCCTGTAATCCTAGCACTTTGGGATGCCCGAGGCCAGCGGATCACAAGGTCAAGAGGTCGAGACCAGCCTGACCAACATGGTGAAACCCTGTCTCTACTAAAAATACAAAAATTAGCCAGGTGTGGTGGTGCACACCTGTAATCCTAGCTACTCGGGAGGCTCAGGAGGCTGAGGCAGGAGAATTGCTTGAACTCCGGAGGCAGAGGTTGCAGTGAACCGAGATCTGACCACTGCACTCCAGCCTGGGCGACAGAGCGAAACTCCTGTCTCCAAAAAAAAAAAAAAAGATAGAACTGTTGTTCTGTCTACTTGATTTGGCAGTAGGTCGTAAGAGATTAATAAATTTTCAGTTTGAGACCAGTTAATCAGAAGATGAGTGTTTAATTAGTAGAGATTTTTTTTTTTAGTTTACAAGTTTTCAGACACTTTTTTTCCCCAAGTGGTCAAAATACAATAGGTACAGTAGCGTTTTACAGAGGAATTTCCCTACTACTATGATGGTTGAGAAGATTTTACATTCTATTGTCTGAGTAGTCTCTGAATGTTAAGTTAGACTCCACAAGTTCTGTAGTTACTCAGAGCCTTGACTGTTTTTCATAAACTCTATATCCAGTCTGTGGACAAATCCCACATAAAAGTATATCTTGAAACTGACCCCTTCATATCTTCCCTCCTGCTGTTACCCTGGTCTAGGCTACCATTATCTCTACTAGTCTCCTTGCTTCCACCCTTACAATTTTTGTAATGTCTCCACATAGCAGATATAGTGATCCTTTGTAAAACCTAAGTTGTCACTCTTTTTTTCCCTCCTTTTTCATCTTTTATGTTAGGGTCAGCGTGTACATGTGCAGGTTTGTCACATGGGTAAATTGAATGTCGCTCAGGTTGGTGTACAAATGATTTTGTCACCTCGTCACCAGCTAGCGAGCACAGTACCTGATAAGTAGTTTTTCAACCCCCACCCTCCTCTCACCTTCCACCCTCCACCCTCAAGTGGCCCCCCATGTCCGTTCCCCTCTTTGAGTCTATGTGTACTCAGTGTTTAGCTCCCACTTATAAGTGAGAACATGCGGTATTTGGTTTTCTATTCCTGCGTTAATTTGCTTAGGATAATGGCCTTCAGCTGCATCCATGTTGCTGCAAAGGACATGATTTCATTATTTTTTATGGCTTTGAGTTGTCACTCTTGAGTGAAACCCTTCATTGGCTTCATTTGGAGAGGCATCATTCTCTGAATAAAAGTCAAATGCTTTTAGTGGCCTATACGGCTCTCTTTTATTTCTCTGACTCTATTCATTCCATTGTCCTCTCTGTTCCAGTAGCATTGGTTCCCTTGTTCCTAGCATACTCTAAGCTTGTCCCCAACTCATAACCTTTGCAGCAGTTAATCCTCTGCCTAAAATGCTCCCCAAATACCTGTTTGGCTCACACACTCAGCTCTTGGATAAAAAGTCACTTTTTTCAGTGAGGCCTTTCCTGTTAGCCTTATTTAAAATTGGAACCCCCCTCCCTCTGGCACTGCTAATTCCCCTACTTCAAATTTTTCTACAGAGCAGTGACATTTTTATTTCTTTTTTTCTGCCCAGTGTAAGATCCATCCCGACAGAAATTTTTGTTTTGCTTACAGCTCTTGCACCTGTAAGAGTATGTGACCCATAGTACATGTTCTGTAAATATTTGAATTAATGAAAGAATTTGAGGAAAATGCCTAGCTCTTCAGGAGGATAAATTATTTCCTGTTGACAGATTAGATTTTTTATACTTATTTTAAGGGGAAATAAAAGTAGCTATTGACATGAAGGGAATTTGCTTTAGGAAAAAATTGTTGCAAGGTTCTAGTTGTATATTACATTATTAGGCTTTCATGTTGACTGATTGTAGAAACCAAGCTGACTCAAATTTGCATTACTTCCTGTAAAATTTCTGGTAAGAAAAGTAACATAGTAAATATATGCATACTGGTTTTTTTTTTAGACCTTTGCTTGTAGACTGTATTCCCTTAAATCTAGAATTCTTTTATTGTACCTTTATATTTTAATGTGCTGTTTTAATTTGGTGAATACTGGCATAGCCCACCAAATTAGAGGGTTTATTGTATCATTTAATTTGGAAATGTAAAGAGATGATTTCTTAGTAGAAATTTTGATGTGAGTGGATTGATAGGATATATATATATATTTTAAAATTTTTTGAAACAGAGTCTAGCTCTGTTGCCAGGCTGGAAGTACAGTGGCGCAATCTCAGCTCACTGCAACCTCTGCCTCCCGGGTTCAAGCGATTCTCCTGCCTCAGCCTCCTGAGTAGCTGGGATTACAGGCACGCGCCGCCACGCCCAGCTAATTTTTGTATTTTTAGTAGAGATGGGCCAGGATGGCCTCGATCTCCTGACCTTGTGATCCGCCCACCTCGGCCTGCCTGAAGTGTTGGGATTATAGGCATGAGCCACTGTGCCCGGCTGATTGATAGGAATTTTAAAAGGATGCCCAGTAAGATTGGATTAAATTAAATGAGACTGCTTTTATAAAATTCCCTTATACCTCTAAATTCACCTTTTTTTTTTTTGAGGTGGAGTCTCACTCTGTCACCCAGGCTTGAGTGCAGTGGCATGATCTCGGCTTACTGCAAGCTCCGCCTACCGGGTTCCCGCGGTTCTCTTGCCGCAGCCTCTCAAGTAGCTGGGACCACAGGCACCTGCCACCACACCCGGCTAATTTTTTTAAAAAAATTTTTAGTAGAGACAGAGTTTCACCGGTTTAGCCAGGATGGTCTCAATCTGACCGTGTTCGTGATCCGCCCGCCTCGGCCTCCCAAAGTGCTGAGATTATAGTCGTGAACCACTGCACCTGGCCTCTAAATTCACTTTATTTGTAGTTAGAATTACAGTTGGCCAAGGCAGGACATGAATTTTACTCATTTAGCCTCTTTAACAGGGAAGAAAACACTTTATGGAATTGTGTGGGTACAGACCTGCCTGGGACAGAGGACTAGCCCTCTGGAACCTCTTTCTAATCCTATGATTATAGAACTTTTTTTTTTTTTTGAGACGGAGTCTCACTCTGTCGCCCAGGCTGGAGTGCAGTGGCGTGATCTCAGCTAACTGCAAACTCCGCCTCCCGGGTTTAGGCCATTCTCCTGCCTGAGCCTCCTGAAGTTCTAGGGTACATGTGCACAATGTGCAGGTTTGTTACATATGTGTAGATGTGCCATGTTGGTGTGCTGCACCCATTAACGTTACATTAGGTATAGCTCCTAATATTATCCTTCCTCCCTCCCCCCACCCCACAGCAGGCCCCAGTGTGTGATGTTCCCCTTCCTGTGTCCAAGTGTTCTCATTGTTCAGTTCCCACCTATGAATGAGAACATGCGGTGTTTGGTTTTTTGTCCTTGCGATATGTTTGCTGAGAATGATGGTTTCCAGCTTCATCCATGTCCCTACGAAGGACATGAAACTCATCCTTTTTTATGGCTGCATAGTGTTCCATGGTGTACATGTGCCACATTTTCTTAATCCAGTCTATCATTGATCTACATGTGGTTCGGTTACGAGTCTTTGCTATTGTGAATAGTGCCGCAGTAAACATCCGTGTGCGTGTGTCTTTATAGCAGCATGATTATAATCCTTTGGGATGGTGGGTCAAATGGTATTTCTAGTTCTAGATCCTTGATATAGAACTATTTAAGAACGTACTTTGATTGTAAATCATTATAGGGTTCTTATCACCCTAGAATTTTTTTTTTAAAGGTAATACCATATGTACATGGGAAAAGTTAAAAAAATTCAAAAAGTATACGTTAGGATGTAGTAAATCATGCTCTTGACTTCCAGCCTCCAGTCCTGTGTTCCTGGCCCTGCCCCAACCCCAGGAAACCACTGTTACCTCTTGTCTTTGTAATCTTCCAGATATCCCGTGCGTATGAATGCATACAGTACTCACAAATATTTCTAAACACACTGTTCATACTGTCATGTACCATGCTCTTTTTACTTGTGTCTTTTAGCTGTCATTGCATATCAGTTCATACAGATGTTTTATTTTTAACCTCTGGATAGTTTTTTCTTTCTTTTTTATCCCTTACCTCCCTCCTTTTTTAATTTAAAAGGACTTCACTGTCACAGACTATCCTTTCTCATCCTTTATTGAAGTTATATTCTTTTGTTAAAAGTGGAAATGTTGCCTAGGAAATGGAAATGTCCCAAATTCAGCATTTTAAAAGTTAGGTTTTGGCTGGGCGCGGTGGCTCAAGCCTGTAATCCCAGCACTTTGGGAGGCCGAGACGGGCGGATCATGAGGTCAGGAGATCGAGACCATCCTGGCTAACATGGTGAAACCCTGTCTCTACTAAAAATACAAAAAACTAGCCACGTGAGGTGGTGGTTGGGAGGCTGAGGCAGGAGAATGGCGTAAACAGGGGAGGCAGAGCTTGCAGTGAGCCGAGATCCGGCCACTGCACTCCAGCCTGGGCGACAGAACGAGACTCTGCCTCAAAAAAAAAAAAAAAGGTTGGTTTTATGATAAAATTAAATGGTAGAGAGAATATTTGGGTGTATATTTGAATTTACCACTGTTATATGTCAAGTAAACTAGCCTCTTTCATCACTTGGTAAGTTTAAACAATAACTTATTTAAGTAGACAGAGCAGAGTTGATGCCAGAGAGACAACTTCAGGAGAATTTTCCTGTGTGGTGTACATGCGCAGAATTTATGTTAAAATATAGGGTTCTGCAACTTTTGAGTACTTTCTAGCTGTGATAGGTTATGATTTTTTACACACTGCTTTGCATTCTTAAGTGTGTCACAGGAATTAACATTAGTTTATCTGAATTGGCAGGTGCAAAAATGTAACTGTTGATGTGTAGTTGAACTCTTGATGGAGGGGGAGGGAACGGAAGCTTGTTTTTATCATGTATCTGTTAACAGTGCTAGAACATACTGTTTCTTTTGGCAGAAATTCCTTTGCTGGGTTCTCAGTATTAAGAATTGAAAATCTAATAATGAATTATCTTTATTCCTGGAAATGGTCTTTCCAAAATGAAGTTGGGGGAGTAAGAGGGGATAAAGCTTGTTCTATTTGCTGAGCAGGCACACACTGGAGACTAGGTGGAAAACCTAATGCTGGAGTTGTAGCCTTTAAGCCTGGCTGTCACTACAGTGCAGGTCTTTCAGTGCCTTTACTCAGCTGACACACATTTGCAGTGATAACATCATTGAACCAAAGGGAATCGAATAGGTTAGAATTTCCTTGTGTTTTGCTCTGCATTGCATGCAACTATTGTTCTTTGAGTAGTTACTTTAATAAACTCCACCCACTCTCACACCTTATTTTAAGGTCACAGAGTTGGAGATGAACATCCAAGCAGGTATTTGGAAAAAAAATTATGCTTGTATGGAAGATTGCAACTTGAAAAATATGTGGGGCTAGACTCAGCGGCTCAGGAGGCCTGTAATCCCAGTGCTTTAGGAGGCCAAAGCTGGAGGATCGCTTGAGCCCAGGAGTTTGAGACCAGCCTGGGCAACATAGCAAGGCCCCCATCTCAACCACAACCTCAACCTCCCAGGTTCAAGCAATTCTCCTGCCTCAGCCTCCCGAGTAGCTGGGATTACAGTCACGCGCCACCACGCCTGGCTGATTTTGTATTTTTAGTAGAGACGGGGTTTCTCCATGTTGGCCAGGCTGGTCTTGAACTCCCGACCTCAGGTGATCTGCCTGCCTCAGCCTCCCAAAGTGCTGGGATTACAGGCATGAGCCGCCACACCTTGCTTGAGTCTCTGATTTTTTAAACTCCTGATAATACCCCTTTATCCAATTCTTCATAGATGGTAATAACTTATAATTGGTGACATTTCACATTGCTTTGGTCTTATAAAGAATGTATTTTGACTTCAGGCATTTGTGTTTACTGTGCCATCAGCCTCTAGTTCATTTTACTTATTCTTTTCTTCTCCAGGTTTTTCGTTGGAATATACGTTGCACATTTATGGCGATTCTGAGTGTGAGGGCAGACTTCTGCCAGGCTCAGCACAGCGTTTTCGCTGACAAGTGAGCTTGGAGGTTCTATGTGCCATAATTAACATTGCCTTGAAGACTCCTGGACACCGAGACTGGCCTCAGAAATAGTTGGCTTTCTTTTTTTTAATTGCAAACATATTTCTTTTAATGACTCCAGTAAAATTAAGCATCAAGTAAACAAGTGGAAAGTGACCTACACTTTTAACTTGTCTCACTAGTGCCTAAATGTAGTAAAGGCTGCTTAAGTTTTGTATGTAGTTGGATTTTTTGGAGTCCGAAGGTATCCATCTGCAGAAATTGAGGCCCAAATTGAATTTGGATTCAAGTGGATTCTAAATACTTTGCTTATCTTGAAGAGAGAAGCTTCATAAGGAATAAACAAGTTGAATAGAGAAAACACTGATTGATAATAGGCATTTTAGTGGTCTTTTTAATGTTTTCTGCTGTGAAACATTTCAAGATTTATTGATTTTTTTTTTCACTTTCCCCATCACACTCACACGCACGCTCACACTTTTTATTTGCCATAATGAACCGTCCAGCCCCTGTGGAGATCTCCTATGAGAACATGCGTTTTCTGATAACTCACAACCCTACCAATGCTACTCTCAACAAGTTCACAGAGGTAAGATTGTAGCGTGGTCTACTTTTTGGATTGATTTATAGGTAAAATCCCATTAAAAAATTCTCTTAGCACAAAGCCATTTATTTCTGTATTTGGAGTATGAATGGTCATCCTGCCAATCCTGGTTTGAATTGGGTTGGGTTAGTTACAGCAGATTTTTTCAAGAACATTTATGGAATTTGGGGACTGTAGAGGTATCTAGTAGTGTTTTTTTTCTGTGTCCTTTCTACATTTATTGACAAGTTTTTTTTGGTCAAACATTCAGTCATATAAATAACATTTTTTGAACACAGTATGCACCCAGCATTATAATAAACAGTGTTACACATTATGCAACAAGCAATGTTTGTGCTTAAGGTCACAAATACAAAAACCCTATCAGGTGTAGATACCATTATTATTTCCTTCTTACCAATGAGGAAACAGGTTCAGAGCCATTTAGTAATTTGCATAATGGCACATGGTATGGTGGAACTGCTGTACTTGCCTAGGTGTCTGACACTAAAAACCATTCTGTACGTACTTCAGATATTCTAACCACCTTTGATGAAAAGACACCACCAGACTACTTAGTTGTAATAATCGTATACAAGGGTCCAGAAACTTGGGGGAAGGAAAGGTGGTAGAGATAGTATTTTTATGTCAGATCCTTAATATTTTTTCTATTGGTAGGAGAAAAATCTCTTTGTACTTCTTTGAGCAAACATTTGAACATAAACTTTTTTTTTTTTTTTGAGGCAGAGTCTTGCTCTGTTGCCAGGCTGGAGTACAGTGGCGCAATCTCGGCTCACTGCAATTTCCGCCTCCTGGGTTCATGCCATTTGCCTGCCTCAGCCTCTCCCTAGTAGCTGAGACTGCAGGTGCCCACCACCATGCCCAGCTAATTTTTTGTATTTCTAGTAGAGATAGGGCTTCACCATGTTAGCCAGGATGGTCTTGATCTCCTGACGTTGTGATCTGCCGCCTCAGCCTCCCAAAGTACTGGGATTACAGGCGTGAACCACTGTGCCTGGTCTTTTTTTTTTTTGAGATGGAGTGCAGTGGCATGATCTTGGCTCACTGCAACCTGCGCCTCCCAGGTTTAAGCTATTCTCCTGCCTCAGCCTCCCAAGTAGCTGGGACTACAGGCACGCGCCACCACACCCAGCTAATTTTTGTATTTTTAATAGAAACGGAGTTTCACCATGTTGGCCAGGATGGTCTTGATCGTTGACGTCGTGATCCGCACGCCTCGGCCTTCCAAAATGCTGGGATTACACCGCGTCTGGCCAGAACATAAGCTTTTTCATCATTCTTGGGTTGTTGAGTTTAAATGATTTCTCTTGCTGTATTTATGGAGTAGACTTAGAAAGGTGGGTGAACTCCTAGTGATTCTCATTTTATAGATGGCAAAACTGAGACCACAAGAGGTTTTGACTTGTTTAAGGTCACAAATACCATAAAAAATTCTATCACAGCTTTTCAATGAATGGCTATTACAGAGTTTATTTTAATGGGATTTTATTTGTATTTTGAAACATTTAAAAAATTCCTGACTTAATACTTCTACTTTTCCTGAGTGTGTATTATAAGAAGGCCTTTTTGTGAAAAATGAAGTCCTTTAGCAATTAAAATAATTTTACACTTTAAATAACTAAATGATGGACCCTTCTTAAAGAATATCACTGTGCCTGCTTATTTATACTTATAATTCCCTGAGCTTCTTAACTTTGTATACACAGTGTACAAGTTGATTCTAGGCCTGGTATGCCCTCACATTGTTAAGTTAGCTTTAAGCCTGGCTGAATTATGTGGTACTATTTTCAACTTGTGGATTCCTTGGCCATAGACTTCAAAAGTGGCACAGGCCACTGTCCTGCAACTATAAAAAAGATGTTGGTAGCCCCTTGAAGATAGGTAGTCACTGGGTTAGGCATTCACCGTAGGGAGAGTTTTAAAGGAGCAAGGCTTCTGGCTATAATTGCATTAGCTGTCTTTTTAATATACCACTTTTTCTCCTAGTTTCAGAATTTTATTTCTTTAAAAAAAGCAGTGTTTATTTCATAAAAATAAAAAGATACAGATGAGCAAAAAATTTAACAACATTTAATTGTTAATAACTGACTTCTAGATGTTTTTCTCTGCATATATCTGTGTATATTCATAAATACACATACAGATAGGATCACACTATATATTTTTAAAAATCTTTCCCCATCTTCCTTGGTATTGTTTTTATAGCTGTCATAGTGTTCACTATATGGATGTGCCATACTTCTTTAATCATTCCCTTATTTTTGGACAATTAATGTGGTTTCTAATTTTTCACCATTCCAGTTTGTGGTGAACATGCTGTTACCTAAATCTTTGTATATGTCTTTATTTCTTTTGTATAAACTCCCAGAAGTAGAATTTTTAGGTCGCAGTGTATGTGAACTTTTGTGTAAGTTTTTGTGTTATGCTACCAAATTGCCCTTTAGAAAGGTGAGTCTTACTCACACTCCCACTGAGATTTCATCAGTGTCCATTAAGTGTGTAACCACAGTGAGAACAATTCTGATCTTTGTCTAAAAATGATATCTCATTGTTTCAATTTATAATAGTACATTTCTTTTGTTGTTGTTGTTGTTGTTTTGTTGTTGTTGTTTGAGACGGAGTCTTCCTCTGTTGCCCAGGCTGGAGTGCAGTGGCACGATGTCGGCTCACTGCAATATCTGCCTCCTGGGTTGAAGCGATTGTCCTGCCTCAGCCTCCTGAGTAGCTGGGATTACAGGCGGTGCCACCACGCCCAGCTGATTTTTGTATTTTTAATAGAGGCCGGGTTTCACTATGTTGGTCAGACTTGTCTCGAACTCCTTACCTTGTGATCTGCCTGCCTCAGGCCTCCCAAAGTGCTGAGATTACAGGTGTGAACCACCGCGCCCAGCCTATAATAGTACATTTCTACGTTTTTGGCTGTAGGTTTCAAAAACAAGTTCCATTATAATTTTTTTTTTTTTTTAAAGGAACTTAAGAAGTATGGAGTGACGACTTTGGTTCGAGTTTGTGATGCTACATATGATAAAGCTCCAGTTGAAAAAGAAGGAATCCACGTTCTAGTGAGTGTGTAGTATTTAACTTTTCACGACAAACAAGTTGTATCTTTCAAACATAAATAGTTATAAAACTAGGCCAGGTGCACTGGCTCACACCTATAATCCCAATATTGTGGGAAGATCACTTGAACCTAGGAGTTCAAGACCAGCCTGGGCAATGTGGTGAGGTCTCATCTGTACAGATAATTAAAAAACTGGTGGGGCATGTTGGTACACACCTGTGGTCCTAGCTACTTGGGTTTTTGAGGTGAGGGAATCACTTGAGCCCAGGTGGTTGAGACTGCAGTGAGCTGTGGCCACGCCACCACACTTTAGCCTGGGTGACAAAAGGAAACTCCATCTCAAAAAAAAAAAAAAAAAAATTTAAAACTTGGTATTAGATGGGCATGGTGGCACACATCTGTAGTCCCAGCTACTTGGGAGGCTGAGGTGAGAGTATCACCTGAGCCCAGGAGGTCAAGGTTGCTGTGAGCCTTGATTATGCCACTGCACTCCAGCCTGGATGACAGAGTAAGACCTTGTCTCAAAAACAAAAACAAAAAAACCCTGGCAGTAGTACTTTTGGATTTTTTAAGGTTGTAGTGGAAAATACATTATTGATAGCAATCTTTCAAATACCTTTGGATTAACAGATTGGCAGTTTTGTTCATTTGTGCTCTTAAAGCCTAAAATTGTAGTATTTTCAACTAATAAAAAACAAAATTTAGTGCTCCTATTTTAACAAAATGTAAATTTGCAATTTTTATTTTTTAGGAAATTAATGCAATATTTAGCTTTGTTTCTTGGCTACTAATTTGAATATAACAAAAGTAATTTCTGTCAGACATTCTTAAGTCCATATGGAATTCTGCCACTTTGCAAGTACAAGATTAGTTACTTAATATTTTGTGGATAACTTGTAGGGGGCAAAAAGGTGGGATAAGAGGATGAGGAGAGGTAGGAGGCATCTTGTTCCAGAGTAATCAACCTAGTTTCTGATACTTTTTGTTAGGTTTCTGAGGAGCTTTAGGTGATTAGATTTCTTACCTAGCTCAATTTGAGCACAAAGTGATTGGAATTATTTTAAATTAAGTTCCTTTTTAGCACCAAAATAGGCTGTTTCCTTATAGCAAATGGGAGCGTCAGATTAGTTAACATTTTATTCTTTCTTCCCTAAGTTGTAGGAGCAGCTTTTAGGAGCATGTAATGAAATGATCTTGTAGTTTTAGGTGTCTTTGAGCTCTTGGTTTGATTGTGGGAAGGTTATGTAGTAGGAAGAGAACTGGAGATTTTATATAGGTAGTTAGGTAAGAGGAAGGTAATAAGGAAGATACTGGTTTAAGGTTATGTTCCTGCTTCTTATAGAGAGGTAGTTCTGTAGTCTTTATTTTATTGGTCAGTGGTTGGGAAGGCAGTTGATGCAGAAAGAATAATGACCTATTGGTAAGGCAGTTCTCTCATATCTGATCCATAAAGTTTCCTCATATCCATTTTCGTGAAAACAAAAACTAAATAGCCAAACGTATTTAAAAAAAAAATGTTTTAGGGCCCCGTGTGTTGGCTCATGCTTGTTCCCAGCACTCTGGGATTCCAAGGTGGGTGGATCACTTGAGCCCAGGAGTTCCAACACTAGTGGGGCAACATGGTGAAACCCTCTCTCTCCGAAAAATACAAAAATTAGCTGGACGTGGGGGCATGCGCCTATAGTCCCAGCACTTGGGAGACTGAGGTGGGAGGATCACCTGAACCCGGGGGGTCAAGGCTGCAGTGAGCTGTGATTGTGCTGCTGTGCTCCAGCTTGGGTGACAGAGACCTTGTCGATCAGTCAATCAATAGTGTGTTTTAGTAGTTTGGCATGGTAATAATTTGCTTGCAGTCAAATTTCTAAATTACTTTACTGTCCACTGCTGGAAATCACTGGGAATGAGTATAAACGTGTCAAATGCAGCCCTGTGTTTAAAAAATAGTAATAAAATTTAAACTTCTGAAAATAAGCTGCATACAAGTTTATTTTGCTGCATTATGAATATGTTCTCCAGTGAGCAAAAATCAACTTGTTTTGACAGATGGCTCAGTGAGAAAATGACTGGATTGACTATAGTCTGTTTGAGTCAGTAATGTTGGTAAATATCTTTGTGAAATAGAAATGAACTAAAGAACTTGAACTAGTTTGTAGAAGATAATGGTAGGCCTAAGATTTATTCCAGGCCTTTAAATTTAGGTTTTTGTTTTGTTTTAAATAGCTGTGATCTGGGAAATGCAAATCAAAAGCACAATATGATACCGCCTTACTCCTGTAAGAATAGCCATAATATAAAAAAAAAAAAAAAGATGTTGACAGGGATGCCATGAAAAGGGAACACTTTTACACTGCTGGTGGGAATGTAAACTAGTACAACCACTGTAGAAAACAGCGTGGAGATTCCTTAAAGAACTAAAAGTAGAACTATCATTTGATCCAGCAATCCCACTACTGGGTATCTACCCAGAGGAAAAGAAGTCATTAAAAAAATAAATAAACCCAAACAAACAAATAAATAAATAGCTATGATCAGATAAAATGAAAGATTTAACTTACACTTGAAAAAACAAGGGCATTTAGCTTAGGCTTGGAATTTCCTTTTCCCAGACAGAGATTTTAAGAGTTAGTCTACTTTTGCTAGGTGAAGAGGGTTTTGGAACATTTCATGGTAAGAGGATATCCCCAAATAAGGCCTGTCAATCCTTTGAATGCTCTTGCAAACCAGACACACGTTGGAATAGACTAATGGGGTTTTTAGCTGTATCAGTTTGAGGGTCAAATGTTTCTAAATGATTAATGATTTTTTAAAAATAGACACTACTTATATGAGTAAGTGAAGCCTGTTTTATGTTGTTTCTTAACTAGGTGCATTTTAGGGAGTATTAGAGGAAGTAAGCTCTTGACTAAGGTACTGGTTTTATTGCTATTTACAGTTAAACTCTCTAGTGCCATTTATAATAACACTGACAGTCTAATTACGGGTCGTAGTTGTCAACTCAAACATGTACTGTTATGGCTAATGGGCTACATGAAGTGTTCTAAGTGGTGCCAATAATGAATGCAGAATCAATTTAATGCTCTGTCACTTTTTTCTTTTTCCCCTTCTAGTATCTTAAAGTGTCCTTATGCAATCTCATTAGAATAGCCTTATGTTTTAAAAAAAATTCCTAACTGTTTTTGCATTTCTGTCCTTGAAGCTTAGATGGGAGGAGGAAAGGCTTATAAAATGTCAGCCCCCAGTCCCCCTCCTCCACTCCCCTTTTGTGTTGATTTCTTAGGACCTCTTGCTAAGTAGTGAGGAAGATAAACCCCTGCCTATACTGTAAATGCTCGTGGGATTAGTCTTAATTGAAAGATAGCCCCCAAATAGGTGACTACAGAAAGAGAAAGGGATACTTGACAAAATGGTCTCCATTTGCCCAGGACCCTGTCATGCAGCACTGTCCTTGTTAAATGGGGACATATGTAATTGCTGCTTGCCTTTTAATAAGCACAAAGATGGTAGTATGTTTCTGTTATGATTTACTAACTATTGGAGATTTCTTATCAGATAACCTTTCTCTAAAGATGTCATAACTTAGTTATCTTCAATTATAATCTTCAGTTATCTGTAGAGACCAATGAAACACCAGTTGATATGCTTTGCCAGAGTGGACTTTTAAATCATGTTGACAAATGTGCTGTGTCCTCTCTTACTTTGTCTTGTCTTTAATTACAGTTTTGTCTATTATGTCTAATTACTATATTCAGATATCGTATTTGGGACAACACTAGCTCTTATGACTCTGATAGAGATTTCTGTAAGTTTTTGTAAATTTAGATGTGTGTGACACTGCATTGAGAAGGCTAATTTATTTGGCAAACTTTAATTTTAATCCTGGATCATTTTGCAGCAATGATCAGGAATTGTGTTAACAATAGGTATATATAGTGTGGTTAGTTCAGTTAGGCCTGCCATGTGTACTCTGCACAGCTATTTTATATTAGAATGTTAATCTTGGAGAAGATACCAAATTAATGTAAAAAGTGATTTCTTTTCAGGATTGGCCATTTGATGATGGAGCTCCACCCCCTAATCAGATAGTAGATGATTGGTTAAACCTGTTAAAAACCAAATTTCGTGAAGAGCCAGGTTGCTGTGTTGCAGTGCATTGTGTTGCGGGATTGGGAAGGTAAACTCTTACCCTTATTACCCTTTTTGTCTGAGTTTATTACCATGCCTAAGTTAGTTGAAAGTTTCACTTTGGTAGGTATTTGCATATATTATACGAAGTAACATTAAATTACCTGAAAGGAAAGGAAATGAGAAGAAAAACTAGTGTAATGTTTTCTCAGAATAGGCTGTTCATTTCATCTGGTTGTCTGATTCTGATGCCAGCCTGGATTTAGTGGGTGTTTTATTTTTCTCCCTATTTCAAGTAATCAAAAGTTCAGGTCACTGAAATAGGCAACAAAATTAAAATAATTTTAGAGTTTGATGAATCTATACATGGGTAATTTTGTACTGAGATGAATGGGAAGTTAATAGGTAGAGAACAGATATCTGAACTCTTGAAAGGAGATGTATGGGCAAGAATTGACTTTGATCTTAAAACCTTTTCCCCTGAGCATTGCTTGGAATGGTGGTGTAATGCTGTCATCAACGGCAGATTAAATGCCAATTTAGGATGTACACTTTGACTCAGAACATTAGTGTAGGCTGCCATTGCCTCAAGGTGGTGGTGACTCAGGCTGTTAGTTCTGCTCTGCCCTTTTGTTTGCTATTTTCCTTTTTTGTAGTGTGGTACTGTTCGTTCATAAGGTTAGAAGTTTTAGTACTTATACTGACGGTTGAAGATAATGTTGTAACTTGACTTGACAGTTTTATGACTAGTAGCTATCCTAGTTTTAGGTATTCCAAAATTGGTGCACTGTATTGGGCTTTATAAAAACATCATTTCCTTTGTTAAAATTTTTTAAAAAGATAGAACTTTTCCTAGTCATCAGTTCTTGGGCATTTTCCTAGCTCATCAAAAGGATTTACTTGAAAAAGTCTAGCACCTTTTTAGCATTTGATAAGGAAATATTAAAATCAATTGGTAATGAAAATTCTGACACACTGGAGATACGTAATATGTTTGGCCATTTATTTTACTGTGATAATGGCTAAAGACCAATGAAGGATTTTTGATAATATCTAGTGATGAGAAAATTTGATACATAATGTGATGTTTTAAAGAGTGAAGATCTCTTAAGGTTTAGAATTTTGTGCTTTACTAAAAGTAGATAATCAGGCTGGGCACTGTGGTTCACACCTGTAATCCCAGCACTTTGGGAGGTGGAGGCAGGCAGATTGTTTGAGCCTAGGAGTTCAAGAGCAGACTGGGTAACATGGAGAAACCCCATCTCTACTAACTACTAAAAATACAAAAATTAGCTGGGCATGGTGGCGGGCACCTATAGTCCCAGCTACTTGAGGGAATGAGGCCAGAGGATCCACCTGAGTCTTGGGAGGTTGAGGTTGCAGTGAGCCATGATTGTGCCACTGCATTCTGGCCTGGGTGATAGAGCGAGACCCTGTCCGTCTGTCTCCCCCCTCCCCCCGCCAAAAAAAAATCATAGAATTTATGATGATGAGATATATTTACTATATTAGGCAGATACCAGCTACTTTAGTATACAGGAAAAAGAAAGCTCATGTA
Organism: Chlorocebus sabaeus; assembly: GCF_047675955.1. Classification (NCBI taxonomy): domain Eukaryota; kingdom Metazoa; phylum Chordata; class Mammalia; order Primates; family Cercopithecidae; genus Chlorocebus; species Chlorocebus sabaeus. Next base: position 105,189,156 of record NC_132923.1, read on the forward strand.
TTGCATTGGTAATATGCAGTTACAGGTTTTTAAAAATCCTTCATTCCAAGACTTACAGATACTTACATATGGGTTTCTTTCTGCAGGGCACCTGTGCTGGTTGCACTTGCTTTGATTGAATGTGGAATGAAGTACGAAGATGCAGTTCAGTTTATAAGACAGTGAGTATGAAGTTTTGTGTTCAGAAACACAGAAAGCAAGATCATGCATGAGGAAGGAATTATGGAAGGGATATTCATTTATAGTATGGGATAATTTGCTTTTTTTGGCTTAAAGTATTATTTGAAGAAGTAAAAAAATTTAGAGCAGGTGATAGAGACTCAGTACAGCTGGTTTCCAGATTTAAAAAGTTTTCTAATTTGGACATTATAGACTGTGTCCAGTATATTGTTTGAGTATCTAGGAATCTCGAAAATGCCCCTTTTAGTAGATTCCAAATACCTTCCAAATACAATTCTCTATTAGGAGGAGGCAAGAAGAACGTGTAGAGGAACAGTTAATCACCTGGGACTCTTTTTTGTTTTTGAGACGGAGTCTCGCTCTGTTGCTCAGGCCGGAGTGCCGTGGCTCGATCTCGGCTCACTGTAGCCTCTGCCTCCTGGGTTCAAGCGATTCTCCTGCCTCAGCCTCCCAGGTAGCTGGGACTACAGGTGCGCACCACCATGCCCAGCTAATTTTTGTATTTTTAGTAGAGACGGGGGTTTCACCATGTTGGCCAGGATGGTCTCAATCTCCTGACTTCATGATCTGCCCACCTCGGCCTCCCAAAGTGCTGGGATTATAGGCATGAGCCATCATGCCTGGCCTCATCTGGGACTCTTAAGTGATCTATTCAGGGACAAAATCAGGATGCAGGATCTTGACATTGATCTGGAATAACGAGTCATGCTATTTTGTTATGCAGAATTCTTTGACCATTTTTGTTTTGCCTTTTCCCTTTCAACCCTTCCTTTAAAAAAAGAAAACGAAAGAAAAGAGTATTTGCGACAGAGAGCATGAAATATATGGTAGCGGCTAGGAAGGTAACATATTTCAAGGAATGCTATCTGTGTATGTCTTGAACCTGTTTCTTCATCTGAATATTATTTTTTAGCATCCTAAATTAAAAACTTGCTACTAACTCTAATCTGAAGAATACATCAATCTAATTGGAAGAATGTAGTCAGATGTTGCTGGATAAACTATTCTGATCTTTATTAAATAGTTAATAGACTATAATGACAGTCAGCAAGAAAAATTTTTCTATTCCTTCTAGGAGGACTTAGAAAGTTCATGTTGCAACTTATCTCTTTAAGAAGTGTTGTAGTATGGGAAATACGCTGGTTTTCAGCTGTGTGGAATTAGAAAGGCCTTTGGATGTAAATAATGCATTTCAGTGAATCAGACAACCTTTTTTTACATGATAAAGTTTGCCGTTCTTGTATTTTCAGAAAAAGAAGGGGAGCGTTCAATTCCAAACAGCTGCTTTACTTGGAGAAATACCGACCTAAGATGCGATTACGCTTCAGAGATACCAATGGGCATTGCTGTGTTCAGTAGAAAGACATGTAAACGAAGGCTTACTTGATTGTGGCATTTAGAGGGAACTCTTGGTACCTGGAAATGTGAATCTGGAATCTTACCTGTGTCATCAAAGTAGTGATGGATTCAGTACTCCTCAACCACTCTCCTAATGATTGGAACAAAAGCAGACAAAAAAGAAATCTCTCTATAAAATGAATAAAATGTTTAAGAAAAGAGAAAGAGAAAAGGAATTAATTCAGTGAAGGATGATTTTGCTCCTAGTTTTGGAGTTTGAATTTCTGCCAGGATTGAATTATTTTGAAATCTCCTGTCTTTTTAAACTTTTTCAAAATAGGTCTCTAAGGAAAACCAGCAGAACATTAGCCTGTGCAGAACCATCTTTTTGGGGAGCACACTCTTCCATTATGCTTGGCACTAGATCTCCCTGTGGTGGGATTTTTTTCCCTTTTTTTGTGGGGGAGGGGTGGTGGTATATTTTTCCCCTTTTTTCCTTTCTCTCCTACACCTCCCTTTTCCCCCTGATCCAAGTTGTAGATGGAATAGAAGCCCTTGTTGCTGTAGATGTGCGTGCAGTCTGGCAGCCTTAAGCCCACCTGGGCACTTTTAGATTTAAAAAAAAAAAAAAAAAAAAAAAAACCAAAAAAAAAAAAAAAAAAAAAAAAGGTGACACATATATATGATATGATCCAGGTGGTTTTTAGTCTTTACTGATGAAAGGGTGTTCATGTTAGTTTCTTTTCCTCAAAACCCTATCTAATACTAGGCAAAGTAGCCAAGAGCCTTTTGTTTTGTTTTTATTTTGATAAATTAGTGGGGAAATTAAGTCTGCATTTTAAGAGGAGTCTCTTCTCAACTTAGCTGAGTCAAATTCTTCTCTTCCCTAACCAGTGAAACTAAGTGGATATCCCAGAAACTTGTCTTCTAAAAGGGAGGACTCCAGGCCATCAATAAAGATGTCCAGGGAGTGAGCATACTTTCTACACCCTGTAGAATTGTGGGCTGTAGCGTTACTCTGATTTTCTGTCTAGTATCAGAGAATGCTGGTAGCTTAAAATTTTTATTTTAGGACTTGTACTCTGAATTTTCAGGAACCATCAAAGGAGTAGCAGCAAATTCACATATTTTCGACTTGAGAAATGCTTGTGGTGTGTGTTTTCCAAACTGCCCCCTATGTGTAAAGTTCAGTTTAACCACTGATTGCCTTGTTATTACTAGGTTCTTTTGAGATTAAAAAAAAAAAAAAAAAAAAAAATCCCTGGTTTAAAACCAACAATGATGCCTAGTGAGCATGTGTCCACAGGCCATAACAGGGTAGAAGAGAGACATCGCACAACCCAATGAGTAGCGAAGGGACTGTGTTGCTTGTGAAGCGGTGTAGTACCATTTTTGCACATTGTTTGCTGGGTTTAGCGTACTGATCTAGAAAAGCTGTTTTTCTGCTCCTTTGTGGAAGGCAGTTACGATCAGGCTGCATGGACAAAGCAGGTAGAGGGGCACCATCAGGGGCTCTTGCACTATTTTCTCCTCTAAATATTACATACTCAGTAGTGCCCTGCTTCTAAGGCTCTGAATACAGGCTTAAAGTCATCTTGTCCTGCTGGAATTTGCTGTGCAGAGCCATAAGCCTCCCATTTTGTTAGTGTCAGCTAGGCCAGTAGGAACAGACCGGGACCTTGTCTCACACTGATGATACCTCAAATGTTGGCCGGCTATGTGAACTGCCTATTTCCTATTGCTGGAGTTTTGATTTTTAACTAAATGCAAATCTGTAGATTCTCTCCTTTCCCATCCCAGAAAACAAAACAAAATAATGCTTTTTGAAATTGTAGGACTTTTTGAAATTTATAGGACTTTAAAACATAATAGTATACCAAAATTCTTTATTTCAGAACACAATAGATTCCATTAATATAGACTCAAGATCAAAACAGCATACCTGCTAAGATAGATGGTGTTGACTCCACTGGGTTTTGATCAATATAATAACAAACCTTTTCCCTTTGACACACTCTGAATTTTGTTTGCGGGGAGGGCGTGTGTGTGTGTGTGTGTGTGTGTGTGTGTGTGTGCGCGCGCGCGCGCGCGCGCGCGTGCAGTGTCCATCAGTATCAGTGCCTGCCTGAGTTAGGAAAATTACATTCCTGGTTCTATATTGAGGAGAAGGATGTATAAAGCAACATGAAACATTAGCCCTCATTTTGTTTTAAAGACTAATGTTAATTGTTCTTAAAACTGGATTTTTTTTTCATTAAAATTAAAGCAATTTTTTTCTTTTGGATTTAATGAAGTATTGCTAGCTGAAGCCAGTTTGACATAGAGATGTCAGATTGATTTGAAAGGTGTGCAGCCTGATTTAAAACCAAACCCTGAACCCTTTTAAAGAACAATAAAACATATTTTACACGCTCTTTGTGCATTTTTTCCCTCCATCCTCATGAGTTTATGTCTGTGCTTATAAAGCAGAGTTTAGGCTGGGTGCAGTGGCTCACGCCTATAATCCCAGTACTTGGGGAGGCCAAGGCAGGTGGATCACTTGAGCCCAGGGGTTCAAGACCAGCCTGGGTAACGTGGTGAGTCCATCTCTACAAAAAAATTTTAATAATTAGCTGGGCATGGTGGTGTGTACCTGCAGTCTCAGCTACTTGGGAGGCGGAGGTGGGAAGAACACTTGACCCCAGGAGGTTGAGGCTGTAGTGAGCTATGATCATGCCACTGTACTCCAGCCTTGGTGACAGAGACCCTGTCTCAAAAAAACAAAAACAAAATGTCACTTATATGTGTTCCCCTTTCTTTGCCTGCTATTCTCAAGGACTGTTTTGGGTCCTGCTAGTTTACTGCAAGGAGGTAAAATAGAGGCCTGGAAATTCAAAGATTTTATGTTACTGAGGTGTTAGTAAGAGCCAACTTAACCATAGCTGGGATACATCTAGTACATTTTCTGGTTCAGTTCTTGTATACAACCCTGTAGGAATTCAGCATTTTATCAAAGGCTTGGTTTATACCATCGATTATTATTGTTTAGAGACAGAGTCATGCAGTGCTTCCCAGACTGGAGTGCAGTGGCTATTCACAGACTCAATCATCGCATACTGTGGTCATCCTGAGTAGCCTGTCACTGTACCCAGCTTATTTATACCATAGGTTTTGGTGGAGCATTGCAACTTTGTACTTGAATTCATATTGAAGAACAATGAGGAAGTAACAACTCTATATTAATATATCAGAACTTGGGAGTGTGGAATTTCCCTTTCACTATGGGTAAGCATCCATCCACCCAACTAACAACATGCTTAGATACTAGGAAAAGATGCGACACTCATTTCACTTTGGAGGACCTCAGTCTGGAGGGGGCGTCAGATATGTAGACATAAAACAGTTACAGTGGGTGGTTATAGTAATGATATTTATAGTTCATTGATCCACAGCCTGGGCAACATGGCCAAACCCCGACTTGACAAAAAATACAGAAACTAACCGGGTGTGGTGGTGCACTACCATCTGGACCACAGTCCCAGCTACTTGGGGGGCTGAAGTGAGAGGATTGCTTGAACATGGGAGGTTGCAGTGACCTGATACTGGGCCACTGCACTTCATCCTGGGTGACAGTGAGACCAGTCTCAGAATTCATTGATCCTGTCACTTGTCTTCACTTCTTTACCTTTTCATGTCCCTCATTACCTAGCTTAGACTCTCTGATTCATTGTGGCAATCACTCAGCTTTTCAGCCTTGCCCCATCTCATTTCATTATACTTCCCTGGCTAAACTCCATTTTTGGTTAAGTTTGGTACTCCACTTTCTGTTCAGTTAAGGACTTACGCAACTGAACATGCTGTTTCAGTCTCTCTAAGGTCATGACCTCCTGGGGCCAGGTGGTGTGCACCTATTAAGTCTCAAGTTACTCAGGAGGCTGAGGCAGGAGAATCACTTGAGCCCAGGAGTTTGAGGCTACGTTGTGAAATGATTGTGCCTGTGAACAGCCACTGCACGGCATCCTGGGCAACATAGTGAGACCCTGCCTTGAAAAATAAAGCTATGACCTCACATGGGCCTCAAAACCTCTCAATCCTAGTACATTTCTCTATCCCATTTACACTTCCTCTTAAATTTTTAACAGCTTTGCCATTCTCTCAGCTTACGAGTTTTTTTAAACTTAGAAATAAAATTTTCACAGGCTCCTACCATCACATCTACTCACCCACCTGCATCTGTGCTACTGTCTTTCTTGTAGTTGCTATAGACAGACTGTCCTTGCCCTATTTTTTTTTTTTTTTTTTTTGAGACGGAGTCTTGCTCTGTCACCCAGGCTGGAGTGCAGTGGCGCAATCTCAGTTTACTGCGCAATCTCAGCTTAAAGCGATTCTCCTGCCTCAGCCTCCTGAGAAGCAGGGATTATAGGCATGTGCCACCAAGCCCAGCTAATTTTTGTATTTTTAGTAGAGACAGGGTTTCACCATATTGGTCAGGCTGGTCTCAAACTCGACCTCGTGATCCGCCCACCTCGGCCTCCCAAAGTGCTGGGATTACAGGCATGAGCCACTGCCCGGCCTGTCCTTGCCCTATTTAAGGCAAGCTCTTTCACTTGTGTGCTAAATTCCATCCCTTACCTGTTCAAAGAGCCCTGATGTGTAGCCATTTTCCTTCTCTGTCCTGCTCATTAACTTTTCCCCCTACTAGATCATTCCCATGAGCCTACGAACATGCTAGTATTTCTTCCATATTAAAAGAAATCCTTGTTTGACCCCACATCTGCCCCTTCAGCTACCATCCCCTTTCTTTGCTCTTCTCTAGTACAACTCGAGAGCTATCTAACTATACTCTGTACTTCTTTCTTTTGAGCTCGCACCAATGAGCATTTTGACTCCACAGGAACAGCCCGTGTAAAGATCACCAGAGGCTGGGTGCAGTGGCTCATGCCTGCACTTTGGGAGGCCAAGGCAGGCGGATCACGTGAGGCCAGGAGTTCAAGATCAGCCTGCCCAACATCGTGAAACCCTGTCTCTACTAAAAATACAAAATTAGCTGGATGTGGTGGCACATGCCTGTAATCCCAGCTACTCTGGGTGACTGAGTCACGAGAATCGCTTGAACCTGGGAGGCAGAGGTTGCGGTGAGCCAAAATTGTGCCTCTGCACTCCAACCTGGGCAACAGAGTAAGACTGTCTCAAAAAAAAAAAAAAAAAAAAAAAGGATCACCCCAATGGTCAATTCTCACAACTTTTTTTTGAGGGTCTTGTTTTGTCACCCAGGCTGAAGTCTAATGGCATGATCATAGCTCACTGTAACCTTGAACTCTTGGGCTCAAGCGATCCTACCTCAGCCTCCTGAGTAGCTAGGACTACAGGTGCATGTCACCGTGCCCAGCTAATTAAAATTTTTTGGTTGGGCATGGTGGCTCACGCCTGTAATCCCAGCACTTTGGGAGGCCGAGGCGGGCAGATCACCTGAGGCCAGGAGTTCGAGATCAGCCTGGCCAACATGGTGAAACCCCGTCTCCTCTAAAAATACAAAATTAGCTGGGCATGGTGATGCATGCCTGTAGTCCCAGCTACTCCGGAGGCTGAGGCAGGAGAATCATGCCATTGCACTCCAGCCTGGGCGACAAGAGCGAAACTCTGTCTCCAAAAATAAATTTTTTTTTTTTTTTTTTTTGAGGCGGAGTCTCGCTCTGTCGCCCAGGCTGGAGTGCAGTGGCGTGATCTCGGCTCACTGCAATCTCTACCTCCCGGGTTTAAGTTATTCCCCTGCCTCAGCCTCTTGAGTAGCTGGGACTACAGGCACATGCCACCATGCCCAGCTAAGTTTCGTATTTTTAGTAGAGACGGGGTTTCACCATGTTGGCCAGGCTGGTCTCGAACTCCTGACCTCAAGTGATCCCTCCGCCTCGGCCTCCCAAAGTGCTGGGGTTACAGGCGTGAGCTGCCGTGCCTGGCCAAAACATAGTCTTTTTATGTTGCCCAGGCTGATCTTGAACCCCTGGTCTCAAATGATCCCCCTGCCTCAGCCTCCCAGGGTGCTGAGATTATGAGTATGAGCCACTGTGCCCACCTTCATAACTTCTTTGATATGTCAGCATATGGTACAGTTGACCACTTCCTCTTTGAAATGCTTCATTTGCATGTAGGAAAATAATGCCTTTCTCCCCTAAACCCCCCAAAATGTCCAGGTTCTAAATCTCTGGAACCTGTGAATGTTATCCTGCATGTCAAAGGGACTTTGTGGGTGTGATTAAGTTCACAATTTTGAGATGGGAAGAATATCCTGGATTATCTTGGTAGGCCTGATCTAATAGCATGGGTCGGCAAAAACAGAGAACCTTTCCTAGCTGAGGTCAGAGGGAGATGTGTCTAGGATAGAAGGATCAGAGATTATTTGAAGGTGGAGGGAAGGGGCCAGGAGCCAAGGAGTGATGGCAGCCTCGAACCTGGAGAAGGCAAGACAATAGATTCTCCCTACAGCCTCCAAGAAGGAACTTAGCCTGCTAACACCTTGATTTTGGTTGCATGTAGGATTTCTACAGAACTGTAGAATAAATCTGTGTTGTTTTAAGCCACAATGTTTGTGATAATTTATTATAGCACCAATAGAAAACGAATGCAGGTTTTTGCCTCTAGAACACCACACTCCTGAGTTTTCACCTAGTTGAGTGACCACACCTCAGTTTGGGTTTCTGATTCCTCATTAGCTTCTACACTTCTGTTCTATCTCCCTGGACTCTATTCTCTGGACTCTAGACCCATATCCAGTACCTCCCTGTCATCTCTCACTGATGTGTATAGTTGAAACTTAACTTCAGTCCCTGCTGAAATGTTAGCTTGAATGAAGCTTTCCATGACTACCCTATTTGTCCTGCTATGCTTTACTGTCCTCTATAATACCATCTCATAACCTTTTTTTTTTTTTTTTTTTTTTTTAATTTCACTCTTGTTGCCAGGCTGGAGTGCAATGGTGCAATCTCGGCTCACTGCAACCTCCACCTCCTGGGTTCAAGCAATTCTCCTGAGTAGCTGGGATTACAGGCATGTGCCATCACATCCGGCTAATTTTGTATTCTTTGTAGAGACAGGGTTTCTCCATGTTGATCAGGCTGGTCTCAAACTCCTGACCTCATGTGATCTGCCTGCCTCAGCCTCCCAAAGTGCTGGGATTACAGGCGTGAGCCACCGTACCCGGCCTCAACTTTTTGATTATGTGTTTCCCCCACCAAAATATAAGCTTAACAAAGGCATAGCTGTTTTTTGTTTTGTGTTTCATTCACCATATCTTCAGCACCTCAAATAGTGTTTGGCATGCAGCAGGTACTCAGTGGATACTGAATGAATGGGTACAGATAGAGACAGACTGATGATGGTACTATGACACTAGGGAGTAACTAAAATGCCCGGGAGCACATCAGGAGATGCTGCAGTGGGCATGTTTGAGCTGGATTTTAAAGGATGAGATAGAAAAGGTTGATACACAATGAGATAGCAGGTTCCATCCATCAGAATGGCTATCGTAAAAAAGATGGGCAATAACAAGTCTTGGGAAGGGTATGAAGAAATTGGAACCTTCATACATTGCGGGTAATAATATAAAGCGATGGTGCAGTCACTTTTGAAAAACAGTTGAGCAGTTTCTCAAAAAGTTAAACACTTGCCATATGACCCAGCAATTCCAATATGTCCAGTATTCAATTCTAGGTATATACAAGGGAAATGAAGACATTATGGTTGCATGGGCTGGGGCGGGGACAGGGTTTCTTTCTGTGGTGATCAAAGTGTTCTGGAATTAGACAGTGGTGATGGTTGCCTAACAGTGTGACGGTATTAAATGCTGCTAAGTTGTACACTTACAAAGAAAGGTTGATGTGGGGACAGTACATTTCAGGTCGAGGAAATAATACAAGTGGAAGTATGAAAGAGCATAGTATGTTGGGGAGAAGGGGCAAGATTTGGTCTCTTTGGAGGGTTTGGATTTGTGCTAGGCAGGTTTGGTTGTCATCAGACTAGAAGAGATGCTAGACACTCCTTCCTTGTGCCTCCCTGTCTACCCGCAAGGCGACAGATGATTGGATCAGGGATAGACAGTTGACCCAACTGCTGACATTGGCCAGAAGATTCTCAATTTCTTTTTTTCTTTTTCTTTCTTTTTTTTTTTTTTCCTTTTTGAGTTGGAGTCTTGCTCTGTTGCCCAGGCGGGAGTGCAGTCGCATGATCTCTGCTCACTGCAACCTCCGCCTCCTGGATTCAAGCGATTCTCCTGCCTCAGCCTCCCAAGTAGCTGGGACTACAGGCGTATGCCACCACACCTGGCTATTTTTTTTTTTTTGTATTTTTAGTAGAGATGAGGTTTCACCATGTTGGCCAGGCTGGTCTCGAACTCCTGACCTCAAGTGATCCACCTGCCTCAGCCTCCTAGAGTGCTGAGATTACAGGTGTGAGCCACTGCACCCAGCCCAGAGTCTCAATTTCAACTGAGGTAGACTCTTGGATGTGAGGGGCCAGTAGGGCCATTGTGTATATTGGGTCATATGTGAGATGAGTAGACAAAGGACAGAAGAAGGAGGATGGAGAAGCAGCCCAGGGGAGAAGAGAGAAGAGACTGTGGCCTGGGATTAGGGAAGCAATGCCCCTGAATTCAGAGTTCTTTTTCATAAAGCCCAGCTGCATGTCCTCCCCTGAAGTCCTTTTGATGGTTTCTGTCCCTTCCCTTGCCCCTTGTTTAAAATAGCTTGAGTCTTTTTTTTTTTTGAGACAGAGTTTCGCTCTCGTTGCCCAGGCTAGAGTGCAATGGCGCAATCTCGGCTCACCGCAACCTCCGCCTCCCAGGTTCAAGCAATTCTCCTGCTTCAGTCTCCCTAGTAGCTGGGATTACAGGCATACACCACCACGCCCAGCTAATTTTGTATTTTTAGTAGAGACAGGGCTTCTCCTTGTTGAGGCTGGTCTCGAACTCCTGACCTTGGGTGATCCGCCCGCCTCTGCCTTCCAAAGTGCTGGGATTACAGGCATGAGCCACAGCACCCGGTCGAGTCAGTTTCTTAATAACCAAGAGAGCCTTGACTAGAAGGGATTATACAAATAGCATGTTAAATGTTGTGACTAAAGCTCCTATAGGTAGAGTGGTGATTTATGCTACATCCTATACACTATTCTAGGCACTGAGGATATAGTGGGAAGCAAGAAACATGCTCTGCCCTGGTAGGGCTTACATTCTACTGGAGAAGATAGAGAATAAACAGGTACACCAATTAGTAATCTATTTTCAGATGGTGATCAGTGCGACAAAGATAGGAAGAAAATAAAACAGCTAAAGGGATAGTGACTGGGGTTATATGTGACAGGAGTGGTTGGGGAAAGTCTGTGGAAGGTAAAAGGAGCCTGCTGTGTGCAAATGCTATGAGAAGATACTGGAAGCACTTCCCACACAGTATGTGCAAAGTTGAAAGGATAGGCTTGGTGCGTTCAAGGAACATCAGTGTGGGTTTTATGGTTGGAACATAGCAAGGAGTGAAGAATAAACTTAGATAGAGACCAAATTGTGTTGATTTGATGAGGCTGGGAAGGTCGTTGGGGTCATATTGCAGAGAGTTATGTATCATGTTAAGAAGGTTGAGGCCAGGCGCGGTGGCTCACACCTGTAATCACAGCACTTTGGGAGGCTGAGGCAGAGGAGTCGCTTGAGCTCAGGAGTTTGAGACCAACCTGGCCGACATGGTGAAACCCCATCTCTACAGAAAATACAAAAATTAGCCAGGCATGGTGGTGCATACCTGTAGTCCCAACTACTCGGGAGGCTGAGATGGGAGGATTGCTTGAGCCCAGGAGGCAAATGTTGCAGAAAGAAAGAAATTTGAAACTTTATTGACCATTTCTCAATCTGGAGAAGACATCAGATTCAACTATGTGGTTTATTTAAAATGTCCATGTCCAGGTACCACCCAGATCATTCTGAATCAGTCTCTAGTTGTGAATCTGCTTTGGGCGGTGGGGAGCCATGAAGGTTGGTAAGCACAGCAGTTACATGCTCAGATCTATGCTCAGAAAGTTATTCAAGGAGCTCCTTAAATTAGAGACCATACCTGTTATAGTACAAACCAGTTCCTGATTTGTACTATGCATGCAACAATAATCAGCTGAATGAATGAGAATGAATTGGAGAGACTAGAAGCTGAGAGACCATTTATGGATGGTGGGTGGATGGTAGTTGCAGCAGTTCAGGACAGAAGTGTTGGGGCCTTAACTAAGGGAGCAGCAGATGGGGTAGGAGACTCTTTCCTTTTAGCCACCGGCTCCCAGATCTACATGAAAAGGTAGCCAGCATATCTACATGCTAATTTCTTCCCTCCTCTTCTCCTTTCCCTTCCCCTTCCCCTTCCTCTTCCCTTTCCCTTCCCTTCCCTTCCCTTCCCTTCCCTTCCCTTCCCTTCCCTTCCCTTCCCTTCCCTTCCTCTCTCTCTCTCTCTCTCTCTCTCTCTCTCTCTCTCTCTCTCTCTCACTTTCTCTCTCTCTCTCTTTCTTTTTTGAGATGGACTCTCATTCTGTCGCCCAGGTTGGAGTGCAGAGGCACGATCTTGGCTCATTGCAAGCTCTGCCTCCTGGGTTCATGCCATTCTCCTGCCTCAGCCTCCCGAGTAGCTGGGACTACAGGCGCCCACCACCACACCTGGCTAATTTTTTGTATTTTTAGTAGAGACGGGGTTTCACCGTGTTAACCAGGGTGGTCTTGATCTCCTGACCTCGTGATCCGCCCACCTTGACCTCCCAAAGTGCTGGGATTATAGGTGTGAGCCACCGTGCCCGGCCTACATGCTAATTTCAAAGGATTAACTTACAGGGATATCTGGCCATGGGAAATATTTGTAAAACCACCCTTAGCTCTTATTTTCTTCACAGATCACACTTGCAAATGAAAGTAAATAGAGTCTTCTTCACTACTTGCAACCCTGCTAACCACCCCAAACAGGTTGACAGAAGTGTGATATTAGCCATATTACTTCTTTTTCCTTTGCTATTTTGGGGTCTGGCAGTCAAGGAGATAGAGAAACAAAATGATAATACTGGCCACCATCTGTTGAGTACTACTGTTCTTAGAATTTCATAAGAATGACCTAATTTAATCTTCATAGGCTACTACATAGACCTCATTGCTAATCACATTTTATAAATGAGAAAATCAGGAGGTGAAGTAATAGCAAGTGGGTGGCAGGGGCAGTATTAGAATCTGGGCCTGGGCCGGGTGCAGTGGCTCACACCTGTAATCTCAGCACTTTGGGAGGCCAAGACAGGTGGATCACCTGAGATCAGGAGTTCGAGACTAGCCTGGCCAAAATGATGAAACTCTGTCTCTACTAAAAATACAAAAAATTATTATCTAGGCATGGTGGCAGGCACCTGTAATCCCAGCTACTCTGGAGGCTGAAGCGGGAGAATCACTCGAACCCGGGAGGTGGAGGTTGCAGTGAGCTGAGATTGTGCTACTGCACTCCAGCCTGGACCACAGAGTAAAACTCTTATCTCAAAAAAAAAAAAAAAAAAAAAAAAAAAAAAAAAAGAAAAGAAAAGAAAAGAAAAAAGAATCTGGGGCTGATTTTAAAACCAATGCTTCACTGCTCAGTTGCACTGCTGTGGAGGAACGGGAAGGATCTTGGGGATCTCATGTTCAGGATGTTGCTGTGAATTTTTGCACTCGATAAGCATTCCTGTTAATTGAGTTGCATCTTTATGTTAGGTGCAGCCGGGACACGCACACATGCATGTGTGCATATAGCAGTTCTATCTCATCAGTGCATTTAACTTACGCAAACGGTGTGTAATGGGCCCTGTCAGTAACAAACCAGGACATTTGAGCAGAGTGGTTTATAGTCTGTAATTGGCTTCCTATTACTGTTGGCTGGTTCTCCTGCACATCGAGTATTATACCAGGATTGGCATTTGATTTAAGAAATTTTCAAATTGATTTTATCTTCAGTGCATTAATGTGTGGCCTAAATTCCTGCAGAGGCATTAGATAACCAGCCTGGACATGCTTTAGCAATCACAGCTAGATCTGAGCTGCCAGTGCTACAGCTTTTATTCAGCACAGATAAATCATTTCTCTGAAAACACTTTTCTACCTAAGCCTTGTGACTGAGTTTTAAGGACACCTCAAGTTTAGGCTCCTTGAAACTGGAATATACATATTCTCCAAATCATGCAAAACACAAAAATGGGAATTTGTTAACACGAGTCCATTTAATCACTATCATCCTTTTGGAACTGAACACATAAATATTCAAGGAATGGTGTGGAAACCAACCTAATTTTCAAGGGTGTAGAATTGTGATGCCTTTTAAAGTCAGGAAATATGAAATATGACCCCAGTTATGAAAATGCTGTAAATGTGGCTGAGTACACAGAAAACTAGAGAAGGTTCTGCAATTTCCTGTAGATTAGCATAGGTAAATGTTTTTGGTAAAAAATTTTCAGCTCTAAAAGCACAGAATAGATCACAGCTGCATGAAAATACTAATTAATCATCTTTAATGCTTTTATGCAAATGATTATATTTGACTTTCGTTTAGAATTGCCATTAACACCTGGAACCCTAAGATTGATAACAGGTAAAATTTTCATGAATACATAAATTAAAGAGTTGAATCATGTTTAGATTAATTTATAGCACCTATATTCATTACTACAAGTCCTCTTGAAATTTAAAAATTATGGGATGAGACAGAAAATAGGGAAGAGGAGATGGCCTTTGAACTTATCAATTTTTTTTATCGGTGATGAAGGATGAGCTAAACTTGTATTTTTTCTACTTTTTGCAATAATTTGCCCAGGTGTTATGTGTGTTTGTACTACAGAAGACTTTTTAGTTATTTCATGTTCTGAGATAGTACTTTTTTTTTTTTGAGACAGAGTCTCGCTCTGTCGCCCAGGTTGGAGTGCAGTGGTGAGATCTCAGCTCACTGCTACCTTCGCCTTCTGGGTTAAGTGATTCTCATGCCTCAGCCTCCCAAGTAGCTGGGATTACAGGCGCCCACCACTAATTTTTGTATTTTTAGTAGAGACGGGGTTTCACCATGTTGGCCAGGCTGGTCTCAAACTCCTGACCTTGTGATCTGCCCACCTAGGCCTCCCAAAGTGCTGGAATTACAAGTGTCAGTCACTACACCTGCCCTATTGTTCTCATCTTTATTATTATTAAAAAAAATTTTTTTTTTTAGACGGACTCTCACTTTGTCACCCAGGCTGGAGTGTGGTGGCACGATCTCGGCTCACTGCAACCTCCGCCCTCCTGGGTTCAAGTGATTCTCATGTCTCAGTCTCCCAAGTAGCTGGGACTATAGGCGTGCACCATCATGCCCAGCTAATTTTTAGTATTTTGAGTAAACACGGATTTTCACCAGGTTGGCCAGGCTGATCTCGAACTCCTGACCTTAGGTGATCCGCCCACCTCGGTCTCCCAAAGTGCTGGGATTACAGGCATGAACCACTGCACCCAGCCTGTTTTCATCTTTATGTTCATGAGTTCCCAGTATTTAGCTCCCACTTATAAGCAAGAACACGTGGTCTTTGGTTTCCTTTTCCTGCATTCATTTGCTTAGGATATTGGCCTCCGGCTGTATCTATGTTGCTGCAAAGGACATGATTTTGTTCTTTTTTTATGGCTGCATAGTATTCCATGGTGTATATGTACTACTTTTCTTTATCCAATCCACTGTTGATGGGCACCTAGGTTGATTCCATGTCTTTGCTATTGTGAACAGTGCTGTGATGAACATATGAATGCATGTGTCTTTTTGGTAGAATAATTTATTTTCTTTTTTATTTCATTTCTGGTATATACCCAGAAATGGAATTGCTGGGTTGAATGCTAGCTCTGTTTTAAGTTATTTGAGAAATCTCCAAACTGCTTTTCACAGTGGCTGAACTAATTTAGATTCTCACCAATAGTGTACAAGCATTCCCTTTTCTCTGCAGCCTCACTAGCATCTGTTATTATTTGACTTTTTGATAATAGCCATTCTGACTGGTGTGAGATGGCATCTCATTGTGATTTTGATTTGCATTTCTCTGATGATTAGTGGTGATGAGCAATTTTTCATGTTTGTTGGCCACTTGTATGTCTTCTTTTGAGAAGTATCTGTTCATGTCCTTTGCCCTCTTCTTCTTTTTTTTTTTTTTGGGACAGGGTCTCACTCTTTCAACCAGGCTTGAGTGCGGTAGCACGAACATGGCTCATTGCAGCCTCGACCTCCTGGGCTCAAGTGATCCTCCTGCCTCAGCCTCTCAGGTAGAGTTGGGACCACAGGTGCACACCACCACGCCCCGCTGATTTTTAAATGTTTTGTAGAGACAGAGCCTTGCCCTGTTGCCCAGGCTAGTCTCGACCTCCTGGTCTCAAGCAATCCTCCCACTTTGGCCTCCCAAAGTAATGAAATTACAGGTGTGAACCATTATGCCCGGCCCCTTTGCCCATTTTTTAGTGGGATTATTTGGTTTTTGCTTGTTAAGTTCCTTATAGATTCTGGATATTAGATTTTTGTCGGATGCATAGTTTGCAAATATTTTCTCCCATTTTGTAGGTTGCCTGTTTGCTCTGTTGAGAGTTTCTTTTGCTGTGCAGAAGCTCCTTAGTTTAATTAGGTCCCACTTGTCCATTTTTGTTTTTGTTGCAATTGCTCGTGAGGAATTAGCCAAAAATTCTTTGCCAAGGCTGATGTTGAGAAGGATATTTCCTGGGTTTTCTTCCAGGATTTTATAGTTTGAGGTCTTACATTTAAATCTTTAATCCATCTTGAGTTGATTTTTGTATATGGTGAAAGATGGGGTTCTAATTTCATTCTTCTGTATATGGTTAGCCAGTGATCCAAGCACCATTTATTGAATAGGGAGCCCATTCTCCATTGCTTGTTTTTGTCCACTCTGTCAAAGATCAGATGGTTGTAGGTATATGACTTTATTTCTGGGTTCTCTATTCTGTTCTATTGGTCTATGCATCTGTTTTTGTACCACTACCATGCTGTTTCATTTACTCTAGCCTTATAGTATAGTTTGAAGTCAGGTAGTGTGATGTCTCTGGCTTTTTTTTTTTTTTTTTTTTTTTTTTGCTTGGGATTGTTTTGGCTATTTGGGCTCTTTTTTGATTCTATGTGAATTTTAGAATAGTTTTTTCTAATTCTGTGAAAAATTACATTGGTAGTTTGATAGGAATAGTGTTAAATCTGTTAATTGCTTTGGGCAGTATGGCCATTTTAAAGATATTGATTATTCCAATACATGAGCATGTAATATTTTTCCATTTATTTGTGTTGTCCCTGAGTTCTTTCAGCAATGTTTTGTAGTTCTTTTTCTAGAGATCTTTCACCTTTTTGGTTAGCTGTTTTCCTAGGCATTTCAATTTTTTCATGGCTGTTGTAAATGGGATTGGGTTCTTGATTTGACTCTCAGCTTGAACATTATTGGTATGTAGAAATGCTACTGATTTTTGTACGTTGATTTTGCATCCTGAAACTTTACTAAAGTTATCAGTTCCAGGAGCCTTTTGGTAGAGTCTTTAGGGTTTCCTAGGTATAGAATCATATTGTCAGCAAAGAAACGAAATTTCCTATTTGGAATTAGAAATTTTCCTATTTGGATGCCTTTTATTTTATCTTGCATGCTTACTTTTTAAGTGTACTGTCTTTTGCATGGTACATGATGTTTTCTCCATTTTACACACTAGGACATGAAAGCTCGGAGAAGGTAAGTAGCCTGCCCAGTCTCACATGTATAGTAAGTGGCCGAGCCTGAATTCTAACCTGAAATGTCTAACTCAGAAGCTCTGATCACACTGCTGTACCACGGTCCCCTTGCATTCAATAAATGGAAGCTATTATTATGAACTGAGACCAGGTTGTCTCCTGAGGACACTTCTTTCTCTGTGACCTAACAAATGGGGACTACTCATTCTCCATGTACTACGGGCCAGTGAGAACCAAGGAGTCAGCCCCCTGCAGTCACATCCAGACCATTGTTCTTGGGTAGTACTAGCTTGAGATAGTTATCGTCAGGCTGTTACAACTACTCATCCTCATTGCTACCTTTCTCTCAAGGCATGGAGTCCTCTCATCACTCAATGCATGGAGTTTCTTGGGCCTTACAGACCCACATCCCTTAGTCATTCTTTTATCCTGCATGAATTCTGTGCCTCTTCCAGCCCTCTCAGTGCTGAAGGCCTTTACTACTTTAACTCTAATGACCTATTCCCATGGCAGTGGGACTGCTCTGCCTCTTATGTTGTCAGGAGGTTGAATAATGTCTGGGGGGAAAAGCAATTGTGTGTGTGTATATGTGTATATACATAGATATATGTGTCTATGTATACATATATACATACATACACATTAGTTTACTATACATTTTACTGACATAATGGATATGTAACACATAATTACATTGTATTATAAATTCAATATAGACAATTGATTGTCACATAATGCTTTTGTGATTTTGGCCAAATTTTTATGTCCTGGGCAGCCTGTGGTTGCAATTAACAAACCCAACATAAATGTTGGTTTATATTTGCCTTTATGTTAAGGACTTGGAAGTTAAACAATGAAGACATATGTCAGAACTTCACTCATTCATTAGTGATATGAGTGACTTCTTTGAGGAACTGGATAATAGTTTTATTTTATTAATTCATTCATTCATCTGCAAACAGGATCTTGTTCTGTTGCACAGGCTGGAGCACAGTGTCACCATTATAGCTCAATGTACCCTCGAACTCCTGAGCTTAAGGGATCCTCCTATCTCAGCCTTCCAAGTAGCTAGGACTACCGTCGTGTGTCAAATGCCTGGCCAATTTATTTGTAAAGACAGAGCCTCTCTCTGTTGCCTAAGCTGATCTTGAACTCCCAGTCTCAAATGACCCTTCAGCCTTGGTCTCCCAAAGTGCTGGGATTATAGGAATAAGCCACCATGCCTGGCCAGGTAACTGTTTTTGAATACTGGAAGACTATTTCTTCAGTTTTTAAAAATTCTATTCACAATGTGATGGCTACAGACATGATACACTTTTAAGTGAAATTCGCATTACTAACATTTTCTCCTTTACTTTTGTAAGTCTAAACAATCAATAAAACAATAAATAAATCAAGTTCTGACTTGTAGCATTTGGTAATTTCCATGGTTAGTTTCAGGCTACCAGTTGACATCACTCAGCACAGAGCTGGGAAATGAGGTGCAGTGGTATGTTATTATGGTATATCCACCATAAAGATACACTAAGTATAAGAGCATAGACAATAAGGCCTAGTAAGATAATTAGGAAGTGAAGAGTTTTAAGAAATTATGACCTTTGGTATTAATTTAATTTATATTTGATTGTAAGTCTCTTCAACTAAATTTTTAATAATGACTGTATTGGCTGGGCACAGTGGCTCACGCCTATAACCTCAACACTTTGGGAGGCCAAGGCAGGCCGATCACCTGAGGTCGGGAGTTTGAGACAAGCCTGACCTGAGAAACCCATCATTACTAAAAATACAAAATTAGCTGGGCTTGGTGGCACATGCCTGTAATCCCAGCTACTCAGGAGGCTGAGGCAGGAGAATCGCTTGAACCCGGGAGACTGCGGTGAGCAGAGATCGCGCCACTGCACTCCAGCCTGGGCAACAAGAGCAAAACTCCGTCTCAGACAAAAAAAAAAAAAAAAAAAAGGCTACATCTAACAACCAGCTTGCAACATTTCTGAAATTTAATAATCAACTCTCATTTGATGCAAGCTGGCTCCAACCAACAAACCACCATGTCTAGTCAGTCATTTCCACACTGATTCTCTGCCACAGCCCATCAATCCATCTCTGTCACTTTCTCACCCGTAGCACATACATTTACCCTGTGATTCATTTTCTATTCATTCCTCAAGCCACCACAACCTGACTTGTCGTTTCCACGACAGACCCTCTGCTAGAAAGTAAAGGATCCTTTTCTTTCACTTGCCTCGTGAATTCCAGTGTCCTCAGGGCTCTGTCTTGGGTGGTCTGCTTTCTCTTTCTATACATTGTGCTTTGGTGATCTCATTCAAACCCTGACATTAAGTATACCGATGGCTCCCAAGTCTAACCCATGCGTCTCTCTGGAGTTCTAGACCCACATGTCCAGCAGTCTATTGGACATCACTTGTTTGTCTTCTTGGCAATTCAAACTCAGCATTTCAAGAACATATTTGTTGTTTCCCCAGACTCCAACCTCCACCTCGCAAATCTGATGTCACCTCTCTTTCCTGTCTCACTAAATGGAGATACCTTACCTACTAAGTCATCTGAGCCAGATATCTGGGAGCCATCCTCAATTTTTTTTTTTTTTTTTTGAGGTGGAGTCTCACTCTGTTGCCCAGGCTGGAGTGCAATGGCACAGGTCTCAGCTTACTGCAGCCTCTGCCTCCGGGCTCAAGTGATCCTCCCACCTCAGCCCCCTGAGTAGCTGGGACTACAGGCACACATCACCGGCACCTGGCTAATTTTTGCATTTTTGTAGAGATGGGATTTTTCCATGTTGCCCAGGCTGGTCTTGAACTCCTGGACTCAAGCAATCCACCCATCTCGGCCTCCCAAAGTGCTGGGATTATAGGCATGAGCCATCGAACCCGTGCAGGGTCCTGATCCTGGTTCACTGCAGCCTCGATCTCCCCAGGCTCAAGTGATCCTCCCACCTCAGCCTCCCGAGTAGCTGGGACTACAGGTGCAGGGCATCACGCCCAGCTAATTGTTTTATTTTTTTATAGCGATGAGGCCTTATCGTGTTGCCCAGGCTGGTCTTGAACTCCTGGCCTCAAGCAATCCTCCCACCTTAGCCTCCCAAAGTGCTGGAATTGCAGGCATGAGCCACCACACCCCACCCATCTTCACTTTTTACTCTGGTACCAAATCCAGATTGATCCATTCATTCATTTATCCATCCATTGAACTTTCCAGCAAATATTTATTAGAACAGTTGCTTAGTATATTGGGTAAGAGCACTGCAGCCTGAAGTCAGCCTGCCAGGCGTCAGATCCTGGCTCTGCCATTTAACTAGCTTTGTAACCTTGGGAAATTTGCTTGCCCACTCTGTGTTTCAGGTTTTTTCTTTTCTTTTCTTTTCTTTTTTTTTTTTTAACAGAGTTTCACGCTGTCGCCCAGGCTGGAGTGCAGTGGTGCGATCTTGGCTCACTGCAACCTCTGTCTCCTGGGTTCAAGCGATTCTCTGCCTTAGCCTCCAACATAGCTGGGATTCCAGGTGTGTGCCACCACACCTGTGTAATTTTTGTATTTTCAGTTGAGACGGGATTTCGCCACATTGGCCAGGCTGGTCTCGAACTCTTGATGACTGTCTTCTTGTAAGGAAAACAGTAATAGTGGATTAAGTGTCCACCCTACTCTAGTATGATCTCTTAGGTAATTACATCTACAATGACTCTATTTCCAAATAAGGTCACATTCTGAAGTACTGGGGGTTAGGGCTTCAACATATCTGTTTTGGAGGGACATACTCTGCTCTAGTCGAAATGTTTGTGTTCCCCTCAAATTCAAATGTTGAAATCCTAACTCCCAAGGTGATGGCATTAGGAGATGGGGTCTTTGGGAAGGCAGAACACTCATGATGGGGATTAGTGCCCTTATAAACAGACCCCAGAGAGCTAGCCTGGTCCTTCTACTATGTGAGGACATGGTAAGAAGGCACTATCTGTGAACCAGGAAGTGGGCTCTCGCCAGACACCGAGGCTGTCAGGGCCTTGATCTTGGACGTCCCAGCCTCCAGAACTATGAGTAACAAATTCTGTTGTTTATAAGCCACCCTGTTATAGCAGCCCAAATGGACTAAGACAGCGTTCAACCCGTAACAGAGAGGAACTCTGACACAGGAATCATAGCTGCTCTCCGACCTTGTGTGGCTCACAGTCTAATGGTGCTGCAGCTCTTAATGTCTTACTTCCTGTCTTACTTCCTTTTGTCTCACAACAGCCTCCTGAGTAGACCCTAGTCTGGCCCCACCATAGTCCATCCTCCAGGGGATGTCAGAGTGATCATTTCAACACATAGGTTGATCACGTGGCCTCCTTCTGAAGCTCCCTGGGCTTTTGGGTAAAGGTTTAGCATAAAAAATCCTTCTAGTTCCAGTTCCTTCCTGCTTCTCTGCACTGAACCTTATACCACAGCCCATAAAACTGTTTGCAGTTCCCTGGTCATATTCTTCTTCTTCTTTTTTTTTTTTTTTTGAGATGGAGTTTTGCTCTGTTGCCCAGGCTGGAGTGTAATGGCGCAACCTCAGCTCATTGCAACCTCTGCCTCCCAGGTTCAAGCGATTCTCCAGCCTCAGCCTCCTCTGTAGCTGGGATTATAGGTGCCCGCCACCACACCTGGTAAATTTTTGTATTTTTAGTAGAGACGGGATTTCACCATGTTGGCCAGGCTGGTCTCGAACTCCTGACCTCAGGTAATCCACCCACCTTGGCCTCCCAAAGTGCTAGGAATACAGGCGTGAGCCACTGTGCCTGGCCATATTATTCTTTGTCACAACTCTTGATGAATGCCATTCTTTCTGCCTCGCATACCCTTACCCTCACATTTCTTCACCTGTCTGGAGAAGTCTCCCCTGACACTCTCCCCGCCGATCTTCTGAACTGCTCTGGCACTCTCTGTATACCCAGAATTTGGGACTTACTGAATTTTGGGGCTTTTTTCTGGTGCCTTTCCAACAAGACAAAGTGCCCCTTAAGGGCTGGAACTGTCGTTGTGTGCCCTATTGTTAGACATTAGTGTGATTTCTAGTCTTTTCACTATTGTTAATTATACTGTGATAAATATCTTTATGTTTAAATAGTTTTTCAAAAAAATTTTTTTTTTTTTTTTTTGAGATGGAGTTTCACTCTTGTTGCCCAGGCTGGAGTGCAATGGCACAATCTCAGCTCACCACAACCTCTGCCTCCTAGGTTCAAGTGATTCTTCTGCCTCAGCCTCCCAAGTAGCTGGGATTAGAGGCATGCACCACCACGCCCGGCTATTTTTATATTTTTTAGTAGAGACGGGCTTTCTCCATGTTGGTCAGGCTGGTCTCGAACTCCTGACCTCAAGTGATCTGCCCGCCTCGGCCTCCCAAAGTGCTGGGATTACAGGCATGAGCCACCATGCCTGGCTATATTTTTTAAAATTTAAAATTACTTCCTTAGGCACAACTCAACAACAAAAAGACAAACAACCCAATTTAATAATGGGCAAAGACTTGAGTAGACATTTCTCCAAATAATATATATAAATGGCCAAAAGCACACGAAAAGATGCTCAATGTCATTAGTCATTAGATTAATGCAAATAAAACTACAATGAGATACCACTTCATACCCACTAGGATGGTTATAATAAGAAAAGTAACAAGTGTTGGCGAGGATGTGGAGAAGGAGAAATTGGAACATTGCTGGTGGGAATGTAAAATGGTGCAGCTGCTGTGAAAACAATTTGGCAGGACCTCAATAAGCTAAACATAGAATTCGTAGAATACTGTCTGACCCAGCAATTCCACTTCTAGGTATATACGCAAAAGAATTGAAAATAAGTGTTGAGGCTGGGCACGGTGGCTCATGCCTGTGATCCCAGAACTTTGGGAGGCCGATGCGGGCGGATCACCTGAGGTCAGGAGTTCGAGACCAGCCTGACCAACATTGAGAAACTCCGTCTCTACTAATAATACAAAATTAGCCCAGTGTGATGGCGCATGCCTGGAATCCCAGCTACTTAGGAGGCTGAGGCAGGAGAATCGCTTGAACCTGGGAGGCGGAGGTTGCGGTGAGCCAAGATTGCGCCATTGCACTCCAGCCTGGGCAACAAGAGCAAAACTCTGTCTCAAAAAAAAAAAAAAGAAAGAAAAAGAAAATAAGTGTTCAAATAAAAACTGTACACAAATGTTCATAGCAGCATTATTCACAATAATCCAAAAGTGGAAATGACCACCCATGGATGGACAAAGAAAATGTGGTATCTCTAGACAATGAAATATTACTCAGCCAGACTGGGCGTGGTGGCTCACGCCTGCAATCCCAACACTTTGGGAGGCCGAGGTGGGCGGATCACTTGAGGTCAGGAGTTTGAGACCAGCCTGGCTAACATGGTGAAACCCCGTCTGTACTAAAAATACAAAAATTAGCCAGGCATGGTGGCAGGTGCCTGTAATCCCAGCTACTTGGGAGGCTGAGGCAGGAGAATTAATCACTTGAACCTGGGAGACAGAGGTTGCAGTGAGCCAAGATCATGCCACCGCACTCCAACCTGGGTGACAGAACAAGGCTCCATTAAAAAAAAAAAAAGAAATATTACTCAGCCATAAAAAGATGTGCAGTCTTGAAGTCCTGCTATATGCCAGAATGTGGATGAGCCTCGAAAACCTAATATTAAATGAAAGAAGCCAGACAGAAAGAGTCACATAACGTGTGATTCTGTTTATATGAGTAATATCCAGAATAGTTAACTTTATAGGGGAATGAAAGCAGATTGGTGGTTGCTAGGGGATAAGGGGAGGGGGAAAAATGTATATGGGATTTTATTTTTGGCTGATGAAAATGTTTTGGAAATAGGGTGGTAGTTCAGGGCACTGTGAATGTACTAAATGTCATGGAATTGTACACTTTAAAATATTTAATTTTATGTTACGTGAATTTTATGTCAATAAAAGAAATAAAAACAAAAGAATGAAGTACTGAAGCATGCTACCATGTGGGTGAACCTTGAAAACATTTTGCCGAAGTGAAAGAAGCAGACAGAGAAGGTCACATATTGTGTGATTCCATTTATTTGAAATATCTAGAATAGTCAAATTTATAGAGACAGAAAGCAGATGAGTGGTTGCCAGAGTCCGAGGGAGGCGGGATGGGGAGTGGCTGTGTAATGGACACGGCGTTTCCTTTTTGGGTGATGAAATGTTTTGGAACTAGATAGTGGTAATGGTTGTACACTATTGTGAATGTACTAAATGCCACCGAATCACACGCTTTAAAATGGTTAAAATGGTAAATTTTATGTTATGTATATTCTACCACAATAAAAAATATTTCCTTAAGAAAGATTTTCTGAAGTGAAGCCAGAGTCAAAGAATGTGAGCATTTTTTAAATTCTTGGGGCATGTTGCTGAATTTATGTTGAGAAGGGATCATTCATTGCCTTCCCTCCAGGAATGCTTAAGAACCTGTATTGCATCTTTGCTAGACTTGAGTACTGTGGTTAAAAAACAAAGTAGCCAGGCACGGTGGCTCACGCCTGTAATCCCAGCACTTTGGGAGGCTGAGGCAGGCAGATCACCTGAGGTCAGGAGTTCGAGACCAGCCTGACCAACGTGGAAAATCCCCGTCTCTACTAAAAATACAAAATTAGCTGGGCATGGTGGTGCATACCTGTAATCCCAGCTACTCGGGAGGCTGAGGCAGAGAATCGCTTGAACCTGGGAGGCGGAGGTTGTAGTGAGCTGAGATCACACCAGTGTACTCCAGCCTGGGTGACAGAGTGAGACTCTGTCTCAAAATAAATAAATAAACAAACAAAGCAAAATGGCCTCGCTAATTTGATATAACACGGTGCCTCTTCAGGAAAGTTCTCTTGCTTCCAAGTGAACTTGAATGAGAAGAGTGTTTAGGAACATAGCTAGAAGAAAAGGATTTTAGAGCTAGGAGAGACCTAGAGAGATTTGAGACCATTGCATCTCTTTTTTTTTTTATCTTTTTTTTTTTTGAGACAGAGTCTCACTCTGTCGCCCAGGCTGGAGTGCAGTGGCGGGATCTCAGCTCACTGCAAGCTCCGCCTCCCGGATTTACGCCATTCTCCTGCCTCAGCCTCCAGAGTAGCTGGGACTACAGGCTCCCGCCACCTCGCCCAGCTAGTTTTTTGGTTTTTTTTTAGTAGAGACGGGGTTTCACCGTGTTAGCCAGGAATGTCTCGATCTCCTGACCTCGTAATCCACCCGTCTTGGCCTCCCAAAGTGCTGGGATTACAGGCTTGAGCCACCGCGCCCGGCCTGCATCTCATTGTTATCAGACCAGTATTTAGTAAGTACCTTACTATTCTGAAATAAAATTCATAGATAAAATAATCTACCTGAAGTCTATATGATATGGTGCTTTAGACAATATGAGTTTTGGAGTAAACTTCCTGGGTTCAAATGCCTGTTCGGCTGCTCACCAGCCTCGTGGGCTCTGGCACCACTCTGTGCCTCAGTTTCTTCATCTATAAAATGGAACTAATGACAGTGATTCCTCATAGAATTGTTTGAGGATTAAATGTATGTGTATGTATATAAATATAAAATATGCTTAGGCTTATAATTGAACTGTACAAAAGAGGAGAAATAGATGCATATAATATTATAAATGCACTTTAAATTTGTAAATATCTAGGCACGATTACCCTAGGAAGAGACTGAAATAGATGTTTGCACCTATGCATAGAATCACTCCAGATGTCACAGCTATAAATTCAGATTGATTTGAGTGTATTGCACCTCAAAAGCCGTGAGTGTTGTTATTGGTGACATGCTCTGTTGCCTAGGGTGGAGTACAGTGTTGTGATCTTGGCCCACTGCAGCCTCTGCCTCCCGGGTTCAAGCAATTCTCCTGCCTCAGCCACCCGAGTAGCTGGGATTACAGGTGGGCACCACCACACCAGGCTAATTTTTGTATTTTTAGTAGAGACGGGGTTTCACCATGTTGGCCAGGCTGGTCTTGAACTCCTGACTTCAGGTGATCCACCCACCTAGGCCTCCCAAAGTGCTGGGATTACAGGCGTGAGCCACCGCGCCCAGCCATGGGAAGTGTTTTTAAACAACTATACTTGCATAGACAGGCTTTTCATCTTCATAAATGCTTAGTGGGATATTCGGAAGTGGGACATGGGGCCATTCTTTACTGGGTGGGATTTCCCACGTGTTTCCAGATGTCTAGCATCCTTGGTCCCCTCCTCTAAATGTCAGTATGCTATAGTGAGTGGTTCCACCCTCACTGAGAACCACTGAGACTATTCCAACCCTCTTCTTTTCCTGACCAGGTTCCTGAGAGATTCAGAGAGGATTTTTTTTGTGTATGTTCAGAGCTAGGTTCTGGAGAATATGTACTCTTTCCACCTCTGCTGACTCTGTCACCCAGGCTGGAGTGCAGTGGCGTGACAAGAGCTCACTGCAACCTTGAATTCCTGGGCTTAAGCGATTCTCCTGTCACAGCCTCCAGAGCAGCTGGGACTACAGGTGTGCGCCAACATGCCTGGCTAATTTTAAACATTTTTTGTAGAGACTGGTGGTGGGGGGATCTTGTTATGTTGCCCAGAATGGTCTTGAACTCCTGACCTCAAGCTGTCCTCCTGTCTCAGCCTCCCAAAGCTCTGGAATTACAGGCCTGAGCCACCATGCCTGACCTAGAGAGGGAATTTAAAATCGGCAGCTACGACAGTGACTGCTTGTTCACCCCGGGCCCACCTTCAGCCTCGCAATCAGCTGGAAGATGCCTTGTTGGTAACCCAGACTCTGCCTGCCCTGCTGCATGTATCCACTTTATTTCTCTTTTGGGGGCCTTCTTCTTCCCGTCTCTCACCTCCTTCCTCCCAACACCTGATCCATTAGCAAGTCCTGTTGGCTGTCCCTCCAAATATGTGATGACCACAGTGGGCTTCTCCTGGTTCTCTGCTCCACTCCACAGTCTATTCTCATGGCAGCCAGAGGAGCTGTAAAAAAAATTTTATGGTCAGGCGTGGGGGCTCATGCCTGCAATCCCAGCACTTTGGGAGGCCGAGGCAGGCAGAGGTTGGGAGCTCAAGACCAGCCTGACCAACATGGAGAAACCCGTCTCTACTAAAAATACAAAATTAGCTGGGTGTGGTGGCAGGTGCCTGTAATCCCAGCTACTTGGGAGGCTGAGGCAGGAGAATTGCTTGAACCTGGGAGGTGGAGGCTGTGGTGAGCCAAGATCACGCCATTGCACTCCAGCCTAGACAACAAGAGCTAAATTCCGTCTTTAAAAAAAAAAAAAATTACATCAAGCCATTCTTCTGCCTCAGCTCTCCAGAGTTTTCCCAAGAGACTGGGAATAAAATGCAAATTTCTCTCTCTGCCCTGCAAAGCCCTGTAGGATCCGGCCTCATCTCCTCCCAATCTCCTTCCCGCTGAGCTCAGCCACCCCGGCCTCTCACGCCACTGTTCCTGCCTCAGGGGCTTTACACCTGTTCCTCCTTCTGCCTGGAGCCCACTTCCCTGCAGCCTGGTCTTCTCAGAGTGGGCCTCTATGGTCTGTTCCATTCCTGACCACCTCACCTGGATCACTCCCTTCCCAAAGTTGCTTTCTTTCCCCTAACTCTGTTTTTTTGTTGTTGAAAGTGCTTATCTCGATTTGAAGTGGGAGCAGACAAAGTCGCTCTGGGGCAGAGACTTCATTCGACACTCTCCACAGTGTCCCAAGGCCTAACAGGATGCTGGCCAGTGCCACTCAGTATCTTTGGAACACATGAATGGAGGCCTGACACCTAACAGAATCCTTCCCTATGGGCTGGTTGTGCTGGATCAGGCCTGTAATCTCAGCACTTTGGGAGGCTGAGGCAGGAGGATCACTTGAGCCCAGGAGTTTGAGACCAGCCTGGGCAACATGAGAGATCCCATCTCTGCAAAAAATACAAACATTATTTGGGCGTGGTGGCGTGTGCCTGTAGTACCACCTACTGGGGAGGCTGAGGTGGGAGGATCACTTGAGCTGGAGAGGTTGAGACTGCAATGAGCCGTGATTGCACCACCTGCATGCACTCCAGAATGGGTGACAGAGGAAGACCTTGTCTCAAAAAAACAAAACAAAACAAAACCCCAAAAAACTGATTGTAAGGACACAGTTGGAAGAGCTTTAACAAATGTGTAGTTGTATAACTACCACCACAGCCAAGAGACAGGACATTTCCTTCAATTCAGGAAGCATAACCTATTTCTTGAGTTCTATGGGATAACCCAAGATTAAAAACAAACAAACAAAAAAACCAGCTTTATTGTAGTATAACTGACATGCAACAGACTGCATATATTCAAAGTGTGTAACTTGATGAGTTTTGGCACGTGACTACACTGTGAAACCACCACCACAACCAAGATTATGAACATACCCATCATCTCCAAGAGGCTCCTCCTGCCCCTTTGTAATCTTTCCCTCCCAGCCCTATTTGCTCCCCATCTCGAGCACCTGCGAATGTGTTTTCCGTTACTGTAGGTTAGCTTACATTTTCTAAAGCTTTCGTTTCTCTCTCTCTCTCTTTCTTTCTTTCGAGATGGAGTCTCCCATCTCCCTCTGTCACCCAGGCTGGAGTGCAGTGGCGCGATCTCAGCTCACTGCAAGCTCCACCTCCCGGGTTCATGCCATTCTCCTGCCTCAGCCTCCCAAATAACTGGGACTACAGGCGCCCGCCACCACGTCTGGCTAATTTTTTTATTTTTATTTTCAGTAGAGACAGGGTTTCACCGTGTTAGCCAGGATGGTCTCGATCTCCTGACCTCGTGATCCTCCCACCTCGGCCTCCCAAAGTGTTGGGATTACAGGCGTGAGCCACCACGCCCGGCCATACATTTTCTAGCGTTTTCTATAAACGGAGTCGTACACTATGCACTCTTCTTTGTCTGGCTTTTTTCACTCAGCATCATTATTTTTAGAATCATCCATGTTGTTACATGTA
The DNA here is from genome assembly GCF_047675955.1 of Chlorocebus sabaeus. Lineage (NCBI taxonomy): Eukaryota > Metazoa > Chordata > Mammalia > Primates > Cercopithecidae > Chlorocebus > Chlorocebus sabaeus. The sequence goes on from NC_132923.1 coordinate 105,218,339, forward strand.
ACAATTGTTCATTGGTTTTTATTGTTGAGGATTCTTCCATTGTGTGGTATGCCATAATGTTTATGCACTTATCTATTGGTGGGCATTTGGGCTGTTCTCAGATTGGAGTTTTTACAAATAAAGCTGCTATGAACACGTGTATGCAAGTCTTTGTATGGACATAGGTATTTCTTTTTCTCTCGGGTAAAAAGTCTAGGAGTGGAATGACTGGACCATATGTTACCCTTAGGTTATTCTTTTTTTTTTTTTTTTTTTTTTGAGACAGAGTCTTGCTCTGTCGCCCAGGCTGGAGTGCAGTGGTGCGATCTTGGCTCACTGCAACCTCTGCCTCCCGGGTTCAAGGGATTCTCCTGCCTCAGCCTTCTGAGTAGCTGGGATTACAGGCATGCACCACCATGCCCGACTAATTTTTGTATTTTTAGTAGAGATGGGGTTTCACCGTGTTGGTCAGGCTGGTCTCGAACTCCTGATTTCATGATCTGCCTGCCTTGGCCTCTGAAAGTGCTGGGATTACAGGTGTGAGCCACCGCACCCGGGCTACCCTTATGCTACTCTTAATCATAGATTTCTTTTTTACTTAAGCCAATCAGTTTGGGACTGGTCGAGGTCCCTCAGCAGGATGGGGACTCAGCTCTCACCCTCTTGACTCCCTCCAAGCTGCCTCTCGTCCTATGCAAGTCTTGCTGTTGCTGCTGTGGACTGAGCTAGGCTGAGAATGAACGTTACCTTCCTGAGCACGTCGCCTTTGAGAAGCAATGTTGACTTACATAAGCACACTGACCTCTTGCTTCTTGCCAAAGTCTAAAATCATGGAATCTTTTGCAAGTATGCTCTCGCTGCCTCTGGACTGGAATGTTAAGTGCAAGAGGAGTTGTCTGGCTTAATAGTCCGATCAAAATATGTCTGTGGATGGACAAGGTCAGTGATTGACTTGTAGAAGGGGAGCCTTAGATGAAAAGACAGTCTGAGTATCAGAGAGCCACAGGGATGAGCTAAGAAGGAGGCTCCTGCATTCAGAGCAGCTCAAAGATAGCACACCCAGGCAGCATATTTTTACATTTGAGTTTAATTTATTTTTGAAAAAGGAATGCATTCAGATGGTTCAAAATTCAAAAGCAAGGGTGGGTGTACAGTACTGTGAAAAATCTTCCTCATGTCCTCAGCCACCCCTTGTCCTCAGAGGTAACCACAACTCCTCCCCACCCCCAGTTCTTTAAATAGTCTTCCAGATATTTGCATATACAAAGATTTGCATATACAAATATATATGTGTATATCTTATATGTGTGTGGGGGGGGCGTTCTTTTTACACAAGTGCTTGCAGACCAAACACGTTGTTGAACACTGATTTTTTTTCACTTTACATAGCTCAGAGCTTAGTCCACAGTACAATGGAAAAAGCCTCCTCATTCTTGTTCTATATTTACACAGTATTGCATTATAATTTCTTAACCAGTTGAGGCAGCATTTGACCAGTGATATTAGTAGGACCATGAGATTACAGGGTGAATAATTTTGGTTTGCACAGTAAATAATGACAAAGTCACAGGTGGATTCACTTGACTTGCTGAACTGTGATATAATCTCATAGACTGCAGGGAAGGTAGCATTTCTAAGTGCTTGATATGCCCATGGATTCATAAAGTCGTAGTTCTTAAACTTTGATGTCCTTAAGAATTACCTGGGGAGCTAATTAAAGTGAGGCTAAGCAGGCTCCCCCTCTCTTCTGCTGCTCCAGAAAGTCTAATTCATTGGAGCAGGCGGTGGCGGAGTGGGGCCCAGGATCCTAATATAGATGGTCCTCAGACTAAACTTTGTGAAATAACCTTGCTCTGCAGAAGGAAAAGAGCTTCCTGCTGAAGGAGTAACTCAATAGTTTGTTAATTCAAATTGTTAAAAAGAATTTTATTCCCACATCTTTAAACCTGAAAAATTCATGAACAAGTCTTTTTTTTTTTTCAAATAGTTCAGAAGAATATGGACTCTCTTCACCTCTGCCTAACAGTTCTCTCTCCCTCTCTCTTCTCTCTCCCTGCCACTGTCTCTCTCTTTCTCCCCTCTCTCTCGACAACAGTCTTGCCAGTCATTATCTTTGAAGAGACATAAGGTCCCCACCACATGCAGGGAGCACCGTGACTGAGGAAACAGACCTTGTACCTAGCTGGAGGCAGTTCCATGGGCTGAGAATAATAATGAACTTGGACTTGGGAGTGCTGGGTTAAATGCCTTGTTGAAGATCAGTGGCTCACTGTGTGCTGGGTACCAAGCTGAGGATTTGATGTGCATTATCTCAGTTAATCTACAATAACCCAATTTACAGAGAGGAAAACTGAGGCTGAGAGGTTTTTAGTAATTTGCCTGGGGTTAGGGGTGTGCCACACAGCTGGTGTGTTGGGCAGATCTCATCTGGAGCTCTTTCTTGCTCTTGACCACACATTTTCTTTTCTTTTCTTTTCTTTTCTTTCTTTCTTTTTTTTTTTTCTGAGATGGAGTCTCACTCTGTCGCCCAGGCTGGAGTATGGTGATGCCATCTCAGCTCACCGCAACCTCTGCCTCCTGGGTTCAAGCGATTCTTCTGCCTCAGCCTCTTGAGTAGCTGAGATTACGGGTGCCTAGCTAATTTTTGTATTTTTAGTAGAGACAAGATTTCACCATGTTGGTCAGGCTGGTCTCAAACTCCTGACCTCATGATCCGTCCACCTCGGCCTCCCAAAGTGCTGGGACTACAGGAGTGATCCACTGCGCTCAGTGCATGTTTTATTATTATTTTTTATTACACATGTCACACATGGTCATTATTTTAAAAAGTTAAAATACAGATAAGCAGAAATAAAAAAAATCTACCCATGTACCACCCTGCAGTGATAAGCACCATTAATGGTTTGGTATATCTTATTCCAAATATTTTTCTATGCATTTATACCTATAATTATACATACATCAATATACACATATACAAACTTGTGTTTATTATTGTTGCTTTTTTTGAGAGGGAGTCTCGCTCTGTTGCCCAGGCTGGGCTGCAGTGGCGAGATCTCGGTTCACTGCAACTTCCACCTCCCAGATTCAAGCGATCCTCCCATCTCAGCCTCATGAGTAGCTGGGACTACAGGTGTGTGCCACCACACCTGACTAATTTTTGTATTTTTAGTGGAGACAGGGTTTCGCCATGTTGGCCAGGCTGGTCTCGAATGCCTGACCTCAGGTGGTCCACCCGCCTCGGCCACCCAAAGTGCTGGGATTACAGCTGTGAGCCACTGTGCCTGGCCCAAACTTGCATTTAAACATAAAATCAGTTCACACTGTATATTCTGATATGTAACCTGCTTTTTCCTACTAAATAATAAATACATGAACAGTTGTCCACATCAACAGGTATAAACCTGCATTATAATTTTTAATGGATGCACAGCATCCTACTGCATATAGGGATGTAACTTTTTTTTTTTTGAGACAGAATCTGGCTCTGTCGTCCACGCTGGAGTGAAGAGGTGTAATCATTGCTCATTACAACCTCTGCCTCCCTGACTTAAGTGATTCTCCTGCCTCAGCCTCCTGAAGCTGGGACTACAGGCACGTGACACTGTGCCTGGTTAATTTTTGTATTTTTAGTAGAGAAATACGGGGCTTCACCACGTTGGCCAGGCTGGTCTCAAACTCCTGACCTCTAATGATCCACCTGCCTTGGCCTCTCAAAGTGCTGAGATATAGGTGTGAGCCACAATGCCTGGCCAACACTTTTGTTTAACCAATTGCCCATTGATAGAATTTAGGTTGTTTCAATTTTTTGTTATTATAATCAAGCTGTGGCAAACATGGTAACAATGTTACCATTTTTGGTAATAAAAAATATACCATTTATTATTTCCTATGTACCAGATACTGTACTAAGTTTTTTACAAACAATATTTAATTTACTCCCCACAGTGATGCTATAAGGTAATACACTTATTATACCTGGTTTACAGGTGAGGAAAGTGCAATTTGGAGAGGCTGAGTCACTTGTCGACATTATCCAGCTAGCCAGTGGCAACGCTGGAATTTGAATGGAGCTCTTCCTGATTCTAAAACCTATCCTCTTTTCTCCAAATTGTGCTGGGTTCCAACTATTGAAATAAGGTTTGCTAAATTCCCTTTGTGCTGCTGCAGCCACAGAATGGGAAGGATTGGTGGCCAAGGGGCCTGGAAGGTCCCCTATCTAGCTCTTTTGAAACCTGGATGGAGCCAAAAAGTCCTGGACTAATTTCCCCTTAAGAAAGTTTGTCTACTTGGCAACAAAGATACAAAGTCTTCCCTGGGGACTGATCAGAAGAGCTTTGATCTGGGTTACCCCGGCCTGAGGCCACATAGTCTTCAGCTGCTCGTTTGCCTGCTGTCTTCTCAGCCCCAAGAGACACACACCAGGTCCTGCAGACTTTCTTGCCAGCTGAGGCCTAGATGCTGGCCAGCCCAACGCTGAGTCCTGTGCTTCTCTGCCAAACTGAGAAGATTCTCCCATGGCCCACATCTGTGGCCTTCATGAGCACACAGCCCTTAGAGCAGCAGCCACTCGGGGTGGCTCTTGTGTCTAATAGACACTTGGGGAACTGCCTCTCTTTAACACGGGTCCTGGGAAGTGGCACAGGAGACATGTCAACAAAAGTCTGCTTCCCCCAGAAGCAAACCCTGAGACATAGACTTCAGTGCACAGTAATTCAGGAAGTACAGGAAACACCAGTAGAGGACTGAGAAGTGTACAAGAAAGGGAAGGCTCCCAGTAAAGGGTGTATTATCACACCAGAGATCACTTTGGGCAACTAGAGCTGAAGTCCATGGGGAAGCAGAAGAAAGCCTCAGGGTCCTCTTCCCAGATGGGTGAGGGAGCTGGGGTATTTATACACCTATCCTGCCAGTCACTCTCCAGGTAGAGAGGTCTTATGTAGCTCTGAGAAAAGCCTGCTGGGAGTGGTGGCTCACACCTATAATCTCAACACTTTGGGAGGCCAAGTTGGATGGATCACTTGAGTCCGAGAGTTCAAGGCTAGCCTGGGCAACATGGCAAAAGTGCATCTCTACTAAAAAAAAACACACACGTGCACGCACACACACACATACTCACACACACACACACACACACACAAATTAGCTGGGCATGGTGGCTCATTATGCCTATAGTCCCAGCTATGTGGGGGGCTGAGGTGGGAGGATCACTGGGGCCCAAGAGGTCAAGGCTGTAGTGAGCAGAGATCATGCCACTGCACTTTAGCCTGTGCAACAGAGCGAAGAGTCTCTGTCTCAAAAAAAAAAAAAAAAAAAAGTAAAATGAAAAAAGCTTTGGCCGGGTGCAGTGGCTCATGCCTGTAATCCTAGCACTTTGGGAGGCTGAGGTAGACGGATTGCTTGAGCTCAGGAGTTTGAGACGAGCCTGGGCAACATGGTGAAAGCCTGCCTCTGCTAAAAATACAAAAAATTAGCTAGGCATGGTGGCAGGCACCTGCAATCCCAGCTACTGGGAAGGCTGAGGCACCAGAATCACTTGAACCTGGGAGGCAGAGGTTGCAGTGAGCTGAGATCGTGCCACTGCACTCCAGCCTGGGCAACAGAATGAGACTCTGTCTCAAAAAAAAAAAAAAAAAAAAAAAAAAAAAAAAATTGCCTACAAGTAATGAGATGCAGAAACTGGAAGATGAAAGTTAAGTGAAACAGACTGAAGTGATGAAGTCTGAGGGATATGGTGGGGGCTCCACCCTGGGACCAATGCTCCCAGGGCCCAGATTCCACTAGTAAACTAAACCTTAACACACTAAACCAGTCTCAGCCAGTCCCAGCTATAGCTGGAAGTGGCCTTTTTAACATCTATGTGGAAGTTCACATATATTCAAATCTTATAAATCCCTACTTAGATTTTTGTCTGCTGCTTCCATCAATTATGAGAGAGGTCTGTTATTTTGTCTTGTTCTCTTTTTCCTCTAGTTTGAAAGATCTCTTTTCTGTTTCTATTCTTGTAGTAGTTACCCTAGTAATTTCAGCTTGCTTCCTGACTTATCAAAGTCTAAAATTAATCAATGCCTTTTTTTCCCTGAACTATGAAACAACCTCAAAGCACTTTAACTTCTTTAACCAGCTCCAGCTTATATGCTATTGTTGCTGTGTGTTTTTTCTTATTTTATTAACCCCCAAAAGATATTATTTTGATTTTATGTAGTCAAGGAATAACATGGATTATTTAGAAACATCTTAACTTCCAAATACATGGGGATTTTATGATTACCTTTTCTTTATTAATTTATAGCATATATACATTGTGATCTGAAAACATGTTCTGTATCATTTTAATACTTTGACATTTATTCAGATTTGCTTAATGGCCAAGGAAACAGGATATAGTTGATTTCTAGAAATACTTCATGAGTGCTGAAACAACATAGATTCTGCAGTGGTTGCATACTGTATTCTATAGAAGTCTACTAGGCCAAGTTAGTTAATCATTAAATCCTCTGTGTTCTTACTGATTGTTTTTGTCTGCTTGTTCTAGCAACTAATGGAGAGAGATATGTTAACATTTCCTGCTATGATTATGGATTTATCTGTTTCTCTTTGTCATTCTGCCATTTTTTATTTTTTACTTTATATCTTTTAAAAAGCATGTCATAGCTGGGTGCGGTAGCTCATGCCTGTAATCCCAACACTTTGGGAGGCTGAGGTGGGTGGATCACCTGAGGTCAGGAGTTCGAGACTAGCCTGGGTAACATGGTGAAACCCCCGTCTCTATCAAAAACACAAAAAAAATTAGCCAAGTGTGGTGGCAGGCAGCTGTAATCTCAGCTACTCTGGAGGCTTAGGCAGGAGAATCGCTTGAAGCCAGGAGGCAGAGGTTGCAGTGAGCCAACATCATGCCATTGCACTCCAGCCTGGGCAACAAGAGTGAAACTCTGTCTCAAATAATAGTAGTAATAATAATAAAAAAAGCATGTTATTAGGTACATGCCAATTTAGAATTGTTATATTTTCCTGGCTAATTACATTTCTATCATTATGAAATGACCTCTCCCATTACGAAATGATTTTGACTTTAAAGTCTATTTTCTTTTGTAACCTTATTTCAAATTTATTTAATTTCAACAGATTTCTGTTGTTTAGTATTTGCTATGACTAGGATGTTTGTCCCCTTCAAAATTCATGTTGAAATTTAATTGCCATTTTGACAGTGTTGAGAGGTGGAACCTTTAAGAAGTGTTTAGGTCATAGGCACTTAACCCTCATGAATGGATTAATGCTGGGAGTGGGTTAGCCCTGTCTGGTGCGCTTGCTCTCTCTCTCTCTGTCTCTTGCTCTCTCTCTCTCTCTCTCTCTCTCTCTCTTTTTCTCTCTTGCTCTCTCTCTCTCTGTTTCTTGCTCTCTCTCTCGCTCTCTTTCACTCCTTCTTTGCTCTCTGCCTTCCACCATGTTATTATGCAGCAAGAAGGCCCTTGCCAGATGCCAGCACTTTGATTTTGGACTTCCCAGTCTTCAGAGCTGTGAAAACAAATTTCTATACGTTATAAATTATCCAGTCTTAGATATTCTGTTATAGCAGCCCAAGACAGTTTTGCATAATATACTTTTTCTATCTTTCCATTTTCAACTTTACTTTTTTTTTTCTTTTCTTTTCAAACATTGAGAAAAGTCTAGCTCTGTCACTCTGGCTGGAGTGCAGTGGCACAATCTTGGCTCACTATGGCCTCAACCTCCTGGGGTCAAGGAATCCTCCCCTCAGCCTCTGGAGTAGCTGGGACTACATGCGTGTGCCACCATGCCTGGCTAATTTTTTCTATTTTTTGTAGAGATGAGGTCTCACTAGAGATGAGCTTGCCTAGGTTGGTCTTTGACTCCTAGGCTCAAGTGATTGGCCTGCCTCAGCCTCCCAAAGTACTGGGAATACAGGCGTGTGCCACCACACACAGCCCAATTTTCAACTTTTTTGTATATCTGTGCTTTAGGTGTGTTTCTTACAGACAATATATAATTAGATTTTTATTATTCAGTCTGGTAATCTTTGCCTTTTGATTGAAATATTTGTTTTAAACCTTTTAGTCTATTATTATTATTTTATATACATGCAGTGTTCATTTAAAACTCCTACTTGAGGGCTGGGAGCAGTGGTTTACACCTGTAATCCTAGCACTTGGGTGGCCGAGGTGGTTGGATCACCTGAGGTCAGGAGTTCGAGACCAGCCTGACCAACATAGTGAATTCTTGTCTCTACTAAAAATACAAAATTAGCCAGGCGTGGTGGTGCCTTCCATTAATCCCAGTTACTTGGGAGGTTGAGGCAAGAGAATCGCTTGAACCTGAGAGTGGAAGTTGCAGTGAGCTGAGATCACACAATTGCACTCCAGCCTGGGCAACAAGAACAAAACTCCATTTCAAAAATAAAATAAACCTCCTACTTGACATCTTTTTTTTTTTCTTTTTTCTTTTTTTTTTTTTTAGACAGGATCTTGCTCTGTCACCCAGGCTGGAGTGTAGTGGCACAGTCATGGCTCACTGCAGACTCGACCTCTCAGGCTCAAGTGATCCTCTCACCTTGACCTCCCAAGTAGCTGGGACTATAGCCATCACTGCTGGGTTTTTTTTTTTTTTTTTTTTTTTTTTGAGACAGAGTCTGGCTTTGTTGCTCAGGCTGGAGGGCAGTGGCATGATCTCGGCTTACTGCAATCTCCGCCTCCTGGGTTCAAGTGATTCTCCTGCCTCAGCCTCCTGAGTAGCTGGGACTACAGGCACATGCTTCCACGCCTGGCTAATTTTTTTGTATTTTTAGTAGAGAAGGGGTTTCACCACGTTGGCCAGGATGATCTCAAGCTCCTGACCTCATGATCCACCCATCTTAGCCTCCCAAAGTGCTGGGATTACAGGTGTGAGCCACCGCGCCCGGTCAATTTTTGTATTTTTTGTAGGGATGGGGTTTCCCCATGTTGCCCAGGCTGGTCTCGAACTCCTGGGCTCAAGAGATCTGCCTGCCTCGGCCTCCCAAAGTGCTGGGATTACAGGTGTGAGCCACCACCCCCAGCCAAGATCATTTTCTATCTGCTAGAAATAAAATATTTAGAATGTCTTTGGTATATTTAGATCTGCTGGTGGCAAACTGTTTCAGTTTTTATTTGTCTGAAAATGTCTCCTTTATGGTTGTTTTTCTTTCAAATGTCTAATACACAGAAAGAAAACAAATGTCAACCCAGAATTCTACATCCAGCAAAAATATCCTTCAGGAATGAAGGCAAAATAAAGACATATGATCATTCCACTGACCTCTTAGTTCTTCCCACCCAAACTTGTTCTTCCCTAGCAATCCTAAAATTTTGAGTGGGGAGTGCAAAAGTATTGGAGTTATCCAAGATTCATTTTCTTTTCCTTTCATATCCGGTTCTTTGTTAAATCTTGTCTACTCTAGTTCAGTTCAGCCACTTCTTACTTCCCCCACTTCTACAACCTTAGCTCAAACCACCATCACCACCATTTCTCACCCAAACTGTAGCAATATGTCCTATTGGTTATTGTTTTCTCTGCTTCCTTTCCCACATTCTTTTTTTTTTTTTTTTTTTTTTTTTTTTGAGATAAGATCTCACTTAGCCGCCCAGACAGGAGTACAATGGCTATGATCATGGGCCACTGCAGCTTCGACCCCCCGGGCTTAAGCTATCCTCCTATCCCTCAGCCTCCTGAGTAGCTGGGACTATAGGCACGCACCACCACACCTGGCTAATTTTTGATTATTTTTTGTAGAGAAGATATCTCACTATGTTGCCCAGGCTGATCTCGAACTCCTGCACTCAAGTGATCTGCCTGCCTCACCCTTCCAAAGTGCTGGAATTATAGGTGTGAGCCACTGCTCCCCGCCCACATTCTGCTCCCCGCCCACATTCTATTTTTGATAACATCTATTTATTTATTTATTATTTATTTTGAGATGGAGTCTCACTCTGTCGCCTGGGCTGGAGTGCTATGGCACGATCTTGGGTCACTGTAACCTCCGCCTCCTGGGTTCAAGCGATTCTCCTGCCTCAGCCTCCCGAGTAGCTGGGATTACAGGTGCCTGCCACGATGCCCAGCTAATTTTTTGATTTTTTTTTTTTTTTTTTAGTAGAGATGGGGTTTCACAATGTTGGCCAGGCTGGGCTCAAACTCCTGACTTCGTGATTCACCCACCTTGCACAGGAGATATTGTTATTTCTCTGCTCAAACCCTCCAGTGTCTTCGCATCATATTTAGAATAAGATACAAACTTGGCTGGGCGCAGTGGCTCACACCTGTAATCCCGGCACTTTGGGAGGCCGAGGCAGGTGGATCACTTGAGGTCAGGAGCTCGAGACCAGCCTGGCCAACATGGTGAAACTCCGTCTCTACTAAAAATACACAAACTAACCGGGCGTGGTGGCAGGTGCCTATAATCCCAGCTACTTGGGAGGCTGAGGCACAAGAATAGCTTGAACCTGGGAGACAGAGGTTGCAGTGAGCCGAGATCCCATCACTGTACTCCAGAATGGAGGACAGAGCAACACTTGGTCTCAAAACAAAATGAAACAAAACAAAACAAAAATAGAATAAGATACAAACTCCATCCTTAGTGTACACAATTGACTCCTAGCTACCCCTCTGACTTGATTTCATGCTGTTGCTCTCCCTGATTCACCGAGCTTCAGTCACACTGGAACCTTGTTGTTCTCACTCATGCCCACTTTACATCCATCTCAGGGCCTTTCCTCCTGCTCTCCCTTCTGCCTGGAATGTGCCCCTGCATTGTGGTCTGGCTCCCTCCCTCACTTCATTTTCCTCTCTGCTTAGATGTCGGTTCATCAGGAAGAGCTTCCCAGACCATCCTTTCTAAACTGGTAGTCCTAGCATTCTCTTTTTTTCTTGGGATGGAGTCTCGCTCTGTTGCCCAGGTTGGAATGCAGTGGCACGATCTTGGCTCACTGCAACCTCCTCCACCTCTTGCGTTCAAGCGATTCTTCTGCCTTAGCCTCCCGAGTAGCTGGGATTACAGGTGTGCACCACCACGTCTGGTTAATTTTTTTTTTTTTTTTTTTTTGAGATAGAGTCTTGCTCTGTTGCCCAGGCTGGAATGTAGTGGCACGATCTTGGCTCACTGCAACCTCCTCTGCCTCCCGGGTTCAAGTGATTCTCCTGCCTTAACCTCCTGAGTAGCTGGTATTACAGGCGCACGCCACCATGCCTGGTTAATTTTTGTATTTTTAGTAGAGACGGAGTTTCACCATGTAGGCCGGGCTGGTCTCAAACTCTGGACCTCAAGTGCTCCATCCGCCTCGGCCTCCCAAAGTGCTGGGATTATAGGTGTGAGCCACCACACTCGGCAGTCCTAGCACTCTCTATCCCCTTCTCTGCTTTAATTTTCTTCATAATAGTTGTAACTATCTGACGTTATTTCATATGTTCTAGACTGTAAACTCCAAAAGGACAAAAATTTTACCTTATTCACTTTAATCATCCTTAGTGTCTAGAACAGTTCCTGGCACAGAAGAGGTTCTCAATAAATGCCTATTGAATGGATAAATCTGCATTGTGTCTATTTACAGTAAGAATGCATATTAAAATATTTTAGTGCACGTATAGCTTGGGTACCTAACTTTATCAGCTTCTTATTGCAAAGTTGGGTTTCATTCCCTGATTGCCTCAACACCCCATTCATGTGATGACAAATCCTCAGTGGCTCCTCAGAGGGATCCCTAGTTATTTCTGGGAGTCCCCAAAGTAGGGCTCACAGGAGTGGTGTACCCCAGAGCCAATTGTTAAATCTTCAGGAATCCTGTGAGCTGCTTCTTATTCGGTGGTAGCTTGAAATTGGCCCCAGTGGGAATATTTATACCATGGAAATTAATGAATGCTACAAATCAGAGTGGTTTTCTTAAATTAAAGAAAAATTTTGAGCCAGTTTACCAATACGACAGTCCCCAAACTAGTTAGTAAACTACAGTCACCAGGCGGCATCAACTCTCTAGCTGAGGCCCCATGGGGAAGGCTCTTGAAGCCCCAGTCACCACTGCCCAGCCTGAGAAAGCCGATGTCCCTGCCAAGCGCACTCTATCATATACGCTCAGGGAGACAGAGGTGAAGGCAGGGGCTGCCCGTCCGGTACATACAGAAACAGAACGGAGCTTCGAAGCTACATGGTCCTCCAAAACTTCCCTCAGCTGCTTGTCTCATCATCTGGCTTTCAGAGCTCTTAGAATCTATGTTATGTCATTTTATTTTCTATTTTATTGTTTTAGAGACAGGGTCTCACTCTGTTGTTCAGGCTGGAGTTCAATGGCACAATCATAGCTCGCTGTGACCTGGAACTCCTGGGCTCAAGTGATCCTCTCGACTCGGCTTCCTGAGCAGCTAGGATTACAGGCATAAACCACCATGTCTGCCTATTTTTTTCTTTTTTTTTTCTTTGAGATGCAGTCTTATCCAGGCCAGAGTGCAGTGGCGCCATCTCAGCTAACTGCAACCTCCACCTCCTAGGTTCAAGCGATCCTCCTACCTCAGCCTCCTGAGTAGCTGGAATTACAGGTGTGTGCCACCATGCCAGGCTAATTTTTGTAATTTTGGTAGAGATGGGGTTTCACCATGTTGCCCAGGCCAGTCTTGAACTCCTGGGACCAAGTGATTTGCCCACCTCGGCCTCCCAAAGTGTCGGGACTACAGGCATGAGTCACCACTCCTAGCCCCACCTATTTTTTTTAAAAGAAGTTTTGTAGACAAGGAGTCTGGCTACATTGTCCATGCTAGTCTTGAATTCCTGGCCTCAAGCAGTCCTTCTGCCTTGGCCTCCCAAAGCATTGGGATTACAGGTGTGAACCACCACACTTGGGCATTATTTTATTTTTGAACCAAGGCACCACAGTGGCAGTGGCAAGGGTGGCCTGGGGACTCTATCCCCTTGTGGCAGACTCTGCTCATCATATTTTCCATATCCGTGGTTTCCTCTTTTTTACTTGGCTGTGACGCCAGAGCCACAGAACAGCAGAGCAAGAAGACAGAAGCAGCTACCAGCCATATGGGTGCTGGAGATAAAATAAAATCTTTCTACTTACTTGAGACACTGTTGGCTGGCTTATGTGTGCTTGAATCCATTCCTAACTGATACACTCTGATCTGTAGCGTTCACTCATTTCCATGGTGTAAATATTCCCACTGGGGCCAATTTCTCTATAATGTCCATCCACTCCCCTAAGTCAGTTAAGTAAAAACACTTATTTTCTATGTAAGTACAATACAAAACAAGTTCCCTAGGAACCCACCCCATGGCCAGATGACTGCCTCCAAGCCTCTAGGGCTTGGAGTTCATAGACTCTAGGGCTGCCCTTGTGGTTCCGTAACTGTCCCTTCTCTTACTTGCTGGGTTACTGCCTCCCTAGGACCCAGCCAGGCAGGAAGCACCCAGAAGATATTTCTCCTGAGTCTGCTTCCTCCACAGGACAAGACATTTATGCCAAGGAGACAGCAGAGTGGGGACTTTTAAGCTTGTGGTTTGAGCCCTGATACTTAGAAGCATCCTGGGAGTTATTTGTTTAACTCTCAGTTTGCTCTTCTGTATAATGGACTCAATATTCCCAGTCTCACAGGGCTGATTGCTGTGAGGATTAAACGAGAAATACCCAGAGTAAGTGCTCAGTGCTGTGCCCAGTCATTTTAGGATAAATTCCTTGAAGAGGAATTTCTGGGTTTCAGTTTCTACTCATTCAGAATTTTGAAATTAAATTTTGAATTAAAAAATCCCTTCAAATGGGTTAATTCCAGTGTGAGAATATCCCATTGCTCCAGAACTTCATTACTACCTTGGATGGTCATTTTCTTTATCTTTGCTAATTGTTTAGGCAAAGGCAGGATTTCGTTTTTTTCTTGTTCACTTTAAAGTTGGGTGTCTCTTTAATTCCTAACAGAGTTGATCATTCTTTCATGTTTTTTGGTCATTTGGATTTCTTTTGCAATTTTTTTTTTTTGAGACAGAGTTTCACTCTTGTTGCCCAGGCTAGAGTGCAATGGCACAATCTCAGCTCACTGCAACCTCCGCCTCCTGGGTTCAAGCGATTCTCCTGCCTCAGCCTCCCAAGTGGCTGGGATTACAGGCGCCCATCACCATACCTGGCTAATTTTTTGTATTTTTAGTAGAGATGGGGTTTCACCATATTGGCCAGGCTGGTCTTGAACTCCTGACCTCAAGTCATCCACCCACCTTGGTCTCCCAAAGTGCTGGGATTACAGGTGTCAGCTACCGCACCCTGCCATTGCAAATTTCTTGTTCTCACCTTCTACCTGTTTTCTTTTGAGTTGTAGGGGGTGAGGGAGACAAAGGAGTTGAAGCTGGTTTGGGTGATGAAGTGGCAGTGGAATTGACAATAAGTAGAGGGATGTGAGAGAAGTTTGAAAGCACAATAGATGGTGATTTTGGTGATGGTTTGGTTGTGGGTGGAGAAGGAGAGAGGGCAGTTCAGAATGACACCCAGGTTTCTGGTTTGAACAGTTCATTCGACGGCAGTGGCCTTTTCTGAGATAAAGATTAATGGTGAAGATGATGTTTGTCATTTTGGTCATTTGAGCTTGAGATGCTCTGTGGAGCATCAGAGTCTAGTAAACAGTTGGATTTGTAGGTTTGGTGCTCTGAAGGCAGATGTCAGTGGGAGGCCAAGTCCTTGATCTGTGGTATGAGAATTCCCATGGAGACTGTGGAAGGAGGCGAACTTAATAGAGAAGAGAGAGGAACGCCCATACTGAAAAGGTGGACAGAGAAAGAAGACTGGGAAGTAGTGATGGGAAAAGTAGGTGGAGACGAGAGTGATGGGGCCCATGGACGCTACGGAAGAGGGTGATCATGATGAAGGAATGGGGGAATAGGATCAAAGACATTGGGTAAGACCAAGGGGAGAGCTGTCGCATTGGGTTTGGAGATGAGGAAGAGCTGTTTAACGGTGTGAGAGTGGCAGAAGCCAGACTATGATGGGTTGAGGAGTGAATGAGATGAGGAGGCAAATACTGAGGGTCAGGTCTCTACAGGGTCAGAAATGTTAAGGAAAATGAGTGGCGGTCCTAGCTAGAGGGGCATGCCTATTTCCCCACTGCTTTACCAATACTGGATTTGGCCAGTTTTAAAAATTTATTAATTTATTAATTTTTACTTATTTAGCTTTTGATACAGGGTCTCGCCCTCTCACCCAGGCTGTAGGGCAGTGGTGTGATCATGCCTCACTGCAGCCTTGACCTCCTGGGCTCAAGCCATCCTCCTACCTCAGCCTCTCAAGTAGCTGGGACTACAGGTGTGCGCCACCATGCCCGGCTAATGTTTTGGTTTTTTGTAGAGACAGAGTCTCTCTGTATTACCTAGGCTGGTCTCATGGAACTCCTGGGTTCAAGTGATCCTTCCACTTTGGCCTCCCAAAATGCTAGAATTACCAGCGTGAGCCACCGTGCCCAGCCCAGTTTTTAACCTTCCCTTAGTTGATAAGTAAAAGTGTCTTTTCACTATTTTTATTTGCATTTATTTGATTTTCAGTGTGGTTAATTGGTCATTTGCTTTTCTTAGAAGAGTCACCCCTCCCAGGGTTGTTAGATTTAGCAAATAAAATATAAGATGCCCAGTTAAAGCTGAATTCCAGATTGTTAACTGAAAAAATCACACCATTTATAAATTTGGAAAGACTTTATTTCTTGGAAAGGGTTACAGCCTGCAGGTTGGCCATTCGGCATGTTAAGAAGCACAGCCTCCAGCAGAGGCCCCTTAGGCACTTGGGGAGAGAGGAGAATGGAACAGGGATTTATGCTGAATGGGTTGGTCAAAGTATACATATTCAGCAGGTTATAGGAGGATCCATGAATATTCATGAAGGGGGGCCTGACACACGAGTACTGAACAAACATGCATGTTACGTGCATCCCATGTTCACTTTGGGGTGGAGACATAACGTTTAAATGCCTTACAATTAAGCACTATATATCAAAAGGTGAAGTAGGAACAGGAAGGCACTCAAGTGCAGCCTCTGTAAACCAGTCAGAACCAGTCCATGAGTGGTGATCTCTTATCAGGAGAAGGTTACTGAAATGAGTGTCTTGTCCAGTCAAAGCCATAGTTATGGCTTGTGGCGCGGGGTTTGGTGGGGGTCAGTTAGTCAGAGTCTCGTGGTGAATGAGCTGCAACTGTTTGACTATCTCTTGTCTCAAAGCTAGGGTTTGTTTAGCTACTAGAGAAAAAGAAAATAGAACATAGTTTATTCTCTCTCTTTTTTTTTTTTTTTGGAGACCAAGTCTCTCTCTGCTGCCCAGGCTGGAGTGCAGTGGCACAATCTCAGCTCACAGCAACCTCTGCCTCCTGGGTTCAAGTGATTCTCCTGCCTCAGCCTCCTGAGTAGCTGGGATTACAGGTGCATGCCACCACATCCAGTTAATTTTTTTTTTTTTTTTTTGTATTTTTAGTAGAGACAGAGTTTCACCATGTTGGCCAGGCTAGTCTCGAACCCCTGACCTCAAGTGATCCACCTACTTTGGCCTCCCAAAGTGCTGGGATTACAGGTGTGAGCCACCATGCTTGGCCTAGTTTATTCTTAAATTTTTTTAATTTTTAAAATTTTATTTTATTTTAAAAATAGAGATGGGATCTCACTATGTTGCCCAGGCTAGTCTTAGACTCCTGGTCTCAAGTAATCGTCCAACCTCGGCCTCCCAAAATGCTGGAATTACCGGTGTGAGCCACCACGCCTGGCCCATAACTTATTCTATAAGTGTAGCGGAGCATGACTTAACCCTAGCTTGGC
The DNA here is from genome assembly GCF_047675955.1 of Chlorocebus sabaeus. Taxonomy (NCBI): domain Eukaryota; kingdom Metazoa; phylum Chordata; class Mammalia; order Primates; family Cercopithecidae; genus Chlorocebus; species Chlorocebus sabaeus. The sequence goes on from NC_132923.1 coordinate 105,235,105, forward strand.
ATTGCCTTATGTCTTGTTTATAATTTGGTATCTTATTGTCACCATCTGTTTCATCAGTCTTACGATCACTATTTTTTTTTTCCTTGCTCTGTGGCCCAGGCTGAAGTACAGTGGCACAATCTTGGCTCACTGCAGCCTCCACCTCCTGGGTTCAAGTGATCCTCATGCCTCAGTCTCCCAAGTAGCTGGGACTACAGGCACATGCCACCACACCTGGCTAATTTCTTCTAATTTTTAGCAGAGACAGGTTTTCATCATGTTGCCCAGGTTGGTCTGAAACTTCTGACTTCAACTGATCCACCGACTCGGCCTCCCAAAATGCTAGGATTACAGCCGTGAGCCACCTCGCCCTGCCTTCATGATCTCCATTTTAACATCAATGCTAGCCAATTGTTGTGTCTAAACCACAAAAGGGAGAGGGTATAACGAGGCACATCCTATCTCCTGTCCTGTCATGGCTGGGAACTCAGTTTTTAAGGTTTCTTCGGAGCCTGCATGGTCACCAGGGTGTCTGTTCGGTGGCTGGGAGTGCTACGGACTTTATTTTTAGTTCTCAAGATAAACAAGAAATACTTTTAAAGTATAAGTATGTCCCAAATAGTTCATAGTGTTTATCTGTATTTTATCTGGCCACCCTCCCCCCACCCCAAGTTTATAAAAAATACCACATGTACATATTTATAGCACAGGTGTTTTGAGTCATTTCAAGTTTATTTTATAAGATATAATTCTAGCTTATTTTTTTCTTTTTTTTGAGACAAAGTCTCACTCTTGTCCCCCAGTCTGGAGCGCAATGGCACCATCTCAGCTCACTGAAACCTCCACCTCCCGGGTTCAAGTGATTCCCCCATCTCAGCCTCCCAAGTAGCAGGGATTACAGGTGTGTACCACCATACCTAGCTAATGTTTTGTATTTTTAAGTATAGACGGGGCTTCACCATGTTGGCCAGGCTGGTCTTGAACTCCTGACCTCAGGTGATCCACGTGCCTCGGCCTCTCAAAGTGTTTAGATTACAGGAGTGAGCCACCACGCCCGGCTAACTTTTTCTTAAGTGGTTAGGAAGTTGTCCCAACATTAGTGTTGAATAATCTAGCAATTTCTCACTGATGAGGAAAACCATCTTATCATTCATCAAATTCTTTTATGTACTTTGTTTTTGGCCTCATCTTTCTATTCTGTTTTATTGATCACTTGTCTATTTGGTTTTATTCATTATGATTTTAAATTCTATTTATGATGCTTTGACATCTTGGGGGTCCACACCTCCCAGGGCTAGCTAATTCTTAGTGAACAACTTGCCTGTGAACAAGTTGTTTTAAATGCATTATTCTGTATGAAAACCAACCCATCTGGAGCCCATATCAGAAACTACCTTCTTATCTAACACACCAACCCAAAACTCCTCCTGCCCTAAACTGCAGCAGAGTCAGGTATTGGACAACCAGGGACCGCCTCTTTATCCCAGATCTAGTGAGATTATTCAGACTATCCAATTCTAAACCTGTTCAGATGCTTACCTGGCCTCACCCACTCCGTCCCAGGAGTATCACAAAAAGGCCCCGGCCATGTGTTCCCCTGCTCCTTCTGCCTCTTGACTGACCCTGGTGCTTCTCTGTGTGGCTCTGCATGGCGTGGCATGCATCCTCCTTCTGGGAACTGTCAATAATAAACCCTTCTTTCAAGGGAAGTTATCTGTGTCTGTCACCTTACCATGTCTGATGAGAATAAAATCCTTTTAAACATATATATGTGTGTGTATGTGTATGTGTGTGTGTGTGTGTATATATATATATATATTTTTTTAGACGGAGTCTCGCTCTGTCTCCCAGGCTGGAGTGCAGTGGCACAGTCTCGGCTCACTGCAGCCTCTGCCTCCTGGGTTCAGGTGATTTTCCTGCCTCAGCCTCTGAAGCAGCTGGAATTACAGGTGTGTGGTACCATGCCTGGCTAATTTTTGTATTTTTAGTAGAGATGGGTATCACCATGTTGGCCAGGCTGGTCTCAAACTTCTGACCTCAAGTGATCTGCCCTCTTTGGCTTCCCAAAGTGCTGGGATTACAGGCACAAGCCACTGCGCCCAGCCAAAATCCTTTTAAGTTTTAAAACATCTGTGCCAGTGCCATATTGTTTTAATTTCTAAAACTTTGTAATATATTTTAATGGATGGGCAAGTCCCTTCTCAATCTTATTTTTCAGATTTTTCCTGAATATTTTTATAGTTTTATGCTTCGATTTAATTTTAGAATTGCTTTCTAAATTCTAAGATAAGGTCTTCAGGGATTTTGAGTGGGAATATGTAAATTTTGATGTTAATTTGGGGGAAATAGGTGGATATGCCTTTACCAATATTATGAATGGAATATTTGCCCATTAAGTTTTCTACCTATTTAAAACAATTTTTTTTGAGATGTAGTGTCACTCTGTCACCCAAGTTTGAGTGCAGTGGCGTGATCTTGGCTCACTGCAACCTCCACCTCCCAGGCTCAAGTGATTCTCCTGCCTCAGCCTCCTGAGTAACTGGGAATACAGGCACGTGCCACCATGCCCAACTACTTTTTGTGTTTTTAGTGGAGATGGGGTTTCACCATGTTGACCAGGCTGGTCTTAAACTCCTGACCTCAAGTGATCCACCCACCTCATCCTTCCAAAGTGCTGGGATTATAGGCATGAGCCACTGCATTCAGCCTCTAACTACTTTTTATTGTTTGGTGAGAATGAAATTGATTTTTGTATATTTGCTTTATAATTGGCTATGTTCCTGGACTCACTTAATATCTTTAATGGATTTTTTGGGGGATTTCTAGGTATATAGTCATATTAACTTTATATGATGCTTACTTTGCCTCCTTACTTCTAGTATTTATATATCATTACTTGTGTTTCCCTAACTAAATTAAGTAGGACTTTCAGAACAATGTTAATTAAGAGTTGTGACTGGGACCCTTGATTGTTCTTTGCTTAATGGAACTAGAGTTTCATTGTGAAGCATGATGCTTAAAGTTGGTCTGAGACATTTTAAAATATCATAAGAAAGTATTTCTATTTTACAAAGGCTTTAAAAACTTAGTTATATGGATATAATATTTATCAAGTGCATTTTCATTATCTTTTAATATATGGTTTCCTTTTTCTACTTATTAATAAGATAAATTATATTAGTAGATTTTCTAATATTGATCTTTTTATTCCTGTAACTAATACCACTTGGTCATGGCATATTTTTATTTTAAACCATTATTATAGACTATTTCCTAGAATAAATTACATTAATAGATTTATTAATATTGAACCATCCTAATATTCCTATAATAAACACCACTTGATTAAAGTATATTTCTATCTAATACACTGTTAAGTTGTCCTTGCTAATATTTTTAAGAGTATGAACTCCCAGCCTGTAAACTCAGTTGTATAAGAAATATAGCATTTTTTTTTCTCTCTCTCTTTTTTTAGAGGTAGGGTCTTGCTATGTTGTCCAGGCTGGAATGCAGTGGCCTATGGGCTCCTGCCTCAGCCTCCCAAGTAGTTCAGACTACAGGCACATGCCATCACACCTGGTTTTTTATCTTTTTTAGTTTTTGAGATAGGGTCTTGCTATGGTGCCTAGGTTGGTCTGGAACTCCTGTCCTCAAGCTAACCTCCTGCTTCAGCCTCCCAAACAGCTAGGATTACAGGTGTGAGCCGCCATGCCCAGCAACATTTCTCATCCTGCCTCAATTTTATTTAGGAGTTTTGTAGCAATGTGAGTAAGGGAGGTTGGTCTTGTCTTTTTCTTTTCTGCACAATCCTTGTTGAGTTGGGGGGACAAGATCTTCTTAAAGAAAACCAAGGATATTTTCTTCTTTCTCTATGCCCTGGAACAGTTGTCCCTGTTAATTCATAGAACTGCCTGATACATAGGATGCATTATTCCCATTTCATACCTGAGGATACTGAGGTTCAGACTGGCCACCATTAAGCCTGATGTCAAGGTCTCTGGGAGGTAAACTTTGTTACAGAGAAGCAATGTAGCATGTTGGTTGTCTAAGCACATTTGTGCTGCTATAACAAAACTACTTGAGATGGAGTCATTTATAAAGAACAGACATTTATTTTCTCACTGTTTTGGAGACTGGGAGGTCCAAGACCAAGGTGCTGACAGGTTTGGTGTCCAGGAAGGGCCTGCTCAGATTGTGGTATCTTCTTACCACGACACCCTCATGTGGCACAAGGGGGAAGGGCAGAAAGGGGCCTAGCTAGTTCCTTTGAGCCCTTTCATCAGGGCACTAATCCCATTCACAAGGGCAGTCCCTCATGACTTTATCACCTCCCAAAAGGCACCGCCTGTTAATACCATCACCTTGGGGTTTCAGTTGCAGCATATGAGTTTTGGAGGGACACATACATCCAAACCATTGCAGTGGTTAAGAGTTTGAGCTCGGCGGGGCACAGTGGCTCACACCTGTAATCCCAGCACCTTGGGAGGTCCAGGTGAACGGATCACCTGAGTCAGGAGTTCGAGACCAGCCTGGCCAATATAGTGAAACCCTGTCTCAACTAAAGACACACAGAAATTAGCTGAGCGTGGTGGCACACGCCTATAATCTCAGCTGCTTGGGAGGCTGATGCAGGAGAATTGCTTGAACCCGGGAGGTGGGGGTTGCAGTGAGCTAAGATTGCACCACTGCATTCCAACCTGGGTGACAGAGTGAGACACCACCTCAAAAAAAAAAAAAAAAAGAGTTTGAGTTCTCAGGACAGGCTAACCAGTCAGGTGACCTTACTGGGAGACCTTCCCCTACAGTTCTCAGTCAGGTGACCTTACAGGGAGACTTTCCCCTACAGTTCTCATGAGTTCTCATGTTAAGATGATTGAGTATAGAACTGAGAGCATTGCCTGGCATGTAGTAAACACTAAATAGATGGGAGTTGGAAAACAGAATGGAACAAAACCAAACCCAGAAGGCAGAACCAGGAATCAAGCCAAGGGAGAAGAGCCGTTCTGAGGACGGCTGCTTCCAGGCTGAGGAAAAGCGTCAGGAACAATCTATCTCTGTCCTCAGTAGCACTCCTTCTGTGCCTTCCAGATTAGCACCTCTTGCCAGAACAGAAATGCAGGGACCAGCTGAACAATTGGTTTTCTGCCTGGAGGCCTCGGATTCTCCTAAACCAGGGCCCTACATGGTCAATCCTGGCCTGGGATTGTATCAGAAGAAAGACTTCTGCAATCAAAGTAAAAGCAATTCTTTTTTTTTTTTTTTTTTTAATAAAGTGACAGGGTCTTGCCCTGTTGCCTAGGCTGGAGTGCAGTGGCATGATCATAGCTCACCACAGCCTCAAACTCCTGAGCTCAAGGGATCCTCCTGCCTCAGCCTCCCAAGTAGCTAGGACTATTGGTGCACACCACCATGCCAATCTAACTTTTTATTTTTATTTTTTTGTAGAGATAGGGTCTCACTTTGTTTCCCAGGCTGGTCTTGAGTTCCTGGGCTCAAGTGATCCTCTGCCTTGGTCCCTGAAAGTACTGAGATTATAGGCTTGAGCCATCTCACCTGGTTGCAGTTCACGTTTTTACTGGTATGTCCTGAATAATGTAAAAAAAAGGATTTGTGATGGTTAATTTTAGGCATCAACTCGACTGGGTTAAGGGAAACCCTGTTAGCTGGTAAAGCATTATTTCTGGGTATGTCTGTGAGGGTGGAAGAGACAGGCATTTGAACCAGTGGACTGAGTAACCTGATTCTCAGTGATTCACCCGCACCTGAATGACTGAGGGTCTAGATAAACAACAAAGCAGAGGAGAGGAAAATTCACTCCTCTGGAGCAGGGACACTCATCTTCTCCCACCCTTGGATGTCGGAACTCCAGGTTTTCTGGCCTCTGGACTCCAGGACTTGCACCAGTGACCCGCCAAGTTGTCAGGCCTTTGGCCTCAAACTCAGAGGTACACCATTGGCTACCCTGATCTCAGGCCTTTGGACTTGGACTGAGCTATGCCACCACCAGCTTCCTTGACTCTTCAGCTTGCAGATGACATACCATGAGACTTCTCAGCCTCCATAATCATATGAGCCAATTTCCACAGTAAATTTCCTCTCATCTGTCTATCCATCCATCTCATCTGTATCTATCTAATCTCTAGCTTTTTGTGTGTGTGTGGTTTTTTTTTTTTTGAGATGGAGTCTTGCTTTATCACCCAGGCTGGAGTGCAGTGGCAGTGGCTCCACCTCGGCTCACTGAAACCTCCGTCTCTCATGCTCAAGTGATCCTCCCACCTCAGCCTCCTAAGTAGCTGGGACTATAGGCGTGTGCCACCATGCCCAGCTAATTACTGTATTTTTAGTAGAGACAGGGTCTCACTATGTTGCCCAGGCTGGTCTTGAGCTCCTGAGCTCAAGGGATCCGCCTGCCTCAGCCTCCCAAACTGTTGGGACTACAGGTGTGAGCCACCGCACCCGTAATCTCTATCTCATCTCTATATCTGTCTGTCTGTCTGTCTGTCTATCTCTCTATCTCTCTCTCTCTCTCTCTCTCTATCATCTATCTAATCTATCACCTATCTATCTAATCTATCTTCTATCTATCTAATCTATCATCTATCTAATCTACTTATCTATCCAGCCAATCCATCCATCCATCCATCCATCCATCCATCCATCCATCCATCCTATTTGTTCTGCTTCTCTGGAGAACTCTGACTAATAATACAGGATTCAATGAAGAATGCTCATATCTAAAGTTGCCTCTTGTCTCACTCACCTCCCAGCTGCCTTGAAGACTTAGCCTTTCACCCTCAACTCCCACCCCAGCTGGGTGATCATCCCCTCTCCTTCCAGCCCCCATTCCATTCCTTCTCTACATGCTGCTCACTCATGGAGCTCAGCCCCCAACATGACCTCCAAGGCAAGGTAGTTTGTTTTGGGCTCTGATTCGTCTCCCACATGAACCAGCCGCTCCTAGAACTGGCTGACGCTGTTCTTTGATGTCCTTGAGGATGATTTTTGTTTGCAGAGAAGACTATTAAGAAGGTTTATTTTTGGTTTTAAAAATGGAGTCGATTTATTAAAATTACAAATTCAAAAACCTTGGTTCCTCCTTAGGCTTTTACGTTCAGCTTACAAATCTTATTATTCTATTTATAAGCCTAATAAATGTCAACAATAACTTTTAAGGTGACTTTGAATAACATTTGGTCCCACTTAAGAACTCAATTAAACACCTTTACAACTATAAAACCGCACTGATAAATTTAAATATATTTGATTTCTTTTTTAAGTATTTAAGTTTTCTCACTTAACAAGCGAAACTTCCCCAAGTACAAAATAATTCTTATCAATCTAGAAAATTAAACTAATAAATATGGTGAGCCTAAAACTCACTTAGATTTTCTAGTATTGTGCATTACTTTAATAGAATTTCAATTTGAAATCATAAGTCTTAATCAATTTCCCCATTACACGTTTAAAATGGAGTTATAAGATTGTCATTCTAGTAGGCCAAATACTCTTAACTATTATAAATACATAAAACACTACGGTTTTGATGGTCTTAGACCTTTCTATACTTAATTTTACATAATAATCGCTAATGCTTGTATAGTGTTTTCTATGTGTCAGGTTCTGTTCTAAGTGCTTTTCATGTATCATGCGTTAGTGCATTTAATTCTCACGACCCGTGACCACACACTTCGAGTGGGCCTGGAAGGCTGCCTAGCAAGCACACTCCGTGCTGCAGACCCTTCACTCTCCCATGCGAAGTGAGTGTTTCACACATCCTGCTCTCTCATCAACCTCCCAGCACCTCTCCTGTCTCATTCTCAGCCAGTGACCTGCCCTGCAAGGATCCACTGAGTCATCCCCACCAGCAAGCAGACATGCTGTGATTTCTCCCATCTCATAAAACACAACAAGACGAAACCAACGTTTTTGACCAGATTTTCCTGCCAGCTACTACCCCATTTTTTTCTTACTCACTGCTGCGATAAAACTCCTCAAGAGAGTGGTGGGTTTGGCTCCCCATTCCTCTCCTCCCAGGCTATTCTAAACCCACCCTGTCAGTCCTTCTCTTCAGCACTTGCCTCGATCATCTTCCTTCATCTTAGTGGACGGACCCAGCAGCAGCATCTGACATGCCCTCTCTTCCTGCAGACACCACTCCTAGGACTTCGCCTTATCTGGGTTTTCCGCCTACCTCACTGGTTACGCTAAGTCTCTTTGGTGGTTTCTCCTCTTCCCTGGTCTCTGTTCATGTTGGGTGTCCTGGGTCTTGGCAAGTTCCACTGAAGCTCCTCTCTTCCTTATGTGCTCTCATTCCCTGGCTGGTCTTTAATACATTTTCTTTTATACCTATGATTCCCGAAGTTTTATTGTCAGCCTAGAACTCTCTTCTCACTCCATACTCAAGTATCCAACCACCTAGTGGAGCTCTCTACTTGGATGTCTAATAGACATCTAAGAGCTAGGTGTGTGGTACGCACCTGTGGTCCTAGCTACTCAGGACACTGAGCGAGGAGGATTGCTTGAGCCAGGAGTTGGAGGCTGCAGTGAGTTGTGATCATGCCACTGCACCCCAAGCCTGGGCGACAGAGTGAGACCCTTTCTCAAAATAAATAAATAAATACAAGAAAAAAAAATAGACATCTCAAACTGAACATGTTCGAAACTGAATTCCTGATCTTTTCCCCCACCCCAAAGCCTGCTCCACCTGGAGCACCGCCCCCCCACCTCAGTTGATGAGTGTCCTTCCAATTGCTCAGACCAAAAATAGATGACTGCCCTCTCTTCCTCACACCCCATATTCCAGTTGGGAAATTCTGCTGGTTCTACTATCAAAATACATCCAGAATCTGGCCATTTCTTGCCACCTCCGCTGTTACTTACTGCTTTTGCTTGAACCACCATGATCGCATGGATTGCTGCGATAGCCATTGCATTTCCTAACTGCTCTTCCTGTGTCTACCTTGTTCACTTATCTTCTAGTCTCAACATAGAATCCAGAGGGATTCTTTAAAACGTGATCAGATCATGTCCCTCCTCCGCTCAAAACCTTTGGTGGCTCCCATATCATTCAGAGTAAAAGCCAAAGTCCTTGCAGTGCCCTCCAGGGCTTGCCACCATCTGATTCCTTTCCTTTTTTTTTTTTTTAAGACAGAGTCTCACTGTGTTGCTCAGGCTGGAGTGCGATGGCGCGATCTCGGCTCACTGCAACCTCTGCCTCCCCGGTTCAGGCGATTCTTCTGCTTCAGTCTCCTGAGTAGCTGGGATTACAGGTACACGCCACCATGCCTGGCTAATTTTTGTATTTTAAGTAGAGACAGCGTTCATCATGTTGGTCAGGTTGGTCTTGAACTCCTGACCTCGTGATCCACCTACCTTGGCCTCCCAAAGTGCTGAGATTACAGGTATGAGCCACTGCACCTGACCCTGATTCCTTTTCTGACTCCTTTCTCCCCTCCTCAGCTGCAGCCGTCTGGTTTTCATGTTGTTTCTGCAGCACTCCCTGATAAGCTCTTGCCACAGGGCCTTTGCACTAGCTGTTTGTTCCCTGTGCTGGGAGAGCTCTTTCCCCAGATATCTGCTTTGACTTACTCACTTCCTTCAAGTTCCCACTCAAAGCTCACCATCTCAATGAAACCAACTCTGACTACCCTAGGAATCTAGCAAGCCCTCCCTCCCCTCTTTCTCCCTCTTTCTCTGCTTTAGTTTTTCCTTCTTCCACAGCACTTATCATCTCTAAAAATACATATAATTTGCTTGCTTATTGCATTCGCTATTTGTCTCCCCCTGCGAGAGGTCAAGATCTTTGTTTTGGTCTCTGATGTCTACCAAATGCCTAGAATAATGCTTGGCATTTGGTAAGCACTCAATAAATACTTCTTGTATGTGTAATCCATGAGATAAATATATTTTTTTTACCACTTTTACAGTGTCTGAAGGATGCAGTCTGGGGCCTGGCCCCAGAAGCTGAGGCACAAAGAAGATAACAAACTTAAACAAGATTACCCAGCCATTAAGTAGTGGAGCTGAGAGTTCAACTAAGAATCCGTTTGTTTAGTTGCTACTTTAAATTGCTTCATTGAAACTTACAAAATGGGAGCCTCATGTAGGCTGCTCCCTGGATTCCAGTGACTCACATGATCTAATTATTCTCTTCACCCTGAGAATGCTGCACTCTTACTCAGATTGGGGCTAGGTTTCACATTTCTTTGTCTCCTAAGATATGTAAACATGGTATTTCGTTTTATAACAAAGACCTTTGAACTGGATTGGATCTTTCATTCTGTCATGTTCTTGAGACCCCACAACTCCATGGACAGGATGTGAGCACCCTGAAGACAGATCTTGTTGGAAATTCTGTTTGTTCCTTACTGATTCCCCCGTGCCCAGAGCAAGGTGGGTGCTCAAGTATGTGTTAAATGTCGTATACATGACATTTGAGATGGTATCCAGTTAAATTTTAGCCTTGTGGCCTTGTCTGACTTGAGGTCACGGTTCATCATGCCTCAAGTCAGGCAATGAAAATGGGAAGGAACCAGTAGAGTACAGAACAGATTGGGAAATCTTCCCGTTTTCATTGTCTGAAAGTGCTGGAGTGCCTGCAGGGCACGGTGATCATCCACAGGTTTATGACTCCTTGGGTAACTGCCCCCAGCGCCATGTGACCTGGATGGAGTTATCGATCACAGTGCCCCAGTTGCCTCAGTCATGAAGTGGAGGAGCGTTACCCAACCTAGGCCGGGCCCCAGACTGCATCCTTCAGACACTGTAACGACTGACCCTGCAACTCAAGCTGGACAAGCAGCCTATGGTTTTTATTATTGTTGTTCCGATTATTACTGTTATAATGAACAGGATAGGCCAGTCCTCGTTCTTATGTTTCACAAGGGAATGTAGGGTAGGCTGTTGGCGAGCTGCCTCTGAGATTGCCAGTGGATCCCTTTCTGGTTGTGTGGACAATGTCTTAGTGCACTCATGCTGCCTTAACAAAATACCTGAGACTGGATCATTTGTAAGGAACAGAAACTGATTTTCACAGTTTTGCAGGCTGGAAGTTCAAGATCAAGGTGCTGGCAGGTTCGGTGTCTGGTGACGGGTTGGTCCCTGCTTCTAAGAGGGTGGCTTGTTGCTGCATCCTCCAGAGGGGACGAATGCTATGTCCTCCCATGGCGGAAGCCACAGAAGGGCAAAAGAGACTAGCTAGTTCCCTTGAGGCCTTTTATAAGGACACTACTCCCATTCATGCAGATGGGGCCCTTATTTATTTTTTTTTTATTTTTTTGTTTAGTTATTTATTTTTTGAGACAGAGTTTTGCTTTTGTTGCCCAGGCTGGAGTGCAATGGTGCAATCTCGGCTCACCGCAACCTCTGCCTCCCAGGTTCAAGTGATCCTCCTGCCTCAGCCTCCTGAGTAGCTGGGATTACAGGCATGTGCCACCCCGTCCAGCTAATTTTGTATTTTTAGTAGAGATGGGGTTTCTCCATGTTGGTCAGGCTGGTCTCGAACTCCCGACCTCAAGTGATCCGTCTGCCTTCCCCTCTCAAAGTGCTGGGATTACAGGCGTGAGCCACTGCACCCAGCCTATTTTTTTGAGACAGGGTATCTCTCTGTTGCCCAGGCTGGAGTGTAATAGCGTGATCTTGGCTCACTGCAACCTCTGCATCCCAGGCTTAAACGTTCCTCCTGCCTCAGCCTCCCAGGTAACTGGGACTACAGGCAGGCACTTCTATGCTTGGATAATTTTTTGTATTTTTTTGTAGAGAGAGAGTTTTGCGATGTTGCCTAGGCTGAGAGCCCTTCTGTCTTAATCACCTCCTGGAGGCCTCACCTCTGGGTACGATCACACTGGGTTTTAGTTCCATCCTTATGAATTTTGGGGGACACATACATCCAAACCATAGCAGAGACTATGTGTAACATGAAGGAGTGGAGCCAGCACACTAAAAAAGGTAGAGAGAGAGATACAGATGGAGGAGGAGGAAGGAGGGAGGGAGGAAGAGAGGGAGGGAAGAAGGAAGGAAGATCGGGGAAGAGGAAAACACAGAGAGAGAGACTTATGACTTGTTTTAATGAGAGCTTTTCAACAGCCTTTTAAATCTTTTCTTTGATTATTGTTCTCTTCAGCTTTTCTACTTCTTGAGTCAATTTTAGTCATTTATATTTGATTGACTATCAGTCTCCCGTGGACTAAGACATTTGTTGCCATAATGCTATCTTTTCAATTATTTAGTAACTTCTATAATCATAGTGATATCTCCTTTCTCATCCTTTATATATATATTTTTTCTCTCTTTTTTACTTATTTAAGCTTGCAAGTGACTTTATGCTTTTATTTTATTTTATTTTGAGACGGGGTCTCACTCTGTCATCAAAGCTGGAGTACAGTGGTGCGATCATAGGTCACTGTAGCCTCAACCTCTTAGTGATCCTCCCACCTCAGCCTTCAGAGTTGCTGGGACTACAGACTTGCACCACCATGCCTGGCTAATTTCTTTTTCTTTTTTTTGTAGAGACAGGCTCTTGCCATGTTGCCCAGGCTGGTTTTGAACTCCTGGGCTCAAGTGATCTGGTGGCCTTGGCCTTCCAAAGAGTTAAGATTACAGGCATGAGCCACTGTGCCAATCAATTTTGTGCTTTTATTTATTTTTATTTTTATTTATTTTTGTTATCTTTATCTCTATTTTTTGAAACAGTCTCGCTCTGTTGCCCAGGCTAGAGTGCAACGGTGCAATCTCGACTAGCTGCAACCTCCACCTCCTGGGTTCAAGTAATTCTCCTGCCTCAGCCTGCCAAGTAGCTGGGATTACAGGCACGCTACCACGCCCGTCTAATTTTTGCATTTTTAATAAAGACGGGGTTTCACCATGTTGGCCAGGCTGGTCTTGAACTCCTGACCTTAAGTGATCTGCCCACCTTGGCCTCCCAAAGTGCTGGGATTACAGACGTGAGCCACTGAGCCCAGCTGATTTTGTGCTTTTAAAATGTATTTTCAAAGAGTCAGTTTAAAAATTTATCCTATTAACTGATTTTTTTCTTTCTTTTCTACTTCATTAATTTCTTATTTTATCTTTATTAATTTTCTTCTACTTTCTTTTGTCGTGGTCTTTTTCTAGGTTCTTAAGTTGCATATTTATAATTAATTTATTTTCAGTTTTTGTTTTTGTTTTTTGTTTTGTTTTGTTTTTGAGATGGAGTTTCACTCTTGTCACCCAGGCTGGAGTGCAGTGGTGCAATCTCGGCTCACTGCAACCTCTGCCTCCCAGGTTCAAGTGATTCTCCTGCCTCAGCCTCCTGAGTAGCTGAGATTATAGGCATCTGCCATCACGCCCAGTTAATTTTTTTATTTTTAGTAGAGACAGGGTTTTGCCATGTTGGCCAGGCTGGTCTTGAACTCCTGACCTCAGGTGACCCACCCGCCTCGGCCTCCCAAAGTGCTGGGATTACAGGCATGAGCCACTGCACCTGGTCATATTTTCAGTTTTTTTAAGCAACAAAATTATTTAAAGTTATAAATTATCTTTGGACTACTGGTCACTACCCTATAGGTTTTGTTTTAAAGGGTTTCTCTTTTAACTAATTTGATTATTGTAATTTCTGGTTGGATTTCCTCTTTGACCTCAGGTATTTCCCCTCACTCACTTTTCCTGGCTAATTCTTATTTGTTCATCAGATTTCAGCTTAGTCTTTATTCCTCAGGAAGGTCTTCTTAATCCCCAAATTGAGTTAAGGCTCCTTATTGTAAACTCTTATAAAATCGGCCCTTCTTTCCTTCCTTCCTTCCTTCCTCCCTTCCCCTTTTCCTTCCTTCCTTCCTTCCTTCCTTCCTTCCTTCCTTCCTTCCTTCCTTCCTTCCTTCCTTCCTTCCTTCCTTCCTTCCTCCCTTCCCCTTTTCCCTCCTTCCTTCCTTCCTTCCTTCCTTCCTTCCTTCCTTCCTTCCTTCCTTCCTTCCTTCCTCTCCCTCCTTCCTTCCTCCCTCCCTCCTTCCCTGCTTCCTTCCTCTCTCTCCCTCCCTCCCTCCCTCTCTCTCTTTCTTTTCTTTCTCCTCCCCTTCCCTCCCTTCCCTTCTCTTCCCTTCTTCTTTTCTTTTTTTCTTTTCTTTCTTCTTATGTTTTAGACAGACTTTCACTGTTGCCCAGGGTGAAGGGCACTGGTGTGGTTATAGCGCACTGTAGCCTCCAACTCCAGGGCTCAGGCAATCCCCCTGGCTCAGCCTCTGGAATAGCTAGGACCACAGGAGTGCACCACCACTCCCAGCTAATTTTTTATTGTTTGTAGAGACAAGGTCTAGTTATGTTGCTGGTCTCAAATTCCTGACCTCAAGTGATCCTCCTGCCTCGGCCCCTCAAGTAGCTGAGATTACAGGCGTCAGCCATCGCCAATAGCCTCTTCTTCTTAATACATATCATAAGTGATTATTTGTGGGGTTATCTGTTTACCCTCTGCTTCCTTACCAGACTAGAAGCTCCTGAGTGCAGGGGGCCGTGTGTCTCTTTCTCTGCTGTATGCATCCTCGGCAAACCAGCCAGTGCCTGACACATAGTGCTATGCAACATGTGTTTATTGAATGAAAAATGGTTGTTAATGAGAATGCAAAACAGAACAACTCTTTTGGAGGGAAACTTGGCTACACCTTAAAAAGTACATGATTACGGCCAGGCGCAGTGGCTCCCGCCTGTAATCCCGGGACTTTTGGAGGCCGAGGCAGGTGGATCACGAAGTCAGGAGATTGAGATCATCCTGGCTAACACAGAGAAACCCTGTCTCTATTAAAAATACAAAAAAAAAAAAAAATTAGCCAGGCGTAGTGGCACGCACCTGTAGTCCCAGCTACTCAGGAGGCTGAGGCAGGAGATTCGCTTGAACCCAGGAGATGGAGGCTGCAGTGAGCGGAGATTGCACCACTTCTCTCCAGCTTGGGCGACAGAGTGAGACTCTGTCTCAAAAATAAATAAATAAATAATTACTTGTATATTAATATATTAATATTTACCTTTTGGCACAGCAATCCCGCTTCTCGAGTTCTAACCTAAAGGTACACAGATAAAAAATACCAAAATGACTTATGCACATTGTGGCATTATTTGAAATTTTGGAAACAATCCAAATGTTCATCAGTAAGAGACAAACTGGGCTGGGCATGGTGGCACACGCCTGTAATCCCAGCACTTTGGGAGGCCGAGGTGGGCAGATCACATGAGACCCGGAGTTTGAGACCAGCCTGGCCAACATGGTGAAACCCCATCGCTACAAAAAATACAAAAATTAGCCAGGCGTGGCAGCATGCACCTGTATTCCCAGCTACTAGGGAGGCTGAGGTGGGAGGATGGCTGAAGCCCAGGAGGTTGAGGCTGAGAGCCCTCATGTCTTAATTACCTCCTGGAGGTCTTAATAGTTCATCTTCATCTGGAAATCTTGTTGTTAATAAAAATACTGGCATTATTTTTGAAACTGTTTTATAAAAATTATAGGATACTACAAATAAGCAATTGTTAGTGCTAGAATCTAAAATCTTCAGTATATGAGAAAAAAGATATGAAGGTAAGACCAAAGAGATTAAATAAATACCCTGAAATGTTAGATTGGAATTGGAACTATCAGCAGAAACTCTTAATCCTTTTGTTTCTCCTGTTCAAAAGTATGTATTTCCTAGCTCTGTCCACTGAAAAGGTTTAGAAACAATAATAACCAGGCAGCAATGTGTGCACTTGTGCCCAGATTGTGTTCACCATCTACCAAGAACCAGGGATCTTTGGAGGCATGGTAGATTCCAGGTCTGGGAATCTGCCAGACAGCCTGCTTCTTTTGAAGCAGACACATGGCTGGGCACGGTGGCTCACACCTGTAATCCCAGCACTTTGGGAGGCCAAGGCGGGTGGATCATGAGGTCAGGAGTTCAAGACCAGCCTGGCCAATATGGTGAAACCCCGTCTTTGCTAAAAATGCAAAAATTAGCTGGGCGTGCTGGCATGCGCCTGTAGTCCCAGATACTCAGGAGGCCGAGGCAGAAGAATCACTTGAACTTGGAAGGCAGAGGTTGCAGTAAGCTGAGATTGTGCCATTGTACTCCAGCCTGAGCATCAGTGGGAGACTGTTTCAAAAAAAAAAAAAAAAAAAAAAACAGCATACAGCCTGGGACATCCTGTTGGCCAGAAAGCAAGGACATCGTAAAAGAGTAATGGGATCACATCCAAAAGGCATAGGGGTAAACAAGAAGGGACACTCACTGGCTAAAGATGGGACAATTTATCATCAGAAAGAATAATGACTGAAATTGATTGAAACATACTATATAAACACTCATTTGCTCATACTGATAGAGAGAAAGCCCTAAATCAAACACGTATCATTAAACACCACTGGAGATAACCAGGGTGCAATTCCTTGTCCTGAGAATTAGCAATGGAAAGAAAGAATTAGGCCCTCATCCTGTCATTTTTCTATTATTGCATCTCAATTTAAAAGCCCTAGTTTATGAGGGAAAGTTCTTTATTTAAAAATTCCAGACAATAAATGTGAAAGGATTGGTAGGTTTAGAAAATCATCTTTTTTACAACTCCTAATAAAATGATGGATTCAGGCAATAATCCCCTATGGATGAAATTATTAATGTGAAAGGTTGACAGAGAATTTCAAAATGGAGGGATCAGATTGTCACACCTGAGCCCATGGGCCCACCCTAGCACTGCTCTTGTGTCTCCTGACATGAAGCCACGTGCAGTATACAGCCCCATGCAGAGAACAGGCTGCCTTAGTTTGGATTTCCCAAAAAAGCAGACTCTATCTAGGAAAAGGATCGGGGTGCAGGTGATTTATTTGGAAGATGATCCCAGAAAGCATCCATCTTTAAGGGAATAGGGAAGTGAGGCAGGGAAAGGCAGAAAGCCGATAAAAAGTGAATTAATGAGTGGGTCTCTACTCCGGGAACTGGAGCTCCGTTCCTCTGGGGCCCTCTGAAAGGCTATACAGAATATGTTGGAAACCTTCCCTAGAGAGGTGAGGAGCTGCGCTATTTAGCCACCAATCTCCACCCAACGCGGATCAAAGGCTGCTTGGGGATGTTAACTCCCTGGCTCTTCTCAGGAGCAGAAAATGCCCTTGGGTTGCAAGACCCAGAAGGTCTGCAGGTGGCCTCCAGCACTGACCCACGGAACATGGTGGGACACCAACAGTACCTGCTCTGGCGCCTTGCCAGAAGAGTTGAATCTGAGGCCGGACTTCTATCTACAGGAAATACAAGGGATGGAGAAGCAAGTAAATGATACCACAATGAGGCAAGTAGATGCACCCAGGCCGTGGGGCTCCACAGGACCAATGATTCATTCAATGAGGGTGTTCTCTGAGCTGGTTTCCACTGTAGGCAACTGGGCATATCCTGCTGGGGCCCCTTGGAGAAACCATAAGGAATACTTTCAGAATTGTTCCACAGAAGGTCGGAAAGCTGACGCATTCATCCATGATTCCAGTCCCTCATTGCTGAGGGTTGCCCCAGGGACATCAACTTCCTGAATTTTAAGCTGTGTCTGCTGGAGGGTTGAGTGGCCTTCTGCAGCTAAGGAGAAAGCCCAGAGGCAGAAAAGCTGAGGGAAGCTGCAGGGTGCATTTGAAATGGGATTCAAGCAGGGTGCACACAACGGTCCCCCTGAATGCCCTGAGTCAAGTGGGCCAAGCAGGTGTGAGGAGCGCCCCACCAGGGTCTGTACGGTGTCTCAGCAGATGAGTTCCTGCTGCAGGTGCACTTCTGGCCTTGCTAGGTGCCTCCAGCAGATGTGAGAGCTCTGGCCCTCACCACATACCAGAATTTCTCTGTGTGGGCTGTAATAGATATGTAGGCTCCCCATGGTGTGTGGGCATGTATGTGTGCATGCGTGTGTGTGTGTGCGTGTGATATGAAAGTGCTTTGTAGCCCTGCCTTGCTCTTAGAAGTACCCAATATTTCTCAGGGTAGTTTTCCTGGACCCAACCCATTTCTTCCTTGCAGACAGGGGCTCTGTGACACTCGAGCTTGGTCATGCCACTTCCCTGCTTAAGGTCATCCAAGCGGCACTGATGGCGCCTGAGTTCCCAGACCCTGAGATGCTGGAGTAGGGCTGGAGGATGGGCCGTTCCTGGGCTGCCTGAGTCAAGCACCTGGGCCTGTGGGTCTTACGGGGTCTCGAGAGGTTGATGGGGTGTTGAGGTCCTGAAGGGAGTACCATGGAGCTGGCCTCCTTCACGGGCCCCTGCCCCTGTCCTGGTCTCTGTCTCTCTCTATCTCTCACCTCTGCTTCTCTTGGTCTCACTTTTCCCATCTCTTTGTCTGCCTCAGTGTCCTCCTCTCTCCCTCCCATCACTCCTCTGTACCAGTTTCCCTACCCCTGGCCCCTCTTCTTTCTCGGTCCTGGCCCTGCCCTCCACCCGCCTCTAACTCCATAGCTCTTTGCACCCCTCCTCCTTCCTCACAATAGGTTGTTTTTTTTTTTTTTTTTTTTTTTTGATGGAGTCTCCCTCTGTCACCCAGGCTGGAGTGCAGTGGCGGAATCTTGGCTCACTGCAACCTCCGCCTCCCGGGTTCAAGCAGGTCTCCTGTCTTAGCCTCCTGAGTAGATGGGATTACAGGTGCGCACCACCATGCCTGGCTAAATTTTGTATTTTTAGTAGAGATGGGGTTTCACCAAGTTGGCCATGCTGGTCTCAAACTCCTGACCTCAAGTGATCTGCTTGCCTCGGCCTCCCAAAGTGCTGGGATTACAGGCGTGAGCCACTGTGTCTGACCCCTCGTAATAGTTTTCTGCTTTCCTATTGAGAGTCAGTTTTCAAGACAAAACAAAACAAAACAAAACCCACCACAACCTAACAAACTCTTAGAAACATATTTTAATCACAAACATGCAACACAGAAGCATTAAAAGTTGGATAGAGAAAAAAATTCATAATCCCTTTACCCTAACTCGGCAGCTGTGGTCAATTTTGATGATTCCCTTTCAACCTTTTAAAATGACTTTTTCAATATAGCATCCTATACTTTGATTTTACATTCTGCTTTTTCAATCTTAATAATAAATCCCTTCAGTGGCTTCCAGTTTCTGAGCCAAACCAAAGCACCTTTATGATGACCTGCAAGGCCCTGAGTGATGGCCTACTGGTTCCACCTTCCCTCTGGGGATCTCCCTGGCCTGCCCTCCTCTCAGATCCCCTCCCTCCTCCCTGCCACTCTGCTCCAGCTACAGTGGCATCACTTTCTCAAACATGCTAAGCATGGGCTCCCACCTCCCCCCAGGGCCTTCACACTGGCTATTCCCTGTTCCTGGAGTGTCTTCTCCCCAGAATATGCATGGGCCACTTCTCACTTCTTTTATGGGTCACTCAAGGATTGTGCTCTCAATCCAGCCTATCATGATCCCCACCTCAACGGCAACATTCCCAACTTTACTCCCAATCCAGTTTTTCATAACAATGATGTTGCAAAACCATTCTACACACACATGTCGGACAGGCCCCTTTGCTCATGACTTTCTCAACCATCCCCTGGTTGGACATTTTGGTTGAAGTGGAATTGCTGGGTTTAAAAGTGTACACATTTAAAATTTCAATAGAATTACCAAATTGCCCTTTCCAAAGCCTTCACCCATGGATAATTCCACCAATGGCAAAGGAGGGTGCTTTTTTCTCTTTTCTGCCTTTTAAATTTTTGCCAATTTGCTAAGCAAAATGTATCTTATTGTTGTTTTAACGTGCATTTTTCTAATTAGAACGGTCACCGAACATCTTTTCATATACTTACTAGACATCTGTATTTCTTCTGTGAATTCTCTTTTCCATATCTTCTGCCAATTTAGTTATTAGGTTGTTGGCCTCTTTTTGATTTATAGGAGCTCTTTATATGTTGTGAATCACTTTAGCCTGGGTAGATTATACCATTATCTAGTTCTACCCAAGGACAGCTTGCAGGCGGTCTTCACTCCATATTACTGCCTCCTCTGTGGGTATCAAAGATCCCACCCTTGGTTTGGGAGGCTGGTGAATGTCCTGAGCCATGTGAAAAGGGAAGGCATTACTAGGGATAAGTGTGGGTGGGGGTCCTCAGCGAAGTATCAGGACATGAGTAGGTATCACGCCTGCTGAGCACTCCAGACAGCTGTCAATGAAGGCCCTCATCAGGCAGTGCAGAGCTGAATGGCTGATATGGTTTGGATTTGTGTCCCCGCCTAAATCTCATGTCAAATTGTAATCCCCAGTGTTGAAGGAGGGGTCTGGTGGAAGGTGATTGGATCATGGGGGTGGACATCCCCTTTGCTGTTCTTGTGATAGTGAGTTCTCATGAGATCTGGTTGTTTGAAAGTGTATAGCACCTCCCCTTCACTCTCTTCCTCCTTTTCTGACCATGTAAGATGTGCTTGCTTCCCCTTACCTTCTGCCATGATTTTAAGTTTCCTGAGGCCTCCCCAGCCATGCTTCCTGTACAGCCTTCAGAGCCATGAGTCAATTAAACCTCTTTTCTTTATAAATTACCCAATCTCAGGTAGTTCTTTACAGCAATGAGAGAATGGATTAATACAATGACTAATGTGGCTCTTCAGCCAAGGTGGCCTGTCATATCCAGTTGAGTGGCCACAGAAGGGTTGCTGGTGATGGCCCAGTCCCCAGGAAGCTCCTCAGTAGTGGTGACAGAGTGGGCTTAGCTGTCTCTGGGCACTGACTCCACTCCTCCCCTTGGGTCCCACAGGTCCAGTTCCCCATCCCGGATCCCCCTGACCTCTTCCAAGGTCACCTCACTCCTACTGCCTTTCTCTTTCCCAGCTCAGTGACCCCATTTACTTCCCTCAGGGAAACACAACCTGGGTCTTCTCCATTCCCTCTCAATCCACCATTAAGGCATAAATTTTATCTTCAGCTTCCTCCAAGACCTTCCCTTTTGATTTTCAAGAGCATTTTCTTCTCAGCAAAAGCAGCCTCTAGCAAATCAAAAGACTTTGCTTTTCAAAAGTGTGATTTCTGATGTGGGCTTCAGTAGACTTATCCGGAAAGTTAAAAAAACAATGACATCTAAACACTGACTGTTTCTCTCTCTTTATATTCCCGCTATAAAAGCACAAATTCTCCTGGAGGTAATTTTAAATTTCTGATTGATGTGAGGAAGTGGGAAAAATAAAAGCAAAATTGTTATTATTTCGAGATATGTTTTTGTTGCATTGCTGCATGTCTATGGTGGGTTTGTTTTCCCCACCTGTTATTTGTCTTTTCACTTTGCTCATCGAGTCCTTCTGTTATTCAGAAGTTAAATGTTTTTCTGTAGTCAAATCTGCCCATCTTTCTTACTTTTCTTCTAATGATTTTATGGGCTTTTTTTTATATTGAGTTCTTTACATTCAAGGGACTTTGAGTGTGTGTCTGGTGGAGGTAGAGTTCAAATTTTCTATTTTTAAAATTGGAGAGCCATTTGTCCTGACGTCATTTATTCAATAGTTTATCTTTTCCTCTTGGATTTGAAATGCTCCATTTATGAGTGATTGATAGAATTTATCTTGTTTTATAAGGTGTCTTTATTTCTGGCTTGACGGTTTTCTCATTTTTATTCATTAAAATTTTTTTCTTGTGGGGAAGGGAGAATGGGGAGTTGGTGTTCATGGGTGCAGAGTTTCAGTTGGGAAGATGGAAAGTTCTGGAGATGGATGGCGGTGATGTGGTTACACATCAGTGTAAAGGTACTGAATGCCATTGAACTGTACACTTAAACATGGTTTAAATGATAAATATTATGTTATATATATTTTACCACAATGAAAACTACTGAAAATTTTTTCTTGGATATACTATTCTTGTGTATTTTCTTTGTATTTTTTTCCTTCCGGATTAACCTGAAAATCAGCTTGTCAAATTCCATTTAAAATGCCTTTATTTTTTATTTTTTTAGAGACAGGATCTTGCTCTGTCTCTCCCAGGCTGGAATGCATGGTGTGATCAGGTCTCACTGCAGCCTTGAACTCCTGGGCTCAAGGGATCCTCTTGCCTCAGCGTCCTGAGTAGCTGAGACTATAGGCTCCTGCCACCATGCCCAGTTTTTTTTTTTTTTTTTTTTTGAGACAGAGTTTCGCTTCACTCTTCTTGCCCAAGCTGGAATGCAATGGTGCAATCTCGGCTCACTGCAACCTCCGCCTCCCGGGTTCAAGCGATTTTGCCTCAGCCTCCCGAGTAGCTGGGATTACAGGTGCATGCCACCACACCCAGCTAATTTTTTGTATTTTTAGTAGAGATGGGGTTTCACCATGTTAGCCAGGCTGGTCTTGAACTTCTGACCTCAGGTGATCCACCTGCCTCAGCCTCCCAAAGTGCTGGGATTACAGGCGTGAGCCACCAGGCCTGGCCCATGCCCAGTTAATTAATTTTTTTTTTTTGTAGAGACAGGGTCTTGCTATGTTGCCCAGGCTGGTCTCAAATTCCTGGCCTCAAGTGGTCCTCCCACCTTGGCCTCTGGAAGCATTGGGATTACAGGTGTGAGCCACCATGACTGGCCAAAATATGCCTTTGCTATTTTGATTGGAATCACATTAAATTTGTAGATTACTCTGAAGAGAAATGACATCTTTACAGTACTGAGTTTTTCCACCCAGGAGCGTGGCATGTCTCTCCGTTGATTCAGATCTCCTTTTATGACCTTCAATAAAGCTTCATAATTTTATTCATATCAGCTTATTCCTAGATTTGTGATGGCTTGTGTTGCCACTGGGAATGGAATTCTGAGTATGACCCAGGGACTGTTGCTCAGTTCTGTCCCCAGCGCAGCCTCTGGGATGCATGACTGGCTCCAAAAGACACCTGAGACAGGAAGTACCAGCTGCAAGAGTCATTCACTGTTGCAAGCCTCGGCAACAGGAAGCAGGTGGATCCAAGCTAGAGGTTTGGCAGCCAGAGGGAGGAGTGAGGCTGGGATAAGCTGAAAGAGCTGGCAAGGTCAAGAGGAGGGACCTTCAGGATCAGGGGAACTAGAGCTTACAATTAAGTGGGTCAGAAAGAGGGAGAATCTGAAATGCTGGAGATCGGGGCTGATGCTCAGAGTGAATGCTGATGTAGCTCAAATGCCTCTTTCGTGCTGCAGAACAGATTGTGGTTTTGGAGCCAGGAGACCAGAGTTTGAACCCTGACCCTGTCACTCACTGTCTAAGTCACTTAGTTTCTAGGAAACCCAGTCTCCTCACCAGCAAAATAAGGGTGATTTCTAATCCTATGTTTAATTGTTTAATTATGTGTCTGTCTTGCACTGGACTGGAGCTCCACAAGGGCAGGGACCATGTGGGTTTAGTTCATTAATGTGCAGGGCTGCAGCCAGCCCATGCAGTGCTTTTGAGGGAATTAGAAAAAGGAATCCTTTGGGGCAGATGCTGCTCTCTGAGCCCACGGCTTGGCAAACGGTCCCCGGGCTGGATCTCAGCCCTACTTGCCCCTGGGCTGTGTGCCCTTGTGCCAGGAACAGCCTGCCCTGGTGTTCAGTGCTTAGCACAGGCTGGCACCGGGGAAGTGCTCATGCAATGTATTGAGTAAATAGATGATTAGATGTGGCAGTTTAGAGAGAGAGACAGAGAGAGACAGAGAGAGAGAGAGAGAGAGAGAGAGAGAGAGAAGCCAGGTATTTCTGGGAGTCCTTGAGGGGGTTTCACTTGTGCTCATCTCCTTCCAGGTGCTGTTTAACATGGAATTTTCCAAGTGCTTCATTTCATGTATTTCTGCAAGGGCCAGAGATGGTGTCCACAAGTCCCAAGGCTGCAACAGGAATGGGCTAGTCTGATGACCTGATGCAATAGACCCCCATTTGCACAAGG
Source organism: Chlorocebus sabaeus (assembly GCF_047675955.1). Classification (NCBI taxonomy): domain Eukaryota; kingdom Metazoa; phylum Chordata; class Mammalia; order Primates; family Cercopithecidae; genus Chlorocebus; species Chlorocebus sabaeus. Next base: position 105,258,874 of record NC_132923.1, read on the forward strand.
CCTGGGGAGCTTCCATGAAGCATTCTGCCTAGGGAAGGTGGGACCCTGACTTGGTAACAAAGCCTTGAGCAACCCAAGGAAGTACAACTCAAGTGCCAACCCAAGGAAGAGCAGAGAAGAACATTCTAGGCAAGGGGATAAAGATCCAAAAGCCCTGCTGCTGCACAGAGATGGCTCGGCCCTTCAGAGAGCTGAACACTGGGCAGCATGGCTGGGCCTCTGCACATCACTTCATAGGACCTTCTTTCATTTGGTGCCCTCTGGGATTTCCTGCAACTGTCCTCTTCTTTGTGAACTTTATAAAGTTTGGATAACTGAGGCATACCCACTGCACCTCTGTATCTGCCAACACATACTCCAGCTCTTTGTATGGGGCCAGCCCAGGGGTTGATAGAGTCATCCCATGAAATAGATAAGAATCCCAGCTCCACTGGGTATTTCCTGTGGACTTTGCCAATTCCTCTGAGCCTCCTCTATCTGTAGAAAGGAAATAGGAATATCCACCTTTCCAATTTGTTGGGAAGTTGCTGCCCTCAGTAATAAAGGCAGATAGTGTAAGAACAAAAGAAAGGCAATTTAAAACTCCAGGAAAAACATAAAGATGAAGAAAGAGGGAAATATACAAGCACCTTCCTTGACTCAGCAATGAAAAATATGTAGACGGTCACAGGTCTTTTTTTTCTGTGCTAGTAGGACTCTTCAATACAATGCTGAACAAAAGCAGCAATAGTAGGCAAGCTTGCCTTGTTCCTGACTGCAGGAATTGATTCTAGTGTGCACCGTTAGGTATGACTGCTATAAGCAATTGTGGGAATGGCTGCATTCTCACAAAATCTCTGAACCTTTTCTCATTGCGAAGATTTCAAGATATCTCCTTGTCTCCTTGAATTTTCCTGCACTCATTCTGTGGCTCCACATTGCCTGTGGGATAAAGTTTGAGCCTTTTTTTTGTTTTTTTCCTAGATTGAGTCTCGCTCTGTTGCCCAGGCAGGAGTAAGTTCAGTGGCGCAATCTCAGCTCACTACAACCTCTACCTCCCAGGTTCAAGCAATTCTTGTGCCTCAGCCTCCCGAGTAGCTGGATTACAGGTGTGTGCCATTAAGCCCAGCTAATTTTTGTATTTTTAGTAGAGACAGGGTTTTACCATGTTGGCCAGACTGGTGTCAAACTCCTGGTCTCAAGTGATCTGTCTGCCTCAGCCTTCCAAATTGCTGGGATTACAGGCATGAGCTACCGCATCCAGCCAAGTTGAAGCCTCTTGAAAGCCCAGTGTCCAGGCTCTCTCCCTCTTTCCCAACCATGAGCCTTCAGGGTTTACCCATTTCTCCCATTCCAAACACGTGGACATTCCAGGTCCCATCCATGATGACAGCTTGGCCTCTGCCTTAGAATATCTGCTCCGTGCCTCCATGCCCACTGCCTTTGCTCATGCCCTTTTCTTTTCTTTTCTTTTCTTTTTTTTGTTGAGACAGAGTCTGCTCTGTTGCCAGGCTGGAGTGCAGTCGTGCGATCTCAGTTCACTGCAACCTCTGCCTCCCGGGTTCAAGCAATTCCCTTGCCTCAGCCTCCTGAGTAGCTGGAATTACAGGTGTGTGCCACCACGCCTGGCTACTTTTTTGTATTTTAGTAGACACAGGGTTTCGTCATGTTGGCCAGGATGGTCTTGATCTCCTGATGTTGTGAACCGCCCACCTCGGCCTCCCAAAGTGCTAGGATTACAGGTGTGAGCCACCGCGCCCAGCTGCTCATGCCCTTTTCTTTGCCTGGGATCCCCTTCCTGTCAGTTACTCTGACTCACCTTCAAAGGCCAACTGACCTCTGCAAAAACACTTCTCCCTCACCCTTCTTAGCATTTGGTATAAGACAGTTCTGGACACAGGGCGCAACACCTTCTTGAGTCTTTAAGAATCTGTTTAAGCCAGGCATGGTGGCTCACACCTGTAATCCCAACACTTTGGGAGGCTCAGGCAGGAAGATCACTTGAGTGGGGAGTTGAAGACCAGCATGGGCAAACTAGGGAGACCCCATCTCTACAAAAAAATTAAAAAATAAAAAAAAATTAGCCTGGCGTGGTGGCACACACCTGTGGTCCCAGCTACTCGGGGTGGGGGAATGAGGTGGGAGGATCGCTTGAGGCCAGAAGGTCCAGGCTGCTGTGAGCCATGATCATGTCATTGCACTCCAGCCTGGGCAACAGAACCAGACCCTGTTTCAAAAGAGAGAGAGAGAGAAAAAAAATCTGTTGAATAAATGTGTAAATGAACCCCTAAGTCAAACTCTGGGTTACCATAAGCAAAAAAAATCCTATTCTTCCAACAAATCCAGACTGTGTGGCTGCCTCAGCCTCCAAACTTCCCACACATGTTCAAAAATTTTGTCTTTTGCCTTTCTCCTTCAACAACAGTTTGGCTGAAAATAAAATTCTTGAGTCACACTGTCTCTCCTTGATGACTTTGTAGGTATCTCTCTATTGTATGCTAATGCTGGATATTGCTGTGAAGAAGCCAGAGGCCAGCCTGGGATTTTTAAGTGACTTGTTCCTTTATGTTTAGATTCTCAAAGGAATCTTTCTTAACTTTAAAATCTAATAATTTTTAAATAGCATATATATATATATATATATATATATATATATATATATATATATATAGTGTGTGTATGTGTGTGTGTGTGAGACAGAGTCTTGCTCTGTTGCCCAGGCTGGAGTGCAGTGGTGCAATCTCGGCTCACCGCAACCTTTGCTTCCTGGGTTCAAGTGATTCTCATGCCTCAGCCTCCCGAGGAGCTGGGACTACAGGCGCCTGCCACCACGCCCAGCTAATTTTTTGTATTTTTAGTGGAGACAGGGTTTCTCCATGTTGGCCAGGCTGCTCTCGAACTCCTGACCTCAGGTGATCCACCCGCTTCGGCCTCCCAAAGTGCTGGGATTACAGGAATGAGTCATTGTGCCTGGCCAATATAATATATTTTGATATTGATCATTATATAATAGAATATTGTTTTGATACCATTATTTGAGTTTCCTTCTTCAGCGACTCTGATATGTGTATATGGTTTTTTAGGGTCATTGTATTTTTAGTAGAGACCGGGTTTCACCATGTTGGCCAGGCTGGTCTTGAACTCCTGACCTCAAATGATCTGCCCACCTTGGCCTCCCAAAGTGCTGGGATTACAGGCGTGAGCCTCCATACCCAGTCCATAGTGCATCTTTCATTTCATTTCCTTGAAAGCTCCACATCTTTCCTGCCTCAGGGCTTTTTTTTTTGAGACGGAGTTTTGCTCTTGTTGCCCAGGCTGGAGTGCAATGGCACAATCTCAGCTCACCACAACCTCCACCTTCCAGATTCAAGTGATTCTCCTGCCTCAGTCTCCAGAGAAGCTGGGATTACAGGCATGCGCCACCACGCCTGGCTAATTTTGTATTTTTAGTAGAGACGAGGTTTCTCCATGTTGGTCAGGCTGGTCTTGAACTCCTGACCTCAGGTGATCCACCCGCCTCTGCCTCCCAAAGTACTGGGATTACAGGTGTGAGCCACTGTGCTCAGCCCATTTTGTTGTTTTTAGAGACAGGGTCTCACATTTTTTTCTCTTATCATGTAAACTTTAAAATTTTTTTCTCATTTAATTTTTCTTTCTTCATTTCTATCTTACGTGTTGCATCAGTGTGTTCTCCTTTGTGTTACTTTTGCTTTGACTTCAAGGTCATGGTGAGCTATGCTTGTGCCACTGAACTGCAACCTGGACAACAGAGTGAGCCTCTTTCTTCTGTTCTTTGCCCTCCAGTTCTCAGCTGGAAAAGTCCACTCTCCAGGGAGACCTCTCTGACTCCCCCAAACTCAGCAACCTGGGATTCTGTACCTTTTCTCCCGGTGCACAGGATCAGGACATATTTTCATCCAAGGACAGACACGAAGGGCACTTCATCAGCCCACCAGGCCTTGTTAGGATGAAAGCATAATTTCCATTTGGCTTTTTGAAATACCGACAATAGTACTGGGGTCCCCATGACAGGGTAACTAGAGTTCCTAGTCACCTTCAAATGAAAGGAGAGTCTTGGTGAGAGGGGTGGAGGAAATGCCAGATGCCTCCCATGTGCTTTAAATCCAATGAAGAGGGACAGAAAATTCAGCAGGGCTGTGTCCTGGGATTGTTTGGGCAAAACCCAGGGCGTCGGCCAGGAGAGGGTGGGGTTCTGGTCCACGGAGCTCTCTGGAGGAACAGGGACTAAACTGCCTTCCCGAGACAGCTTTGGTTTTTCTTTTAATTGTGTTTTAATTGCGCAAGTGACATTTAAACAGCACTAAAGGCAATGTTTAAAGAGAAATAAAAGCTGTTGGATCACATCCATCTTACACATCTGATGAGTTGGAAAGAGCACCGAACTTGGAGTCCAACACACCAGGGTTGGCACGCCTCTCTGCTAATTACTGCCTGCACCTCCTCAGGCAGGTTTTCTTGCTCTTCTCTTTGCCTTAGCTGCCTTACCTGTAAAGGGGAATGACTCTTAGCTCACAGGGCGCTGGGGAGAACTGGAGGATTCAGTGAGACCGTATGTGTGGAAGCCCTGGGCTTGGAGTCTGGCCTATGGGGGCACTCGGTAAAGTTTCCCTTTTTTTATCAAGGCAACTGTGTTCATTTTCTTATATTCTCTGCCAAGCTTTTATCAAGTCCAGATGAACATTTCGCACACGGTGATCATGCTTTAAGTTTAATTTTGCAATCTGCTTGCAAACTTTCTATGTCATAAACACTTGTTTCAACATTTTCATAATTATTTTATGGCGGAACACCATGCCATTGAGCCAATATATCATTATTTATGTAACCATTCTTCTGCCATTGGACATTTCTCAGTTATGGATAGTTCTATATTTAATTCTGCATTCTATAATACTGTTGCTATAATTTGTAGCTCATTTGTGGAAGACCGACTATTCTTCCATATTTTACTTACTACTTCTATTTCCTTACTTAAATTGCCTGCTCATGACCTTTGTACCCATCTGTCTTAGCAACTCAGATATTTTTTATTGATGTGTGTAAAATCTTTACACCATATAGCTATTAGTCATTTTCCATTTTCTCCACTCCCAGGTGACATTTTAGTTTAGTTGTTTTTCTATTATACAAACTCTAAATGTTTTATCTTTCCATCTTTGCATTTGTGATTTCTTTAATTGAGTTTATACAACAAATATTAAGTGAACATCCGATCTGGATGCCAGGTGCATGAAGAGGTATGGGAGTAAAGGACATCCCAGTTCCTGACTCCAGAAGGCCTCAGTTAAGCTGGGAATACAAACTGGAAAACAATTACAATATTGTCCTGCTAAGTTCTAAAGCAGTAAAGAATTGCAACAGCAGCAGAGGTTGATCGCACACTCCCTCTCTCTCTCTGTACCAGGCCCCATTCTAAGAACTTGCATATACTATCTCATTTAAAACTCACAACAATCCTGAGACTTAGCTACTAGTTTTATTCCCATTTTACAGATGAGGAGAATGAGCCTCAGAATGGCCACACGACTTACCTAAGCCCCAACAGCCAATAAGAGCTGAAGCCAGTATTTGAAATCAGGCAGTTGGACTTCAGAGCTTGCCTTCTTAACTACTGCACAAAACTAGCTCTTAGGGCAGGGATGTGGTGGTGATGCCAACAGAGGTGATAGGTATGGAGATGTACATCAAGGAAACCCTCCGGGAGGAGGTGAGTCAAAGCTGAGAACAGAAAGACAAAGACAACTTCACCATCAGGCAAGGGGCTGTGGAGGAATGGACATTCCATGAATAAGGAAGAGTTTTTCCAAAGGTTTGGAGACATAGCCCCTTCGGAGACTGTAAGTTGGCCAGAAGCCTCAAAGTTGAGGTGGTTCTATTATTATTCACATTTCCTTTATCTGTTTCATTATCACAGGCTCCATGTTAGGTGCTGGAGATACAGTAATGAATAAGATATTCAAGGTACCTGACTACCTGGAGTTTACAGTCTAATTGAGGGACACAGGAAGGAAGCTGTACTGACCATTTATCTTTCACTGCTGCTCAACAGTTTAAAAAATTCCTCTCTGTGAGACTCTGTCTCAAAAAAAAGAATAAATAAAATTAAAAGAAAGAATACGTGTAAAACGCTTAGCACATAATATACACACCAGTATCGGTGCCCTTTCCTTTCCTCCTGTTTTCTGGAGGATTTTTACTTATTGTAGAAAAGAAAGCAATCCTTTCAGCATTTCCTTTGTGTGTGTGTGTGTGTTGTTTTTGTTTTTAGAGAGGTCTTGCTCTGTTGCCCAGACTGGAGTGCGGTGGCACGATCATAGCTCACTGCAGCCTTGATTGAATTCTTGGACTCAAACGATCCTCCCAGTAGCTGGGAATACAGGCCTTTAAACATTTCTGATGCAGCAGGACAGCTTGCCTGAACTTACAGTTGATTGGTTGTCTATTGGTGAAGAACTACTTCTAATGAAATTCTCCGGATTTTTTCTTCTTTAAAATAACTTGTTTTTAGCTTAAAATTTCCAACTTCTTTTGCATTTGAACTACTTACTAGGGACCCAAGAAAGCAATCAAGTGGAAAAAATTGAAGCAGGATTCCTAATATCTTGAGTTCCTCCTCAGAGCCAAGGGAGCCTCCCTTGCAGCTAGGGTGCAGGCATGTGACCTCAGTTCCTCCAATCACACTTGCCCACCTGAGACGCCACCTGAGAGATGAGTTATGTATGGGAACAGCTGTGTGCAGGGCATCCTTTTTCTGCCAGCCTGGTGGCAGCTAAAGCAGTGTGGCCTGGAGTCGGTGACAGGGGCAGCAGGTCCCCCATGAGTCTGATTCTGCAGTGTGCTTCTTGGAGAGGCTCCTGAAGCTGCATGCAGGTCCTGTTTCTCTAACATCCCTAAATAAATTTCCCTTCTACGGAAACTAGCCAGAGTGGACTCTGTTGTCTACAAGCAAGAATACTAATAAACATGCAAATAAACAAATAAATATGCAGCTGACCCTTGAACAACACAGGTTTGAATGGTGTGGTCCACTCTCATGCAGATTTCCTTCTGCCTCTGTCACCCCTGAGACAGCAGGAACAAGCCCTCCTCTTCCTCCTCTTCAGCCTACTCAGCATGAAGATGACGAGGTTGTGGAAACCTTTATGATGATCTATGATCCATTTCCACGTAAGGAGTAGTAAATGTATCTTCTCTTCCTTATGATTTTCTTAATAACATTTGCTTTTCTCTAGCTTACTTTGCGGTATGAATACAGCATATAATATATACAAAACACACAAGATATGTGTTAATCAACTGTTTATGTTATTGGTAAGACTTCCAGTCCACAGTAGGCTGTTAGTGGTTAAGTTTTGGGGGAGTCAAAAGTTATTCACATGTGTGGATTTTCAACTATGCAAGGGTCAGTGCCCCCATGTTATTCAACGAGCAATTGCACACACTGAGGAACTAACGGTTTGAGAGGTTAAGAGTGTGGCCTAGAGTCACCGAAGCTATAGCTGAGACTGAAACTCAAGAGAATGAGAATCTAGAGCTTGGACTTTTATAGGATGCTGTCAGATCAACGCCCCCACCTGGTGAGAACAGTCCTATAGGGGTTGCTCGTAGCCTCAGGTGATCATCCTGTTCAGCCTAGACAAAACACGAGTTTCGTCTCTGCTTGTTAGATGCAGAGGTTGCAGGTGGCAGGGAAGAGAGCTTTTGCATGTAGTGCCTTGGCCCAAGGCTCCTGAGCTCTGGCAGAAATCTCCCTTGAGGACTGCAATGTGATGGGATTGTGTATTTATTTATTTAATTTATTTAGGGAAAGTTTCGCTCTGTTGCCCAGGCTGGAGTGCAGTGTCATGATCTCGGCTCACTGCAACCTCTGCCTCCTGGATTCAAGCAATTCTCATGCCTCAGCCACCAAGTATCTGGAATCACAAGTGTGCACCACCATGCCCGGTCAGTTTTTATTATGTATTTATGTATTTTTTGAGACGGAGTTTCACTCTTGTTACCCAGGCTGGAGTGCAGTGGTGCCATCTTGGCTCACTGCAACCTCCGCCTCCTGGGTTCAAGCGATTCTCCTGCCTCAGCCTCCTGAGAAGCTGGGATTACAGGCATGTGCCACCATGCCAAGCTAATTTTGTATTTTTAGTAGAGATGGGGTTTCTCCATGCTGGTCAGGCTGGTCTCGAACTCCCGACTTCAGGTGATTCGCCTGCCTCAGCCTCCCAAAGTGCTGAAATTATAGGCATGAGCCACCGCGCCTGGCCAATTTTTGTATTTTTAGTAGAGACGGGATTTCTGTGTTGGCCAGACTGGTCTCGAACTCCTGACCTCAAGTGATCTGCCCACCTCGGCCTCCCAAAATGCTGGGATTATAGGCATGAGCCACCATGATCCTTTGTCCTGCCAAAAGAAGAGTTTTAAAAATGAACTGAGGGTTCAGGTCAAGAAAGATTTAAAATAACAATGGTAGGCCAGATGCAGTGGCTCATAGCTGTAATCCCAGAGCTGGGACCGTGTAAGCCTGTGCCTGGCCAGGACTGTGTATTTTTATTAATGTTATTGTCATGAAATTCCGTATCCATTTCAGGGTCAGAAATGAGTGAAGGACAGGGTTTTGGAGCCTGATAGACCCCTCCCAGGAAGGGAAGGGGAGAAACAACCCAGGAGTGTGGCCCTGAAGTCATGGAGCATCCAGCCCTTGCGTACCTGCTTGAAGGAGGCTGGCTCAGTGGCCCTGGAAGTCAGATTTATGCCCTTTGACATCACTGCTAAGACTCCCTGCAGAAGGGAGAGTGGGGGCTCCTGCCCACAAATCAGGATCTGGTTTAATTAAACCAGTGTCTTATCCTGGGTGACAAAACAAGTTGCCAAGAGTGCTGAGCTGATGGCAGGGCAAGTCAATCACACAGAAGTGGTTTACCCACTGGCAGGACCAGCCTGTTAGCAACTCAAGATGTGAAGGGTTTTTCTGTTGATGCATTTCTTTGCATTTTCCAAGGCTGGTAGATCAATAGTTACAAACAGCTAAAATAAATGTGTCTCCCCATACCCTTAGACTGGAAGATAGACTATTAGATAACTCAGGTGCCCATCAGGCGTTACCGCTGTCAGAGCTGCTATCCATGACCTTGCTGCATCCTCACAATAGCTTTGTAAGTCGGGGCTGCTGCGTCTGTCTCAGAGATATGGAAACTGAGGCTCAGAGAGGGGACACCATTGCCCTGAGTTCCAGAGCTGGTTGTTCATCGACCTCAAGGTCTCTGTTTGCTTTTTTATATATATATGTATGTATGTATGTGTGTGTTTTTATATATATATATCACACATATGTAATATATACATGTAATATATATGTTATATACATATGTAATATATATATATAAAATCAATGTTGTTAACATTGTCAGTTTCCCTGATGATCCTCTGAGAGGAAACACTGCTTGCCCAAGGTCACACAGCCAACTGAATGGCAGGGCTAGGGTGAGAAGACAGCGCGTTTGATCGCAGAGCTTCTGCTCTGAGCTTGCCAGCCGAGCAGTCTGGCCTCTGCATGCCTGCCCTGGAAATCAATGAGAGAAAGGCCAGAGGCATCAAGATTTGTGTTTCTCTGAGAGGCCCCTGAAGGGAGAGGCAGGCTCCTTCCCTATTCACAGCCCCAAAGGTGTCAATTCCCAGCTCTGAAGGACCTACTCCCCAAGGCTGCCGCTCTATTTTTAACCTTGAATCCATCAATAAACGGAGCCTGGCAGAGCAGCCTGCCTGATATTAAGAAGAGAGGAAGGGACCATTTATTAAGCACTTTCTCTGTGCTGGGCGTTATGTGAAATGCTTGACATGGATTATGTACTTACATCTCCACAGCATTCCTATAAAATAACTACTATCATCACAATTTTATAAATAAGGAAAAGGAAGCTCAAAGAGGTTAGGGGACTTGCTGAGGCCAAGCAGCTGAGGTGCAGAGCCATAGTCCCAATGCAGATCACACTCAAGTGTGATGTCCAAGTCCAAGTCCATGCCCTTTTGTCCAAGTCCAAGTCCATGCCCCTTCTTCCTAACCCGCGGCTCTAATGCAGCCTGACTCTGACCATTGGGCAGCCTGTTTGGAGGTGCGGTGGGATGGAGCAGAGAGTCAGCAAATCATCGCTCGAATTACTAGGGAGGTGCAGGCAGGCAGGAAGGAACCACTTACTCCAGCTGGTTGGTTGGGAAAGGTTTCATGAAGACTGAAACCCAGACCTTGGAGTCCCCAGATGGAGGAAGGAAGGGCCTGGCAGATAGAGGATATTAGGTACTTTTCAGAAGTTATTGCCTGATATCGATAATGGTGATAATCACTGTGAGCTATTTGGAGGTTGTTACTGCCCCTCTTTTACAGATGCCTAAAAGTGAGGCTTTGAGGGATCAACTGACTGCCTAGGGTCACTAGGATTGGAATCAGAGTCTGGGGGATTCCAAAGAACACGACACTACCCTGGCCAATGAGAGGGTGTGTGATAAAGGCAAATGGACATTTATCTAAAGTGTGGGAGTGGAGAAGATAAGGTAGGTTTGAAAGGCAATAGAGAGGCAGGTCTTTTTGTTTTGTTTTGTCCTTTAAGTACATTTGTTCATATACACTGTAGCTGGCAGCTTTGGCACTAAAGTGATATAAAGCTTTTTGGAGGCTGGAACTGGAGGACAGACAGACTCAACCAGGGGAAAGGGCATTGTTTGTGCGTGGCAGTGGCTGGGCAGGGGGAAAGGCAAGGTTCAAAGTTCAGTGTGTCCAGCAGCTTTGAGATCCCCAGGACCAGAGGCCCAGCCAGGGCTCAGGGTCCAGAGTAGCAAGTGGCAGGGGTGAGTGAAGGAGGGATGAATTGGAGTCTCAACGGCATTTGATGTGTGTCATCAGGGGAGTGGAAAGTCTTCAAGGAGGTAGGAAACATATCCCACCCCGTAATAATGGGGACACAACAAAATGTTAAAGAGACACAGAGCCCCCAACAGCCAAAACAGGAACAGTTTGAGCAACAAACCAAATAAAGTAGCAATGGATTACAACCCAAAATATAAAATCAATACCCATGAGTCCAGCATGATATAAATAAGTGATTGAACAGATGATATAAATAAATGAATGAGAAGAGACAGATCTCCCATGCAGATTCCAAATAATTTATGTAGATAGTCCACCCTCAAGGAGGTGGCACATGAGCCCCCACTGCTTAAGCGTGGGCTGTGCATAATGACTTCCTTCCTAAGGGTAAGTATGGAAGGGAGCGTGGACGGGAGAAGAGTCACCTTCTCAGTGGAGAAACTTGACAAACCCTACCCGGACCAGGTGACCCAGGTCGCCATCTGTAGTATAAGGCTTGTTGATCCAAGTGTGTCCCTCAGCAGCCTGGGTCAGGCTGCCAGCAGCACCTGGCAGCCTCAGAAAAGGGCCACTTTTCATGAGCACAAACACATGCACCCGCAGCAGCCAGCGCGCCGGTTTCCTCCTGGCTGTGTCTGTTCACGTGCCCTCGGGACAAGGATCAGGAGCCTTGGAGCATCTGACTGTGTCTATAGCAGCTAGCAGCTCAGAGGCATAGGAAATCCAGCCACCTTGGCTGCAGCCCAGGACTTAGAGGTGCAACCAGTTTGAGTGGTGTCTGCATAGAGCACTGTCGGAGGCACAAACAATGCCCATCACACTCACCAGTGACCCGCAGCTACAGTTAGCAGTGTCCAGGGGCAGCAGGCATGACCTTCGGTGCAGAAGAGCAAGGGTCTTGGGAGGAGGCCCCAAGGGGCAGGGGCACCTGGCAGCTTCAGAGGGTCCTGGTGCTGGTGGCCCTAGGGGGCAGTGGTGTCCATCTCAGGACACAGAGTTGCAAGCTCTGTTAACACTGAGCCTCTTGCTTGGGGCCCTGAGGATCTGCTCCGGTTTTCCAGTTCATAAGATAGACAACCATGAACATGTCCTTTAGCAAATCAGAGAACCTGGGAGGCGGGGTGACAAAGTGAGCTACGGCATGTTGGGCTGGGTCAGTGGAGCTGTGGACAGCAGTGGTGACTGCTGGCTGAGTGACCCCACTGCCTTCTGCTGAAGGGCCTGAAAGGGCCTGGCATGCACAGTGCAAAGCAGTGGTGCCTGCTGCTTGCTGGCCGAGACTAGGCAGGCACGGGATGGGCAGGTTAGGGAGTGCCCCAGCTTAACGTGATTTGCAGAGACTGCTCTCTCTCCAGAGTTCACCTCCTGGCTGCTCAGTGTGGTCCAGATCCGCCCCCCTTTCCTCCTTCCCACAGCTCATGAAGCCAGGTTGAGGGATGTGCACAAAGGCATCCATGGAAAATGAAATTTTGCCCTCCCCACCCTTCCCCAGCAGCTTGAGAAGCCAGTTCCCAAATATCAGTGCATCTCAGGAAGGCGAGACTGAGAGTTCCCCTCAGCTGGATCCATGATGGTGGATCCTTTTGGGAGCCAGAGGGAGCCAGTGAAGCCCCCAGCCTCCTGCGCAACGGTGGAAGGGAGTCCCGCCAGATGAGAGCTGCCTGGAGCTGCCCGAAGGCGCCCCAGGCCCAGGAACCTCCTGGAAAAAGCAGAGTGAGGCTGAGTCCATACCCTAGATGGCTGCTGAGTTGGGGAGGCAAGGCTGACACCCAGATTTCTGGCTGGGAGAACACAGTGGAAGGACCCTAGGACCTGAGATGGAGCAACCGCAAGTGCTGCTGGAAGAAGACCCCATATCAAAAAATAAAATAAAAGGCCAGCGTGGTGGCTCACACCTGTAATCCCAGCACTTTGGGAGGCCAAGGAGAGTGGATCACCTGAGGTCAGGAGTTTCAGACCAGCCTGGCCAACATAGTGAAACCCTGTCTCTACTAAAAATACAAAAATTAGCCCCACGTGGTGGTGGGCACCTGCAATCCCAGCTACTTGGGAAGCTGAGGCAGGAGAATCGCTTGAACCCGGGAGACAGAGGTTGCAGTAACCCGAGATCACACCACTGCGCTCCAGCCTGGGCGACAGAGCGAGACTACATCTACAAAAAAAAAAAAAAAAAAAAAAAGCAGCAGCAGCAGCAGCAGCAGCAGCCTGACAGTACCAGGTGTCAGAGAGGATGTGGGTTCATTGGGTTGCTCAGAGGCTGCAGATGGGAGTGTAAATTGGCACAAGTGCTCGGGAAGACAGTTTGGCATGAGTCTGTAAAGTGGGACATTCTCTTATCCTCTCTGGCAGCTGTCTCTGGTGCCAGCATCACCTCTCCTCCACTCACCTCTAATTTGTCTCTGAAAACAAAACTCCACTGCCAAATTACTACTTTAAGAATTTTAAAGGCTGGACACAGTGGCTCACACCTATAATCCCAACACTTTGGGAGGCTGAGGCGGGCAGATCATTTGAGGTCAGGAGGAGTTCGAGACCAGCCTGGCCAACATGGCAAAACCCCATCTCTACTAAAAATACAAACATTAGCTGGGCATGTTGCCGGGCACCTGTAGTCCCAGCTTGTCGGGAGGCTGATGCAAGAGAATCGCTTGAACCCAGGAGGTGGAGGTTGCAGTGAGCTGAGATTGCACCATTGCACTCCAGCCTGGCCCAAGAGTTAGAGGCTGCAGTGAGCTGTAATCGTGTCACTGCACTTAAGCTGGGTGACACAGCATGACCTTGTCTCTGAAACAAAAACAAAAACCCACAAAACTGTATCAGCTAAATACTGACTACAAGGAAGCAGTGTACCAATATTAATATCAGAAAACTGAATTAAAGCAGAACAACATTAATAGGAAGAAAAGGCACATTTGGCACTGATGAAAGTTATAATCTCCCAAAAAGATGTAAAAATTTATGAATTTGCATGCTCCTAAAAAAGTGTTTTTAAATACATATAAAGCAGGAACTTACAGAGGTAAAGGAAAAAATTGACAAGTCCATAATAATTATTTGAGATTAAAAAAATTTTTTTTCTTTTTTGAGCTGGAGTCTCTCTCTGTTGTCCAGGCTGGAGTGCAGTGGTACAACCTCGGTTCACTGCAGCCTCTGCCTCCCGAGTTTAAGCGATTCTCCTGCCTCAGCCTCCCGAGTAGCTGGGATTACAGGCAACTTCCCCCAAGCCCAGCTAATTTTTGTATTTTTAGTAGAGATGGGGTTTCGCCATGTTAGCCAGGATGGTCTCGAACTCCTGACCTCAAGTGATCTGCCCGCCTTGGCCTACCAAAGTGCTGGGATTATAGGCATGAGCCACTGCGCCCAGCTGATTTTTAAAAAATTTTATTTAAAAGGTTTTTTTAGAGACGGCCTCATTGTTACCCAGGTTGGAGTGCAGTGGTGCTATCATAGCTCATGGAAGCCTTGAACTCCGGGGCTCAAGCGATCCTCCACATCCTAGTATGCCTGCGTGTAGAGGACAGAAAGCCAAAAGCTTTTTCCCAGATTCCCTTACAATGAGTGTGTCAGATGTGAATTATTTTCCACCACTTAGTGCTATTGTGCAAAATCTGAAAAGCAGATGAGAGGCCAAGACCACTGTCCTTTTCCGTGGGCTGTTACTGCTTCCAAGCACAACTGTGGCGCTATCGAGTTTGCCCGCATCGATGTCTGGCCCCCAGTGTTGTGCATGTGGGCAGTAGAAGCAGCAGTGGCGGTGCCTGTTATTAGATCTTTGTATTGTTACCCTAGCAGTGTATTTATAAATACAGTTCTAACGTGTGTTCTAGGCCCAGCCTCGGGTCCACTCCTACAGCCTCCCAATGACTTTTTTTTTTTTTTAAAAAAAGATAGGGTCTGGCTCTGTTGCCCAGGCTGGAGTACAGTGGTGCGATCTCGGCTCTCTACAACCTCTGCCTCCTGGGCTCAAGCCATTTTCCTACATCAGCCTCGTAAGTAGCTAGGACTACAGGGACGCACCACCACATCTGGCTAATTTTTGTACTTTTTGTAGAGACAGGGTTTTGCCATGTTGCCGGGGCTGGTCTTGAACTCCTCTAAGTTCAAGCAGTCCATCTGCCTCGGCCTCCCAAAGTGCTGGGATTACAGACGTGAGCCACTGTGCCTGACCTCCCAGTGACTTTTGAAGTACCCAGTGTATTAAACCTCATTCTGCTTAAAATACCTATGGTAGTTTTGTTTTCTGCATTGAACACTGATTTCTATAGATTCAAGTTACAATAGATTAGATTACTATGGATTTGAAAAACATGAGTAAAAAGCTTGAGGTAAGAAAAGCTTAAACGGTTGGCTGGGCGTGGTGGCTCACACCTGTAATCCCAGCACTTTGGGAGGCTGAGACTAGTGGATCATGAGGTCAGGGGTTCAAGACCATCCTGGCCAAAATGGTGAAACCCCCATCTCTACTAAAAATACAAAAATTAGCTGGGCGCAGTGGCGGGTGCCTGTAATCCCAGCTACTTGGGAGGCTGAGGCAGGAGAATTGCTTGAACCAGGAGGCAGAGGTTGCAGTGAGCTGAGATCGCACCACTGTACTCCAGCCTGGGTAACAGAGCAAGACTCTATCTAAAAAAAAAAAAAAAAAAAAAAAAAAATCAACATTATATAGACAATTTTAACTGATCATAATGCAGTAAAAGTATATTTTAATTTTCTTTTCAATAGAGAGAGGGTCTCGCTATGTTGCCTAGGCTGGTCTCAAACTCCTGAGCTCAAGGGATCCTCCCACCTCAGCCACCAGAGTAGCTGGGATTACACACGTTCACCATCATGCCTGGCTGAAACATTTATTTATGTATGATTTATTTATTTTTATTTAGAGATGGGGTTCTCACTATGTTGCAGGCTGGTCTTGGACTCCTGGCCTCAAGTGATCCTCCTATCTTGGCTTCCCAAAGTGCTGGGATTACAAGCATGAGCCACCATGTCTGGCCTGAAACTACATTTATTTTTAATAATAACAGGTAGCCGCCAAGTGTGGTGGCTTATGCTTCCCATCCCAGTGCTTTGGGAGGCTGAGGCAGGAGGATTGCTTGGGCCCTGGAATTTAAGACCAGCCCGGGCAGCATACAGAGACTTCATCTTCACAAAATAGAAATGTTAGGCACTAATACTCTGTTTCCCTAGACACCCTGTCTCTAGGCTGGGACTACATGCATGCACCACCATGCCTGACTAATTTTGGTATTTTTTATAGAGACAAGGTCTCTATGTTGTCTAGCTTGTCTCAAACTCCTGGATGCAAGTGATCCTTCCACCTTGGTCTCCCAAAGTGTTGGGAGTGGGTTACTTTGGGCCACAAGTTTGAGACCAGCCTGGAAAACATAGTGAGACTCTATCTCTCCAAAATAATTTAAAATAATTTAGAAAATTAGCTTGAGGCCAATTAGTAGGCATTTAAGGATGCAGTGAGCTATGATCACACCATTGCACTCCAGCCTGGACAACAGAGCAAGACCCTGTCTCTTAAAAAAAATGAAAGAACAAGAGTAAACCAAAGGAAGTAGAAGAAAGTAAATAAGAAAGGTAAAACCAGAAGATAGTGAAATAGAAAATATAATAACAACATCATAAAAAAACAGAGATAAAAAGGCAAAAATCTGATTTAACAAAAAACCCTAGGATGACTGAGAGAGAGAAAGAGAGAGAGCAAGCACAAATAAATAGTATTAGGAATTAAAAGGGGGCTGTAACCGATACAATAGAGATTTTTGAATCATGAGAATACTACGAATATCTTTATGACATTAATTTTTACTTTATTTTATTTATTTATTTTTTTGCAACAAGGTCTCACTCTGTCACTTAGGCGGGAGTGCGGTGGCACAATCTCAGCTCACTGCAGCCTCAATCTCCCGGGCTCAAGCCATCCTCCCACCTTAGCCTCCCGATAACTGGGACTACAGGGTGTATAGGACATGCCACCACTTCTGGATAATTTTGCAGTTTTTGTAGAGACAGGGCTTCACCATGTTGCCCAGACTGGCTCCAATTCCTGAGCTTAAGTGATCTGTTGCCCGGGCCTCCCAAAGTGTTGGGATTACAGGAGTCAGTCACCGTGCCCGGCATGGTGGTTCATGTCTGCAATCCCAGCACTTTGGGAGGCTGAGGTGGGAGGATTGCTTGAGCCCAGGAGTTCGAGACCAGCCTGAGCAACATAGCAAGATGCCGTTTCTACAAAAAACCAAAAATTTAGTCAGGCATGGTGGTAGGCGCCTGTAGTCTCAGCTACTCAGGAGGCTCAAGTGGTGGAACCATCTGAGCCCAGGTGATCGTACTACTGCACTTCAGCCTGTACACAGAGCGAGACCTTATCTCAAAAAAAAGAAAAAAGAAAATGCAATAAAAATATTAAAGAATAGAATAATTTAATTAAAATGTGTAATATTTTGATGAAGAAAAATCACAAAAATGAATTGAAGGCCTGAAAGAATGGAAATAAGTTACATTTATGGATGAGAAGACTTAGTATTACTCAATTTTATCCCTAATCTGTAAATTTGATGAAATTCCAATTTAAATCCCAACAGAATTCTGCAAGGATCTTGATAAAATGATTCTACAGCTCATATGGAAGAATAAAGGTATATAGTTAGCTAAGACGATAATAAAAAATAGAAACCAAGCTGGGGGGGGTGGAGCTTGCTCCCCAGTTAGCAATATTTATCACGAAACCATAGAACTAAAACAATATTGATCAAGAATAAACAAATCGATCAATGGAAAAGAAAAGAAAGCCAATAAATAGGCCAGGTGTGATGGTTCACACCCGTAATCCCAGCATTTTGGAAGGCCGAGGCAGGTGGATCACCTGAGGTCAGGAGTTCGAGACCAGCCTGGCCAACATGGTGAAACCTCATCTCTACTAATAATACAAAAA
Source organism: Chlorocebus sabaeus (assembly GCF_047675955.1). Taxonomy (NCBI): domain Eukaryota; kingdom Metazoa; phylum Chordata; class Mammalia; order Primates; family Cercopithecidae; genus Chlorocebus; species Chlorocebus sabaeus. The sequence continues at coordinate 105,276,663 of NC_132923.1, forward strand.
TTAGCTGGGCATGGTGGTGGACAACTATAATCCCAGCTACTTGGGAGGTTGAGGCAGGGGAATCATTTGAACCCAGGAGGCAAAGGTTGCAGTGAACCAAGATCCCACCACTGCACACTAGCCTGGGCAATGAGAGTGAAACTCCATTTAAGAAAGAAAAGAAAGCCAAGAAATAAATTGCATTCATTCATGGGAACCAGGTATATCGCAGAGGTGCTGTCATGAGTCAATGGAGCAAACAGCTAATGATGGGGTAAATGGCATTAGGCCAAAACCTGGGCAAAACCTTACTTTATTTTTTTATGACAATGAGACATTTTAGAATACCAGGAGATAGGCCAGGCCCAGCGGCTTACACCTGTAATCTCAGTAGTTTGAGAGGCCGAGACGGGCAGATTACTTGAGGTCAGGAGTTTGAGGCCAGGCTGGCCAACATAGTGAAACCTCATCTCTACCTAAAACACAAAATTTAGCTGGTTGTGGCACGTGCCTGTAATCCCAGCTACTCCGGAGGCTGAGGTAGAAGAATGGCTTGCACCTGGGAGGTGGAGGTTGCAGTGAGTCAAGATCATGCCACTGCACTCCAGTCTGGGTGATAGAGTGAGACTGTCTCAAAAAAATAAAAGTAAAAAATAAAAAATAAAAAATAGAATACCAGGATATAGAGAAACTAGCCAGAGACTGGCTGGTTTCTAAAACCCGTACTTGCTAACCTTGAGCAAATTACTTAATCTCTTTTTGCCTATTTCCTCATCTGTCAAATAAGGATAATAACAGTTCTTACCTCACAGACTTGGTGTAAGGATTAATATAGGTAAATTAATATAAGCAAATATAGGATTAATATAGGTAAAGCATTTAGACCAGTCCCTGGCTCAAAACAGCACTACATGTTAGCCATTCTTTATCTCTATACCATGTGGTACTGACAGCATCTCCACTCCCCCTTCCTCTGCCTAATGTGGGAGGCTTCCACTATCCAAATGGACCAGAATGGCTTAGTTCACTGGTCTTAGGGAACCTAGTCAACTCTGCCATCATGACCAAGGCATTCCTTAGAGGGAGGGCTTCTTACTTACAAAAATTACTTCCTTAGAGCAGTAATTTTGGTCATCGGTGGCATCCAGTCTTTCCTCTTACCTCATCTGTGCTCCGACACCGTATCATGACAGTGTTCAATATGGATTATCCAATAGTTCGGTTTGTTTTTTGTAACAAACCTGTTTTTTAGAATAGTTTTAGATCTACAGAAAAATCTGAAGATTAGTACAGGGAGTTCCTGTGTACTCCAGACTCGATTTCCCTTGTTATTCATATTATGTTGTTTTTAAAATTCCACATGATGTCATTGAGATACATTCATCATTCATGTTGATATATAGATCTAATTTATTTAGTCTAACTGTGGTTTAGTATTCCATTGGCCTGGAAGGTTCTCACAGTCTCACCTGGCACAGGTTTAGTGCCAGGGAATTCCATCTCCCTTGCAATCAGACTTATCAAATCCCTGGTTCTGGCTGGGTGTGGTGGCTCACACCTGTAATCCCAGGCCAAGATGGGAGGATTGCTTGAGCTCAGGAGTTCGAGACCAGTCTGGGCTACAATGTGAGACATCGTCTCCACCAAAAATTTTTAAAAGATTAGCTGGGCATGGTGGTGCATACCTGTAGTACCAGCTACTCAGGAGGCTGAGATGGGAATATCACTTGAGCCCGGGAGTTCGAGGTTGCAGTGAGCTATGATTACACTACCACAACCCAGCCTGAGTGACAGAGCCAGACCCTATCTCAAAAAAAGCCAAACACCCCTGTTTCTGCAGTAAAAGTATTTACATAATCATAACATTATAAATGCCATTTAGTTTTCAATGTTAAGAATCAATCTACAGGTAAACAACGGTAAACTGAATTATCTTTACCAAATGGAACGTAAATGCTATAAACCTCAGTGACACAAAAGTAAAAGCTTAGTTCATGGATGAAGGCAGAAGCAGGGAGGGGACATCAAGGGAAATTATCCATTTCACACGGAGAAGAGTCAAGAGATACAATATACAGAAGAAACAGACATTTAAGACTGTTATTCAAAGTGATAATAGAAACCAATAGTAAAACTTAAAATATAAATATAAAAAAGAAGGCCAGGCATGGTGGCTAATGCCTGTAATCCCAGCACTTTGGGAGGCTGAGGTGGGTGGATCACAAGGTCAGGAGTTCAAGACTAGCCTGGCCAGCATGGTGAAACCCCATCTCTACTAAAAATACAAAAATTAGCAGGGCATGGTGGCGCATGCCCGTAATCCCAGCTACTCGGGAGGCTGAGGTAGGAGAATCATTTGACCCTGGGAGGCAGAGGTTGCAGTGAGCTGAGATCATGCCACTGCACTCCAGCCTGGGTGACAGAGCGAGACTGTCTCAAAAAAAAAAAAAAAAAAAAAGAAAAAAGATATATATATATATGAAAAATGGAAGAGAAATGGGGAAAGGGTGGTTAATAAAATCACCACAGCAGGAAGTCAACAGATAGATACCACAGACATAGTTAAAACTAATAAATCAAGTAATAGAGGTATGAGTATATTATTCACAGTTATGAAATTTAAAAAACTAACATGACAACAAACATGGTTAAAAACAAACAAAAAAACCATAGTTGTTTCCAGGAGTTGGGGGATTGGCAAATGATAGATAGCTTTAAACTTTTTATTTCTAACCTTCTACTGGGCTTGAATCTGCATTTCCATCTACATTAATTATATCTGAGATATTTTTTTTTTAATTAGGCAAGCACTGTTCACAATAGCAAAGACATGGAATCAACCTAAATGCCCATCAATGGCAGATTGGCTAAATAAAATGTGGTACATATACACAATGGAATACTATGCAGCCATAAAGAAGAACAAGCTCATGTCCTTTGCAGGAACGTGGATGGAGCTGGAGGCCATTATCCTTAGCAAACTAATGTAGGAATGGAAAAACCAAATATTGCATGTTCTCAGTTATAAGTGGGAGCTAAATGATGAGAACACGTGGACAGAAAGAGAAAAAAAACAGACCCTGGGGCCTACTTGAGGGTGGAGGGTGGAAGGAAGTAGAGGATAAGAAAAAATAAACATAAACATTGGGTACTAGGCTTAACAACTGGGTGATGAAATAATCTGTACAACAATCCCCGTGACACAAATTCACCTATATTAAAAACCTGCATACGGACCTCTGACCCTAAAATAAAAGTTTAAAAATAAAACAAAATAAAATTAGGCAAATAATCTAGATAAGTCTGACATTACCCTACTGGCTCAGGGACTATTGCGGTAGGATCAAGTTAAACTCTCAGGCAGGCAGCCAAAGCTCCTCGCTGCCACTTGCACCCACTTACCTCTGCTTGGGAGCCACAAGCATTGGCACCTCCTCCGGGAAGCCCTCAGGAGGAAGAGGGCGCCCTCTGCCGGGGTAGGAACGCCAGCACGCCTGGGGAGCCGCCCTTTGCGCACCATCAGGCACTCCGCCCCTATCCCTCAGCGAGGGCCTTCCTCCCCCGCGTCACGTGATCCCAGCTCCTTTTCAGCTAGTGGGTGGAACCTCAGGAGGGAAAACCCGGGGAAGCCCAGGTGAGAGCGACGGGACTGATGGGGCCCGGGTTTCCTGGATGCTGGGGGACTGTCCCAGTAAGGCTTGGGAACCTGGGTGGGGCGCCTTTCAGAACGGGAGCGATGGGAGAGAGACGGGAAGGGTTATGGGCACGAACCCCGTTCAGTATCTGCTCCTTGCGGAGTGTGAGAACTGGGAGAGAGACTGCTGGCCTTTCCACTTCCTGTGCGCCCTTGGGTGAGTGTCTTAACGTCTCAGAATCTCTGTCCTCACCTATGGCTGCCAGTATGCAATGAAATAAGCACATAAGTCATAAATAAATGGTATCTTAGTCGGTCCCATTTAAGCGAATTCGTGAACTTTCAGAGACAAGAAGACCCTGGAGGCCACTGTAGCTCGGCCCTGTTTGGAGGCAGGCCTCTGCGTCCTCACTCAGGACACCAGCTCCTGCTGGGTGCTCCCCTGCCTGGAGTGCTCACCCCTAGGCCTCAGGAGTGGAAGGGTCTGGGAGCGCTGGCTGGAAGAGGGGCTTCTCCCAGCTCCCACTGAACGGGCTGACAAGTCGGACTCTACATAACAAAGTCCCCTCTTTCTGTCTCTACACAGGGCCCTTGTTGTGCTTTTGGCCCAGGTAGGTGGACAGACATGTCCCAGGCGGGGGACGTAGAAGGCCCCGGTACAGGAGACCCCGTGTTGAGTCTCCAACACAACTGTGAGCTTTTAGAGAACATGGAAGGAGCCAGCTCCACACCAGGCCTGGCACCACACGGGCCAGGAGCAAGCTCTGGGCCCCGAGTCAGGGCTGGCAGCAGAAGGAAGATCCCCAGGAAGGAGGCCTGTCGAGGTGCCAGCTCCCAGGCTGCGGGTGCGGCTGGGGTCTGCCCAGGGCTCATGGAGCTGCTAGCTGTGGGACAGAGCCGGGGCTCGATGCCGGGTCCTGGGCTCCACTTGCAGCCGCCCTCGGTGCCTGCTCAGGGGAGAGCTCTGACCTCCAAGAGGCTCCAGGTTTCTCTGTGTGACATCTTAGATGACAGTTGCCCCAGGAAACTTTGTAGCAGGTCTGCTGGTTTCCCAGAGAGAGCTCTGGTCTGCAGGGAGAGCCTTGCAGGGCTGGAGGAGGTGAGCTGCCCCAAGCCTAGGGAGGCCAGAGACGGTGGAATGAGTTCTCCAGGGTGTGACAGAAGAAGCCCCACACTCAGCAAAGAGGAGCCCCCTGGAAGGCCCCTGACATCCTCACCAGGCCCAGTCCCTGTGAGGGTAAGAAAGAAATGGAGGAAGCAAGGGACTAATTCAGAGTGCAGGGAAGGGGCTGGTGGTTTCTTGTGGCTCGATCAGAGCCCTCCTGGGGACAACCTCCTCTCTGTGGGAGACCCTCCCCAAGGTGCTGACCTGGAGTCCTTGGGAGGCCCCTGCAGACCTCCTTCTCCAAAAGATACTGGGTCTGGGCCTGGAGAGCCAGGTGGAAGTGGGGCAGGATGTGCCTCAGGGACTGAAAAATTTGGATATTTGCCTGCTACAGGGGGTGGGGCCCAGCCAGGCAGCCCCTGTGGCCCTGTCTGGTTCCCAGTGCTCAGTGGAGGGGAGTCCCTCAGTTCAGCTGCACAGGCTCCTCCACAGAGTGCAGCGCTGTGCCTGGGGGCGTCAGCACAGGCCTCTGCAGAGCAGCAAGAAGCTCTGTGTGTCGTGCGGGCTGGCAGCGATGAAGGCCGGGCTCCAGCACAGGACCAGGAGGAGCTGGAGGCCAAGGCTCAGCCAGCATCCAGAGGAAGGCTGGAGCAAAGACTCGCTGACACCTGTGCCAGCTCCTGGGAGCACTTGGGCGGCCTCAGCTCCTCCCTGGACCCTGAAGCCAGCAGGGCCTGCTCAGGCCCACTCATGGAGCAGAGAAGATCCAAGGGCACTAAGAACCTGAAGAAAAGTCCAGTGCCCTGTGCCCAAGACCAGAGCACAGACAGAAGCTCAGACAACTCCCACCAGGACAGGCCGGAGGAACCCAGCCTAGGAGGCTGCCCCAGACTGGTGAGCTGAGTCTGAGAGTTTGGGATAGGAAGGGCCTGGCCATGTTTCTCAATACCATGCTTGGTGGTAGAATTTAATAAAGCTAAGCGAGATGGGCTCTTTGTGAACCTTCTCTCTCTCATCCCTGTTAACCAAACTGGGTAAAATGAGGCCCACGAGCTGGGAAAGAGAAAGTAAACTACATTCGCTGAATCCTTATGAGGGGTCATTATCTTTTGGAGTCAGTGAGTCCTGGATTGGAATCTTGCCTCTGCCCACTTCCTAGCTGAGTGACTGTGGGATGTTTTTTTAACCTCTCTAGGTTTCCTCTTTGTAAAAAAATGATACTAATTTCAGCTTCATGGGTTTGTTTCAAGGATTAAATGAGATTATGGTATAAAATAATGTACCTAGGCCTAGTGCAGTGGCTCACGTCTGTAATCCCAGCACTTTGGGAGGCGGAGGCAGGCAGATCATGAGGTCAAGAGATCGAGACCATCCTGGCTAACATGGTGAAACCCTGTCTCCACTAAAAATACAAAAATTAGCTGTGCATGGTGGCGTGTCCCTGTTCCAGCTACTCTGGAGGCTGAGGCAGGAGAATCGCTTGAACCTGGGAAGCAGAGGTTGCAGTGAGCTAAGATCATGCCACTGTACTCCAGCCTGGCAACAGAGCAAGACTCTGTCTTTAAGAAACAGAGGTGCCTAGCACAGCACAAGGCACAAGGTAAATTGCTTAATTCGTGTTAAATTTGCTTTTCTTTTAGTGTTCACAGTTACCCTGTAAGATAGGTGTTAGCCCTATATAACCAGATGGGGAAACTGAGGCTCGGAGGGTTAACAATATTCTCCAGGCTCACACAGCTAGGGAGTCAGTGCCCAGCTATGTTCCCTATATCACCACTTCCCTTTCCTTTGTTCTTTTCCTTATCATCATCATCATTTTATTAATAATCATAGCTAACATTTAAACACCAAAGGCAGAATAAGATTCTACTTGTTTTTGGTGCATATTTCTCACATAGTTGAATTTTCATCACGTTTATTGAATGTGCATGATGTGCTAGGTGTTTTTGATTTAATCTTCACATGACGTCCACGGAGGTGAGGTAACAGACCCAGCTGGTGAATGGGAGCAAGGGTACAAGGCCAGGCGGTCTGTCTTGAGATCTCACTGCACTGCCTTCTCTGTGTATCTTCTGTGTTATTGGCACAGTCGTAACAGCATCTGGCTTACTTAACATGTACTGGATATTGTGCTAAGCCCTTTATCTGCAATCTTTGTAACAATCCTATGAGGTAGACACTATTGACATATACCCATTTTACTGATCTGAACCCTGAGACTCTGAGAGGTGACATGAGTACTCAAGGCCAAACAGCCAATTAGTAAAATAGAACCAGTGAGCTGTTTTCCACTATGCATCAAGTCTTTTTATCTCTAAATAGGTTCCTGTTATGCCTTATTGTTCCAGGACTTTGCTTGGTTTTGTAAGTTCTGTAGTATTTGAAGATCTTTCCCAGTGGGTTCACCTTGTTCTGCCGAATTTGATCTTTTCCTGAGCCCTGCATCATAAGTGTCTATGGATGTATTTGTCACAGCCACAGGTGCTGTCAGGATGAGGGCTGGGACTTCCTCTTCTCATTTCCAACCGCTGTAGTCTAGTTAGGAGCATGAGCCCTGGAGGCCAATAGGCTAACGTTCAATCCTGACTTTGCCGCTGTCTGAACAACCGAGGTGAGTGGCTTCACCTTTTCAAGTGTAATTCTCTCATCTGCAAAATGTGGGTATGAAGAGTACTTACCTCCTAGGGAGGTGGTGAGGATGAAATGAGATGACACATGTCTGACATTTAACACAGTGCTTGGTGCAAGAAAAATACCCAAATAGGTTACCTGTTAGCGACATAAGCAATTTCGTCCTGCTGTAAGTAACGCAGAGGTGACCATCCTTGTGCGTCTGGCTTCTCCCTTCTTCACATGATTTATTTGGACCAGATGCCCAGAATTGGGATTCCTGGGTCTGCAGCCTTTGAGGGGGCTGGTGTGAGTGCAATGGTGGAGCCAGCTTCCTGCCTGGCTTGACTGGAAGCAGCCCACGACTGCTGGCTCCTCCAGGCTCCATCCTTGACTCTGCGGCACAGCCCATCATCCTACAGCTTTCCAAACAACTCGTTGCCATGACAACCAGTACCAGCTGAGGGAGAAGAATTGAGTCTGGGCTGTGACAGGGACAGGCGGGTGGTTGCAGACAGGGCTGAGTGGGGCCTGGGCAATGGGGGGCACAGTGCCGGCTGGTCTGGAGCCCCGTTTAGGGCCTTAGCACCTTCCCCTGGAGATAGCCTGGCTTGTAGCAGGGGCAGACAGAGAGGTTCAAGGTCAAGCTCTGCCTCTTATTCCAGGGTGACTTTAGACCTGTCTTTAGACATTTAGATGAGTTTAACTTTTTTTTAATTATTATTTTTTTACTTTTCTTAAGCTCAGTGGCAAGAAGACTTTATTACTGTTTTTTTTAATTTACTTTTCTTTTTTTTTAAAGGTGGAGTCTCGCCCTATCACCCAGGCTGGAGTGCAGTGGAACAATCTTGACTCACTGCAACCTTCGCCTCCTGGTTTCAAGGGATTCTCCTGCCTCAACCTCCCGAGTAGCTGGGACTACAGATGTGGGCCATCACGCCCGGCTAATTTTTGTATTTTTAGTAGGGACAGGATTTCATTATGTTGCCCAGGCTGGTCTCGAACTCCTGACCTCAGGTGATCCGCCACCTCGGCCTCCCAAAGTGCTGGAATTACAGGCGTGAGCCACCGCACCTGGCTGCAAGAAGACTTTAGACATTTAGAAATGTCCCTTCTCTGAATCTGAGTTGCCTCCTCTATGAAGTGGAGAGAATGAACTGGGCCCCAGAACTGCCAGGAGTCTGATATCAGAGGCTGGCCATGTTGTATTCTTCCGGCATGAACCAGAGACTCTTGCAGGAGAGATGGGAGGGGACTGGATGCCATTCTCTTGTCCATCCTGGGCCCCACAGTGGCCAGTGAGGTTTAGAGCTGCTCTGTGGGTAGGAGAGCAGTGGGTGTGGGGAGGGCAGCTCTGTCAGTGACCCTGTACTGCTCTCAGTCCGCCCGTCATCACCAGGGAGGCACACAGCTCCTCTGGCCTGACCCAGAATCCCTGGTTCAAGGTATGCTGTCTGCAGCTGCGAGGTGTCAGGAGATGAGTAAAGGAGGAGCATGTCTTCCCAACAGATGAGCAGCCTAAGAAGAGCTCGTTTCATTAGTGTGCTTACTATAGACTGAGAGCTTCATATTTTTTTTTTTTTTTTGAGACGGAGTCTCGCTCTGTCACCCCGGCTAGAGTGCAGTGGCCAGATCTCAGCTCACTGCAAGCTCCGCCTCCCGGGTTCCCGCCATTCTCCTGCCTCAGCCTCCTGAGTAGCTGGGACTACAGGCGCCCGCCACCTCGCCCGGCAAGTTTTTTTGTATTTTTTAGTAGAGACGGGGTTTCACCGTATTAGCCAGGATGGTCTTGATCTCCTGACCTCGTGATCCGCCCGTCTCGGCCTCCCAAAGTGCTGGGATTACAGGCTTGAGCCACCGCGCCCAGCCGAGCTTCATGTATCTTATTTAATCCCCACATTAACCATTAAAGGTCAATGTTGGCCGGGCATGGTAGCTCACACCTGTAATCCCAGCACTTTGGGAGGCCAAGGTGGATGGATTGCTTAAGCTCAGGAGACCATCCTGGGCAATGTGGCAAAACCCTGTCTCTACAAAAAATATAAAAATTAGCTGGGCACGGTGGCGTGTGCTTGTAGTTCCAGCTACCCGGGAGGCTGAGGTGAGAGGATCACCTGATTCCAGGAGGTCAAGGCTGTGGTAAGCTGTGCTGGTGCTGCTGCCTTCCAGCCTGGGCAACAGAGTGAGACCCTGTCTAAAAAAAAGAAAAAAAAAAAGTCAGCATTAATATCCCCATTTTACTGAGTAAGAAAACTGGGATTCCGAGAAGTTAAGTGACTCACTTGGGGCACATACTGAGTAAGTGGCCGAGCCAGGATTTGACTCCAGTCCTGCATAGCTTGGGTGTTTATGGGGCTTTATTATAATTTGTTGAACAAGGAGGGGGTCTCGTCCAGGGATCTTACAGTCTAGTGGGAGGAGAAAGCCACTAACCAGAGAATTGAAATACAGTCTGAAGCCCAGTGGGTCATGGATGTCCAGAGGGGAGGGGAGGGCAGAGGAGGGGGCTGTCTGAACTGGGTCTGGGCAAGGGAAGTAGGTGTTCAGCAGGTGAGAAAGTAGGAGAGGCTTGCTAGGAAGAAGGCAGTGCTCTGCAGGGCTGCATTGCAGGAGGCAGCTTGGAGTGTTGCAGGAGTGGAGGGGTAGGTGGGGGTTACAGGTGGGACAGGAACCAGGTGGGAGAGACCAGCAAGGGCAACATTGCTTGAATGGAAATGGAGAGCCTGCAGGATGGTCGAGTGTCAGGATGGCCTTTCTCCAGGGCAGGGACCAACGAACTTTATCAACACCAGCATTTACAGAGAGAGCTTGTTCTGTTCCAGGCACTGTTCTAAGAGTCTCGAGTAATGATAATGATCCTTGCCCCAACACCATGAGGTAAATACTGGTATTATCCTCTTGTTACTGATGAGGAAACTGAGGCACAGAGAGATTAAGTAACTTTCCCAAGATCACACAGCTCCTAAGTGTTGGCACCAAGTATCCCCACTGCATGAATATGCCCCAATTTATTTATTTGTTGACTCCGTGTGGACATTTGTGTTTTTTTGTGTGTGTTTTTTTTTTTGCTACTACATTTGGTGCTGCAGTGATAGTTTTGTATGGGTTTTGGTACATAGGGGCAAGAGTATCTCCAGGGAATATTTTCCGGGGTGGAATTGCTAGGTTATAAGGTGTACACATCTTCAACTTAAACAGTGCCAGATGTTTTCTAAAGTGGTTGAAACAGTATACACCCCCATCAAGCAGTGTATGAATGTATGAATGTTCCAGTGACTTCTCATCTTTGCCAACCCTTGATAGTTATCAGACTTGGGTTTTTTGCTGAAATGGAGATATGCTGCAGTGTCTTAATGTTGTTTTAATTTAACTTTCACTGCCCTCTTACTAAGGAGCATCTTTTCATGAATTTTGGTTATTCTTGTTAAGTCTTTTCCTTAAAAAGTTTTTGTTGTTTAACTTTCCCTTATTGATTTGTAGGAGGAGTTTTTTTTTTGTTTTTTTGTTTTTTTTTTTTTTTTGAGACAGAGTCTCCCTCTGTTGCCCAGGCTGGAGTACAGTGGCATGATCTCAGCTCACTGCAAACTCCACCTGCCAGGTTCAAGCGATTTTCCTGCCTCAGCCTCCTGAGTAACTGGGATTATAGGCGCCCGCCACCACGCCTGGCTAATTTTTGTATGCTGGTCTCAAACTCCTGACCTCGTGATCAGCCCACCTTGGCCTCCCAAAGTGCTGGGATTACAGGCGTGAGCCACCGCGCCCAGCCATTTTTTAATTGTTTTGTTAGAGACAGGGTCTTGCTCTGTCACCCAGGCTGGAGTGCAGTGGTAAGATCATAGTTCACTGCAGCTTTGAACTCCTAGGGCTCCAGAAATCCTCCTGCCTCAGACTCCCAAGTAGCTGGGACTACAGGTAAGTGCCACCATGCATGTCCAGCTAATTTAAAATTTTTCTCTTTTTTTTTGAGATGGAGTCTCGCTCCCTTGCCAGGCTGGAGTGCAGTGGTGCGACCTCAGCTAACTGCAACCTCTGCCTCCCGGGTTCAAGTGATTCTTCTACCTCAGCCTCCTGAGTAGCTGGAATTAGAGGTACCCGCCACCACGCTTGGCTAAATTTTTTTTGTATTTTTAGTAGAGACGGGGTTTCACCATGTTGGCCAGGCTGGTTTTGAACTCTTGATCTCAGGTGATCCACCTGCCTCAGCCTCCCAAAGTGCTGGAATTACCCCCTGGAGTGAACCCTTTTGTACTCACACTTAACCCTAGCCACCATGTGTTATCTTGCCTGAAAATCAGCAAATATTCATTTAATATCCAAATTTGCAATAGTTTCATAAAGATGACAAATTTTTAAAAAATTAATTAATTAATTTTTTTTGAGACAGAGTTTTGCTCTATTTCCCAGGCTGTAGTAGCATGATCTCAGCTTACTGCAGCCTCCACCTCCTGGGCTCAAGCGATCCTTCTGTCTCAGACTCCTGAGTAGCTGGGACCACAGGCATGTGCCACCACGCTCAGCCAATTTTTGTATTTTTTGTAGAGATGGGATTTTGCCATGTTTTCCAGGCTGGTCTCAAACTCCTGAGCTCAAGCAGTCCGACCACCTTGGCTGCTCAGAGAGTTGGGATTACAGGCGTGAGCCACCGCACCTGGCCAACAACTTATTTTTATAACTTGTCTTTTTAAAGTCAGGATAGTAATAAGGTCCACACTTTGGGATTGGTTGATGTTTCTTTTAAGCCTTTTAAACTATAGGTTCTCCCTCCATATCTTGTTTTTCCTTGCAGTCTTTTTGTGTGTGTGTGTGAAGAAATTCGATTGTCCTAATTTCTTATTTTTGCATCGCTGTAATTTTTGTATTGCTGTAGTATAGTTAAACTTGTTCCTCTGTCTTCGCTTTAAGCTGTGAACTGGTGGTTGAATGTAGAGGTTTGCTTAGAATTGGATGCAGTTTTTAGCCCGAACTACTTCATAGGTTGGTGGTGTATTCTTTCCATCAGAAGGTACATGTCTCCTTGTACTACTTTATATTTATTGATGCTATTTTATATATATGTGTGTGTATATGTGTGTATATGTGTATATATATATTTTATATATATGTGTATATATTTTATATATATATATATATATTTTTTTTTTTGAGACGAAGTCTTGCTCTGTCACTCAAGCTAGAATGCAGTGGTGCGATCTCAGCTCACTGCAACCTCTACCTCCTGGGTTCAAGCAATTCTCCTGTCTCAGCCTCCTAAGTAGCTGAGACTACAGGCACCCACCACCATACCCGGCTAATTTGTGTATTTTTAGTAGAGACGGGGTTTCACCATGTTGGTCAGGCTGGTCTTGAACTCCTGACCTCAGGTGATCCACCCGCCTCGGCCTCTCAAAGTGCTGGGATTACAGGCATGAGCCACTAGGCTCGGCCTGTTTTGTGCTTTGCATATGTTTTGCATTTCTACACTTTCTCCCATGTAAAAACACAATTGAGTTTTGTTTATTGTTTTTGTGTCCAGAAATCTTGCTTTTATTAATCTATATAATTTATCTATTTAGATTTTGTTTGTTTTCTGTGTAGACAATCGTATGTAGACAAATGACAGTTTTTGTTATTTCCTTTCCAATTCTTTACATCTCTCTTCCCTTCTCTTTCCTTATTGTGCTAGCTGAGACTGTTAGTATAATGTTGCATAGAAGTGGTGATAGCAAGGAACCCATGACTTGTTCTGGATTTTAAAGGAAATGTGGTCATCATTTCACCTTAAGTATGACACTTGCTATGTTTTTTATATAGATGCTCTTTATCAGGTAAAGGAAACTCCCTTTCTTCCTGGTTTGCTAATTATTTACAATTATTATTATAATTTTTACAATTACAATATTTATAATTATTATTATTGCACAGTGCATTTAATCAAATATGTTTTTTCCATTTCTGAGATAATAATATGATGTTTATCCTCGAATTTATTAACATTAATTTAAGGAGTTAGTGGGGTTTTTTTTTAAATATTAAGCTTTTTTGAATGTTAAGTTCTTGCCTTGCTGGAACAAACCCAATTTGGTAATGCTATATCTTTTCCATATTTTGTGAATTCAATTTCATGTTTTGTTTGGGGTTTTCAGTGGGTGAATTAACTGGCCTGAAATGATTTGTTCTCCTACTACCCTTCTGGGATTTTGGTATCAGGGTTTTGCTAGCTTCATAGAATGAATTGTGGATTATCTTTTTGTTTCCTATTCTTTGGGATAATGTAATTAAGATTTGAATTATTTGTTCTTTGGGCATTTTGATAGAATGGCTGGTTAAAAAAAAGTATGGACTGATGTTCTCTTTAAGGAAGGTGTTTCCTTCCGTATGAATTCAGTTTATCTTGTGGCTATAGGTTTATCCAGTGTTGTTTTTCTCTTGAATCAATTTTGGTAAGTTATACTTTTCTAGATGTCTATTTGTTTCATCTGAGTTTTCACATTTATTGGCATGTTGGCATACAGTATTTCACAATAGCCTCTTTAAGGACTGTGCATTTGTAATTATACATTCCAAATAATAGCCAGTTATACCTCCTTTCTGTTCCTTAATCAATCTTGTCAGAGAATTGTCAGTTTTTTCAAAGAACCGATTTTTGGTTTGTTCATCCTCTCCATTGTATGTTGTCAATGTCGCCTTCCTTTCAGTTTATGCTACTATTTATAAAGTCTTAAAAATTATGTTTGGTTCATTAGTTTTCTGCTGTTTTTCCTTTGTAATAAGTCATTTAAAGCTGTAAAGGAACCTTTTAATTATCGCTTTTGCTGCATTCATAGAATTTACATACAGTCTTATTATCATTCAATCTCAATATTTTATCATTTTTAATCACAATTTTTCTTTGACCTGTGTGTTCTTTAAAAGTTTGTTTATTTCTTTTCTTTCTTTTTTTTTTTTTTCTTTTGGAGACAGAGTCTAGCTCTATCCCCCAGGCTGGAGTGCAGTTGTGGTATCTTGGCTTACTGCAGCCTCCACCTCCCATCTTCAAGCAATTCTCATGTCTCAGCCTCCCGAGTAGGTGAGATAACAGTTGCCACCACGTCTGGCTAATTTTTGTATTTTTAGTAGAGATGGAGTTTCGCCATATTGGCCAGGCTGGTCTCAAACTCCTGACCCCAGGTGATCCGCCCACCTGGCCTCCCAAAGTGCTGGGATTACAGGCATGAGACACCATGCCCGGCTAAAAGTGTATTTCTTAATTTCCAAACTGATCTTTTGTTGCTTTTGCCTTTATTGCCTTCTAACTTAGTAATATTGTGGTCTGAGAAGTTGGTCTTTATCTGAGTTATCCAGTCTGATAGCCGCTGGCCACTTGTATCTATTAAGCACTTGAAATCTGGTTAGACCAAATTGAGATGTACTATAAGTGTAAAATATACACTGAATTTCAAAGACTTAGTACAAAAAAATGTAAACATTTCATTAAGAGTTGTTTATGTCTGGATGAGGTGCCTCACGCCTGTAATCCCAGCACTTTCGGAGCCCGAGGCAGGCGGATAATAAGGTCAAGAGTTTGAGAGCAGCCTAGCCAACATAGTGAAACCCTGTATCTACTGAAAACAAACAAACAAACAAACAAATTAGCCAGGTGTGGTGGTGGGCACCTGTAATACAAGCTGCTCAGGAGGCTGAGGCAGGAGAATTGCTTAACCTGGGGAGCGGAGATTGCAGTGAGCCGAGATCACACCACTGCACTCCAACCCTGGGCAACAGTGTGAGACTCCGTCTCAAAAAAAAAAAAAAAGTTTTCCTATCAATTACATGTTGAAATGATAATATATTGGACATAGTGAATTAAATAAAATACAAAATTAATTTTGCTTTTTAAAATGTGGCTACCAGAATATTTAAAAGTATATATGTGGCTTCTGTTTCAGTTGGGCAGTGCTAAGCTAAAAAAGTCTTTTGAAATGTGTTGATATTTGCATTTTGACCCAGGCTTTGCTCAATTTATATATATATATGTTACATATACTGGAAAAGAATATGTATTATCTAGTTATTAGGATTAATATTCAGTGTATATTTATAAATATGTACAGATTAAGCTTGTTGATTTCATTAATTATTTTTTATTCCTACTGATTATTTTGTCAGCTTTATTTATCAGTAGTTAGAGAGATACATGAAATTTTTGTGCTATCATGATGGATTTGTCTTTTTGCTTATAGTTCTACCATTTTTTGCTTTATAGTTTTTGAGCTTATGCTATTAGATGCTTATAAGTTTAGAGTTGTTATAGCTTCCTGGTAAAACTACATATCATTATGTAGTCAAGTCTTTGCCTCTAATGATTTTTTGCCTTAAAGTCTGTTTTATCTGATTGTTAATATAGCTACAAAACTTTATTTTGGTTGGTGATTTACCTGTCCATATATTATTCCATTTTGTTATTTTAACCTTTTTGCATCATTATGTCTTAGAAATGGGTCTCATGAAGATTTTATAATTGTATTTTCTTTCCTTAAAGGTCTGATAATTTTTGTATTTTTCTGAAGTATTAGTTCATTTACATTTGTTGTGGTTACTGATTTATTTACATCTACTCCTACCATTTTATTTCGTGCTTTTTTTTGAGCCACAGTCTCACTCTGTTGCTGTTGATTAGGCTAGAGTGTAGTGGCGTGATCATAGCTCACTGCAGCTTTGATCTCCTGGGCTCACAATTCTCCCACCTCAGCCTCCCAAGTAGCTGAGACTACAGGTGCATGCCGCTGTGCCTGGCTCTTGAAAAAAAAATTTTTTTAGTAGGGCCAGTGTCTGGCTATGTTGGCCAGGCTGGTCTCGAATTCCTGAGCTCAAGCAATCCTCCCGCCTCAGCCTCCTAAGGTGGTGGGATTATAGGCATGAGCCACCGCACCCGGCCTATTTTGTGCTTTGCGTATGTTTTGCATTTTGGCACTTTCTCCCTTTCATTGCCTCCTTTTGGATTATTTTTTCTTACTCCTTTTTATCCCTGAGTAGTTTAGATGTTTCCTATCCTCAGTTTATATTTTTTTGGTGGTTCTCTTAGAAATTTGAGTACAGGCCAGGCTCGGTGGCTCACACCTGTGATCCCAGCACTTTGGGAGGCTGAGACCGGCAGATCACAAGGTCAGGAGATTGAGACCATCCTGGCTAACACAGTGAAACCCTGTCTCTAATAAAAATACAAAAAAAAAAAAAAAAAAAAAAAAAAGCCGGATGTGGTGGCGGGCGCCTGTAGTGCCAGCTACTTGGAAGACCTAGGCAGGAGAATCGCTTGAACCCGGGAGGTGGAGGTTGCAGTGAGCCGAGATCATGCCACTGCATTCCAGGCTGGGCGACAGAGCGAGACTCCATCTCAAAAAAAAAGAGAAAGAAAGAAAGAAAGAAAAAAGAAATTTGAGCACAAATAACTAACTTATCAAAGTATAAAGGTAGTTACAATGTTTATCTTCCTCCAAAATGATATAAGGATCTTGGAATGCTCTACTTCCAAGTGTGTACCTTTCCAATTTGTGTGTTGTTGTTATCCAGTAAATTGGTCCTATCTCTTTTTTTTTTTGAGACGGAGTCTTGCTCTGTCACCCAGGCTGGAGTGCAGTGGCACGATCTCGGCTCACCGCAAGCTCCGCATCCTGGGTTCGCGCCATTCTCCTGCCTCAGCCTCCCGAGTAGCTGGGACTACAGGCGCCTGCCACCATGCCCGGCTATTTTTTGTATTTTTAGTAGAGATGGGGTTTCACTGTGTTAGCCAGGATGGTCTCGATCTCCTGACCTCATGATCTGCCCGCCTTGGCCTCCCAAAGTGCTGCAATTACAGGCGTGAGCCACCGCGCCCAGCTCTTTTTTTTTAAATCCCCAAATTACACAGTTATTATAGTTTCATACAATCAGTGTTTGTATGGATTTAACAACATCTTCATCATTTTCTTTGCTCAAAATTCTTCCTTTTGTCTCAGCTTTTCTATCTGGAATTGTTTTTCCTTCCTTCTGCCTCAGGTTTATCTTTTAGCATTTTGTTTATTAAGCAAAACAAAATTATCAAGAAAAATAACAGCTCTCAATTTTTTTCTATATCTTTCTTTGTTTCTTATTCTTGAAAAGTGTTTTGTCTGGGTTCACAATTGATAGTTATTTTCTTTAAGCACATTGAAAATACTATTTTTCTATGTTTTGCTTTTCATTATTACTATTGAGAAAGTAGCTGTTAGTCTAATTGCCATTCCTTTATAGGTAAAATGTATTTTGGTGAATGGGATCATAGAATAGTAGCCAAAGGTATGGCCTCTAGAATCAGACTGCCTGGATTTAAATCCCAGCTCTTTGGTTTTCTAGCTGTGTGACATTGGGCAAGGTGATTAACCTCCCTGTGCCTCTGTGTGCCTTAGTTTCCTCTTTTGTAAAATGGGGGAGATAATAGTACTAGTACCTCATAAGATTGTGGTGAGGATTAAATTAACTAATATGTAAAGCACTTGCCACAGACAAAGCACATTTTAAGTGCTATTCAAGTGTTAGGTATTATTTTTTCTCTTTATGCGTGTAAGGATCTCCTTATCATGAGTGTTGATGTGTCTAGGTATGAATTTCCTTTTATTTATTCTGTTTGAGATTCACTGAGCTTTTTGAATGTGTAAATTTTTGTCTTTTATCAATTTTGAAAAATTCTTAGCCCTATTTCTTTAAACACTGCTTCTACCCATTCTCTTTCCTCTCTGCTTCTGGAACTTTAGTCCTTCCTTCCTTCCTTCCTTCCTTCCTTCCTTCCTTCCTTCCTTCCTTCCTTCCTTCCTTCCTTCCTTCCTTCCTTCTTTCCCTCCCTCCCTCCCTCCCTCCCTCCCTCCCTCCCTCTCTCTCTCTCTCTCTCTCTCTCTCTCTTTCTTTCCCCCCTCCTCCTCCTCCTTCCTCCCCTCCCCTCCCCTCCCTTCCCCTCCCCTCTCCTTTCCTTTATTTTGAGACAGCGTCTTGCTATGTCACCCAGACTAGAGTGCAGTGGTGTGATCACTGCTCACTGCAGCCTTGACTTCTAGGGCTCAAACAATGTTGCCATCTCAGCCCCCTGAGTAGTTGGGACTACAGGTAGACAACACCACGCCTGGCCGGTTTTTTCTTTCTTGTTTTTGTAGAGACGGTCTCGCTATGTTTCCCAGGCTGCTGTCGAACTTCTGGCCTCAAGCAATCCTCCTGTCTTGGCCTCCCAAAGTGCTGAGATTACAGGCGTGATGTGTCTCTTAGTGCTTCACACAGTGTCTGTGTGAAGATTCTGGATAATTTATTTAAATGTGTTGTCCAGTTAGCTAATTTGTTTCAGCTGCATCTAATATGCTAGTAAACCTATATGTTGAGTTTTTAAATTTTAATTAGGATTGTTACATTTTTCATTCCCAGAAGTTGTGTTTGGTTCCTGATCAAATCTGCCTGGTTGTTTTTTGTAGTTTTTTTTGTCCTTCACTCATGTGTTCGTGTCCTCCTTTTATTTCTTCAAACTTACTATACATACGTAGTTTGTATTCTGGTCTGATAGTCCTTCGCTCGCCTCATTCTCCTGCCTGTTGTTTTGGAGCCTCATAACGTGGACGTTAGGACCCCTGAGACGGGCCAGCCAGAAGGCTTTGAACTGTGAAGGGCTGGTCCTGATATTTTTCCTGTTGCTCTTCTTCACACACACCTGTTTTCTTTGTTTTTTCTCCCTCTTTCTCAATTTACTTTTTTGAAAGGCTGATTCATTTCCATGGTTCAAAAAAACAAAAAAAAGTGAAACTCATCTTTCCCGGCACCCAGTCGCTTCCCTACTGGCAGCCTGGGTTATATAGGTTTTTGCAGATACTTCCTGTGATATTTTATGCGTATTCAAGCAAATACAAATTTTAAAATTCATTCTGCCTGTCACGCGAATGGTAGCATACCACACGTATTGTTCTTAACTTGTTTTTAATAAAAAATATGTTTCTGGTTATAAAAGAAATACATGCTCGTTTTGAATAACATGAATACCCAAGTGTCTACAAGTAGAAAGTCAAAGTCTCCCTGGAATTTCATTCCCCAGAGATAACCTCTATTATGTATCTATAGATATATATTTACATAAATGGGTTTATGCAACAGATATTCTTCTGTAACCTATTTTTTCTTTTTCTCCCAATAATACTTCATGACATCTATCCATGAATCTTTCCATGTCTCCACATAGCCCCACAGCTAAGTGCTTGGGCTTTGGAGTCAGACAGAGCTAGGTTCTAATACTAGCTCTGTAGCTTAGCAGCTATAGGACTTTTCACATCCTCTTGGAGCCTCAGTTTCTTCATCTGTAAAATGGGGATACAAACAGTATATACCTCATGGTGTCGTTCTGAGACCTTAATAGCATGAATGATGTGCTTCCTGTGGGGTCAGATACTTCACAAGCCCTCAACAAGTGGTAATTTTTATGATGACTTCCTTACCCTTTATAAGCCACATAGAATTCGTAGTGCGAAGTGTCACCATTTATTAACCATTTCCCTTTGATGAGCCTTTTTTTTTTTTTGAGACAAAGTCTCACTCTGTTGCTTAGGCTGGAGTGCAGTGGTGCAATCTTGGCTCACTGCAACCTCCGCCTCCTGGGTTCAAGTGATTCTCCTGCCTCAGCCTCCCGAGTAGCTGGGATTACAGGTGCCTGCCACCATGCTTGGCTAATTTTTGTATTTTTAGTAGAGATGGGGTTTCGCCATGTTGGCCAGGATGGTCTTGAACTCCTGATCTCAGGTGATCCACCCACCTCGGCCTCCCAAAGTGCTGGGATTACATGCGTGAGCCACCACACCCAGCCTGATGGACTTTTTAAAATTAACCATTTACCCTTTGATGGACAACTTTTTTGCTATAAGTACAACTCAGTGAACACTGAACACATACCCTTTCAACAAGAATGTCTTCTTTTTGTGAATTCCCTGCCAGGGGGTGGCTGGGTCCTATGGATTCTAATCTCTGCATCCTCTTTCTCTCCAAGGAGGAAGTGAAAATACCCCATGGAGTGAAGCTTGTGTGTTACGTAGGTTTTTACATTTTATTACTGCTTTTCTTCCTCCGCTTCCTCAGGTGGGGTGGAGTGGCAGGGCTCCTCCACAGTAGATGTGGAGATCCTACCCCCACCCAGCCTGCCCTGCCCCAGTGGATCCTAGTGTTCTCCTCCCTCTATAATGTTGGATCTTAGACTTTTAGTTTCCTGCAGACCTTGGAACCTGACCATTTCATGATCATTCATTCAAGGATTATTAGTCTTCAGACTCACCTACTTTTTAAACAATCCCCTATGGTTTGCAATAAGTGAAAAGAATTGAAACACACTTAAAATGGGCTAAAAGCCTAAAGAAAGCAAGAAAAGAGGAAGGAGAAGGGGGATCTTGTTACAATAACACTTTACTCTCTACCAGTCCTGTAAAGGTACACCTGCCAGGCTCAAAGTTAACACTGAGCTTCCTGGCAGCCATAGCAAAAGGGGGAGCAGGATAGACTTCATAGTTCATTAGAAGAACAAAATCTGTGCACCTTGAAATGGTCATGAAAGGATTTCTTTTATCAGCAATAGAGGAGTGATCAGCAGCCTTACAGAGTGTAAGCCTTACAGATGACTGCATTTGGCTGCTTCAAGGGAGAGGCAGACAAGTCAGTGACCCCTGAAAGGGTCACGACAGAGCTTTGAACAGGAGGAGGTGGAGTCAGAACAAGGCGTGTCCCTTCTGATGAGATGCATCTGTGGTCAGAAGGAGGGTGAGAGGGTCCTGGCACAGAGTCCAGCTAACTGTGAATGTGACTGGGGGTTAAGGGGGAAGTTGAGAAAGGATGGGGATGGAGACAGGCTCCTCTCTTGGGACAGAGGCTAGCCAGGTAACAAACATTCACTGAACACTATGTGCCAGGCCTTTTCCAAGCATTGGGAATTCAGGGGGAACCAAGACAGGCGTATTCGCTATCCTCACGGAGCTTATAGTCCAGTGGGAGATTACAATTACAGCTGAGGCGAGCACTCTGAAGGCGGGGACAGTGGCTGGCCCTGCTTGCTTCTGAAGTGCGATCTCCCTCGTAGCTGGGTTCCGGGCCAGTGATCCAGCTCCTGGGGGCCGTCAGCCACGGCCAGGCAGCGGGGCAGCTGCCACCAAAGCTGGAGGTTCTAGAGGACTTGATGGAGGTCAGCTCACCCTCACCTGCCCAGAGGCTCAGAAGAAAGAAAAGGCCCATGGCGCAGGGCCCCGCTGGGTGCCAGGTACAGAACAAGCGATGCCATTTAATCCTGCTGAGAGAGGCACCTTCACACCTGATTCACAGAGATGTCCCTGAGGCTTAGACAGAGGGTGCCACTTGCTTGCGGTCATTCAGAATAGCCAGAGGCAGGGTTAGGCCCCAGCCTGCATGGCTGGCCTGGGCTCCATGTGTACTTCCTTCTGCAGCTCTGAATTCAGGGTGGACTGGCGGAGGGAGGGGCTGGGCCTCCAGTGCATCTGGGGAGGGAACAGTCCCTGGCCTCCATTTCCAGCTAACTAGCTTGTCTGCTCCCTGCCCCAAGGTTTTCCAGCCTCCTCCAGGAGGCACAGCAGGGGACCCTGGTGGCCTCTCTCACCCCTTCTACCCTCCAAGAAGCGGTTCCCTGGCCCTTGGCGACCCCACCTCGGACCCTGCGTGTCCCCAGGTGAGTGCTTCTGCCCTGGCCACATGCCTCCTTCGCTGGAGCATGGGTCAGAGAGGATGTGGGAGTGGGGAGGTGACTAGAGGAAGCAGTGTCCACTGGGCTGGAAGGCCGGGCCCACCAGCACAGCCTCAATTCCTCATGCCTCCCCCACAGAGTGGCCCAATGGAGGCTGAAGAGGAGCCTCTGCTGGAGCGGGCAGAGGACTCAGGTGAAGGGCCCTGGAGGGAGCCTCCTCTGCTGGTCCCTGGCTTCCAGAGACTGTTGGGGTCTGGGGAGGACAAGGGCCCAGCTCCTGGCCCCAGCCCCTGCTACAACTCTTCTCTCCCCACATCCCATCAGCCTGTAGCTCCTCCCCAAAGGGGTGGGGGCCACTGGCTGCCCCGTCTTGGCTCCCAGATGGATAGAGGGAGGGGTCTAGGTCTTCGAGGGTAGGACCCCTCTCCGGTCTGCCTAAGCCCATCAGTCTTGAGTCAGCCCCCTCCCCTTCCCCCTGGTCACCCCTGGGAGCTTGTGACACTCTCTCCCCACAGCTCAGCTCCAACAGGAGAAGCCATCCTTGTATATCGGGGTGCGGGGCACTGTTGTCCGTTCCATGCAGGAGGTGCTGTGGACTCGGTGAGACCTTGCTCCCCACTCCCCTGACATCCCAAGGGCCGCCCTCACATGCCCCCGTCTCCGGGGCCCTGCCACGTTCTAAGGGCTTCTGGGTGTCTGGCTAACCCTGTTTGGTAACTGTGCCAGGTCTCTTGCCCACACAAAGAGCCAGTGGAGAGCTGAAATTTGAAGCTGGGTCTCTCTGGCTTTAAGGCTGTGCTTCCCCACTCAGCTGCTGCAGTTCTCAGCCTGGGCTCAGGTTCATCCACGTCAATATCACCCGCAGCAAATACTTTCACACAGTGAGAGGCTGTGCTGGGAGTGGCTCAGAGATCTGAGCCCAGAGCTCTCATTTGCTGATGGAGAGACCAAGACCCAGAGAGGGTCAGACTTTGCAAAGTCCACATAGCAAGTCAATGACAGATGACACCGAGGGCCAGGGCTCTGTTCCCTCCCCCGACTCCTGCCTTACTCTGACCTGATCCCAGCTTCCTCCCCTCCATACATCCTGTGGGCCAGAGATGGGGCATGAGTTGGTGAGTCAAACAATCGTGTTTCAAATCTTGCTTTTGCCACTAATTACATGGCTGTGAGTAAGCCCCTTATTTTCTTTGAGCCCTAGTAACCCCATCTGTAAAAGGCGAATGATCCTATTTCCTCCTCACAGAGTAGGGGTGAGAATAAGTAGGTTCCTGCAGGGAAACACCCATGACAGGAACAAGTTGGCCCAGACCCTGCTGCCCACCCATTTGCCTCCCTCTGGGGTTAAGTGCCTGGAGAGCCTCCTGGGCTCAGTGCCCCCCACCCTGCCCTGGCCTCTACAGCCTTCGGGAGCTCCCAGACCTGGTGCTGAGTGAGGAAGTGGTGAAGGGCATCGCTGCTGGCATTGAGGCAGCCCTCTGGGACCTGACGCAAGGCACCAACGGCCGGTACAAGACCAAGTACCGCAGCCTGCTGTTCAACCTGCGGGACCCCAGGAACCTGGTGAGCAGGGCTTTGGGCTGGGCCAGGTCCCCTCTCTGAATCTCAGAGCCCCTGCAGGATGCTACAGTGGGGGAGCTGTTTTAGCGTGTGGTGCAGCCTTGCCCCCTACCCCCACAGGACTTGTTTCTCAAAGTGGTTCATGGAGATGTCACCCACTACGACCTGGTACGGATGAGCTCGATGCAGCTGGCCCCCCAGGAGCTGGCCCGCTGGCGGGACCAGGAGGAGAAAAGGGTGAGTGCTGAGCCCAGTCAGGATGGGTGAGGGGATGTGGGGGCAGCGTGGGTGGCCTGAGGTTGGAAGAGGGAGAGACAGAGACAGAGAACGAGGGAGGAGGAATTCAGAAAGACAGAAACAAGGAAACAGAGAAGGCAGACAGGGAGTCAGAGAGACCCTCCCCACAAGAGAAACAGGAGAAGGGGTGGAAATGAAAGGGACTGGGGATGGAGAGCTTGGTAGAGATGTGACACACTTGGTTTTCAATGGAGCTAGACTGTGGGGTCGGGGGCTGGGGGAGGACTGTGGTGAGATCCGGAGTCTGGAGTCCTGAGGTACCTCTCTTCCTATCCCAGCTTCAGATGCCCTGGAAAAGACTGGAGGTCTTCCTGGTACCCCAGGTTGAGGGAGGGGCCCCATAGCCCCCGGGATTCACAGCTGTGTCCCCATGTACCCTGTGGCCGTGGGTCTCTCCCTGCCTGGGGTCTGCTCTGTGACAGGGGAGCTGTGGCACTGAGCAGGCTTTGGAGAATGCTCACCTCATGTTTGTTGGTGGCCCAGTGAGAGAAGAAGGGACTGATTTAGGGGCTGAGGCCACTGGGATGGGGCGAGGCACTCCAGCCCCTGCTCTGGAAGACACTGAACTGATTAGAATGAATAACCAGAGTCCATCAGGTGAATCCGTCCACTAGAGGCTGAGCTTCTGTCCAGGCTCTGTGGGGACCAGGGATCAGGACCGGCTTTATAATTTGCGGGAGCCAGTGCAGAATGAAAATGTGGGGCCCTTTGTTCAACAACTGCTAAGAATTTCAAGGTGACAACAACAGAACGCTAAACCAAGCGTGGGCCTCCTAAGTGCGGGGTCCTGAGTGATTGCACAGATCTCATGCCCACGAGGCTGATCCCTCCAGACAGGAGCAGACCCCCTGTCCTCCAGGGGTTGTTAGAAAAGGAGAGACAGGTTTTTGGGAAGCATTGCAGGTAGAGTGACATTGATCGACAGTAAGACTCACAACTAGCATTTACTATGAGCCATGTTCCAGGCTAAGCACTCTATATATGTTGTTTAATATAGTGCTTTTAATTAAATTCCTACAGAGCAGATAAACTGAGGCTTAGAGCAGCTAAGTGCTTGCCCCAGGCCATACCATCTTATGAATTTTATTAATGGCCCAGTGGGAACTCCAGAGCCTGCACTCTTTCAGCAACACCACACTCTTCTCAGAAGAGGATGAGGTACAGTCAGAGGTTGAATTGACCTGGGATGAAAGCAAAATCCAGGAAGGCTTCCTGGAGGAGGCAGGACTTGAAGGGTGAATCAGTGGAATATGGAGAGGTAGTGCTAAGGGTGGAGGGCTTCCCAGGGGAAGGGTATGATGGAAGTAGAAGTGTTGAGGAGAGGGAAACCACAAGAGAGGAGCCTCAAGGGAGGAAAGTGAGCACTTGGGCTTTTGATGGCCAGACGTCCCCTAATTGGGCTCAGCTTGGGCTGCTCCGCCTCTTCAGGGCCTGAATATCATTGAGCAGCAACAGAAGGAGCCGTGTAGACTTCCAGCCTCCAAAATGACCCACAAGGGCGAAGTGGAGATCCAGCGGGACGTGGACCAGACGCTGACCCTGGAGGATCTGGTGGTAAGTTGGAGCGTGACCTGGTGCTGGGCAGAGCCCATGCCTGGGGGTCCCACGCCTCGCCTCACCAGCGGTGTGGCCTTGGGCATGTCACCTGACTGCTCTGAGGCCCACTTTGTTTGTGATAAAATAGGGACCGCGATCCTTAATGCATAGGGGAACATGGGGTGGGACAGTGCTGCTGGCACAGGCTTGCCAGTGCCTTGTCACTGTCGGTCCTCCTCCTTTTGGCCTTACCCCAAGGTCCCCACATGAGTGGTATTAAGTCCCATCATCATAGTCATCCCCAACCTCAGGCATTCTGCCCGATCTCTGCTGGGAGCAGCAGGCTGCGCTGTTCCAGGCAGTGACTTTTTCAGATGGAAGGAATGAAGACCCACTGTATTCAGTGGATTGGTTAAGGGATGCTCCAGGCAGGGAACCATCCGGTGCCCTGGCAGTCCATCCAGAGGGCCTCCTGGAACTTGTCCTCAGACCTGAAAAGCCAACAGGAGTGACAAGAGTCTAGGGGTCTTGGCGCTGAGGGTCTGCTCCATCCTTATGTCCATCCTGCTCCTTCCTCCCCCTTGGCCCCGGCTTGCACATAGCCTGACATGGTGACTCAGCAGCCCCAGAATCCGTGAAGCCATCATCTCAGACTCCTGCAGTTGATTAGAACTTTCCCTTGGCTCCCTTCGGTCATTCTCGGAAGGCCACTCTGGCTGTAGTTGAGTGTTGTGTGGGTCAGATGTTCACCTGGGTCTCATTAGCTGCGTGTTCAGGAGAGGGGTGCAGGGCAGGTCCCTTTAACTATATTCAGTCAGTCAGTACATTTATGGGCACCTACCAGGTGCCAGGCACGGTTCTAGGCACTGGGGAAGTGACAGTGAACAGACAGAAATCCCTGCTCCCCACTCCTACCACTAATACTCAGGCCAACGATTGGGAGAACTTCTACCTGTGCTAAGAGGAGCCCCAAGGGGTGTGGCTGCTCCCCAGTCTAAATCAGTTTGTATTCCCTGAACAAACTGAAGGCAATATAGGAGAAAAACCTAGATAGCCCCAGAGAGGAAGAGAGAGAGGAGGTGGGAGGGGAGGGGAGGGGAAAATAACACATGATAACAATCTTTACTGTTTATTGAACACCTGCTATGTGCCCCTTTACAAGCAGTGTCTCATTTACATCTCACAATGGCCTAGGAGATCGGTGCTATTCCCTGGCCATTTCTGGGGTGCGGAACCTGATGCCATTTACACAAGGTCACATATGTGTGGTGGGGAAGCTGAGATTTGAACCCATCCTGTCTGACTCCAAAGCCTGTGCTTTGAGACTGTTCTGGAGGTGGTTGATAAGAGAAGAGTTTCAAAATCTTCTTAAACCGTCCTAAAGCAATGATTGTTTTATGTTGAAAGCTATTTCTAGTATGAGGAAAAAAAGTGATTTGGCAATAGACGTCAAGAGTCTTTAAAATGTTCCTTATCCCTGATTCTGTCATCTGCTTCTGAAATCTTATCCTAAGGACATAATTTAAAGTTTAGGAAACTACTTTCTGCACAAAAATGTCCTCACTGCTATTTAGTAATAGTAAAAACCTGGAAATGACCCAAATGCATAGCAACAGAGGTAAGGCGTCCACTCCAGTCTCACCCCATCACAGCAGTGTCTATGGGGACTATATGACGTGACAAACGCCTCTGCTGTTATTAGTGGACAAAAAGAGAACACTAAGTTGAATATTTGATCCCAGCTATTTTAGGAAAAGGACCCCCAAGCCCTGTGTATAGAAAAAGATTATAAAGGGCAGGGTGCGGTAGCTCATGCCTGTAATCCCAGCACTTTGGGAGGCCGAGACAGGCGGATCATGAGGTCAAGAGATCAAGATCATCTTAGCCAACCAACATAGTGAAACCCTGTCTCTACTAAAAATACAAAAATTAGCTGGGCGTAGTGGTGCATGCCTATAGTCCCAGCTACTCGGGAGGCTGAGGCAGAAGAATCGCTTGAACCCGGGAGGCGGAGGTTGCAGTGAGCCGAGATCGAGCTACTGCACTCCAGCCCAGGCAGTAGAGCGAGACTCCGTCTCAAAAAACAAACAACAACAACAAAAAACCAAAAACCAAAAAAACAAACAAAAAACAACAACAAAAGAAAAAGATTATAAAGGAATACCTAGAATATCAACAGTGGTCTCAGTGGTGGGACAAGAAGGGATTTTCTTTTTAATTTTCAAGTTTTGGTATTTTCCCAATTTTCTTTATGAGTTCACAGTATTTTGGTAATAAAACATTTATTATTGAGAAAAATAAACCATATCCTGGGGCCCTCTACCCATGGAGGGCTCCTGGCGTCCCCAGCCACCTTCTCAGCCTACCCCTCTGTCTTCTTTCTCCCAGGGACCGCAGGTGTTCATGGACTGCAGCCCACAGGCCCTGCCCATCGCATCAGAGGACACCACGGGGCAGCATGACCACCACTTCCTAGACCCCAACTGCCGCATCTGCATGGGTGGGAGTGGACACGGGAGGGGTGCAGGGGTGGCGGCCAGGCTGGGGCTGAGCATGCAGTTCAGCAGCAACAGGGATTTGTGGCCTGGGGAGAGGGTAGCAGAGTGGGGGTGCCTGTGCCCCAGGTCACCTAGAAAAGCACCTGGTTCAACCCTGGCTCTAAAGCCCTGGACTGGCTTCAGTGCTGCTGCTGCCCTTGTTTCAGCTCCTGCCTCTGCTATTTGTAGACCGGGAGTCCTCGAATGAGCTGCTAGGCTCCTCCAAAGCCGCCAAGAGCTGTGGGGACAATATCTTCCAGAAAGCCCTAAGCCAAACTCCTATGCCTGCTCCAGAGATTCCCAAAGCCAGGGAGATGCCTCCCACAGAACCACAGGACAGGTGTGGGATTGGGAGCAGGGAGGTGGATAACCCAGCAGGGCTGAGCGGGAGGCCACCAGCTGGGGCAACAGACATAGCACTGGCTTTTTCCGTGTGGCCTTGGGCAAGTCTTCCCTCCCTTGGGAGCCTCCCTTTCCCCATCTGTGCAATGGAACTAATCATCCCAGCCTCCTGGCCGCCCCCTGCCCAAGACCAAGCTTGGGCCAATGTTCCAGTCCCCACAGTGGGGACACAGGATCTGCTCTGAAAAGAAAGGAGGTGCTGGGGAAGTCCTCATGGCCTGCTCTGTCTTCTATCCCTCCCTCTAGGGTCCCTCCATCCGGGCTCCAGGTGTCTGCTGCACCCACAAAGGCTCTGCCCTGCGTGCCACCCTGGGAAGGTGTTCTGGACATGTTCTCCATTAAGCGGTTCCGGGCCAGGGCCCAGCTGGTCTCAGGACACAGCTGTCGGCTCATCCAGGTGCACCTGCCCTCCTCACCAGGGACTCCCTTACACACTGACCAGCCTAGGCAGCCTCTCTCTTTTGTTTTCCTTTCCCCTCCCCTCCCCTCCCCTCCCCTCCCCTCCCCTCCCCTCCCCTTTCCTTTCACTCACACATTCTAAAACAACTCATGGACACTCCTCTCTGTGCCTGGCCCTGTGCGAGGCATGGGAGTAAATGAGATGTTGGTCCCATTCCTACAGAGACAAACAGGGCAAAAGACTCCTTGTCACCCAAAGCACATAGCAAGAAGGGCCCAAAGGAGGGTTTTAAGAGTGATCGTTGAGTGACTTAATGATCAGCTAAAGTGTTGGATGAGGGCAGAGGATAGAGGAGGGAGGGAGGGGCTTCGGATAAGTTGTAGATTAGCCAGGAGAGGCTGCAGACCTCCATGGGGCAATTAGAGCTTTCTGGGCAGGCACCGAGGGTACTGGAATACTGCCTGCCCATCTTTGCCACAGGCTGCAACCTTCCAGGGGGCTGGGAATGCGTCCACCCCGAGTGGGTGGGAAGCTGGGGGGCTGACTGGCCATCCTTCCTGCCCCCAGGCTCTGCCCACCGTGATCTGCTCGGCAGGCTGCATCCCCTCCAACACTGTCTGGGACCTTCTGGCCAGCATCTGCCCAGCGAAAGCCAAGGTAACTGCCCACTCTTGGGCATCCCTTCTTTTCCTAGCACCTTACTCCCACCCTTGTGCCCCCTCCCTCTCCATTTCCAGAGCAGAGGCCTGGCTTGGATATCTGGCTCTAGTTCCCAGAGTGACTGCAGACTCACTGTGTGACCCTGGGCAGGTCCCTCTGTTTCCTCCTCTGGAAGATGGGGACATACTTTCTTACAGGGTTCTCAGGTTTCAGGGAGCCCAGGGGTGTTGGCAGGAGCAGAGGATGACTGCGCTTACAGCTGCTCTTCTCCTGCCACCTCAGGACGTCTGCGTGATCAGACTGTGCCCACATGGGGCCCGGGACACCCAGAACTGCCGCCTGCTCTACTCGTACCTCAATGACAGGCAGCGCCACGGCCTGGCCTCTGTGGAGCACGTGGGGATGGTCCTGCTGCCCTTGCCTGCCTTCCAGCCCCTGCCCACCAGGCTGCACCCTCTGGGGGGCCCAGGTGAGTGCCCAGTCCCCATACCAGACCCTGCCTCTGCTCACTTGGTGACCAGACCAGGCACGGTTGACACAGTTACCCAGCAGAGGCAGGCACATCTCAGAAGGGAACTCCTTACCCAGCCAGGCAAATGTGAGAACAATGACAGCAATAGCTCACGCTTGGATATCATGAACTGCATGTCAGCCATTGTTCTAAGAGCTTTACCTAGACGAATTCTTGTAGTCTCAAAATCACACTATGAGCATGGTACTATTAGACTAGACTCTCCATCTCATAGACGAAGAAACTGAGGGAGGAAGAAGGCAAGTGACTTGTCAAAAGTCACACAGCCAGTCAGTAGCAGAACTGGGCTTCACTCCCAAGCAACATGGCTTCAGAAACCTGGCCCCTAACCACCACACTACACTGCCTCTCAAGGTAGGCACCCTTGAAGAGAAACTCCTGGGACACCCAGGCAGCAGGACAGAGGCAGGACCTACACACAGTTGACTGTAACTGTCACCTCAGAGAGGAGGGAGAGATGTTTCACCACAGCCCCGGGGGGCCAAGCTCGGCCTCTGTGCACAGACACCCTCCACAGTGTGGCTCTGGAAAGCAGCGAGGGTGGCGGTGTGGCTTTACCCACTCCTGAGCAAAGCGCTTGGCCTTTCGACGCTCCATGTCCTGAGACAATGAGGTAGACTTTGAGTCTGTAGAGTCTTCAGGTCAAACCATCCATATCCCAGCCTCAGCCGGATGAGCCTTGATCCCACAGAGCTCAAATCTTCTGAGACAGCCCCACCTTCCCACTTACTTTTCCCAGCATCTCATGGGCCCCATCTCACTGTGGAGAAGCCCTTCCTGGGATCTAGCCTCCAGATCTGCTGCAGCTAAGCTGCACACAGTTCTCCCTCACAGGCCTTTGGGCTCTTCCTGTCTCCCCTCTTCTTTTCGCAGGTCTGGAGGTCACTCACTCAAGTCTGTTGCTGGCTGTGCTGCTCCCCAAGGAAGGGCTTCCAGACACAGCAGGGTCCAGCCTCTGGCTGGGGAAGATTCAAAAGATGGTTTCCTTCAACAGTAAGGTGGAGAAGAGATACTACCAGCCAGATGACAGGAGGCCGAATGTGCCCCTGAAGGGCACCCCTCCCCCAGGAGGTGCCTGGCAGCAGAGCCAGGGCAGGGGCAGTATAGCTCCAAGGGAAATCTGTGCTTGGCAGAGGCCCCCCAGAGGCAGGGGGAGGCTCTGGCCAAAGCCTGAAACCTGGCAGGGTCCTGGGCGAGGGCAATGGCCTCCAGAACCAGGCTTGCGCCAGTCCCAGCATCTCTATTCAGTAGCACCAGCTGGTCATGGCTTTGGCCGTGGCCAGCACCTCCACAGGGACTCCTGTCCCCACCAAGCCCTGCTCCGGCACCTCGAATCCCTGGTGACCATGAGTCACCAGCTCCAAGCCTTACTGTGCCCCCAGGACAAGAACTCCATCTCCTGCCCTCTGCAGTGTCTGTCCAGCCCCCTTGCAGCTCCAGAGCCCCCTGGCCCAGCCCCTGACTCCTCTTTGGGGACTACAGATGAAGCTGGCTCTGAGTGTCCCTTCCCTAGAAAGGCGTGATCCTCCTTACCCACCAGAACGGGTTTTGATGCTCTCACTAGTGTTGAAGCCTGTTACAGAGAGAGACGGGGCTGCAAGGAGAGGATGGTTAGCTCTACCCACCTGCCCTGTTTGAGCTTCTTGTTTGACAGTGTTTGCTGTTGATTTTTTGTTCAATAAAGAATTTGGCAAAATTGGGTTTGCATCTGCTAGCTGGTCAGGAGAGCCCCTGGTCCTGGTCCCATGGTTGGGTGGGTGTGTCAGTGAGTGTCTTGTGCACAAATGTGCAGCCTTGCTCATTGCTGGTCTGAGGTCCTGAACCATCACTGTGCCCCAGGGCACAGCTATTGCCACAGTAGTTTCTGGAGGCATTTTGCAAGTATTCTGAACTGGAAGGAAGACGAAGTGGTAGGAAAGACAGTAGGACCAAGGTTGGGGGTGGAGAGAGAAATGGACAGAGCCTTTTGGAGGATCACAGACATCAAGAGATTGCTAGAGAGAGAAAAAGAGCAAGTTGCAGTAGTTTTTAAATTTTTCAGTTAATACTAAGATTTTTTTCCTTTGACTAGATGGGGAAGGACAGTACATACCTCCACCATATTCCCTCCAAGTCTCTGTGTCTATGTGCTTCTGGGGATCTCTGTGCATGGGTGTGCCTGCAAGCATGCGTGAGTATCCGTGTGAGTTTCATGGCCTGCCTGTGTGTAGGTCTCTGTTGAGGAAGTCAGGAGATCGAGATTGAGTGACTCCTCTCTGTATCTCTTGCCAGATCCCAGAGACTGGTATTAGAAAATGTCAAAGGTTCAGGGTGGGGTTGGAGACTGGTATTAGGGTTGGATGGTGCTGCCTTGCCTTGGGGCTAGAATAATCTTCTAACAGCAGCTGTAACTGTCAAGTGTCTCATGTGGGGTGTACGTCTTGAGAACTGAATCTGCGGACTGATGGGGGAACCAGCTGCCAGGGCCAAACCAACCCAGCGTAGGGAAAGGGGCCTGGCTTCCAGGAGAGAACCTCTCTAGAACCCCACCCTTCGCCCCGGGGCCAGAAGGGCCCTAACTCCCTCCTTGCCCACCCCTTCGCAATGTCCATCCGTGTACAGGCCTCTCCTGGACCCTGCCGGACTGGGAGGGGTGGGGTGATGTTCGGTTGGGGGAGCCCCTCTTCTCTGCCCCATGAGCTCTGCGGCTGCCCTACCGGCGGAAGACAGCAGAGGGGGCCCTCGGCCTTGGGATGGAGGTCGGGGCTGGCAGGACCGGAGTCAAAGCGGGGGGTGGGGCGAGGTGCGGGAACTTAGCGGAAGGAGTTGGAAGCGGGGGCGGCATGGGATGCGGGTGGAGTGCGGGTGAGGGGTAGGGAGAGGGGGCTGGACAGTTGAACCGGGGGAGGAAGCGGGGCTCCTTCGGGAACTTTTCCGGCTCGGAATGGCCTGGGAGTGCCGCAGCCTCCGCACTATATGCAAATGACGCAAATTACTATGCAAACCTACAGCTCCGTTTTGAGCCCACAGTTTGGGTGGTTTTCCTAATGCAGTTGGTACGGAGGGAAACGACTGTGCACCACCTCCCCTCCAGGCCCAGGGCTTCCTCCAGAGAGCTGCCAGAGCTGCTCTCCTGGAGCACGCAGGGAAGAGCGAGCTCTGTACTCTGGGCAGGGATGTCCTTTGGGAGCTTCAGTTTTCCCCTCTGTAAATGGGGGTGATAACGCGGCTCTGTAACAGCTCGCCCGTGGAAGGGCTGTAGGTGGCCCCTAAAATCCTGCAGCCTGCTAAACATGACACCCTCCCCCACCCTCGCCACCTTTTGGCCTCAGTCCACGAGCCCCTTGCCTCTCTCTCTTGGCAAAGGCCTGGAGCGAGGATTAGGCATGACGTTGCTAGGGGGCGTGGCTGGTGGTTGCTAGGCTCCAGGGACGTTGCTATGCAACACTGGGCGGGTCTCGTTGCTAGGCCGGAGCTGGAATCGCCCGGGACCCAGAAGGGACACCTTGCGCCCTGGGTTTTAGTGGAAGGCGCCCCAGGCTACCAGGGATCGCGACGCTGCTCTCCCGGTGACTTTCTTCGGGCCTGAGCTTCGCCCAGCTGGACGCAGTTTCTGAGGGTCCTTCCGGTTCACACACACTGTCACTCCGTGATCCTCTTGGCTCTGGAGTGAAGAACGCTGCGTCTTTGTGCACGTGTCTGTGCGCCTGCCTGTTGTGGGGTGGGGGCGCGGAGCGGGTATCACTTTTGGATTTCCATAGCAACTGCTCCTGTGTCACCCCATTGCTCCCAAAGGTTTGAGCGGTTGCTTGTACAAATTTACATATATCTGCATGTCATTAACATAGAGGCGGGGCCGGAACTTGTTTGGGCAACTATCCCTGGACGGTTCTCTTTGCTGCTTCCTTATCCCGTCTGATGGGCACGTGGGCTGCGCATGCGTGTTTCGCCTGTCCGTGTTGTCATACATGGGGTGGATGAGTAAGCTGTGATAGTGACCATCAGTTCCCTTTCCCCACGTCCCCTTATTGAACCCTTAGCATGAATCCATCCAGATATCCCTGACTGAAGACACTCAGCTTCTCAAGCAATGCCAGGCCTTGTTGGCACTCCAGTTCTGCCCTTTTCTGGCTGTGTGGCCTTGCACACGTTTCGTTGCCCTCTAGGTGGCTCAGTTTTTTTCTCTGTAAATAGGGATACTAATCTCTAACTTACCAGGTTACGGGAGGGTTAAACGGGATGCCACTTTTACACACACCAATTGCTGCTTTCTGGCATATAGTGTAGCAGGACAAGCCGCAGACAAAACTCCTCAGACACCGGATTACAGAAGGAAGTGGTTTATTCGGCTGGGAGCGTCGGCAGATTCGCATCTTAAAAGCCGAGCTGCCCGAAAAAGAAATTCTTGACCTTTTTAAAGGCTTACAACTTTAAGGGGTCCACGTGAAAGGGTCGTGATAAATCAAGCAAGCATGGGAAACATGACTGGGGGCTACATGCATCAGCTAACAGAACAGAAAGTTTTACAATGCTTTTTTCATACAGTGTCTGGAATTTACAGATAACACAGGTAGTTTAGGTCAGGGGTTGATGTTATTATTATTACTTTTTTTAACTCCTAGGGCTGGGTGGTGGTGCCAAGGTTGTCTGGCTATTTATCTTACTTTTGTTTTTTTCCAACTTTTTGCTTTCTCTCTTTCCTCCTATCTTGTGAACTGGGCAAAGCTGAGGGGAGGAGGGCGGCAGAAGTAGTAGTGGTCTCATTCCTTAATAGTAGGCACTCAGTGGTACTCCCTTCCTCCTTCCCTGGAGCCTAACTCTTCTCAGAACCCAACCAAAGCAAATCAACTTCCACTGCTGCTTAAGACATGCCAACTAGACACCAGAAGAACTTCCAGATGTCAGGGCAGACTGGATTTGACGCACAGGATGAGGACTGTTGGTTTCCCTATTTGTCCTTCTCAGAAGCTGGAGGTCAGGTTGGTGAGCATGGACCCTCCTCCCGCCTCCACCTTACAGCCTTGTCTCTCTCAGGGAGCCCACTGGTTTCCAGAAAACTTGCTTTCTTGTTCCAAAGGCCTGGAGCCTGAGACAGCTGCAGCAGTGACAGCTTGGGAGGCCCGAAGACCAGGGCGGAGCAGGTGGTGGCTGAGGCAGTACCTTCCAGGACTGAGGTGTTTGGGATGGAGCAGGACTGGGGTGGAAGGGAGACTGAGAGCAGAAACTGCTTGGAGAGCCACATGTCTGTACCTTTACCAGAGAGGACTGGGGAACCCTGGGGCCACCCCCTTGCCATTTCTGAGCCTGAGTTTCCGTGTTGTAGGCAGTAAGGACTCCTCTGTTGCAACGTGTGTGGGGGGTAAGAAGTCAGCTCAGTATGGAGAACCCTCTGGTTGCTGCAGCTATGGTAACAGTGCTGTGGAGGGAGTTCCCTGTTCTTTGCGCTGTGCAAGCAGAAGCCGAAAGGGACCCCTAAAGTGTGCTGGATAGGAGCAGCAGAACTCCTGGAGGCTCTTGTTCATTTAAAAACTAGGGTTGGCTCCTATTCTAGGTGGAGGAAGATTGTTGGTGATGGACAGGGGTATAAGAACTGGGTTCCAAGGAATTGAGTAGTTTCCTGGAGGAGATAGGACTGTATGGGGGCCGTACTCTGCAGTTGTCACTCTGACTGCGGTATGCAAAACTGCTGTCTACTGGTGGATGGCAGTGGGCCAGCCACCTGTGCTCCACAGGTGAGGGTTCCAGGGACAGGCTGTGAGCCTGGCAGTGCCCGGCTGGCCCGCCTGTGTCCCACTCTGGGGGCCAATTAAGTCTCCATCCCTAGCCGTGCCGATTAACAGTTAATAAGGCAGCAAACACCTGCAGCTATGGAGGCGAATTAAGAGCAACAGTCGGCATAATACACAACCCAATAAATGAGCAATTAACAACCGGAGAAAGATTAATAGAAGCAATTACGTCCTACTCGGAGCTCTGTAAATACAACTGTCAATGGCCAGGGTATTCAGTTCAGTCCTGCCTGGCCCCACCCCAGGCCACAGCCTCTGTTGGCAGGGGTGCCCACTGAGCCAGACTGTGGATCCTGGACTGCAGAGGCATGTACACAGGCACAGATATGCAAATGCACACAGAGAGAAACACATCCAGACATACTCAGAGAGGTGGCCCACAGAATGCAGTCACAAAGATATAAAAATTCCTCACTGTCTCACATACTCACATTCACACAGACGAGTACACACAGCACACATAGGGCCTTCCAGAAGCCTATACAGAGATACACAGAAAAATACCCACAGTGTCACAAACATACACTTTCACAGAGCTAGAGCCACACAGACTATCAGTGACATTCACATATACAAACTTAGATGTGTAGACACACACAGCTTTCTACTCATAGGGTCACATGTGCATACAACCCTCCTGTGATGCCCTTCAGAGGATTGTCCATAGTGGGTGAGGGCAGCAGCAGGGCACTGGACTGAGAGAGAACTGGCGTGAACTGGAGAGAATTGGACTGAGAGAGAGCTGGAGGGTGGGAGGGGACACAGGAGTGACAGAATGTGTGTGAAAACATGCAAGTGTGTCTGCATGCATGCGACTGTAAGCATGTGCGTCTTTATAAGAATGTGTTTCACCCATGTATGGGCACATTCCTGTGTGTAAACATGCGTGTGTCTATACGTTTGTGTGGCTGCATGAGGTGAGTGTCTGTCGTGATGCCTGGGTATATGTATGTGTGCTGTGCCCAGCAGATCTCTGACTACACTTGTGGGTGACTGGATCACATGTAATCATGCTGTGCTAGTGTCCATGTCTGGGTAATTGTGTGTCTGTACTTCCGAGTGGCTTTACATGTATCCTGTTTCTGTGCTGGGGCCGGGCCCTGGGAAGCCTGGGATGGTACCTGAAAGCAGTTGTCTCCCCGCCGCGCACCACCGGAATGGGGCTCAAGGACAGGCAGGGAAGCTCTCAGGCTGACTTGGCTTCCCTCACAGGGACTTCCAGCCCCTTTCAACAGACAGACATGGAGGTTAATTTCTCCTGCTTGAAAGCTGTGCCAGGAATTCACTGAGCACCTTCCTCTTAAAGCCGCAGCTCCAGTCCCCACTGGGCTCAAGCCTTCCCCACCCTTGTCTCCGCCCTGAGCTTCCCTTGGAAAACCCCCAGACGTGAGACCCATGCACTTTGCTCACGTTCTGGGGCATACACTGTCATGCACAGAATACAGTCATGCAGACACACAAACATGGCCAGTCGTGAATACGAACACATCAAATGCTGCTTATTGTCACACCCCAACCTAGCCACTGTGTGCACTGGCTGGCCACACACATGAAGGCCCACACAGCTGCACCCCCCCATGCCCACTCGTCCATCACTCTCTGAGATGAGCCAAGTGCCAAGCCGGGGGGCCCAGAGGGGCATCCTGCGACAGGTCCCCCCAGCTTCCCCAGCCTGGCCAGATGGTGGAGGCTGACAGGCCCCAAGGGAGCTCTCCATCACCGCTAACCCGCTGGCTGACAGGCGGGCACTGAGGCCTGGCTCTGCCAGAAGCAGACTGGGGTGTAAATAAGGAAGTAATGAGGCTCATCAGCTTCTCCCCTCAGCCCCCACTGCCCTAGGCCAGGACAGAGCCTGTCCCAAGGTCTCTCATTCACAGTCAGACATCTACAGGACACAGAAGGACTTGGTTGAATGTGGGCATTCTCCCTCTAATGCTACAGGCACAGGGGCCCCTTCTGCAGGGTGAGCCACTCACCAGGCCAGAGCTGACCTTGCAGAGAGCCTGCCTCCCCTATCTGCCTCCCACCATCTAATCAAAACAGGCAGAAAACAGTAATGTTCAGGGAAACAGATCTGAGGGCCCCAAAGCCAAAATGTCTGTCAGTCTGTTCTTCCATCAGTCCGTCCAGCCTTCTGTTTGACTTTTATTCACTCAGTCCTTGTTTTTCATTTATTCACTTGCTCATCCAGTCATTCAGCCAATAAAGACTTTAAACAAATCATGACATTCAGTCCAATGACCTGGCTGTCCTCCTGGCACCCCTGGCCTGGGGGTGCAAGAGCTGGGAAAGGAGAAAAGGGGCCTGGGCTGAGGGAGGAGGAAGAGGAAGTGGAGGGGATCCCCTTCCCCTGCTTCCTGCTCAGTCTCTTAAATGAAAGAGAAGGGGCTTCTGCAGCTGGAGAGAAAAAAAAAGCCAAATCCCAGGATAATGGATAATAATAGCTAACGCTTACGCACTGGTACTCTGTGCCAGGCACTGTTCAAATTGCTTTACATGAATTAACTCAGTTCATCCTCATAACAACTCTGAGAGGCAAGTACTATTATTAACCCTACTGGGGGGCACAGGAAGGTTAAGTAACTTGCCCAAGGTCAAACAGCTTGTCAGAGCCACCCCAAGTGTTTAAAGAGCCTAGGGCAGCAACACAAAAGGAGGACCCCAGCCCTCTGCCCACCCCCCTTCTCATCCTACCTTGGGCTCCATCCTACAGTATAAGGGCCCTTGTATGCATGCCTGTGGGCACCCCAACATTCCAGTCCCTGCTTGGTCCACACTCCTGGCAAACAGCCACCCTTTGGGCTTGAGGAGGAAGGATGCGCATGGGAAAGTGGCTCCATAGACCCTGGTTGCTGGCCTAGGCCTCCTTGGGCAGGGAATTCAGGGTTGTGGGTTGGAATATGGCCTAGAAGGGGACTGGAGCTCCGGGTGGACCCTGAACCTTTGAATTCCTCACCCCCATGCAGAAGAGGGCCAAAGGGTGTCATCTAAAGTGGGACCCCAGGGCATGGACCTTGTTTGCCCAGGTCTGAGAGTCCTGGGGACAGTAAGTGGCAGGTCCCAGATATGATCCCAGTCATTCCTGCCAGAGAGGCCCTCTCCTGAGACTAGTGGGGGCTGAGGTTTACTTCCTCATCCCAACTCTGACCTTACCAAGTTCAGGCCATTTCCACCAATGGGTACGCACCCCAGCTCCATGCTGGGTGCCAGGGTCTGTTGAGGATGACTCAAATTGTTTTCTTACTGTAAATTGACCAGTTATGGTTGTATTTATTTGTGGGGTACAAAGTGGTGTTATGAGTTTTTAATATACTGTGGAATGATTAAATTAAGCTAATCAGCATATCTTGCTTCTCAAATATTTAACTTTTTTTGGTGATGAGAACATTAGAAATTTACTCTGTTAGCGATATGTCACCCCTCCCTCTCTGTTTCCACCAACATTCCCATCCCTCCTGACCAGGGATTAGGGAAGAAGTGGAGACTCCTGGGATTGGATGGGGACCTTCCCCATCAACACAGCCAACCCCTGCCTCTGCTTCCCCAGGATTCCTGCTGGGCCTCCAGAGGCTTTTCCACACAATTTACCAGGCCAGGAATTTCGATCTCTGGTGCCAGCCAGGCCCTTGTTATGCAAATATAGGGAAATGAGATGCAAACAGAGCCGTCCCAGATTAACAGAGAAATCCCTGGCAGCTGGAGGAGTCACCTTAAAGTCAGTTCACCCCAGCTTCCCCAGTACCCCTCTCCCAGGCTCTGTCGGGCTGGGCCTGCCTGGCCCCTCCCTCTCCTGGCCACCACTTTTCTACCCCCTCAGAAGCCTGCTCAGACACAGAAAGGGGCTGGACAAGGGGGGCCACCAAGGTTAGTGCAGCAGCTTGAGATCTCTGCCCCCTCTGCTCACCTTAAAGAAATCCAGGCAGGGGTGGAAGTTAGCAGGGGGTGGTGAGTGGAGCTGAGCCAGAGGGAGACCCTCTGTTTTGCCCCATAGAAGAGGGAATTCACACACACACACATGCACACACACATGCACACACACACACAGTTGAGAGTGAGAGCAGCCCCTGCAATACACACATATACACTTACGCTGACAATGACACGCAAGCCTCGCAACACCACCCTACAGGCCTGGCCAAGCTCCCCTTCCCCTGATGCCATCAGTCGAAGCACAGACATTCAGAGGCTGCAGTGCAGAGGGCGAACAGGC
This sequence comes from Chlorocebus sabaeus, assembly GCF_047675955.1. Taxonomy (NCBI): domain Eukaryota; kingdom Metazoa; phylum Chordata; class Mammalia; order Primates; family Cercopithecidae; genus Chlorocebus; species Chlorocebus sabaeus. Next base: position 105,316,564 of record NC_132923.1, read on the forward strand.
TGTGTTCCTGGCCTGGGCCCTGGTGGGTGGTGGGTGCTGCTGGTAGGCCCCTGGCTGTATTTGAAGACAGAGGAAATGCAAGATCCCACCTGGGGCATGACACCCAGGAAGGAGGCTGGGAGTGTGTGGAAGAAGTCGCAGCATGGATGCTGCCCACCAGAACCCCTTAGGGTGTTCAGCTGGTGTCTATGCCCTGGGTGTGCCCGGGGGAGCCTGGCCCCTGACCGGCCCAACCAGCCCAGGCCCAACTTCTAAAAATAAGAGCCGAGAATCTCAGCCTCTGGTTGGCTCTGCAGGAGCCTGTTGCCTTGGCAACCTCTTCTCAGAGGCCTCCCTCCTGGCTGGGCTGCCCCGTTGAGCTGCGGGTCCCTGTGCCAGCCCCCTGTGCTGGCCTCTCTGCCAGCCAGCCCTCTGCCCTGTCCTCCTGGAGGAGGGTGGGGGGGGCAGGTGGGGGGCAGGGCAGGAGGGAGGACCTTGGGAACTCTAGCTGAGCACAATGGCCTGTATGTGAGACCCAGGCTGGAGTTGGCAGTGTCAGAGGCTGTGTAACTGTGGGGTGGTGACTGTGTGTGTGACAGTCCCATATCTTATAGCTCCTGTCAGGCTGTGTCCCTGGGTATACATCAGTGCCTGTGACTTGACTCTCAGAGCCCCGTGAGTGGCTGTGCTCTCTCTCTGAGGATGTGTGTCCCCATGTGTGACAGTGTGTGCCTGTGTCCTGAGGGAGGGACCTTGCCAGGGACTTCCTGACCTTCCTGTGGACTTCCCTTGTCGTTGCCCGCCCCACCTTCCAGGGCTGGCAGTGCAGAGGTGACGAAGGTGCAGGGTGCTCAGGGTGAGTCAGAGGTCAGGCTGGGTATGGTGGTGGGACCAAGGTCAACTTCTCCCACCATCTGCAGCCTAATATCATAGAAGGCCAGATCTGTCTATCTAGGGGAAATGGAGGAGGAAGCCACTCCTAAAACTGCGATCGAAATCTCTGAGCATGCTATAGTCACTGTCAGCAGCAGAGGCCCCCTCCCGCACTCTGCCGCTACTCTTCAATTAATCACAAGTCCTGTCCAATCTCCTCCTAATCACTGCTTCCAAGGGCCCCTCCTCTCTTGGCCACCACTGCCCAGCCCAGGCCAAACCCTCCCTCCTCCGGACATGCAGCAGCCTCCCCACCGCTGCCCCCTTGGCCCAGGTTCCACATCTGGCCTCTCTCTATCTTCCATGCCCCATCCGCTCACCATTCTGTGTACATGAAGATAAAACACAGCTTAGATCCTGTCACCCACCTGCTTAGGACCTGTCAATGCTTCACTTTGTTCCTAGGGCAAAGTGTCAGCTCCTCAGCCTGGTCTTCTGGGCCTTCCCTGGTCAGACCTCTGCCCACCCCCATCCTCTCCCTGTTGTCCCCTCACCTAGCCAGTGACTAAGAGTTTCCAGAAGAGGCCAGGATCTCTCTTGCCTCTGTGCCTGTGCACATACCTGTTCCCCAGCCTAGAACTCGAATCCTCCCTCCGTTGGATAAAGTTTAGTCATCCTGGGACACAGCACAAGCATTACCTCCAACAGGAAGCCTTCCCTGACTGCCTGCAGGCTGGTTAGGAGCCTCTGTTTTTCATCCTGGGCTACTCCCCCACCCGCACACACACACTGCATATATTTCTAATGGCTTTTATTTCCCCCCAAAATGTATAGAAGATTTGGAAGAAACAGAAAAGTATAAATTGAAACAAAAAATCACCCAGAATCCTCTCAGATTAACTCTCAGTTTATTTCCTTCCAGACTTCTTCAAATGAATTGATAAAACATTTTCTTTATAAAATAAAGCCCATCCTATCTGTATGGTTTTCTCTCCTGCTTTGTTTCATGTATCATTATATTGTGAGCATTTGCCCAGATTAATTCTTCAAGAACATGACTTTTAATGTTTGCATAATATCCTTATATATGGATATATGATAATTTATTGAACCAACCCTCTATTGCTAGACATTTATGTTGGTTGTGATTTTTTATAGTTGTAAATAACAGTAATAAGCATCTTTGTACCTGGTTCTTTTTAACAGCTGTGGTTATTTTTTGGATTGAGTTCCTCCAAGTAGATTAATGGGGCCAAAGGGTCTATCTGTTTTTAAAGCTCTTGACACTCCTGCCCAGTGGCCTTCTAGAAAAGTTGTTCTAATTTACCCTTTCATCAATGGAGTCTGACAGCGCCCAGATTGCACTTTTCACCAACACTGGTGCTATCTTTAAAAAACAAAACAAAACAAAACAAAAACCTGTCTTAATTTCAACAGGTAAAACTGCATTACACTGTTGTTTTAATTTGCATTTCTTTGATTACTGGGGAGGATAAACCTTTGGATCTCCTCTTTTGTGTCATGCATGCATCACACTGAGCTATAATTATATTTTCACATCCTGCCTCTCCCTCACCAACCTCAGCTCTGAGGGCGGGAGCTGGGACGGAGGACATCATATGCCTAGAGTACTGTGTGGATTGAATTGAGGCCTCTGACTTCAGTCTGAGCTTTGGCCTCTGGCAGACCTGGGGGTCAGGCTTAGCTCTGAGGCTTGAACTTGGGCAAATCGCCTTGCTTCTCTGGGCCTCAGTTTCCTCGTGTGTCAAGTGCGTTTGAAAGAGTACTAGACAGCCAGGCGCGGTGGCTCACGCCTGTAATCCCAGCACTTAGGGAGGCTGAGGCGGGCGGATCACGAGGTCAGGAGATCAAGACCATCTGGGCTAACATGGTGAAACCCCGTCTCTACTAAAAATACAAAAAATTAGCCGGGCATGGTGGCGGGTGCCTGTAGTCCCAGCTACTCAGGAGGCTGAGGCAGGAGAATGGCGTGAACCCGGGAGGCGGAGGTTGTAGTGAGCCGAGATCACACCACTGCACTCCAGCCTGGGCGACAGAGCGAGACTCTGCCTCAAAAAAAAAAAAATAAATAAATAAAGAGCACTAGACACGAAGAGAAGAGTGTGGAGAGGCGTGTGAAGAGCTGTGAGCAGAGGAGTTTTTCAGGGATAGGAGGCAGTGTTCCGCTCACATCCAGGGAGCTGACTTTGCTGAGGGAAGAGAAAATGTTCAGGACCAGCCAACTCCTCCTTCCCTGAGGCAAGATGGCGCCCAGATGCCTCTTGATTCACAGGTGGATAGGAGCTCAGAGAAAAGTGTCCAGGCAAGACTGGGAAGGACCATGGCACAGCAGAGCAGGTTTCAAATTCAAGTTCAGCCCAGACCAGGGAGTTCCTGTCCTTGTGGTAAGTCAGCAGTGGCTCTGTTCATGTGTGGCAGGGTTTTTGTGTTGTGGGCTATTGCCCACACCATTGCCTGCTATGATTTAATCACCATCGTTAGTACCAACTGAACAGAGCGGGAGAGTATCTCTGCCTTGGTGGTACAGCATCTCTTCTGGAGACTGTCCCTCAGCCATGGAGAGTGTCTTGGAGACAAACCCCTGCTGGGGGCGCCCTCATCCATTCTGGCTCAGGACATATTCCAAGACAGACACGCACAATTTCTCAGCACATTACTAGCCTAATGATACTGTCGTTTGAGATCTGGAAATGAGGAGAAATCAGCTTTTTCTCGGTAATTAATGTGAGCGATGGGCCTTGAGATAGAGTAGCAGCCCCCCAAGTGAGAACCAAGCTCTCAGGCAAGTCAGCCAGGTCATGCCCCTGCCTCTAGAAAGATCTGTGTTCCATCCCCGGCTGCTTCTTCCCGACATCCCTTGGATAGGTCAAGCCCCCTCCTCTTCCCCATTGGCCATTCCTTTAGGGATCACTTTAGGGATCACCTGAGCTCTGATGGTCAGGAGGTTCTTCCTTGAGCCTGCCCACAGCCCTTCATGCTGCAGTTCAGTCTGCTCTGCCACTGCCCCCATGAGAGCTGCCTTTGCTTTTTGGGAATTCTTGGCTATAGGGGCTTTCTTTATCTCACTTACTGAAAGCAGAGGTGAAAACACCAGGGTGGCGGCTGGTGGAGGTGGGGTGCTTCAGGAGAAAACCTTAAAGGGGATGGAGGCGGGGCTTGGCTCCAATGGGCAGAGGCTGGAAGCTGACCCAGCTTTCCTTTCTGAGAGAAGCATTCACCACGTTCATAAATATTTTTCTGGGTCTCTGCCTCAGTTTCTGCACTCTGCTCAGGGGCAAGTGTTTCTATCGTGTCCCTTTGTCTTCTCTCTCCATTCACTTTCGGTGCTGGGTGAAGGAGACATCAAGTAAATCAGCGCCAGGCCGCCCTTCTTTCTTCTTTTCTTCTTTTCCTCTCTTCTTCTCTTCTTCTTCTTTTTTTTTTTTTTTTTTTGAGATGGAGTTTCGCTCTTGTTGCCCAGGCTGGAGTGCAATGGCGCGATCTCAGCTCACCACAACCTCTGCCTCCCGGGTTCAAGTGATTCTCCTGCCTCAGCCTCCTGAGTAGCTGAGATTAAGGCATGCACCACCATGCCCATTTAATTTTTGTATTTTTAGTAGAGACAGGGTTTCGCTATGTTGGTCAGGCTGGTCTCAAACTCCTGACCTCAGGTGTTCCGCCTGCCTCAGCCTCCCAAAGTGCTGGGATTACAGGCGTGAGCCAGTGCGCTGGGCCCAGGCACTGATTCTAATCAGCTCCAAGTTGGGTGGAACAGGCAGACCCTGGCACAAAGAGCTCTGATATGGAGTGACCTGTGCCACAGAAGAAGGAGTTTACAAACAGAGCCCGGGGTAGAGAAGAATCGATACTTCCTGGGGAAATCTGGGAGGCAGAAGAGGGGGCCTAGGAGAGTGCATTTGGTAACAAAAAAGGGGTGCTGGGAAAGCAATCTGGGCAGAGGGAACAGCACAGGCAAAGGACTGGAGGTGTGAAGGAGCCTGGCATGATCTGTAAATGGTGTCTAGCTCCCAGGGAATAGGGTGGATACAGAGGTAGGAAGGGAGAGAAAGCTGGGAGGTCTACAGCGGGTTGGAACTTTATTCTGAGAGCACTGTGGAGACATTGAGGGTTTAAGTAGGGGAGGAATAGGGGGCAGTTTTGTGCCTTAGAGTAGTCACGTGGAGAAAACGTGGACAGGGATGGTGGGGGCACAGGACTGGCAGCTACTGCTATGGTATCTGTGGTCCTGAACAAAGATGGTGGGTTCTAGAGATGTTAAGAGGGCAAACCAAACGGGACCCCATGACAGGCTGGAGGTGGGATGGATGGCTGCTGGTGATCCAAGATCCTGAGTTTAAGATGAGTCCCAGCACAGTCTACTCCTTCTACCCTGAAGCCGCATTAGCTCCCAAGGCCTCCAGGAGAATATTTAAATATCCTGGAATGACAGTCCCAGCCTGGCCCTATATACCTCTGTGACCTCAGCTCCCCTACCTTCCTGTGCTCTGGCCCATGTGGTTTCTCCATGGGAACTCTCCATGAGTTCCTATGGCTCATTCTAGCATCCAAGCCATTGTTCACATTAATTATTGTTCCCCTTCCCTATGCTGTCATCCATCTTCCCTGCCTCCCCAAAATCTTCCCCATCTTCTCACTGAAGCGAGCCTTAGTGCCCCTCCACCCACACTTTCACCTTCCCTCCCTTTTCCTCTACCCTCTTCACTTAGCACAGGCCTGGGCTGACCATGTAATGAGCATAAACAGTTACCTAAAGATTCTACAAGGAGAACTGCAGGCCTTGGCTCAGATTAGAGCAGAAAGTTGGCTCCCATCCTCCAGTGGCCCTGACAGGACCAGGCCAGGGGAACAGTCTTGTCTGCAGCTATGTTCCTCGGCCAATGGAGCTGTCGTTATTGCTCCAAATTAGGCACCAATTTGCCCGTGTAATTGTTTGCTAATTAGCATGAAATCCTAATGTAATTAGTTGGGCCCCTTATTCGGGAGCCTGGGGAGTCAGAGGCAGTGGGGGGCCGCTGGAGCAGGGAGGGTCTAGGAGGCTGGGGAAATGGTTGTTTGAGAGAGAAGGCCCCGAGCTGCCATCAGGGCTGAGACAGGGAGTGATAGAAATTGCAGAATGTCACAGTCAAAGGGCCTTTGGAGAGGCTAGCACTTGCCAACACCTTACAGATGGGGAAACTGATAACAGATAGGGCGAGGAACCTCCTGGGAGCTGGTGGCAGAGCTGGGCCAAACATCCAGGCCATCTTTTTACACTGACCAGAGCGGTGCTCTGGCTGTGGGTGAAGGTGACATGGCCCACGGCTCTCTGGCATCTGCTTCTAAAGAAGGGAACCAGGGAGAGTGGAGAGTGGGTGGGGGTGTGGTATCAGCCCACATTTTTTTTTTTTCTTTGAGACGGGTTCTCACTCTTGTTGCCCAGGTTGGAGTGCAGTGCAGTGCAGTGCAGTGATCTTGGCTCACTGCAGCTTTGACTTCCCCAGGCTCAAGTGATCCTCCTGCCTCAGCCTCCCAAGTAGGTGGGACTATTGGCATGCATCACCATGCCTGGCTAATTTTTGTATTTTTATTACAGACGGGGTCTCGCCATGTTGCCCAAGCTGGTCTCAAACTCCTGGGCTCAAGTGATCTGCCTGCCTCAGCCTCCCAAAGTGCTGGGATTATAGGCGTGCACCACCACACCCAGCCCAGTCCATCTTTTAAGTAGGAAATGCAATGGAAAGAGGGCCTAGGCAGGATACCAAATTGTTAGTTAGAACTGGAGGAGCAGCGGGAACAAAGAAGAGGTTTCCAGAGCTGCTTTCTGGGGTGTCGAGAGGGAAGATGGGGAGGCCAGAATGCTTTCCTCCGATTGAAAGGCAAATCCCCCCCCACCACCCTAGGCTTTCTGCCTCTCCCCATCTCTCTGGAAAGGGTCTGGAGAAGGTGCTAGAGCCAGCCCATACCAGCTTGTGAGAGCTGACTGTTAAATTCTTAGGAATTTTGCCAGTCAGTTAACTTCACATTGGTAATGTAAATTGGCCATCATGGGAGGATTTACACCATGGAAATTGGCAAATGCTGCAAATCAGGGCCGCACTTCCCCACCCCCAAGCCAGTTGTTAAATTGTACCAGCATACCACTGAACCTGTCTGAAATGTGATGAAATAGCCCCAGCTCTCTCCCAGGCAGCTGGGTAGGATTGGGAGGAGGAGCAGCTGTTCTCAGGACCATTCTGGGGATACCACATTAGTCACATGTTCTCCACTCCCCACTTCCCATCCCTAGCATCCAGTCTCCCCACAATTGACTCTCACACCTCAGGTTGCTCCCTCTTCCCCTCCCTGCAGTTATCCTCTGTGTCAGTTTCCAGGGTTCAATTCTCTTTACTCCCTATCATTTATATTTTAGAGTTGGGGTCTTGCTCTGCCCAATCTTACTCCAGGCAGTGATCATGGCTCACTGTAGCCTTGAACTCCTGGGCTCAAGCAATCCTCTTGCCTTAGCCTCCTGAGTAGTTGGGACTACAAGGGTGCACCATCATACCTGGCTAATCTTATTTTTTTGCAGAGAAAAAGGGTCTCGCTATGTTGCCCAGGCTGGTCTCAAACTCCTAGGCTCAAGTGATCCTCCCCCATTGGCCTCCCAGAATGCTGGGATTACAGGTGTGAGCTGCTGCACCCGGCCTCTTTAATCCCTATCTTTACTCAGATCTCTCCTGTTTCCTGGACACTGTCTCTGGATGTCCTGAAGGCACCTCAATGCAGCATGTCTAAAATAGAAATCATCGACTTCCCACAAGTCTTTCCCCATCTGAGTAAATGGCACACTCCCCCTCAGGGCCTTTGCACTTGCAATTTCCCCTGTTTGAACAGCTCTTCTTCCAAATATCCCTCACATCCCTCAGGGCTCTGCTCAGGTGTCACCTTCTCAGAGACATCTTCCTTGACCACCTTTCCTAAAACAGCCCCCATTCTCATCCACCACTTCTGCACCCTTGCTGGACACTATTTTCCCTCTTTGCACTTGTCCACATATGCATTCCATACATTTAGGTGTCTGTGTCTGCCTCCCTTTCCCCACTAGAAGGTGAACTCCACATAAACACAGCAGTTATGTGGTCAGGTTCTAGAAGTTCCTTGGCATCTTGGAACTGTTCGACTGATTGTATCTGTTCTACTCATTCAGTGCTGGACACTTACAGTAAGCTCCCAATAAATATTGCTTGAATGAATGAATGAATGAGCCTCCATCCAGTCCCCTTTTTCAATCTTGACTCCTCAAATCCACCTTCCATTTGCCCCTGTTGTTTCTTAAACAAACTTGACTGTGATTCATTCCCGTCCAAAACCCTTCATAGATCATAGATCTCTTTCGCTTTCAGAATAAAATCTACCTCTGGTTTTGCTTAGAAGGCCCTCAGTGATGTATTTCCAGCCTAACCTTCATTTTGCACATCTTCCCCCAAGCATAAGCACCACACACACACACACACACACACGCACACAGCCATGCACACAGCCTGGGTATACTATTTCTGCCTCTTCTGTACAGTGCTCCCTCCCTTCTTAAGTGGTCCTGCATTCTCTGACTCATTTACTTCTTTCCTTCATTCCGTCAATAAGTGTTTTAAATGGAGCAGACCCTTGGTGCCAGGCCCATAGCTGAGCATTACTGGGAGGAGTCAGCCCACACCCCTTCTCAAAATGCTCCCAATCTGGCAGGGAAGGAGGCCGTGAAACCATCATTCCATCTGTAGTTCCTCCTTTACTGTCCTTTGGACATCCTGACATCACCTCCCTGTGCCCAGCCAGTTCTCTGTGGCGGGGGTCGGGGGGAGAGCATCTCTGTGAAGAGGTAGCCCCTGACCCTTGCCTGCTTCTGGCTGTGGTGTGGCACCTGATGGAAATGACTGGATTTGGGGTCTGCTTTTTCCTGCTAACCCTTGACTGAGAGCTTCAGGGAGGTAGGATGTAGGGAGAACCACCTCAGGTTCTCCAAAGCCCATCAGAGTAGAGGCCACACTGAGTGACTCAAGGCTGCCCTTATTCTCTGGGACTTCTGAGTCTTGGCCTTCTTCACCCCACAGGGTCCAAGACCCAGGGAGAGGTGGAGTTGTTCGAGTGTGGGGTGTGCACAGACTTGCCGAGTCTCTGGGTCAGGGGGGTGTGGGTGTGTGCACTCCTGGGTGTGCACTGGTGGGCTTGTCCATGAGCCCGGTGTCAGGGGCCTATCCCAGACTCCTGTGCTGGGTCATTTGTGCCGGGCAATGTGGTGTGTCTGAATTATGGCAGTGTGTGCATGCATCTGCTCAGGGATGGCGCTGCCTCAGACCCGGGTTGTCCCTCCTGCACTCTAACTTGAGTCTCCAGCTCAGCCACAAGACAGCCAAGATCTCACAGTGAGCAGGCCCATTGCCGAAGACTGATGAACTGCCCCCAAGCCCTCAGCAGAGCGAGAGCGTGAAGCCGGAGCCGCTCGGTCCCTCCCGCTAACGGCCCATCCTCTCCGGCCATTGCCTCCCGAGTGCCCATTGAGTGCCCGTGGGTCAGCGAGCGGGACCTCTGGAGGAAGGGGCGGACACCCAGGGCTGGCGGCGGGCCCGGGGTCTCTGGGAGGAGAGGGCCATTCGCTCAGCTCCCTCCCGGCGCCCAGAGAGGGCCCCGCAGGCTGGCGCAGGCACACAGGGGCACATAGCCTCAGGCGGGGGTGGGGGGCTGGGGGCGGCACCGTCCGTGGGGGGCGTGGGCTCGCTTAGCCTTCCGCACCTGCACCCCCTCGCGCAGTGCCCCTTCCGCACACTCACACACACTCATTCCTACAGCTACACACTCTAGCACCTGCAGGCGCAAACGCTTGCAGGGACACGCCACGACACAGACACCCAAGCGCGCACACGCATCGGCTGGAACACAGACACACAAAGGCACAGGCAGGTTCATAGACTCGTCCCTGAATCACACATAGCCCAGACTCAGATGCACACACACAGATGGGAACGCTCGCCTGCACGTGCACAGACACACGGACACACCCGCACCCCCGCGGGGGTCCGAGCACACTCACGCCCCGGCAGACGCTCACAGACACACGCAGGGCCGGGAGCGCACACACACAGACACAGGCTTATATAGACAGACTCGGTCCTAAAAATACCCACTCGCAGAGGCAAAGACTAGCGCACAAGCACGCACAGACACACCGACAGGCGGCCCATGGACACCGCGCTCCCTGCCACACAGCCCACGCAAGAGCTCACACACGGCCTCACGGAGGACAGTCACAAAACACCCAGACACACGCCACACACGCAGGCGCGCATTCGCGGACACACAAAAGCGCTGCACACACAATCGGGCAACGCAGACGCACTTGGGCCCCGGCTGCCTTTGAAATTCAAATTCGCGCTCTCTTCCGCCGCTCCCGCCCAGGCGGCCCCACACCCGCGCCGCCACCGCCACGGGCTCGGGACTCACGACGTGGCCTGCCTTGAGCGGAAATTAAAATTCATTTCAGGGGAGACCCGCACAAGGTGTGGGAGCGCGGGCGGCTTCCGGCGGTGGGGCCCTTTGTGAGGGTAAGGGGTAAGGGCACCATAGGAGTGGGAGCCTCTGTCCCCCCATATGTGACCTTGACCCGGTGGCTGTGCAGCCTCAGGGTTCCCTCCGGAGGGGGCCCTCCAGTGGAAAGTCAGGCTCCAAGCTGGCCAAGCTGGTTGTAAGGGAGGGCCCGATGGAGGATTCAGCCTGGGAATAGGAGGGGGCGGCGGGCTTCCAGGGAAGGATTAGTTCCCAAAGTCTCCAAAGACAAGAATCCCAGGGCCACAGGTACAGATCTGCAGACATGCACCACAGTGGATCCAAACTCCTCATCCAGACACAGATATAGGACACCCAGAGACACACACCCAACAGTAACACACAGACCTCACTGGAAGTTGAGGGCCTGCCAGCACCGCCAGGCACACACAGAGACACGCACCGCAGGCTGGCATAGACACATACCACTGACATGCAGACGCGGTCACATTTGGGCCTGCAAATGCCAGGCACCCTGACTCACCAAAGGCACAGACACATACAGGCCTGCAAACACTTTCCACACACACACACGTTCAAGCACACACCAAACACAAGGAAACATCGCACTCTGGTTGCACACAAACTCCAATAACACGAAAACGCTGCCCTGTCAATACACCTCACATTCGTCCAGACACTGAGTGGATGCCAAACCCCAGCATCATAGGTGTGTATGCATTCTACGCCACACACACAGACAGAGAAATGCATGAACACACCGCACACCCTGCAAACAAAGGCACACACACGCACATGCAGCAGAGATCCCAGAGCCAGGTCCAGGCTTCTGACGTACAAAGCCTAGGCAGACAAACACGAAACCTGCACACAGGCACGCCATATACACACACAGACTCTCCCCCTACACATTGACGCACACAACCACCCACACGTGTACCGGAGCTCAGCCCCACTCACTCCCACTCTGACACACAGAACACTCACTTGGCGAGGTGCTCCAGGGCCCTCCCCTCCAACTACAAGGCTGTGGAGCCTGACACCCCTACCCCCGCCCCATCCACAGGCTTCACCCCCAAGCCTGGGACCTTCTGAGGTGAGAGTTGCGCCAGAGTTGGTGGTGAGCCAGAAGCAAGCCCCACAACCCTGCAGTGATTGCTTTATTGCCAGCATGAGTTGGTGTACTTTCCTCTCCAGCAAGAGGGACAGATGTCCTCCTGGGGTGTGTCATCGTGTGCTCCTGTCAGTAAGGAGTGTGGTTGTGCCAGCCAGAGAGGCATATAAGTGTCACTGGTCCTGCATTTCGTCCTTCTCAGCACCCTCGGCAACTCTGGTTGCCTCCCACAAAACCTAGGTGTCCAGCCTCAGCCTCTTCTAGCAGGTGTCAAGCTCTGGGAGTCAGACCCCCACCAACCAAATCTCTCACCCCGAGGGAGCTAGTCTTCTTTAGAAGATCAACTCTAATCCCGAAATAATTTTTTTCAAAAGTTGGTGCTTGGTCTGTCCTCTGGGAGGTGGCAGGGAGGACCAGGACGAGGCAGGATGAGGCAGAACTGAAGCAGGGCCTCTAGCAAACCCTGAATGGGGTAGAGGCCTGGCTCTTGTCTCAGCCTCTCTGTAAAGCAGCTTCCTCATCTGTGAAATGCGGGTGACCAGACTGATTGCAAGGGTTGTTCTGAGGGCTCATTTGAACAATAGGTGAAGAGCAGCTGGCACAGTGTCTGCCTACAGAGGGGCTTGGCTGGATGAGCCAGTGCCTCCAAACCTCTAGGTCCCTGCACCCCTGCCTGCTAAGCCCATGTGTCCTGCTTGGCATAAGCCCAGTTCAGCAGGATCCAGGTGGCACAGAGCCCAGGAGAGAGGACCTGGGGCATCCCAGGCAGTGGAACACACTGGCCTTCCCCCACTGCCAGCGTGCCCCATGCCTGCTGAGAGTGTCCCAGCCCCTCCCTGAGGGATGCTCCTCACCCCTGCCCATGGCAGGAAGCTGGGAGCAGCTCCTCAGGCGCCTCTGCCCCCTGCATATCCACCAGCCTCAGGGTGTGGGTACAGGGTATGGTGCTGTCATCCCCGGCTGTCTGGAATGGCTGCCAGGGCTCATTGACCTTAAGGCCTACAGCAGGGGAGTGTGGGATTAGACCTCAGAAGAATTTACCAAGGGGGAGTGCCTGGGCTCCCTCCTGTAAGGGACTGTGTCTGACCTCAGTCTAGAGCCAGAGGTGATGGGACTAATAAATAAGCCAGACGGATCCCCACTGGACCAGAAAAATGGAGGGGGCTTGTGTCCTAGAGTTGTGTGTACGTGGTTATTTATATGCTTGTGAATCCCAGTCCAGTGTATATGTTGATGGGCCAGCAACTGTGTCAGTGTGTAGATATGGCTTTATCTGTACATGCAGGGGTGTGTGTGTGTGTGTGTGTGTGTGTGTGTGTGTGTGTTTACACAGACATGGAAGGCTGAAAAGGAAGAGGAACTTCCAAATAAGGAGAGGAGATGCTGCAGAGAAGTGGATCCAGATTCAGTTTCTCTGCAGGGATCCCCCTTACCACACTGTCCCCATCACACTGGCAAAACCTTGGCTCCTGCCTCCTTATCTGCAATGATCTCAGCAGATAAAAGCGCCTCCTGGTACACCTCTCTTCCTTTGGGGGATGTGGGGGTTGCTGGGAAGGTGTTAAGGTCAGGGCCCCAATTCTGAGTGATCTCCGTGTTCCCTTCCTGAATCTGGAACAGCCCATAGCCCTAGTAAGTCTGAAAGGGGCCCACATTCATGCAGATAGCATCTATCATGCAGATGACATCTGGGCATAGCACTGTGTGAGACACTTCCTCTTTTTCATCTGACGTGACCCGAATCAGCTCTGCTAAATTGGGATCATTGTTTCCATTTTACAGAAGAGAAAACTGAGGCTTGGATATTATAAGTGATCTGCCCAAGGTCACACAACTGGTGAGGGACAGAGGTAGGAATCCAGATCTGTGTGGCCTCAGAGCCTGAAGTCTTTTGGTTCATCACATGGGAAACTGTGAACCAGTGTTTTACTGCACAAACATCAGTCAAGAGTCACAGATCAAAAGCTCTGTGAGGGCAAGGTGTCTGCTGGCCATTTCACCATTCATTCGCTCAGCAAATATTTGCTGACTACTTACCTTGTACCTGGTGCTGGGTGTCACAGACCCCAGCTATGAAGGGATGGACAAGGTCCCTGACTTCACAGAACTCACAGTCCAGGGGGGCAACAGGTGACATGTGTGTAAATAAACAACATATTTTCAGAGCAATGAGTATTGCCAAGGAAATGTAACAGGGGTATGGGATAAAGCAACTGGGGGTGGGGTAGGGCTATTTTAGAGGTGTGGTCAGGGGAGGCTCCCTGGAGGAAGTGATGTTGAAGGTGAGACCTTCTTGATAAGGGGTCAGCCCTGGGAATTGCTGGGGGAAGGGTCTGGAGTTTTCTAAGAGCAGCAAGGAGAACTGTGTGGCTGTAGCATAGTGTGGGGTGGGGGGAGGGGACTGGAGATGGGTCTGAGAGGCTGCTAAGGGCCAAGCTATGCAGGGTCTGGAAGGCCACATTGTCAAGTGCAGTGGGAAGCTACTAGCAGGCTTAAGAGCTGCCCTGATTTACACTTTTAAAGAGATGGCTCAATGGGTTCCAGGAGAATGGACTGGGGTGGGGGAGGTAGGAGTGGAAGCCCAGAAATTAAGTAAGGGAGAATCTAGGCATTGGATGATGGTGGCGTGGACTCCCCTGTTGGCAGTGGGGATGTAAAGAGTGGATAGATTTGGGATATTTTGGGAGGTAGAAGCAACAAGACTTGCTGATGGCTGGGATCCCAGTGCCTAGAACATAGTAGACTCAATAAATATTTGTTGAATAAATGAATAAAGGCGCCAGGCTCTATATATACTTGTGTGTACCCTCTGGTATGAGGCATGTATGTAAAGATCACCCAAGACCCTAAAGGGCTGCTCTATCCTCTGCCCTAGGGGCCAGGGGCCAGAGAATGCAGGTGCTGCTCGAGGAGTTGCACACAAACCAGGCATTTCGGAAGATTTGGCTGGGGAGCAAGGCATCCTCCCTTCTTTCCCCAATCTGCAACAGCAATAAAATGACAAACACCCAACCTGGGTTGCCCCAGGCTCCTAACCCCTTTGGCCTCTGCAGCAGGAAGGATGGAAGCTAGACATGAAGTATTTCCCACAGGCAGAGAGGGCCAGTCCACCTTTTCCAGGATGGCCCCCAGGATGCATGCCATTCAGAGCTCTCAGGTGCTGGTCATAGGAACTCTGGGGCAGAAGATTGTCACATGGATATAGGTGCCTTTAGGGACAGGTTATGAGCGCCTGATAGGTGTGTGGGGTAGGGGTGGGACTGGAAGGACACCTTGGCATCCACGGCTTTGGGTGGCCTAGTTGAATGGCAGTGGTGAACAGGGCTGAGTGAGGGGTGCTCCTAGGTCCCACTGGCTGGAAAGAAACCTGCCTAGGCTCTGGGCCAAATAAATCATTGGGAAGGGAAGAAGAACATTTTCTCATCTGTTTAAAGGGCAACGAAGCATAGCAGCGGCCGGCCCAGCGGGAGGCAAGGCTGAGGCCAGGCGGGTGAGGCCAGGGCAGCTCCCTTCCTCCACACACCATCCTCTCCTGAGCAGCCCCACCAGCTTAGGCCTTGAGGGTTGTCTGCCTTCCAACTGGGCCATTGATGGTTGCTATTGTTGACGAAAATATTAATTAATTAGTAATAAAATAATTACTGACAAAGGCCCCTTCAGGGACATAACCCTTGCTAATCCATCTTTTATCTCACTGGATCCTAGGCTGAGATCATTTATACCATTTCCCAGATAAGGAAACAGAGGCCCAGAAAGCTGAAGGGACTTTCTCAAGGTCACCTAGCATGGCAGGGTGACAGCAAGGCAGTTGCCCTTGTGGGGTGGGTCCCCATAATCCCATCAGAGGTTCCAGAGGGGGCCCCAATGGGACTAAAGGGCTGAAGTCATTGTTCTTGGTCCAGCTTAGGGGGTTCAGGGGGATGTCCCTTTATTCTGCTCAAGCCCTCTGTGCTCAAGCTCTGGCCGGTGCCCCTTCCCATGCCCAATCTCTGCCCCAGGCTCCCAGGAGGCCCCTCCTGGGGCTAAGACTTGCTCTCTTCACCCCCGCCTGAGCTTCAGAGAAGTAATTTCTCTTCAACCAGCTGGATTTGAATATGGAAACGATTTGTAATTACACCAAGTCCTCCTGGGCGGCCTTATTACCAGAGTGAGTCTGGAAGGGCAGGAGCTCATGGGAAAGGAGGTGGGGAAACCCTGATTCGGAGAGGTGCCTCCAGGGAGAGCCTTCCAGAGGTCAGCCTAGTCTCGCTTGCTCACTCCTGTACAACCCCGGGGAGGTCCTGCTGTCCCCACACAGCTCCCACAGCCCCCTTTGCCTTGCTGACCTCCCCACCTTGCCCCTAGTGAGCCCCCAGGTATGGGACACCATCTCTGTCAGTCCCTCACTCTGTCTTCCTATCTTTCCTTGGGTGTACATTTTTGTGGCTGATGGAAGGGGTCAAGAAGTCAGAGGGCTACCGAGGAACAGAGAGAGACAAAAAATGCTGCTGTCCATCTGGAGCCAGTCCCTCCCATCACCTCTCACCCAACTGCATCCTGGGGAAGAAGGAGGGGGTCCTCAGGGATCCAGCTGCATCACATCTGCAAGAGACCTGCCTGGGTTTCTCTGGGCTCCGGGTCTCTAATATGCTAATAGTCATGAATATTCATAGAGAGGGAAGCAAGCTCCCTGTGGGAGAGGAGGGGGCTGGAGCTTTGGACAGGGTCCTGGAGATTTCTAAGGGGCTTGCATCCTTGTGGGCAATCCATGTCTGCACCATTTTCCCCACTTTTGCCCACCTCCTTGAAGCCCCAGTCTCAGCTACCTCATTGCCCCTCCCAATGCCCATGTAAGGAGGGGGTCCAGATTTCCCACTGCCCTGGGGTGGCTTTCAACACACTTTGCAGCTGGCAAGGCCTGCCTGGCCTGGCTTTCACATAGCAGCTGAGCCTTGAAACCCAGAGATGTCTGAGTGTTTTTGAGGGTGCCCAGCAAACCCTAGGAGCCTTGCTTGCCAGTGCTAGGCCCAAGGCATGGGTCTCCTTGGGCATCCGCAGGGAAAGGGAAGGTGCCGGCCCAGCCCTCCTCCCTGCCTCATAAGGCCTCATAAATTCTCTTAAGGTGACAGGTGATATTCCTTCATCGTCCCTTATTACCTCCTTCCATTAAAGTCGATAATCTCTCACAATCACTCACAACAAATGTCACTGAGGCTGCTGGAGGTGGGAGGGACAGAAGGAGGCAAAAGAGGGTGGTTCTTTGCCTCTTCTTGGTACTGCCCCTGGGAAGAGGTAGGCTTTTCTCTTCTTGCCCCATCTCGAGGGCGACACAACTCAAGGAGCATCCATGGAGAGGTGGGGTTGTTATTTGCTGGAATGAGGACTTCTTTGCCCTGAAAATTTGGCCCTTCCTGGCCAGTGAACCTTCAAAGAGTATGGTCCTGAAACCATCCCATCCTCATTGCAAAGCTGAAACCATCCCACCCTTATTGCAAAGCTGCCCCCTGCTGGTTTCTCCTCTGACCAAAGTCATGGGATTAACCTACTTGTGTTGGCTGCAGCGGTATATCAGCCTACCTTACTGATGGCAACATGCTCAGGCCACAAACCCCCTGACTGGGGCCCTGAGCCATGGGCATCTCCCTGTGTACCGCCTGAACCACGAGGGCTCAGGCCCCACCCAACTGTTTCTGGGCACAGTGCCAAGATGGGGAAGGGGTGGGTCTGTACATCTCTGCTGCTTCTACACAAGCAGATGCAACATGGGGGCGCCCCTGGCACAGGGAAAGGCACTTGTGGGAAATGACAGGGACTCAGGAAAACATGTAACACACTGCACACGTGTAGCATCCCCGTGCCTAAGGACGTGCAACATTGCAGTTTAAGTATGCATCAAACATGTCACATTGCAGTATACATATGTGGCTGCTACATATGAGTTACCCACAGTCCTCAGCACACATGTGGCACCTGTAAGCTTGCATACATATAGCATCCCTGCGCACAGGAGCAAGCAACATGCATTCAGGACTTGGGCACATGTTAATACACCGTGCATGTGTGTAGCACTTGCATGCACCTACCTAGGCAACATGGTAGTGCACACTTAGGGCACCTGTATGCATATGCAAAGTTCAGTGCACATGACTGGCACCTGCATGCACAGGGGCATGCAATATGCAATGCAAATGCTTCAGCCCGCAGGGCCCGGGAGACCCTGGCGGCGCGACAAGACTCCGGCATGGGTATAGCTAGAGGGGCGTCGCGGATCGCCTCATTCTGCGGTCCAGGAGGCAGCGGGCGGGGCGGGGGCTTACCCAGGGCTTCTCCCGCGCCGGCGCCTGGGGCCCAAAGCGGGGAGGTGGGGGGCGCGATCGGTTCGGCTGGCGCTGTTCCCCCTTTAACAGGAGGCGGCGCGCGTCGCCCCCGCCCCCCGCCCCTTCTCCCGCGGCTCCTCGCGCCCGGCCCGGCGCGCGCCCCCTCCCGGGCCCGGCCCGCGCAGGCGCCGCGTCCCGCCTCGGCCGTCACTTGGCCCGGCGCGCGCTGCGGGCAGCGGCCGGAGCGGCCGGAGGAACCGGGTTCGGCGGCAGCGGCGGCGGCGCTCAGAGACCGAGGAGGATGCGGCACCGGCTCTCAGAGCTCGGGGCTGCGGCCGCCGCCCGCAAATAGGAGGCGGCGCGCGGCGCGGGCGGTGCTCGGGGCGGGGGAGCGGGGGAGCGGGGGGCGGCGCGGCAAGGAGGCGGCGGCGGCGGCGGCGGCAGCAGCCCGCGCCCGGCCCGGCGCCCGCCCGCCCGCCCCGCGCTGCTCCACGGCGCCTTTTCTGCACCCGCTGCCCGGGAGAGCGGGAGCCTCGGCCCTCCGCGCGGCTGCAGCTACCTGCCCTGCGCCCGGCCCGGTCCCCGACTTAGGGATGGCAAACTTGCGCCCCGTGGCCGCCCCCGCCAGCGCCGGCCCCCGCTCCTGCTGCTGACGGCGCCTAGGTGAGTGCTCGGCCCCAGACCCCGACCTGGCCTCGCACCGAGCCCTCCCGGCGCGGTCCCGAGTTTCCGCACCGGCCCGGACTCGGGGCGCTCTCCCAACCCGTCTCTGCTGAATTCTCCCCTAGCCCGAACTGAGTTCGTTCAGCGTTCGCCCACCCCCATCTTCTGGGGAACTCCCAAACCTGGGGCCGAGGCCCCCTTAATCGCTGGTGAATCTCTAATCTCGGCCCCCCCTCCCCCAGCCTGGACCGACCCTCTTACCCATCTATGCTAAAGTCTCCCCCTCCAGAATTCTGACACAGACCGTGGTTGCTGTCTCGAGTCTTTCCCTATCTCGGCCTGGATCCGGGCGGTGCGCCCCCCACCTTTATTAGAGGCCCCCCCACATTAACCTGCGGCTCAACTGTGTCTCCCCCTCCATCTCCCATCACAGTCTGAATGCCGGACGCTGCTCCTCTCCTCCACTTCATCTCTGCCCGGAGTCTTTCCTGTCCCCATCCATATCTGCCCATAGTTTCTACCCTCCCCCGCGCCCGTACCCTGACCATGCTTCTTCTCTATTTCTGCCCCTAGTGCCCCCTCCCCCATATCTGCCCGGAGTCCCGCCTTCCCTCGCCAATCTTGCTGCAAGTCCCCTCCCCCCAGCTTGAAATTGGGGCCGTGTCCCCCGTGTCTGCTCCGCGCCCCCTCCCCTCCAGCTGAGATCCCGACTGGACCCGCATCCCTGACTCCTGTGTCCATCTTTGGCCGGAGTCTATCTGTCCATCCCCCATCCCTATCCTCCCACCCCTGGTCATAGAGCTGGGCACCAGACGCACCCTCCCGCAGCCCCAGGGCCGGCATGATCCGGAGGGGGTTGTAAGCTGTGAAGTTGGCGGCCACTCCCGCAGTCAGCTCGGTCCGAGGGTACAGCCGGGGGAAGTCCTCCGCGCCACGGCCCGCGCAGAGCGGGCGACGGGTCTGTTGTCCGCGGGGGGGGAGGGGCGCCCGGGCCGAGAGATGCCGCCTGCCTGCCCGCCTCGCCAGCTGCCGGCCGGGCCCCTGGGCGTCCTCTGGCGCCCCCTGCCCGAAGCCTGGGACCCGCCACCCCTTCTCCCGTGGGCAACCCCGGGTTTCCGCAGCCAGAGCATCAGCGGTGGCTGCAGGACTGACGCTGGGAAGTCCCTGGGGAGAGGAGATTGGTGGGCCAGGCCAGGTGCCTCCTTGTGCTAGCCATGCCCAAACACTGCTGGTTGTCAGGCCATATGTTCTGGCGGGTGGGATGGGTTGGGGTGGAGTGGAGGGCTCACCCCAGCAGCAAGTCAAGAGTCCTTTGAGCCTTCACGCACAGACCAGCAGGATTGGCCGCGGGCTCCAGGACGCCTGGTTGGGCTTGTTTGTGCTTGGTAAGGTGTTGCCAGGGAGCCTCTACCCCATGGCATTTCCCATGAGGTGAGGGCTGGGGGCAAAGGTGGGCTGTGCCTCGCTTGTGCATGGAGTCGGTTGTGGGGGAATCCACCTGACCCTGGGACAGAGCAAGCACCTGGGGAGTATCCTCTGCACTGCTACTGGGGTGAGGGGCAGTGTGGACTCTGTGCAGGATATGTCCTGGTGATGGTACTGGGGAGGTTAGGGAGGGTCTTCTCTGGACCAAGATTGAGAGAAGAGATCTTCCCCTCTTCTTCCCTCTCTCCTCCTTCCTCTCTCTCTTCTGCCCCCTTTCTGTATCACTCTTCAAAAGGACATGTCTAGTCTGGGGTGTGCGTGCGTGGTCTGCATTTCTGTAACACAAAGTGAGGTTCCATCTGGTCTCTGCCCCCATCCCTCCCTCCCTCCCCACCCCCAGGTAATGAAGCTGAGTAAGTAGTTAGGAACTCAGCTTTCAGTCAGACAACCTATGTTCAAAAGCTGTGTGACATGGGCAAGCTACTTAATCTTTCTGAGCCTCAATTGACCGTCTATAAAATGGGTCATTGATCACTGCCTCATATAGCTGTTGGGAGAATGAAGTTAGGTTGTTTGTATAGAGTGTCTGGCACCTAGCAATGTTCAATAATGATAGGGGTGTGGGGCTGTTTCTGTTCAAGGCCAAGGTCAGGGCCCTCTCCACTCCACTCCTAATCCCAAAAGAGAAAAATGAAAAATAGGTTCCAGTGCCTTCACTCCAACCCCCAGTATAATAAAGACAGAAACACCTTTAGCCCCCAGTCCCCTCCTCCCCCCCAAAGTATGGGTGCAGGGGTGCCAGTGACTGTCAGTTTCCCTCATCTCCTCCTTGGTCCTGCAACTTCCCACTATATTTCTCTGGAATCAGCTGTGGCCAGAGGGATATTAGTGAAAGCCAGGCCAAGGTCTCTGGGGTCTTGGTTCAAGTGTAGAGGCTGCAGAGGTGGGAGAAGTACAGAGAAGAAACCCCAGTCAGAGTCCCAGAAGGCAGGCAGCCTGTTGGGGGTAGCCAGGTGGGAAATCACTCAGCCATAGAAGAGCCTCTACCCTCCCCCAGGAGGTCAGACACCGTCAGGAATTTCCCAGGGCCCTTCGCCTCGGGTCAGAGTTAGCAGGGCCACCGGGCCTGAGGGCCTGAGGAGTTTGAAGAAACCTGGCTTTGGCCTAAGTGGCTTGGGGGAAGGGAAGGTGGCGCGGAGGAAGGGGACTCGAACCTGTGATGGCTGGAAGTCCTCTGGGCAGTGTGGCCGGACCTGGGTCCCACTGGGGAGTGGCAGCCTCCTCGTCACCCGCCTGCCCCGGCAGCCCTGACATTGGGGAACAAAAGCATTCGGTTCCTGTAGCAACGGCGGCTCCAGCTGCTGCAAAGTTCCGGGGAGGCGGGCGGAGGGCGGCTGAGTCACCGCCCCCTCCCCCGCCGCCCGCGCGGCACCGCCCCCAGGGGCTGAGGGCTGCCCCTTGTCCCCCTCCCGGTTCTGCCCGCGTTTTCCTGCTTAAGGAGGAACCCCCTTCCCCAAGAGAGCGACCCTCTCTGGCAGTTGGAGCGGCAGGGCTGCACAGAGGGGGTCGCGCCCTCCCCTCGGCCCAGTCCCCCAGCTCCGGAGGCAGGATGGAGGGTGTGCGCCCCCCGGGGCAACAGAGCTCTGGGAGAGCAGCTCCTGAGGACCCTGTCCTCCGGTCCGAGCACTGGCAGAGGACCCGAAGGCATCGAGTGGGGGTCCCTGCCTGCGTGGCGGCCTGGGCAGGGCGGGCGGCGAGCGCCCGGGAGGCGGAGGGTGAGTGACGGGCAGGCGAATTGGAGCTGCCAGGTGGATAAACGCGACGGATGTGCGCATCGCCGCGCCCCCTCCCCCGGCTCGCCCCTCCCCCGCCACCCAGCGTCAAATGGGAGTCATCCCGGGAATCCCCGACCGGCCCTGGCCCTGAGACACCCCTCTCTTGCTGCTCTGCCCCTTACCCCACAGTCTTGCCTTGGCCCTTTCAGCTGCTGAAAGCCTTGAATTCCTTTATTGGTGCAGAAGGGAAGCTGGGGAGCCCTGAGGGGTTGAAAGAAAGGGGATTGAGTGCGTTTGGGCAGGGTGGGATTCTTGGGCTTGCTAGGGTCAGGGGCATGTGGTGAAGGCAGCCCCCAGCCCCCTAGAGGAGGGGTCTTGGGTAGGGTTAAAGGTGAGAGGGAGACTACTCCAGTTAGCTCCTCACCCATCTCTGAGGGAGGAGGCCTTTTGATTCTCCTATCAGCCACCTCTGGCCCAGGAAGTTCTTCCTCAGAGCTGACCTTAGTACCTCTCCTCTCTAACTCTTGTGCAGGGATTGGTCTGTGGTCTTCCTGGGTTTGGAGGTAGCCAAGCCACTTAGGGTTCAACCCAAAGAGCCTTCCCAGAGGCAGTGTCCTGTACCTCAGCAGGCAAGAGGGTAGCGTTTATGAGGTCCTGAATAGACAGAGAGGAGACAGGGCTGTGGGCCAGGCTCTGTGTTGGGAACTTGTTGGGAGGCTGATGAGGTGTCTGCCATCCCGAGGGCAAGGCTCACGGTCTGCATTGCAGAGAGGGAAACTGAGGCTCAGGGAGGTTAATCATGACTAAGAGCCACTTGGGCTGCCTGTGAGACAAGGATCATCCTTCTAGGTCCCCTTCCCGGGGTGGCTCAGGGAGAGGCCTCTGGGTTGTCAGTGCTCCCAGGAGGACAGGCCTGGCTACACACAGGCAGGAGGGTCTTTAATGAACCAGTGGCTGTCTGTGACCCAGCTTGGAATTGGGTCTTTGCCTTATTTTGAATGATGGGAAGTGATATAAAAAGGTGCCCCAAAAGGTCTTATGTCGCAGCCGACACAGTGAGGGTCGCGCATGTCCAGGATGAAATCCCAGAATGAGCGTGAAGGTGTCTGAAGGAGACTGAGGGGAGGGGGGTTTGGGTTGGGTTAAAAGTGGCTCCGTTCTGGAGAAGCCAGCCTGTGGCTGTGAAGGATGTGGACCTTGTGCTTCTTGATGGGGCGGGGCTGTGGAGTAGGGCGCAGCAGCCCAGGAGCGGGGTAGGGGAGGGAGCCCCAGCTTCAGACACGCAAAGGAAGGCCCCGCACAGGATCCTGCCTGACACTTAGCTGTCATATGCCGAGCCTCAGAGGGCCAGATACTCATGTATGTTCTCACTTGAGAATGCGTGTGCACCTCTGTGCATGTGTACACATGTGAGCCTCTATACCCCTGTGTGTGCGTGTTCACTCCTGAGTGCACGTGACAGCATGAATCTGTGGGTTTCACCTCTCTGTCTGCATGTCCGTGTGCATATGTATCCGTTCGTATGCAGAACTCCTGTGAACGTCTGTGCACTCATGCTTTGGTGTGTCCTTAGGGCACAAGGGTGTTCAAACCCACATGTGTTGGTGTGTGTGTGAGGGGAGGTTCCCTGAGCTGCTGTAAGTGGGGGAGGGGAGGCCGGTTATAATGAGCCCCCACCTCCCCTCCACTGAGCAGCAGCCATGGCCTGAATTTTGCAGCCTGCTTAAAAATAATTGGGGGCAGTAGGGGGATTGGATGTCACTCATCATCAGCCGCTGGCTTTGCTAGTGCTGCAGCAGGTGGGGCGGGCTGAGCAGTTTGGGACAGGCATGATGTAGGGTGGGAAAGACCAGAGGTCTCATCCCTTTTTCAGCTCTGAGGAGGAGGGTGGGTGGGTGGGGGCAGAGGCACAGCCTGTCTGGCTTCTGCCGAATAACTCCATGCGGGTCTTGGGAGGAGGGTGGGGTGGCTCCTTTGCAGTGAGTAGGTCTTCCTGGAGCTACTCCACCATCTCCCCCAGCCCCTGTATGACTGGGAGGGGCAGATGCTTGCTTGGGCCTGGCTTGGAGGTATAGCACGAGGGGATGTGGCATCTGGGGCAGTGGGGAGCTCCATGGCTGCTGCACAGGGACTGGAAAGTTAGGGTTCTAAATCCTGTCCCCCCTCTGCCCAGTGTTGATACTCCTAAAGACCCAAGGGGAAGTCTGTTCCCTGGGAGCAACTGTGTCTTGGGAAAATCTAGCCGTACCTGTGAATTGTCTTGTGTTTCTGATTCAGTCCCCAGAGCTAATAGCTGCTCCATCTGGCCTGAAGCCTGAGCAGCAAGCACAGGGAAGGAGCAGAGGCTACTGGTGGAATAAGAAGGGCCTGGGCTGGGCCTCAGATCCTGGGCTTGAGTCCCCTCTGGCCACCTTTGTGTGATCTGGAGCGGGTTGTCTCCCTTTTCCTAGCCCCATCTTTTCTCCTCTGATGTGGACCAACTGGGCTCTAGGGGCCTGTGCAGTGCTGTGAGCGATCCTGTGGCATGGAGGAGGGAGGCCGTGTGGATTACTTGGGGGGTAGGATTGGAAGTGGGGCTGATTCAGACCACGCACTAGGTTCCATTTTCTGGGCAGTTGGATAGAGGCTGGGCAGGCTGTGGGCAGTGACACAGCCCTGGCCTGATGGGTGGGAGGGCACCTGCAGCTCTCCCCATCCTCAGCCCTCACCCACTCTAGCCTGACTGCTCTGTGTGTCTGTAGGGGTAGGGCTTGGGTCCTAGGTGCCCACCCACACCTGGAGTACATTCACACCTGTTGGGAGCTCAGCTTGGTGCAGCACTTTAAGGGAAGGTAGAAATCAACAAGTTCGGGTCCCCACTCTTAGGAACTGGAAGACCCATGAGCTGAATGAGCTAGTCTTAGGGAAATAGTATAGGAGAGAGGTCGAGACTGGCTGGTGGCTTCACAGGGCAGGGGGTAGCAGGCCCTGAACCAGACCTTGGAAGATAATCCCATGGAGCTGGAGGGAAAGAGGGAAGTAAGAGGGGGAATTTCTGCTCCCATTTTATGGACGAGAAAACTGAGGTTCATGAGGGTCACCCAGCTAGCAGGCGGCTGGCTGGGTTGGGGCTCAAGCCCAAAGTACCCTTGCTTGGTGCCTCTCCCCCTTGTTCCAACCAGGAAATCCACAGCAGTGATACACATGACATCCACACTGACAGTGCGCTCCCGTGGGCATGGCTCAGGTTGTGCGCAGTTCCTGGCACACTGGCTGTAACTCCGCCCCTTTCTCTCCCTCTCAGTAAAGCAAGTGAGAATGACATTGTTCCAGGAATAACCTCAAATTGCTCTAATTTATAAAAAAGCAAATCGTAGTCAAACATCACCGCTTTGACAATTACCGCAGGTTACGTGTGACATGCCTCACAGCTGATCATGACACACTGGGACTGAGAGCAACAGTTATGGAGAATACAGGTTGGATGGTGGGGCTGGGGCTTGGATCTGAATGTCAGGCAAATATGCTTGTAGTTGATGGGCTGACTGAGGAAACAGAACAATGGCAACAACAGCTACTTCAGGGTTCACAAGATTCCAGGTACTCTCTCGAGTCCTTTCCCTTACTTATCTCATTTTACCCTTGTAGGAAACCTGTGAGATAGGTACTATCATTGGTCCATTTTACAGGTAAGGAAACTGAGGCTCAGAGAGGTCAAGTCCCTTGTCTAAGTTCACACAGGTGGACCTGGGTGACACTCCTCCAAAGACCATGGTCTTAACTATGAGGCCCACTCCACAGCTCACCATAGGAGGTTCAGAGCCCATGCTGGCTGTGCTGGGGGCCCACTGACCACTGTCTCTCTCCACAGGGCAAGGGACATAGGATGACCCCAGCCTGTCCCCTCTTACTGTCTGTGATTCTGTCCCTGCGCCTGGCCGCCGCCTTCGACCCCGCCCCCAGTGCCTGCTCTGCCCTGGCCTCGGGTGTGCTCTACGGGGCCTTCTCGCTGCAGGACCTCTTTCCTACCATCGCCTCGGGCTGCTCCTGGACCCTGGAGAACCCTGACCCCACCAAGTACTCCCTCTACCTGCGCTTCAACCGCCAGGAGCAGGTGTGCGCACACTTTGCCCCCCGCCTGCTGCCCCTGGACCACTACCTGGTCAACTTTACCTGCCTGCGGCCTAGCCCCGAGGAGGCAGTGGCCCAGGCGGAGTCAGAGGTGGGGCGGCCAGAGGAGGAGGAGGCGGAGGCGGCAGCGGGGTTGGAGCTGTGCAGCGGCTCGGGCCCCTTCACGTTCCTGCACTTCGACAAGAACTTTGTGCAGCTGTGCCTGTCGGCTGAGCCCTCCGAGGCCCCGCGCCTGCTGGCGCCTGCTGCCCTAGCCTTCCGCTTTGTCGAGGTCTTGCTCATCAACAACAACAACTCCAGCCAGTTCACCTGTGGTGTGCTCTGCCGCTGGAGTGAGGAGTGTGGCCGCGCTGCCGGCAGGGCCTGCGGCTTTGCTCAGCCAGGCTGCAGCTGCCCTGGAGAGGCGGGGGCCGGTTCCGCCACCACCACATCTCCAGGCCCTCCTGCTGCCCACACCCTGTCCAATGCCCTGGTGCCCGGGGGCCCAGCCCCACCTGCTGAGGCCGATTTGCACTCGGGGAGCAGCAATGATCTATTCACAACCGAGATGAGATATGGTGAGTCTGAGCAGGGCCTGGGTGGGGCGGGGTCTGCAGGGGCTGACAGTGTCCTTGGTGTTCCTCCTGGCAGATCTTCGGCCATGCATGTAGCTGTTCACTGATGTCACCCTTCTGCTGAGCCTTGACCAAATGTTGCAGTCACCAAAATGCATGGCAGTGAGACCTCACTCTTGAAGAGTTTGAAGACTGGCTAGAAGAATGGGGGCACAGATCAGATAATGCAGGGTGATATATAAACCCAGGGAGGGACCTCCTAACTGGCCAGGCAGGAGAGGCTCCCTGAAGGAAGTAATGCAGGAACAGAGACCTGAAGGACAAGCAGAAGTGAGATGAGGGCATTGTAAGCAGAGGAAGAAGCGTGCACAAAGGCCCAAGGCTGGGAGTGATCGTGGCAGGCCCTGGTGCTGCAAGTTGACAAGTTTGCCTGGAGGCTGGAGTAGGCAGGGAACAGGGATGCATTCCTGTCCACACAGGTCAGTGAGCTTTGGCAGTTGCCCCAGGGTCAGGGCAGAGAGAGGCAAGGAAGAGTGTGCCTAGGTGAAGAGGCCTGAGCTTCCAGGCTGCCTTGGAGGGTTGGGCTGGCTCAGCTCCCGGTGTCCCCTGTCTCCCCCCTCAGGGCCCATGTCTTCTGGGACTGAGGCCGCCAGCTGCTAGAGCTTCCTGCTGACTGGGCAAAAGCTCTGCGAGCCCTTGAGTCCTGCCTTCTCCCACTCCCACCCCAACTCCCTCAGCCACGGCTGCCTTCTGCAGACCCTGCTTCCTGCAGCTTCAAGGGCCTGAGGGCCTCATCTGGATCTTGTGTGCCCGCTGAACAGTGCTGGGCCGGGGACTGACCAGGAGACCTGAAGGGAACAGGGACTGATGACATGGGGATGGGAAGGAGGCAGGTCTGGGGTCTGTTCTGCAGCTCTGGTACCGACAGGGAGGCCTCTCCTCTCTCTGGGCCTCAATTTCCCCATTTGGTATAACAGGTGCTGGCCTATCCTCATGAGGAACAAGGATGCAGGGATAGAGGATGGAAAGGGCATCTGGATTTCACTGGGAGAGTGTTTACAAGGAGACGGAGTATCGTGTGAGGGCTGCTAGGAGCACTGGAGGAGTGCAGCCTGTCCCCAGCCCTGCTTTGCTGGCTAGAGCCCTGGAGTTGGCCTCTACCTTTGACTGTTACCTTGAGTTGATCCCTTTATTTATGGTGGGCAATGATTTCTTTGTAGAATGGGGAGGTATCCCTGAATTAATTAGAGGGGGTAGTTATCTTGAAAGTAGCCTGACCCAGTACTTTGGATGGGGGCCTTCTTGGCCTCTCCAATGAGACATCTGGCATCGTGCCCATCCACGGCAAGTGCCCAGTGGCCTTGCTGTGGCCTCTCTCCCAGGCTAGCTTGGCCTCTAACGGCGGTCAATGAAGCCGTCCGAGTGACAGCCAGGCCGCGGGCAGGTTACAGGCCCTGGAGGCTGGCCTGGGATTTAGTGCCTGTAGGAAGAAATTGAATTTCGCTTCTTTGTTGAACATCGGCGGAGAACGCCAGGCGTATATCAGGAGGTTTATGGCTCTTCCTGCATGGCCACCACTGCCTGTCACTCTGTGGGGGTCTCCCCCATCGTGCTCAACTGCAGGCGGGTTCTTTTGTCTGGCTTTCCCTGCGGTCCATCGGCCCAGTGATCTGCAGTGGACGGAGCAAGGCTCTGCCCTCATGGGCGGGCACCATCTGGGCAGGCTGCCATGTGGAGCACAGAGCCAGGAGCAGCCAGCTGGGCTTGGTTGAAGCCGGAAGCAGGACTTGGTTGGTAGCTGGGGTGTCTTTGGGGATCAGAGAGGGCCGGCGATGGGAAAGGCACCATCATCAGCCTCTGCAGAGGCCTCTGGGGCTAGAGATGGGTGGAGATTGGATGCCTGATTATTCCTGGGCATGAGGCCAGGTGTCTCTTTGAGCAGGGAGCCCTGAGCTAGGGCTCCCAGCTGTTCCCAAGCCTGACCTCTGCTCTTGCCCCTTGTCCTACTTGGCATGTTTCCTTGGGGTTGCTTTTCAGGGAGGGCCCCTGTAGGGAGTTGGCATGGGATGGTGTGGCATCAGCTGTCATAAGGGGGCTCACATGGCACACTGGTGCCCAGAGCTGGGCTGGCACAGCCCCTTCCCCTCCCTTGGCAGGCAGGAAGTTCTTCTATTCTGCCATCTCCTCCCTCCTGCCCAACCTTTCTGGTGCGAGACACAGCGGGCACATAACTGTTTATTCCACATGTCAGGGCATGTCTGAGAGTCCGTGGCACCGTCTGTGCCTTGTGGCAGCACCACCTTTGCCAAGCCTTTGGTCCCCTCCATTCCTTCCCTTGTCTCCTCCCCACTGGGCTGCAGGAGAATGGACTGGCACCTGCAGCTGCCAGACTGAGAGCAAGCTTCGTGGGGATGGTAGTGAACACGAAGGGTGAGCCCCTTGTCCTGGCCCCTCTCCCAGGCACCAGGGCAGGGAAGCTGTGTTCATCCACTCTGGGACACCGCTGAGGGGGATCCACAGCAAGGCCTAGCAGGGTGGGCTTGGGCTGGTAGCGGAAGAGCACTGGGCTGGGGGCTGGTGGGCAGTGACTGGGCGGAGTGCCTGGGACGCCTCAGAGCCGAGTGAGTTTGACGAGAGGGTACAGGCGCCTGTTAATTTCACGCAAACTGCCTTTGATAGATCTCTTGTTATTTTTGGTGAGTTGAGCCATAAATTTGTGCCATCTTGCTGCCGCAATCTGTTAAGTGGGGGGAAAGGAAGAAAAGAAAGGCAGGCAGGAAGGAGCTTGGTGGAGGACTGACACGGAGGCTGGCTGAGGCCAGGGTTGGAAGGTGGGCTGCAGAGGTAGTGCCAGCTGCAGGGCTCAGCTCCTGAGAGCTGGTGCCAGCCTGCAGTTCCTGCCCACTGACCCTCTAATCCTGAGGAGGCGTTGGGCAGTGGGAATGGCTGTGCCCAGTGACACTTGGGAGAAAGAACCCCACCTCATGCACGCCTCTCTCCTTGGCCACAATCCCTACCTCCCCTGTGGGCATTGGCCTGCCCCTGGCTGCTTGCTGCAGGCTCGCCCTCCCCATCACCAGGCTCCATCCTTGGGGTGTGGCCACCAGGTGAACCTGGGGTCTCCTGGGAGGCAAGAGTGGGCTCAAACCCCCACCCTGCCACTGCTGCTCTGTGACTTGGTCAAGGTGCTGCCCATCTTGGGGCCCCAGAACCCCCAGTTATCTGTGTGTCACTCCCTGATCCAGTCCCCAGAAAATCCCCAGTGTTACCCAAAGTCCTCAGCCTGGTGTTCAAGGCCCACCAGGGACTTAGCTACCACCTGCTTTTCAGCCTTCTTTCAAATTTTCCCCGACGCTTTCAACCGAGACTACTCCCCTGGAATGGTCTTTGCCCTTGGTTTTCCAGAACTCCTGCCTCCTTCTAAGCACTGCTCAAGCCCTGTCCCCTCGAGGAGGCTGCCTCTGATTTGCCCAACCCTGTCCTGAGATTGGCATTTCCTTCCCAGCGCTCAGACCCTGCTGCTCTCTTTTGGCCATCCTGGTCTGGCAGCAGGAAGTGGGGACCTTCCCCGCCTGTTGGAGGCTCAGGCAGTGAGGAGGCAGAGTGGGGGCGGGGAGACCCAGCACACACGGTGGTGGTGTTTCCTGGAAGGTCCTTCCAGCCCAGGTCTGTGCTGGGGGAGCTCTGTGTTCTCTATCATAGGCTGGGGAGTGGGGCCCAGACGTCCCCAGACATCTCAGCAGGGACTGAGTTCCAGCCAATGCCTCACACACATCTTCATGTCTTTATCAGAGTGGAGTTTGTGCCAGGCCTAGGGCTGGCTCTGAATAAGATAGGAGGTGAGCTGGGCACACTGTCTGCCCACTGGTGGGGGAGAGAGAGCACTAACTAGGACAGTGGTGGTCAAGGCCACAGACTGAAGTTGCCCAGTCTGGGTTCAGTTCCGGACCATACCACTGACTAGCTGAGTGACTGTTGATAAGTTCCTTCACCCCTATTTCATCACCTGTAAAGCAAGGGTAGTGACAGCTATTCCACAGAGCTGTGGGGTGGGTTCAGTGAGAGGATGAGAGTAAGTGCTCAGTGCCTGGCACATGGTAGATGCCTAACAAAGTAGTAGCTGGGTCATCATAATTTAGTGTAATAGGTACGATTGTGACCCTGCCAGATGTCAAAGGAAGAGGAAGGGTAAGAGAGGGGAGGACGGTAGTGTAAAGGTGATTTGGAGTTGGGTTTTAAGGAATGAATAGGAATTCACTAGCCTGTGAAATTTCTCTTTCAATCGTATCATTTTTAAAATTTAATATATTAAAAATAAGTTTCATATCTTAAATGGAAAGAGTATCATTTATCTGAAATAGAAGATATCCAAAGAAACAACCACAGTGAAAACAAAGCGCCATTATTAACTTCTAGCTAGATGCTTTTCCTACCTCTCCGTTTGTTAGAGAGAGGAATTAGCACACATTGGGGATGTGTTAAAGTCTGGGACTGCACAGGCTTTATTTCTCATGCAGTTGGAAGGATTAAAGTGACCATGTAATTTATCATCTAAACTATGGCACATCTGAGGTTATGAAGGGGAAGAGGTGGGTACCATCAATTACATCAGGACAACAGGCACAAACCAGACTATCCCATACAAACTGATGAAGAGACCTGGGAGAGCCTGATAGCCTCAGTCTAGGATCCAGTGTTATTTAATGGCACATTTGTGAGCCACCCCAAGTCATCTTCCGCCCCATGCTTTGGGGAAGCTCTCAGGAGGAAGGGCTTTTGAGGTAGAGGAAACAGCCTGTGCAAGGGCGTGGAGGTGTGAACCACGCTGGGGGTAGGAGCTATAAAGAGACTGGAGGTGCTGGATGGTAGCCCTAATGGAGGGAGACGGGGCCAGGACTTTGACTGCCATCCCAGGACACTGGGGCCTCATCCTCTTGGCCAAGGGCTTTATGGCAGCAAGAAACTGGGTGTCGCGGGGGAAGCAGGCTGAGTCAGACACGATCCCTGCTCTCGAGGAGCTTCTGGCCACATGGGGGAGGTGGCAGGGACCCAGCTATCTCTGATGGGAGGCTGTGTAGATAGGTCAGCAGGCTGGGGAGGAAGAATTATTGGAGGCAGGGGTCTGGCATTCTGGCTAGGTACATGATCTCATAGGGGTACCCAGTTTCACTGGACTGCAGGGGTGGAGCCTGTGCCTTTCAAAAGCTACCTCTTTCCCCCACTGCGCCCTGTGATTCTGATACACTGTGGGGTACAAGAAGCACTGCTGGGGATGGGGTGCCATGGAGGGACATGACAAAGCATATGTCAGGGGGATCAGTCAGCTCCTGCTCAGGGCTCTGGGGCCAGCCTCAGGGAGGAAGCAGGGAGCCCCGGGAAGGGACAGTTGCTTTGTAAATCACAGCGCTCTCTCCCCGTGGAAGTGATGATTATTGTGGTTATTTTTAACACATTCATACCATAGTAGGCTGAGGGCACAGGACTGTGTGGAGTTTGGGGGACGGGGTCTGTGAAGCACAGCATAGCAGGTATCTGCAGTCCTGTGCAAGTGGCAAAGAGCCTGTGCTCACCTGGCCTGCTGGCACCAGGGGTGAGGCAAGAGGGTCCTCTGTGTGGTTGGGGTGGAGGAACTCCCAGCAATATCTGGCCCATGTGTGCTGAATGCCTGGCTTCCCGGAAGCTAGGCCTTCTGGGCAAGAGAGTGGCATGGGAGACTGAGACCCCTCCTCAGGGACCACAGAAGGGATGAGCCCAGGATCCTCACAGCTATAGAAGAAGGTGACCTGGGGACTAGGCCATAGAAAAGGGGACCAACATATCCAAACCCCGGTATTGTCAGTCTAGGAAGGCTTCCTGGAGGAGGTGGCAATTGACATGTAGATGATTTTGGCAGATTACAATAGAGGGAAGGGTATTTCAAGGGCAGGGAATAGTGTTAGCAGATGTGTGGAGGGAGGAAAGCATTTGTACATTCTAGGGATAATGAAAAGGGGTGACATCTCCTTTTTCTTTTTTGTTCTTTTTCTTTCTTTCTTTTTCTGAGACAGGGCCTCCTCTGTCTTCCAGACTGGAGTGCAGTGGCACAATCATGGCTTACTGCAGCCTCGAACTCATGGCCTCAAACAATCCTCCCACCTCAGCTTCCCAACTAGCTGGGACTACAGGCACATGTCACCAAGCCCAGCTAATTTTTTTGTATTTCTTTGTAAAGATGAGGTTTCCCCATGTTTCCAAGGGTAATCTTGAATTCCTGGGCTCAAACAATCCACTCTCCTCGGCCTCCCAAAGTGCTGAGACTGCAGGGGTGAGCCACCGCATTCTGCTGACATCTCCTTTTCATTGAGAGTGGATTGTGCTCCAGGCAGTCCACATCTCTGGTTTCACTGAATTCTCACAATGAACCTATGTGGTAGGAACTGTCCTCCTTACCTTCAGTTGAAGAATCTGAAGCTCAGAGAGGTGAGGTGCCTTGCCCAAGGGTACACAGCAAGACGGTGGCAGAGCTGTCAATCAAACCCACATGTGTCTGGCTCCAGAATCTGTGCCCTTCCCACAGGTCCATACGGGTTTGCAGTGTGTTTGGCTGCCCAGTGGGGTGAGGGAAACAGGATTGGACAGGTCAGCAGGGGCCAGAGCATGCCAGGCTCAGAGTTTCACACTGGCTGTAGCAGTGGAGGAGCCACTGAAGATTTCCTCAGCTGGGAGTGGTGTGGTTGAGGCTGGGATCCCCAAGGCTCACTTTGGAGGTTACACAGAGGAGAATCAGGCTCACGTCAGGGGAAAGGGGAGCAGGTGTGCAAAGGAGCAATTAGACAGTAGCATGAAAACAGGATAAGAGGGGCGAGGACTAGGGGCTTAGATGGAGGCGGGGAGTGACTTGGGGTCCCATGCAAATTAGGGAAGGTATCTCCAAGGAGGTCCAAGTTGAGTGGCATTTTGTCAGAGCCAGTGCAGTACAGTGGAAAAAGCATGGCCTCTGGAGTCAGGCAGGCCTGGGTTTGAATCCCACCTCAGGCTCTCTCCAATGTGAGACCTTGGAGCCTTCTTTCTCTTTAGTAAAATGGGGGAAACCAGCCCTGATGAGGATGAAATGGGGTGATGCCGAGTGCATAGTGACTGGCGTGTAGGAGTTGTTTAGCAAACGTTGCCTTATTCAGAACAGAACAGTTACGAGGTCATCAGGTGGTCGAGTGAGGAAGCGTGTCCCAGGCAGCACATCTGTGCCCACGACTGGCAACGCGATGGGAAAGCTGATAGACTGCAGGACTGCAGGCCTTGGGGCACCTGGCCCACAAGCCGCTGAGCTCACTGGGTGGAACACTCGGGAGTTCTCGGGGTACTCACGTCCCTTCTGGGGGCCCCTCCTGTCCTCTTGGACCCTGCCTGGCTCAGCTTCCCCGTGGCTTGCCCTGTTCTGGCCTCAGGGCTGGCTGGGGCCTGCACACAGTGTGTGCTGCCTAAGTGTGTGTTTCAGTAGATGATACCTCTGCTCTTACCTGTCTTCTTCCCCGTCCAGGGAGAACCAGCCCTCCCCTGTGTGGGGATAAAGTGCTGGCCTGTCCTCTCCTCTGAGTGGGATGGGTGGGAATGGAGGGGCGGGTCGGCAGTGTAGGGCCTGGTTGTGTGGCCCTGGGCTTGTACCTTCCCCTCTCTGGCCCAGCTCAGGAGGCCAGAAAAGGGATCCAAAAGCTGAACCTCGGACATGTTCTGATTCTCAAATAGGGTGGATTCTGGAAACCACTGACTGCCACCTGCTCCCTGCTCGCCCTGCCCCTCCTGTGACATTGTGGGGCTGGCCAGCAGATGGTCCGTGAGCGGTTAGAAGAGGAGCAGGGACCACAGGAAGCGGTGTGAGTCCCCGACAAGCAGGTCAGGCTGGTCTCTCACGTGTCCACATTTGGTGGACACTGGATGCCAGACTGGTAGATGCCCCAGACATGA
The DNA here is from genome assembly GCF_047675955.1 of Chlorocebus sabaeus. Lineage (NCBI taxonomy): Eukaryota > Metazoa > Chordata > Mammalia > Primates > Cercopithecidae > Chlorocebus > Chlorocebus sabaeus. The sequence continues at coordinate 105,350,831 of NC_132923.1, forward strand.
TGATGGGCAGGAAGCCCACACAGGAGCTGAATGGGAGGACTCTCAGCTGGATTTGCACCTCCAAAGTGTTTGTGAATAAATAGGGGCCAGAAGCCGTGTCTTTGAGCCTGTCTTAGTGGTCCCTTTGATGCAGGCTGGCGTATCAAATCTGAATGCTGGTGCTGTGGGAAGGAGCTCATACTTTGCATGGGGAGTCAGGATTACAAATGACCATTCCCCGTGAGCCCCATTGTGGGGGAAACTGGGAACAATGTATTCATTGGTGCTTATTTCTTGGTATTTCGCTGGGCTGAGTTTTGTGCTGGCATTCCCTGGGGGTCGAGGAGAGGACTCAGCCTTCCCTCAGCGGGCTTATGGTAGAGATTGGGGGGTATTTCTGACAGTCAGAAGATGGACCCATCTGTGATGAGAGGGCACATAGAAGAGCGGGTGGCCGACTCTGCCTCAGGAGTTGACAATATGGAAGTCTCCATAGATGAGAGGTCATTTGAGGTGGGTTTTGAAGGTCAAGTAGGAGTTTTCTAGGCAAAGAGGGTGGGGGAACAAGCAGGTAGAAGTTTGAGAGGAGAGGGTGGGCCTCTTGGACATGCTGAATTTGATGGTCAGAAGAACTGCTCAGGAGGCAGGAGGATATCCAGGAGTGGAGCACAGGAAAGGCAGGGCCGGGGGATGATGATTTGGGAGCATTGGTTCAGAGGGAGTTAATTAAGCCTGCGGGGAGTGCTTGCAGTGAAAACAGAACAAAGCATGGACTCCTGATATGGGAAACAGCAGGAAAATAGACCACTCAAGGAGATGGGGACAGAGTAGCTAGAGAGGTGGGAAACCAGGAGAGTGCTTCAAGGCAGGACGAGTCAACAGGACCAAATGCTGCTGAGGGGTGAAGCAAGACCAGGTCTGCAAAGCGTCCACAGGATTTAGCAACACGGAGGGCGCTGATGACTTTATCAAGAGCACGTTCAGCAGAGAGATGTGGGCAGAAGCCAGACTGCAGTGGATTAACAGGGGAGGTGACATTTGAGCCAGGAAGTGGTGTGTCAGGTGAAAAACCAGAGTGCCGGCTGCGGACCAGTCACTGATGGTGGAGGGAAGCAGAGGGTCAGAGCAGGGCCTGTCCAAGAAGGGAGGAGGCCTGGATCCGTTCCTGGGCTGCTGCAAGGGGAGAATGCTGATGGGTGCTGACGAGAGGGGATAATGGGTGGAGCCCTCCTGAAGGCAGGAGGAGGGGGATGCAGGCCCAGGCCACAGAGCTGGCCTTTGTGGGGAGAAGGGCTGCAGGGAAGTTAGTAGTTGGAGAGGCTGGGCAAGAAGTTGGGGGCTCCCGATGTCGAGGTCATCGCTGAGAGAGTGGGCAGAGATGGGCTTGAGGAGAGAGGACAAGGTGCAGTATGGCCGCGGTGGGGAATGAGGAGGGAATGGAGCCAAGAAGGGCCACTGAGAAGCCCTGGGTGCCCAGCGGATGTGGAGCCCCTGAAGCTGTCACAGTGCCAGTTGGCACAACCGTAGATTTCTTCAGCAGCCTGGGGGTGGGCGTGGAGAGGGTAGCTTGTCACAAGGCTCCAGGGCTGGGGACGGCTGAGCGGGCATGACGGAAGGCTGGGGGAGGGGATCGAGGAGCTGGCACGCCTGGCCCTGCCACCTCCTCTGTGGTCCCAAGAGAGGCAAGGGCCAAGTGGAACTGCAGATGCTATTCAGAGGGAGTAGGCTCGGGTAGCACACGAGGGGCTGGAAGGGGTGGAGGCTGTGAAGAGAAGGGAGATGATAAAAATAAACGAGAGCGACTGTCTTCTGAGTACTTGCCGTGTGCCAAGTAGGGTGCTGAGGGTTTCAGGGCCCTCCTGGCAGGGGGTCCTCACTTGAGTCCTGGGGGCGGAGTATAATGAATGTCGTTCTCCAGAGGATAAAGCAGGGTCAGAGAGGTGAAGAGACCTTCCTGAGGCCACGCAGCTGATCAGTGTCAACACCCCATTTGGGATCCAGGGTTAACTCACTCCAAAGCTCTTCTGGGAGTCCAGGTTTCAGAGATGGAGAAATTTCAGGGACCATGTGGATCAGGCCCTGGGGCTGGTGACTGACGTGGAGGGAAAGGCCCCAGAGTGGATGAGTCCAGAGGCTGAGTTGGATGGCAGTTCCGAGCCCCCAGGCAGCGGGTTTGCTCAGGGTGGCAGCTCCTCATGCTTGGTGAGAAAGAGCTTCCTCTCAGCTGCAGTGCCTGGGCTGGGCAGCAGGGGGCAGGAAGAGGCAGCCCTGGTGGCTCTCTTCACACTCAGAGCGCCTGTCACGTGCTGCCGGCTTTTAGGATTAGGAAGGAGCTTGGAGGTGGGGGAGAGGAGCACCCAATACTCTGGGGACAGCATGGGGTGAGCCCATCCTCAAAGGCTCTTCCAGTCCCACCTGCTCATGCAGAGGCTGCTGGGCCTTTCCCTTCTGCGCCCATGTCTGCCCCTCCCTGACACCCCATTGTGAGAGAGGGCCCTGATGAGCTCATGTCTGAGCAGGAGGGCCAGGCTTTGGAGAATGGAAGCCACCAGGGCTAGTAGTGCTTCCAAGGCCTAGACCAGACACATAAATCAGGGCAGCTGAGAGCCTGGTGAGGCCAGGGTGAAGGCAGCCTGGCCTCCTCAAGCACCTGCTGCTCTCCTGGCCTCAGGGCCAGCAGGAGAAAGGTCTGTTGGATGTGGGCACCTGCCCTAGGCCCCTTGGGTCTCGTGGGGTGGCATTCTGACCTGTGCCTCCAGGTCATAGTCCAGTGCTGCTTGAGGAGCATGAACTGTATCTCAGAGATAGGCTCGGGGCCAGGGTTGCCGCAGCTCAGCTTGGATGTTTCTTCAGTCCCTAGAAGTCAGTCCAGTGGAGGAGCAAATGCAGCTGTGTGCTCTTGGACAAGGCACTTCCCCTTTCTAGCCCTCAGTTTCCTCGTCTGTAAACAGAGATGATGGTTCTTCCTTCCAGTGAGAGGACTAAAGGAGAGGGGTATGGGCCGCACTTGGCACAGAAGCGTTCCCAGAGCTCTTTCACGTGGGCGGCCGTGCCCCTTAAATCTCCCCCACATCTGGCTGAGGCAAGAGGTGGAAAAGATGACTGTGAGGCCAAGGGCTAGTCCTGTGTAGCCTTCTGAACCTAAGTTTCCTTGTCTGAAGCAGTAGTGGTGGGACAGAGGGCAGGATGTGATCCTGGGAGAGCATCATGCAGTTGGTTCCAGGCCCTCAGGCGAAGGGCAAGCAAGGCTCCCTTCACTGTGCCACTGTGGCAGGACCTAGCTGGCCTTTGCTGAGCCCCTGCCACCACCTCCGTGTTCCAGGTGAGGAGCCGGAAGAGGAACCGAAAGTGAAAACCCAGTGGCCGAGGTCTGCAGATGAGCCTGGGCTATACATGGCGCAGACAGGTAACTCGGGCCCGCCTCCCTTCCTCTGTGGCGGGGGCCCGACTGTGTGTGTCTGGTGGCGTGTGTGCTTGGTGTGTGCCTGTCTGTCTCTGTCCTGGAGTTCAGTCGCATCTGTGCCACATGAAGCTTGTGGGAAGGGCTGGGTGGTCTCCTGAAGAGTCTGTTACTTGGGGTCAGGGTAGGAGGATCCCTCTGATGCCTGCCCCCACCTTACTGCCGCTCCCCCTATCCCTATGAGACTGAGTGCTTGGGAGGTGCCCCCTGCCGCCGACGCTGTCCCTCTCTCGTAGGCGACCCGGCGGCTGAGGAGTGGTCCCCGTGGAGCGTGTGTTCCCTGACGTGTGGGCAGGGTCTGCAGGTGCGGACCCGCTCCTGCGTGTCCTCCCCCTATGGGACCCTGTGCAGCGGGCCCCTGCGGGAGACCCGGCCCTGCAACAATTCAGCCACCTGCCCAGGTAGGCCCATCCTCCTCCCCACCCCATCTGCCTGCAGGGTTAGGTCCTGCCTGGGACTCGGGCAGATTAATCTCCAAAATGGTTGGTTGCCTCCTCCTTTCATTCAACAAATGTGGCTGCTCCCCACACCATGCCCAACTGTGCACCATGCCAGCCTGGCGCAGGGCACTGGGGGCACAGATGGATCAGACCAGGGCCCATGCTACTGGGTCCGGTTCTGGGCACATCATTCCCCCAGTGCCTGCATCCTGGTAACCAAAGCTCATGTTTTTACCCACTCCGCTCTGGCCATATCAGTAGCTCGCGCACTTTCCCACCTCCCTGCATTTGCTGATTCTTGTCCTATCCTTCCTCCCCCACCTTGACTATTCAAATTCAACCTGTCCTTCAAGATCTAAGACAAATGCCACTTCCCTGACCTTCCCCTCCCTCCTTTGGGCTCCCCCTCTCCAGGGAGCCTCCCCCAAGCCTCCCTCAGTTGAGTGTGTAGTTGTTAAGGAAATGCATGTGCTTGCTTGAGACAGTAAGGGCAGGGCAGCCTCAGCCAGTCCTGCTCCTTGCTCCCTGCGGGGGTGAAGTGGGGCCTAGGCCATGCCAGTGGTATTGTGGATTTAGAGCAGGGCCTACCTGGGAAGGGCTCTTGGTACCTGGGGGTGTGGCAGGAGTTTGCAAAGGCCTGAGGCAGAGCTGTGTTCCAGAGTGTGAGCTCGGTGTGTCGGTGTCTGTGTAGAGGTTCATGTTTAATTGTGTGTCTATGCGCTTGGGGCTGGGAAGGGCACTTCTCTTGCCCCCGGACTGCTGTGTTGTATTGAGGTTGTGGGTCTAGGGGTGGGGTGGGGAGGGGTGGAATGGCGTGGATCCTGGGTCCTTTCCTGAATTTTCCTGTGCCCTCAGGAGAGGACCCCTGGTTCTCCTCCTCTGTTGGTCCTGGCCTCCTTGTCCAGGCGTCCACAGGGGCTATCCTATGTGAATTAGGACCAGAAGCCTGGGTCTTGCATATCCCTTCGAAGGGTCGCGCCTTGGTGGGGCCCTGGGAGATCCCCCTGTCAACAGAACTCGGGGCAGAGCCAATGAGGAGCAGCCGCAGAGCTGCGGAGCTCCTGATTGGTGGGCGGATGGGCAGGCTCTGGTGGTGGGCGGGGCCATGGTGCCGCCCAGCCACCGGCCACGTGCTTCCTTGCAGTGCACGGCGTGTGGGAGGAGTGGGGGTCCTGGAGCCTGTGCTCCCGCAGCTGCGGGCGGGGGTCCCGGAGCCGGATGCGGACCTGCGTGCCCCCCCAGCACGGCGGCAAGGCCTGCGAGGGTCCTGAGCTGCAGACTAAGCTCTGCAGTATGGCTGCCTGCCCGGGTCAGTAGCGCCCGTGGGCTTCCATGAGGGCGCTGGCCAGCCCGGTGGGGGGTTGGGAGACCTGGGGAGGCAATCAGGTCCAGTGACCTGCCCCTGGGAGCCCCGTAAACTTTGACCAAGCATGGGGAGACTGGAGAAGTATGCCTGCCTGTGTGCGAGGTGACCCCCTAGCCCTGACTTGAGTTAGTACTCTGTGACTCCATCAAAAGGGGACCACTCTTTCTCCAAGTCCTGGGCTGCCCTTGCATTTTGGTGCCTGGCCAGCTGGACTGTGAGAGGACACAAAGTTCGGCTGAAGTACTGACAAAGATCAGAAGACACCCCTGCAGCCCCTTCCCTTAGCCAGAAGTGAGTTGTGCCTGGTGCTAAGAGGAGAGGTGTCCTGTATTTCTGGAACTGGTGGCAGGCAGGCAGCATGAGACCCAGGCACTACCTGCTCACTCCAGCCTCCCTCATAACCCCCTCCCCTCCCCACTCCAGTGGGTCTGGCCTGGCTCAAATCTGAAGGCCTAGCAGGCTCTGGGTCTCCCTCTGGTGCTCCACACCACCAACCCTCACACATCCTGCTCAACAGCCACCCCTGCTTGTGTCTCCCCATGCAGTGGAAGGCCAGTGGCTAGAATGGGGTCCCTGGGGCCCATGCTCCACGTCCTGTGCCAATGGGACCCAGCAGCGCAGCCGGAAGTGCAGTGTGGCGGGCCCAGCCTGGGCCACATGCACGGGTGCCCTCACTGACACCCGGGAGTGCAGCAACCTCGAGTGCCCGGGTGAGTGCTTGGCACAGGGGTGGCAGGTGGCAGCTCTGGCCATGGGGGCACCTGGGCCCACTCATGCCTCCCCTCTCCCACAGCCACTGATAGCAAGTGGGGGCCATGGAATGCATGGAGCCTGTGCTCTAAGACGTGTGACACAGGCTGGCAGCGCCGCTTCCGCATGTGCCAGGCCACGGGCACGCAGGGCTACCCCTGCGAGGGCACCGGAGAGGAGGTGAAGCCTTGTAGTGAGAAGAGGTGTCCAGGTACTGCCCTAATGACCCTGGGGGCTGGGGGCCCCACGTACGGGCCCAGCTGAGCCTTACTCCTGCACCCACAGCCTTCCACGAGATGTGCAGGGATGAGTACGTGATGCTGATGACGTGGAAGAAGGCAGCTGCTGGTGAGATCATCTACAACAAGTGCCCCCCGAACGCCTCAGGTAAGGGGCAGGTGGATTTCCCTGCCACCACCACCCCTGCCATTCTCATTGCCCCCCTTCTGCACCCCCAGCCTCTCTGAGGTGTGGAGGAGTGGGGGTGAGAGCTCAGTGCCCATGCCCAGACCTCTGTCCTATTGCCCTGCAGGGTCTGCCAGCCGCCGCTGTCTCCTCAGTGCCCAAGGCGTGGCGTACTGGGGGCTGCCCAGCTTTGCTCGCTGCATCTCCCATGAGTACCGCTACCTGTATCTGTCAGTGAGTGCGCCCTGCTGGGCTGGGGCACCGCAGAATCTGTCTCAGACTCTGCTAAGGGGTGGAGGGAGCGTGATTCTCACTCATTCCCACGTGCCTTGGCATATGCTGTGCCCACTTCTGCCTGGCTGTGCCTCTCCTTGTCTGGCAAACTCCTACTCATACCTCAAGGCCTGACTCTTGAGTGTCTTCTTTTATCCCTGGTGCCTACCTCTGCACTCCTGCAGATTGAGCTCCTCAGTCATTAGGTGCTCATCCAAGTATCTGTGTGTGCTGCTAGACTGGGGCCTCCTGGAAGTCAGGGGAAACATTGAATTTAGTTTTGTGTCCCCAGCGCCCAGCCCAGGGCCAGTCATGGGGTAAGAGCAGTGTCAGCAAATATGTGTATACGTTTGACTATAACTGGGTATTAATTGTGTGAATGCATTTAGAGCTTGTGTTGAGAGAGAGTGAGAGAGAGAGAGAGAGAGAGAGAAAGAGACTGTGTGTGTGTGTATGTGTGTGTGTGTGCGCGCGCGCACGCGCACACACAGACACACTCATTACACATGACCCCTTTGGGATGGGGAGGTACCCTGTTCCCATACTGTGCTTGTATCTTTCATATGTACATCTGAACACCTTTTTTTCTCTAGGTGTTTCTATTTCAGTCTTTTTTAAAGTACCCTTTGGGATTCTCTCTGTCTTTATGAGTCTCTTTCTCGGATTCTGTCTCCCCTGTGCGCCCCTTTGAGCCTCTTTGACCCTTTCCCCCTTTCTCTCCCCGTGGATGCAAGCAGTGGGTGGACTGGAGTGGGATGGGCCAGGGTCTGGTTCCAGCTCCTGACACTTCAGTGACTGTGGCCCCCTCATCACCTACAGCTTAGGGAGCACCTGGCCAAGGGGCAGCGCATGCTGGCGGGCGAGGGCATGTCACAGGTGGTGCGCAGCCTGCAGGAGCTACTGGCCCGGCGCACCTACTATAGTGGGGACCTGCTCTTCTCTGTGGACATTCTGAGGAATGTCACTGACACCTTTAAGAGGGCCACCTACGTGCCCTCAGCTGATGATGTGCAGGTACCGCCTAGGAGGAAGGAGGGCGGAGGGTGGAGAAGGCCCAGACTGAAGGGGGAGGCCAGGCCCCTAGGCAGAGTCTGCTTCAGAGGCGGCAAGTTTGGCTGTAGTGGGGGAAGCCCCCTGTTCCCTGGGGCTAGGACCCCCTGCCACTCATTGCTCTCTCCCCAGCGCTTCTTCCAGGTGGTGAGCTTCATGGTGGATGCGGAAAACAAGGAGAAGTGGGACGATGCTCAGCAGGTGCGGGGCACAGCTGCCAGCTTCTCCTCCCGTGACCCACCCTGCCTTGGACCCTTACACACTCTCTGTCCCCAGGTGTCGCCTGGCTCTGTGCACCTGCTCCGTGTCGTGGAGGACTTCATTCACCTGGTGGGCGATGCTCTCAAGGCCTTCCAGAGCTCTCTGATTGTCACGGACAATCTAGGTAGAAGGAGGCAGGCAGGGGAGGGGGTCCTGAATGTGCCAGAACTCAGGAGGTTCCATCTTTCCTCTACCTAACCCCATATTTGTGTCTTTCTCTCCACATTCCACCCTCTCCTTCTTCTCTGTGTGGTCTGTTTCTCTGTGTACATCTTTCTGTCTCTGTGTTTGTACCAACTTCGGTGTCCTCATCTTCCTTTCCTGGTACGTGTTTCCCTTACATCTATCTCTTCCCCTGGTCTGCCACCCTTTGCCTCTGCCCCTCTGTCTGTCTCTGCCCACCCTTCTCCCACTGCAGTGATCAGCATTCAGCGAGAGCCCGTCTCAGCTGTGTCCAGCGACATCACGTTCCCCATGCGGGGCCGCCGGGGCATGAAGGACTGGGTGCGGCACTCAGAGGACCGCCTCTTCCTGCCCAAGGAGGTGCTCAGCCTCTCCTCCCCAGGGAAACCAGCCACATCGGGGGCAGCAGGCAGCCCTGGCAGGGGGAGGGGCCCAGGAACGGTGCCCCCTGGCCCGGGCCACTCCCACCAGCGCCTCCTCCCAGCAGACCCCGATGAGTCCTCCTACTTTGTGATTGGTGCTGTGCTCTACCGCACCCTTGGCCTCATCCTGCCGCCCCCCAGGTGAGTCCTGGGGATGGGTGGATGGGGCTGCTGAGGGTCCAGGAAGGCCCAGGTAAGGGAAGGAGGACTGAGCCAGTGCTGGCTGCAGAGATCCATGGCAGCCTCCTCCACCTTCAGGAACCCCTTGCCTGGCTCTGGATACGTGCTTCTCAAATATATCCATGCTGCTCCCAGAGGCTGGGCTGCCACCCAGGGCGTGATGGACAGAGCTCTAGACCTCACCCGAGGTCCTGGATCCCACTGAGCTAGGCCTTCCCCTAGGTCTTGGCTCCCTGGAAACTTCTGCCCCCCCATCCAAAGCAGCTTCAGGGTTTCTGATGGGGGCTGGCACCCGCTGGCAGGAGCTGACTTCAGTACCTGTCCCCCAGGCCCCCACTGGCCGTCACATCGCGGGTGATGACAGTGACTGTGCGCCCCCCTACCCAGCCTCCAGCCGAGCCCCTCATCACTGTGGAGCTCTCCTACATCATCAATGTGAGTGGAGATCCACGCAGAAACCCTGGGTGCACCCCAACCTGGGTGGCCAGAGGCCTGCCTGGTGGGATGCACTCTGTCCCTGATGGTGGGCTGAACCTTGGACCTGTGTGGGAGGTGCTGTGGCCCCCATGGCATGGGCAGTGGTGGGGTGTGGTGAGCTTCCCACTTTAGACTGCACTCGTGTCTTCTGCTCCCTAGGGCACCACGGATCCCCATTGCGCCAGCTGGGACTACTCCAGAGCGTGAGTTGGGTGGCTCCTCTGGGTGAGGAAGGGAGCAGCCCTAGGGCCCCTTGTCAGAAAGGGGTCTCCTGCCTGAAAGGCAAGAGGGATTTTTGGTGCCATCCTAGCCTAAGGGGTCAAGAACATATCCTGGGCCTCCCTGCTGTTGCCTCGTGGATGTGGCCTTACTGTGGATTTAGCCTGTCCTTGGGCAGTGGCCAGGACTGGGGGCAAGGCCATGTAGCTGGCCTGGGGCTCACTGAATCTCTCCCCTACCCAAGAGATGCCAGCTCAGGAGACTGGGACACTGAAAATTGCCAGACCCTGGAGACCCAGGCAGCTCACACCCGCTGCCAGTGCCAGCACCTGTCCACCTTTGCTGTGCTGGCCCAGCCGCCCAAGGACCTGGTGAGTGGAACAGAGGTGCCTGGGCTGGACAAGGGAGGAGGCCCTGGGCTTCCAGCAGCCATCAGTGATGGTGTTGGCAGGCACCTGGGTGATCCTGAACGTGCATCTGCAGGTGCACTTGTGGGATTGCACGTGGAAGTCTGTGTCCCTGGGATTGTGCTGACAGCAATGATATTTGCCTGGGGGTATGCAGCAGCGGCCAGTTGTGTGTGTGTGTGTGCACATGTGTGTGTCTGGGTATGTGGAAGAGTGCAGGTGACTGAGCGTAAATATGTGTCCACATGGATACCTGGGTCTGTTCTGTGCATGCATGAGTACAACATCTAGAAGGTGTTGCCCTTCTGCCTGTGGGTATGCCAGTCTGTGGTAGATGAAGGAACGGGGCACCCCGGCAGCTCCCCTCTCCCAGCAACCCATCTGACCATCTACCCATCTGACCATCTGCCCATCTGACCGTCTGCCCATCTTCTCCAGACCCTGGAGCTGGCGGGCTCCCCCTCGGTCCCCCTGGTGATCGGCTGTGCGGTGTCATGCATGGCACTGCTCACCCTGCTCGCCATCTATGCCGCCTTTTGGAGGTAGGTCTGACACCTGGCTCTGGTGGCTGGCGAGGGGGGAGGGGCGCGGGAGGTGGCCAACCACACCAGGTTGGGTAGGGCAGCCAGCGCCTCTGTCTCTGCCTGCTGTGCCCCGGCAGGTTCATAAAATCTGAGCGCTCCATCATCTTGCTGAACTTTTGCCTCTCCATCTTGGCATCCAACATCCTGATCCTCGTGGGCCAGTCCCGGGTGCTGAGCAAGGCAGGTGCAGGCTTCCAGGGCTGCCAGGGTGTGAGCGGGGTGGAGGGTGGAGGGGTGAGGGTGGAGAGCGCAGTGTGTGTGTTTGCTTGTATGTCCATCAGTGGTAGCGTGTGCGTGCCCCATGCTGAGATTAGAGTGTGTATGAAGTAGTGTGTGAGACCGTATGTGAAGACGTTGGAGAGGGGGTGTGTATTCAAGTGAGGAACGTCTGTGAACATCAGCAAATGTGTGTGTGAGCTGAGCGCCGGGTGTGTTTTGGGCAGGTGGCATTGGGCCTCCTCGTGTCTGTGAGCGTGTGGGAGCCTGAGTGAGGCCTCCTTTGCCACCTACCTGTGGATGACCTGTGCAGACTGTTCCCTATGCCCCCCCCGGCCTTCTCTGCACAGCGCCAGGCACGGGGCCTGCCCGGCTGTGATGTGGCAGGTGCTCATGTCTGTCCCCCTCCCTGCCAGCCGCGTCTGTGCGTGGGCGGCCTGCCCACCCGCCTCCCTAGATGCCGAGTGCTGTGTGTGTGTCACCAGGCCCGTGTCGTGCTGTGTGTGGGTGCAGGAAGGCGGGGGAGCCTGGCAGGGCTCTGTGGGGGGCGGGGCTCAGGTGGGCTGCCGTGGCAGCGCCCAGCAGCGGGCGTGGGAAGCCCGGCGCCTCCTGCCCTGGCGGCTGCTCAGGGCCACTCCCTCCCATTCCCTCTCCCTGCAGGGCGTGTGCACCATGACGGCTGCCTTCCTGCACTTCTTCTTTCTCTCCTCCTTTTGCTGGGTGCTTACCGAGGCCTGGCAGTCCTACCTGGCTGTCATTGGGCGGATGCGCACCCGCCTCGTTCGCAAGCGCTTCCTCTGCCTGGGCTGGGGTGAGCAGGGCCAGTGCTGGACTCTGCTGCTGGGCCTTGGTGGGCAGGGGCAGCCAGAGAGGTTCAGCTTTGGCCCTGGCCCAGCTCTCTGGGCACAGGGGTCAGCTGGGCTGGGAGTCTGGGAGAACAAGGGGTCCCTGAAGACCAGCAGCCGTCTCACTCTGGCGCCCCCGCTCCCCCAGGTCTGCCTGCCCTGGTGGTGGCCGTGTCTGTTGGCTTTACCCGAACCAAAGGATACGGTACATCCAGCTAGTACGTGGGCCTCCCGTGGTGGGTGGTAGGGGTTAGTGGATCTGTTAGGGAACTGGACTGGGCGGCCAGCTGAAATCCTGGCCCATGCCTGTTGTGGGTCTTTGGGCAAGTTCCTCCCCATTTCTGAGCCTCAGTTTCCCTGACTGAGGGAATGTGCTGGGACTGGGTAATCCCTAAGGGACTGTTTAGCTCAGGAGTCAGCCTTGTGTCATCCCCATGGGAGCCCTGGGGGATGAGCCTAATGTTCTGGACCTTTGTTGGAGGGGAAACCGAGGCTCAGCAGGAGCCAGTGGATCACTCTCACTGTGTGGGGCTCAGACTGCACTGGCCATGTGGGCATGGCAGCCTGGGAGGACTGAGGAGTGGTGTTTGAGGGTGGGGAGGGAGGCTGCCGGGTGTCTGACACCCTTCTTCTCCCCCACCCCAGCTGCTGGCTCTCCCTGGAGGGCGGCCTGCTCTACGCCTTTGTGGGCCCTGCAGCCGTCATTGTCCTGGTACGTGCCCGTTCAGCATCCTGGAAGGGGCGTGGCCCCAGAGGGTCATCCTGTTTCTCCCTCTACCTCCTCCCTGCACTCCAGCTCCCATGTGGGAATTTCCCTGCCAGGAGGGCACCTGGTGATCCTGTCTCCCCCACTCCACTCCACTGGGCCCCCAGGTGAACATGCTCATCGGAATCATCGTCTTCAACAAGCTCATGGCACGTGATGGCATCTCCGACAAATCCAAGAAGCAGAGGGCCGGGTAAGGGGAGGGCCTCTGAGACTTGGCCTTTCTGGAAATGGTGCAGGGAGGGAGGGACATGGGTGCTCTTGGAGACTCAGGGCTCGATGATGCGACCGGGGCTCCCCAACCTTGGTTGCATCAAGGTTGCAGGCAAGGTGGGCACCCGGAGTGCTCAGCCGCAGCCCCTCACCCACCCTAACCCAGCTCTCTCTCTCTCGTCTGCCCTCCCCTCCCACCCCACTCGGGGCTCACTCTGCCCCATCTCCCGGCTTCCCATGTGTTTCCCCTCCTTCTCCCATGTCTGTGCCGCCCCCGAGGTCGGAGCGGTGCCCCTGGGCCAGCCTGCTCCTCCCCTGCTCAGCGTGTGGAGCGGTCCCCAGCCCCCTGCTCAGCTCAGCCTCGGCCAGGAACGCCATGTTAGTCGTGCCCCCTGGGGGGCGGTGGGGGTGGGTGGGGCAAAGGAATTGGGGGGGCAGTGCCCATGGTGGGGGGAGGAGGAGGGATATCAGCCCAGTGCCCTGGAAAGCTTACCCTTTCCTGCCAGCCGCCACACACTCTCAAGGGCTCGGCAAGAGGTGGCCAAGGCGATGAGGAGTGGATGTCTGTGCTTCCCACAGGTGCCCGGTTCCTTCGCCCACCCTTGGATCCCGCCCCTGCCCTCACTCCCAGCTAATGTTCTATCCTGCACAGCCCCACACCCCCAACCTACAGAGACTCAGACAATCTTAAGCCTTAGAATTTTTGAGCTATAGAACCTTAGAATTAGAATGATAGACTCTTAGAATAAGACAATCAGAAGCTAAGAATGTTAGAATGAGTGAATCATTGAGTCTTATCATCTGTCATAGAATCTGAGACTTAGCATTTCAGAGGCATTGAATCTCACCCTCAATTGGAGACAGAGAATCATGGAGGTAGAGAATTAATTCACTGAGACCCCCGCCCTAGCATCTGAGAATCTTAAAATCCCAGTTATGCGAGGGTGAAACGAATCCACAAAGACCGTAGGCCCAGCCTCCCACCCAGGGCCTGAAATCCATCCAAGCCTCCCTGCTTAGTGAGGTCCAGCTTTATCTTGCACACCTGCAGGGTCAGGGAGCTCAGAGCCTCTGGAGGCGGCTGGCACCGTCACTGCGAAGCTCCCTCTGTCTTGGGCTGCCGTCTGCCTCCCTCACCCTGTCTGCACTAGCTGTTTCAATGCTTGGGCTTTGGAGTCGGTCAAGCTGTGTTTGTATCCCAACTGTGCTTCTCCCTGCCCAGCTGGGCACACTCCAGTTTCCTCATCTATAAATTGGGATAATAATCCCATGCCTGTTAATTGGAGTTATTTTGATCACGATTTGAAGTAATATATGTAAAGTGTTCAGTGTAGGGCCTGGTAGAGAATTGGTGGTTAATCAGTGTAGCTCTTATTACTGTGATTAGACCCTCTCTTGGTCTTGGCTCCACCTCCAGGGGCTTCAGAGCCCATTGTGCCTGCCCCCTGCCAGGCTGAACAGCCCTGAACTGCTCTTCCTAGGGCAGGTCTTGGCCCCCTGCCCATCTCTCTGCCTTGGCCTCCCCCGGCTGTCTCTGTGGAATGGTGCCACCCTCTGCCTTGCCCAGAGCTGTGCCTGACTCTCCCACTGGGGGTGTTTGCAAAGGAGAGTGGGCTGAGTGTGGCACCTGGCCCGGGAGGGTATGGTGGCCTCGCTGTCCCTCGTGTGCTGTAGCAGGTTAGGGAGGGGTGGGAATGGCTCGGATGCCAGGCCCCATCTGCTTTTTTTCTGCCCTCCCCTGGCAGGGAGGCCCCAACCCCAGCTTTCAGCCCCAGCTCTGATCCTTCTGCCCAAGGCTCTGAGCAGTCCCTGGGAGCCTGGCACCTTCTCTGTGTGTGTGGGGAGTTCTGCTTCACTGGTCCTGGCCCCCGGTCTTCTCCCTGAGGATTCATGCTCTGGATGTCCCCGGCGTGCTCTGCCTCTTTAATCTTTCTGTCTGGGTGTCTCTGTGGCATGCGTTCTCTCACTGGTTATTGTCTTTTTGTCCCTCTTCCAGTCCCCCTCCCTAGCCTACCCATTTAGGCTCTGGGGATGCCATCCAGGCCCTATGCATTTTAAAAAAGCTTCTCAGGTGATTCTGTGCAAGTTGGGGCTGAAACAGCATCTGCTTCTGTCTACCTCCTCTTCTTTCTCCCCGTCCCTTTCCACTGTCTGTGGCTCGGTCCCACTGTGTCTGTGTGTCCCTCCCCACCTTCCTGGTCCCTGCTCTGACCCTGTAGTTCGCTGCTTTCGGTCTCTGTTCTGTTTCTCTGGCTCCGGCTCCTCAGCCCCTCTCTGCTTGGGGACATTACTGAGGCCCTGGGGTTTGGGGCCCTCCCAGTCTTGGGCAGCTGAAGGGCTCCAGCTGAGTGGAGGCCTAGGCTCAAGCCATCCTGTCCCCTGGAGTATCACTCTGATGGGCTCTGCCACTGTCCCCTCAGGGCCTCACTTTGGAGCTCCTGCGTGGTGCTGCCCCTGCTGGCGCTCACCTGGATGTCTGCCGTCCTGGCTATGACAGACCGTCGTTCCGTCCTCTTCCAGGCCCTCTTTGCTGTCTTCAACTCTGCGCAGGGCTTTGTCATCACTGCTGTGCACTGCTTCCTGCGCCGAGAGGTGGGGCTGGGCCTCTCCCACCCCTGTGTACCCACCACACCTGCCAGGCCCCTGGCTTCTTCCCCACTGTGCAGACCGGGAGGGCCAAGGCCCTGACCAGGGTGTTCCAGGCCCCATCTGGGCAGCCCTTAGTGTGGAAGCTGATAGCCCGGGATACCCACAACTGTCCCCTATGCTTATCCTTGGCATCCTGGTTCTCCTCCTCCCCTGGCACCCCACCCAGGTGTCATCACCTTCCCCAAGGCTGGATGTGTTGCCTGCCTTCCACACTTGCCTGGGCATCTGGGGTGGGAAGCACAGCCAGCTGTGGTCGGGGGCCCTGCAGTGGCCTCAGGCCCAGCAGGCGCCCTCTGTCCCCAGGTCCAGGATGTGGTGAAGTGCCAGATGGGGGTGTGCCGGGCTGATGAGAGCGAAGACTCCCCTGACTCATGTAAGAACGGGCAGCTGCAGATCCTGGTGAGTTAGGGGCCTGGGCAGGGCCTGGGCAGATTCTGGGCACCCCACACCCCAGTCTTCCTGCCCTAGACCATTTACCTTCCCCATCCATGGCAGGGTTGGGATAGGGATTGGGTTTGATTCAGGCTCAGCCACTAATGCATGGGTGGCATTGGGAAATCCTTCCCCCATTCAGTTTTCCCAGCCATCAGGTAGGGCTGGGGTAGACCATGCCTGGGCTCTGCTGGGCTGTGGACTGGGCCATGGGCAACCCTCAGGCAGGCAGACTGGGCACAGCTGGCTGGGGAGAGCCTGAGCCTCCTCCCACCCTGTTACATTAATCCTCCCTCTGCCCACCTGCCCCTCCCTTTCCGCCTATAGTCAGACTTTGAAAAGGATGTGGATCTGGCTTGTCAAACAGGTGAGTGTGCCATGACAGAGCTGAGAATGGCCCTGGGGTTGGAGAAGGGGAGGCCCCGATCCCCATCATGGGAGGCCCTGATGGAGTTCTGGCCGCTGGAGTCCAGCTTTGAAGTTAGACAGCCCTGAGTTGGATGCAAGGCTGCGAATGTCCCTTTCTGTATGACCCTGGGCAAACAACCTGCCTCTCTAAGCCTCAGTGAACACACCTGTAAAGGAGAGAAGACTGTCCTCCCAGGGCAGGGTGGAGGCTCAGGGGCATGCCTGAATCACGGAACATCGAGTCCTTAGCAGGACCCCGGTACAGAGTGTTAGGTTATTATATGATTTCCAGATTCTTACCAGAATCTCTTTCCATTTCTGTCTCCTGGGGAACTGCTGCACAGGGAGGTGGGAAGACAAAGCCCTTTGACAGCCCTGGGGCTCTGGGGTCAAAGTCGGGACCTGCACCAGGTCATTGGGAGCTGGGCCTTGCCTTTGTTTCTTGCCCTGTCTCACTGTGGGGACTTTGGGGCCATTGTCTTCTTCACCCCTCTTGTATGTGAGAGATTACCAACCACCCAGCCATCTCTCCAGAACCCAGTTTCCTTTCCTGTCCAAGCGCAGAGACTTGGTACCTCCCCAGCCTAGGCAAGGACATCTGGAGGTTCCTTCTCCTCAGGACTCACCCCCTCCCTCCCACTCCTGCCCCCAGTTCTGTTCAAGGAGGTCAACACTTGCAACCCGTCCACCATCACGGGCACACTGTCCCGCCTGTCCCTGGATGAGGATGAGGAGCCCAAGTCCTGCCTCGTGGGCCCTGAGGGCAGCCTCAGCTTCTCACCACTGCCTGGGAATATCCTGGTGCCCATGGCAGCCTCACCAGGGCTGGGGGAGCCGCCGCCCCCGCAGGAGGCCAACCCTGTGTACATGTGTGGGGAGGGCGGCCTGCGGCAGCTGGACCTCACATGGCTGCGGCCCACTGAGCCGGGCTCTGAGGGCGACTACATGGTGCTGCCTCGGCGGACTTTGAGCCTGCAGCCTGGCGGTGGGGGTGGAGGCGGTGAGGATGCCCCCAGGGCTCGGCCGGAGGGGACCCCCCGGCGGGCTGCCAAGACAGTGGCCCACACTGAAGGCTACCCCAGCTTCCTGTCCGTGGACCACTCGGGCCTGGGGCTGGGCCCTGCCTATGGGTCTCTCCAGAATCCCTATGGAATGACCTTCCAACCGCCACCACCGACACCCAGCGCCCGCCAAGTGCCCGAGCCAGGGGAGCGCAGCCGGACCATGCCTCGCACCGTGCCTGGCTCTACCATGAAGATGGGCTCCCTGGAGGTGAGGGGCTGTAGGGAATGGGGTGTGTGTCTGAGACTCTGTGTCAGAGACTGTGTGTCAATCACAGGCTGCAGCCAGGAAGGGACAGCCTCAACCTCCCCAGAGCAGCCTTTTGTAAAAGTCACTGGGGGTGGGTACACTGAGCATTTCTCCCTCTGTTTCTGCTCATGGCAGCTCTGTGGGATCTGTGAATCCCTCAGACACGCTGGGACTCCATGCACTGGAAGGCGCTTCTCGACTCGTTCGTACTTGCTTTAGGGCCTACTTTGGGGTGACTGGTTGGGATGAGTCCTCATTTCAGGAGACTGTGGCTCAGGCAGTGTGCTATGCTGTTGGGGAAGCCACATCATAGGGTGTGAGCCTCAGCTTCTGCGTCACGCAGGTCTGAGTTCCAGCCTGGACTCTGTGATTGGCAGTGAGATCAGTGAGCCTTAGTTTTCTTGTGTGCAAAGTGGGGATAATGTAGCAGTCTCTTCATAGAGTAGTTTTGAGGATTGAGTGATGCAAAGCATTTATCTTCGTGTGGAGCAAGTAGAAAGTGCTAGATAATTGGGGATTGCTGCTGTTAGCGTCCCTGAAATCAGCTGCAGGCGCCGCCCACAGGCCTGTGATAACTGACCATCTCTTCCTGGGAAAAGCAAACCCCTCTGGGTCCCTGCCTGTGTGTGTTCTGTGAATGCTCCACCTTCCCGCTGGCCTCCTCAGGTCTGCTCCCTGCAGAGGATCCCTGGGAACAGACAGACAGTAGTGGCCTGCTGTGGAACTCTAGAACATTCTACAACTTTATTGGAGTCATGAAGTGGGTGTGGTTAAGGAAAGAGGCCAGAGCCATGGCTTAGCCACAACTGACTGTTCCTGCTCGGCCTCAGAAACCCACTCCCCATCCTCCACACAATGAAAATTAAGTTAGTAGCTAGGGGGCTCGCAAGTTTAGTTTTTCTCCCCAAATGTTTCTGGAACATTTGGTGCCTGCTCCTGCCACAGATGGCAAAAACAGGAAGGCGTAACAAAGACAAAACGCAACACCAGCGTCAGAGAAGGGCGCGCTTGGCGTCATGGCGGGTTTTGTTCTGTGGACACCTGCCTGCTGGCCGCTGATGAGGGCGGACGTCAGGCTCCTTGTGTGGGAGGCAGCAGTAAATGCAGCAGCACTTTGAGGGGTCAAGGATGACATCCAGAATTCTGGCGTGGGCAACTGTGATGTGCGGAGGAGCAGGTTTGGGCAGGGAATTACAAGTGTATTCCATTGGTGTGAGCTGCACGTGCAGTGCATGTGGGGCGTCAGACAGGGAGAGGTGCCCTGTTGCCCCCAGAAAGAGAGATGTGGCCAGGATGAGGAGGATACACAGGATGATGTGTGGTAAA
This sequence comes from Chlorocebus sabaeus, assembly GCF_047675955.1. Lineage (NCBI taxonomy): Eukaryota > Metazoa > Chordata > Mammalia > Primates > Cercopithecidae > Chlorocebus > Chlorocebus sabaeus. Next base: position 105,369,453 of record NC_132923.1, read on the forward strand.
GGCAAGATAAGGTGCCAGGGCAGAGCGTGAGTACCTAGTATTAGAGAAGCCAGGGTGGGCAGCGGGGAGAAAGCAGGTAGGGAGAGGAGAGGAAGACCAGGAGAGTGGGTGCCATGGGCCCATGGTGGTCAGCATGCCCACAGGCCTGGGAGATCCGGATGGTGGTTCTAATACCACCTTCGAAGGCCTGGGAGCGATTCCCTTCACCTCCCTGGGTCTCAGTTTCCCCATCTGTAACCTGGGAAAGTTGGTCTTGGCTTCATGGGTCTTCCTGTACCAACATCTTAAGACTCTCAGGCCTCTTTCTTGAGTAGCACTGGGTGCGGTACAGCTTACTGGGGCCTTGAAAGTGGTCTGGGGCCAGGAGAGCCAGGAGAGGCGTGAGGGAGCAGAGAGGCCAGGGAGGCAGTGCCTGGTTTGGCAGGAAAAGGGGCAGTGTGAGGTCAAAGGAAGGTTTCTGAAAGCCTGAATCCCTGTGTTTGCAGGACAAGTGGAAGATTCCAAGGGGAGGGGTAGCTATGGCTGGCAGAGAGAATGGGGCAAGATGGGAAGATGCAGGGTGGGCTCTAGGGCACAGAGAATGAGCATCGGCTCTGATTCCATGTGGGCATCGCATCCTGCCATGTTGGAAGTTCACACCATGCCATTTGACCCGTGTATGTATGTCTGTGTATGTTTAGTGAGGCCTAAAAAGCTGCCCCATGAGGGTCCCCAACTTCTGGGCCTGGGCTGGGGGAGTTGCAGCAGGCAGACCCCTGGGGTGCCAGGCTTCCTGTCTCTAAAGCACTTGCATGTGGTAAAAAGCTTTCTTCTCCTCCACTGCCTCCTTGTTGCTCCTTCCCAGCGAAAGAAATTACGGTATTCAGACCTGGACTTTGAGGTAAGGGCTGTGTGTGTGCTGGGCGGTGGGACATCTGGCTGCGGTGTCTGTCCCTGGAGGGCCCACTCCTAAAAGTAGTCCAAGCTCTGTTGCAGAGCCTGACCCCAGGAGCCCAAGCCTGTGGGTTCTGTGGGATCTTCCCATGATTCCCTCCCTGCCCAAGCCCATAGCACCGATGTGAAAAGAGAACCAGGGCTTTTCCCAGAGGGGCTGGCAGCAGGGAGGGATGTGGGGGGTCCGGGATGCTGAGTGCCCTGGGTAGGGGGGATCATGGTTCTGCCTCAGGGAGCAACCCTCTGATGCCCTGTGGCCCCTAGAAGGTGATGCACACCCGGAAACGGCATTCAGAACTCTACCACGAGCTCAACCAGAAGTTCCACACTTTTGACCGCTACCGCAGCCAGTCCACGGCCAAGGTGAGGGCTCCTCCCATGGCTGCCCCTGCCCCGAAGCTCAGGGCCTGACCTGGTGCAGCAGCCCCTGGGGTTGGAGCCTGACCGGTGGCCCCCGTTGCAGAGGGAGAAGCGGTGGAGTGTGTCCTCGGGTGGGGCGGCCGAGCGGAGCGTGTGCACCGTGAGTCCCCCCGGGCTGGGTGTGGTGAGGTGGGCCTGAGGGACCCATGCCCTCCCTGCCCTCCTGCCCCTCCCAGGCAACCCCAGCTTGTCTCACCAAGGGCCTCCCCCATGGCATGGGCAACAGTCTGGGGCCGTCTGGGGGTGGGGAAGGTGCCGCAGATGGCGAACAGGGGTGGAGGTCCTCCAGGATTGGGAGGGAGAGCGGTCAGCAGGAGACATGTCCCGGGGGCCACTGAGAACAGGCAGGGGTCAGGAGCCCCACCCTGGAACCAGGCAGGTCTGTATTTGAACTCTGCTTTGACACCTGATTGCTCCATAATTTTGGGCATTACCAGCCCTCTCTGGGCCTCCTCAGTTTGTTCTTCTGTACAATGGGTGAGGATACTGGACCATCCTCACGGCTCCTCCCGCTCCCTCCACAGGATAAGCCCAGCCCCGGGGAGCGCCCCAGCTTGTCCCAACATCGGCGCCATCAGAGCTGGAGCACCTTCAAATCTATGACACTGGGCTCGCTGCCCCCCAAGCCCCGAGAACGGCTGACTCTGCACCGGACAGCAGCCTGGGAGCCCACAGAACCACCGGATGGTGACTTCCAGACAGAGGTGTGAGTGCCACGCTGGACTGCCCACTGCATATAAATATATATATCTCTCTATTTTCACACTCCACTTTGGAACTACCCAGGAGCCAGCGCCCTCTCCCCTCTCCCGAGGGCTGGGCAGGGAGGCGCCGTGGACTCAGCCAGGCTTGGGGAGCCAGACATGGCTTGGCCTAGGGGCCCAGGGCCCTTCCTTGTTTCTCAGAGGCCCCTCAGTCACTGGAACCCCATCTTCAGCCCAGCCTGTCCGTCCCTGTCCCGGGCTGGGGAGGGGGGAGGGAAACTTTGTTGGGAATAAACTTCACTCTGTGGATTTTGCTGCTGAGCTGTTTGCTTCCCTCAGGTAAAGGCCTAGCTCTGGGACTGTGACTTTGTTCCTGTCTCCTGGGTTGAACTCACTTGATCTCATCAGATTATGTGATGGGGTTGGGCCAGCCCTGCCTGGGAGGGGGCGGCCTAGGCTCTGACCCCATCTTTGTCCCTGACTCTCTGGGTGACTCATCCTTTCCCCGATCTGGGTTGGGGAAAGCAGATTGGGAGTGTGGGAGGGGACCTCTTATGGCTGGCCTTCCCTGGTGGCTGTGATGGTCATGGCTGCCATTCACTGGGGCTCAGAGGGCAGACTGCCTGGGCTAGAGCCAAGACAGAGCTTAGTGACCTCGGTTCCACATCTGTGAAGTGGGGATGGTAACAATGCCCACCTCACAGGGTTGTTACGGGGATGAAACGAATTCCTATGTATAACGTGCTCAGCAAATACCTGGGACAGGATAAGCTCTTGAAGGATTAGCTGTTACCACATGGCACCAGTCTCATGCAGTGCTCTAAGCTAGGAGCTTCACACACGTCCCCTGGCCCCTCACAACAACCCTGTTGTTGGCCCATTTTGTGGATAGGAAAATGAGGCCAGAGATGGGAAGTGACCTGCTCAAGGCGACAGTCAGGCAGAGCTGGGACTTCAAACCTATGCTTGGTGGAGGTGGGGCTTCAGCTCAGCTTCCTGGAACTTGACCATGGCTGCAAGGGGGGCCTCAGGCACTGGGTTGTGGTGGAGCTGCAGGTGTTGGGCCAGGCCAGGGCTAGGGTGGGGTGGGGTGCGGGAGCCAGGCTGGCTTGGTGCCGGGGGCAGGAGGCTTGTGCTGAGTTGCATTCGTTACATGCCTGAGTGAGCAGATCCTTGCTCAGTTCTCAGGCCCCCGGAAAGAGGGGGCACAGGATGACATGTGGGAACATCTTCTCGAGTCAGGCAGCAGCTGGAGCGGAGGCACAGTTAACAGAGTCAAAGGTCCTTGCTCGCCTGGTCATTTAGCAACATGGGCGCCTCTGGGCCCCTTCCCACGGACTCAGAGACACAGACAGGTTCCTGGAGAGCTGAGGGAGGGCTAGGTGCTGCGGCAGCCTGGGTGGGAGTGACAGAAGTGACTGGCTGCTGGGGTAGGGGGTATCACAGATACTGGCCTGCCCAGAGCGGGTGGAGGCCTCTTCAGAGTTTTGCAGGCCTTGATGGCACAGGCTTGCTCTCGGTCTCATTCCAATCCTGCCTGCTGTGAGACCTGGTCAGAGGAGCCATGCAGGCAGAGTCCACTCAGGACTGTGCTCCTAGACCCTCGGAGCTCCTGCGAGTCACTCCTCTGCCTCCCTCCCTTCGGGCAGCCCCAGCACTTAAGTGTACACAGAGCTCACTCAAGCACTACCTCATTTGATTCTTCAAGGTAGGTATTGTGACTGCCCCATTTTAGAGATGAGTAAATCGAGGCTCAGAGAGGGGACATGACTTTCCCAAGCTCCCACAGCTTGTGACTGGGACTTGTGGCTGGGAGTGGCAGAATCTGATACCAGCCAGCTTAGGCACCTGGGAGCTTTGTTCACGCAGGAGCATGCTGTGGCAAGGACAGCAGTGGGCAAGTGCAGCCGGCCTTGGTGATAGGACCTGGGATCAGGAGTGCCACCGCATGTTTCATCCTTTCCTGGCATTCTCTGGAATGTGTGTCAGCTTCATTCCTTAAAGCCTCTTCCCCCAGGGCCCGCCAGGCTTCCTCCTCTCAGCTTCATCACTCAGCATTGCCCCTAGAGGGGAAGGAACTTTCTCTCTTGAATCCCAATTAGAAAACCCTCAAGGAAGGAAGAGCTCTGGCTGGCCCCAGGCAGGAGGCTGGGGCACTGTGATTGGCGGTCCCATCAGGAACCTTGGGGGAGAGGGAGAGGGGGGAGAAAGGGGGGGCCTGTTTGTAGAAGGGGGTTTACACAAACAACCCATCCCGGACCGTGTACCAGCAGACCCTGCTCCACATCCTGGGCCATTCCTTCCTCTGACCATCACCTAAAGGCCCTCTTAGTGCCTCGTCCTGTGCTCTCACCTCCCTCCTTCGTGGTCTTGGGCTCCGCTGGTCACCACCTCTGGGGCCCTCTGGGGCTGAGGTGCAATGTGCACGTCCCTGCCCTCCTGTCCATTCTTGCTTTGCATCTGGTTGAAGAGGAAGGTTAGTATTTACCTTGTTGATTCTGCTCAAACACAAACCACAGCTGCCAGCAGAGGCCTCTGCTGGTTTTGGGACCAGCCACTTAGCATTCCTGGGTTGGGGGCTTTGTCCCTTCCTAGCCCTCAGTCCCTGCTCCCCCAGGCACTGACTTGCTGTGTGACCTTGGATAGGCCACTGGATCCTGTCTGACTTGGGTTTCCCTATCTGCAAAATGAGTTGGTCCGATATCCCTTCCATTTGAGCTAATATCTAACAACCTGTCATTTCTTTTCTGGACTCAAATTTCTCACATCATTGCCCTCATTTTCTCTGCCTCCAGTCTCCAGCCCTTCATCCACATGGCCCAAGTGATCTTTCCAAAATGCAGATCTGGCCAGGCCACTGCTCAGACGCCTTCTGTGGATCCTGGAATTAGCCTAGAGTTCAAGGCCCTTGGCAATGTGGCCCTTGCCTCCCTCCTCTGGCCCATCTCTCTGACCTCCATGCCTATGCTTGTACCATTCCTTCTGCCTGAAACTCCCTCCTTCTCACAGAGGGAAAACTCTCCTTCAGCCTTCCAGACCCAGCCCAAGTAGCCCGCTGTGTGATGCTGTCCGTGAACTGCCTGGCCCAGCAATCAGCACTCTCTAGGCCCCCACAGGCCTTGGCAGCACTGTCACTGCTGCAGTGATCACACAGAACTGCTGTCGTCTGTGTTGACCTTACTGCGGTTTATGCACTCAGAGGCCCACATGAAGCAGGCATCAGTGGATCTTTAGTGGGTGAAGGGTGGAATACACAAATCTTCCTGAGCATTGATTTCCTCATCTGCAAAATTGGGATAATGACAATCCCTACCCAGTCTTCCTCACTGGATATCCGGAGCATGACTTAAGATGATTCATGGGAAGCATTTTGTAGGTGTTAATCTACTCCTCCCACAGTTATTCCTTCCTCAACCCCAAGTGGGAAGCCAGCCCTGGATGCTGTCCAGGGTGCTGAAAGGGACATGTCTTCTCCCAAAGGATGAGGAGACAAGACTGAGAGGCCCACACAAGCTCAGCTGCAGCCTTTCCTTGCTTTCCTGACTGGCAGGGTCAAGGGTGAGCAGACCATCCCTACCTTCATGAGAAAAGACCCTGCGAGATGTCCAATAAAAATACAATGTAAACGACATATGTAATTTAGAATTTTCTAGTAACCATTTAAAAGTTTAAAAAGGTGAAATTCATTTTAATATATTTCATTCTATATATTTAAAATATATATTTAAAATATATTCATTCTATATATTTAAAAAGATCATTTCAACATATAATCAATATAAAAAATGACTGAGATATATTTAACATTCTTTTTTATACGAAGTCTTGGAAATCTCGTGTGTTTTATACATGCAGTGCACCTCAAGTCAGTCTCACCACCTTCTGACTGCTTAGTACTCCCATGAGGCTACCATGTTGGACAGCACAGCTCTAGGCAGAACAAAGGCAGTGACCTTGAGCAAGTGAACTCAGTGCCCTCTGTGAAAAGGAGGTACTTCCCCACAGCCTGCCTTATGGGGCCATGGAGAGGGCTTGAGGAGGCGAAGGAGGGAAAGTTGCCAGCACAGTGCCCGCACAAGGGAGGTCCAAAGCCAGCGTTCCTGGACTCCACATATCCTGGGGATACCGGTGGGCAGGGAGGAGGTGTTGGGGAAGTAGGGGAAGGTCCTGAGGAGACCTGTGGACTGGTATCAGGCCTCCCTCAGCAGCTCTGGGGGAAGGGTGCACCCTCACCCTCACCCTCACCCTTACCCTTACCCCTGCAGCCACAGACTCTGGGAGAGGGGAAGCAAGTTGAGGCTAGACTAGAACAGACACATTAAAACTCAATTGGGCTTAAATCACTTCCATTAGGTGCCAGTTTAAAGGAAATTAGGTGGCCTGAGGGAGGACCTTGGTGCGGGATGCTGCTGACTTCTGCTTCTCAGGACTCATTTCCCTTCAGGCTTCCTCATGCCCACCCTGGAACCTCATGGGGTCACCCAGTTGGGGCTTTTCTAATCCAGTCCCCAGCACCCACCATATTCCTCCCTCCACTCCTCCAAGGCCACCTACTCCAGGAAGACTTCCACACTCTCAGGCCCTGAAAATACATGCTAAGTGTCCAAGGCAGAGGAGACTCCATTGGGGGTTTTGGCCCTTAAGGAGAGTGGGAAGCTATGGAAGAGTGTTGAGCAGGGGACTGGCATGATCAGATTTCTATATCAACACAATTTCTCTTGAGTAGATGGAAAATGGATTCGTGGGGGCAGGGACACTGAAGAGTGAGGGTGGATAGAGAGAGACCAGCAAGGAGATGACCTGCATTAAGGAGACTTTAGAGGGTGTTGTGGAGGAGGAATGGAATTTCTATATATGTAGTGGGTAGAATTGTCAGCACTCAGCACCTGGTGTGGATTGGGTATCAGAGGATGACACCTGGGCTTCTGTCTTAACACACCTGGATGGATAACCGGGTCATTGGCATAGGGGTACAGGAAGAGGACCAGCTTTGGGGGAGACAGTCATGAATTTGTCCTTGGGCATTGTCTTAGTCTATTTTGTGCTGCTATAACAATACCTGAGACTGGGTCACTTATAAAGAACAGAGATTTATTTCTTGCAGTTCTGGAGGCTGGGAAGTCCAAGGTTGTGGAGCCATCATCTGGCAAGGTCTTTTTTTGCTGCATCATCTTATGGCAGAAGGCGGAAGGGTGAGAGAGAGAGCAAGAGATTGAATTCAAAGACCCGAGCTCTTTTATAATCAGTGTTAATTCATTCATGAGGGCCGTGCCCTCATGACCTAAACACACCCCTCCATTGACCCTGTCTCCCAGCACTGTTGCATTGGGGATTAAGTTTCCAACACATGCTTTTTGGGGGACACATTCAAACCATAGCAGGCATGTTAACTTTGAGATGGTCAAGGGGAGATGTCAAGTAGAAAGTAGGTAGTTGAACACACAGGGCTGGAACTCAGAATGAGGGGCTGGGCTGGAGTCATTACTATGGGAGGAACCAGCATTGAGGTGGGTTGTAGAGTGGGGTGGGAGGTCAATAAATCAAGGGACTAGAGACAGTTCTCAAAGTAGAGCTTTGAAAAGAGGGAGACTCCCTTTGTTCAGGACAGGTGAAAAAAAGAGTAAAGAGGGAGAGAAAGCTCAGGGCCTACTGTAGTCTCTAAAGGTGAGTTAGCTGGAGAGGATGATGGGAGATTTTCATGAATAGAGAGGCTGTCCCTACCTCTTCCCCAAGATCCTACATAATGATCAGAAATAACCAGCCCTACCACCTTGGGAGACCGGGTCCTGAGACCCAGTAATGAGTATCATCACAGAGATTGATTCTGCTCATTTGTTGCACTTCAGGTTAGCCACAGTTCCTGGAGATGGGAATGGGGTGGGGGGACACTCAACAAAGCCTGAACTCCAAGACCTTCTGGAAGGATGGGACTCTGGACTCCATGGGAAAGGTGGAGATGCAGGCACTGTGCTCCAGGCTCCCTGAAGCCCTCACCCCTACTACTCCTGAGCAGGCAGAAGCAAAGTTGAGCCCCTCCTCTCCAGGCCTCAGCTTCCCTATGGACCTGCTCCAGGCTGTTATGTCCCCATCCCTTGTGGTGGCATGACAAAGCCTCAATCATCAATCCAAGTGTCCCTAGAGTCAACCAAGAAAGTCAATATTTAATTTGGGCACCATGTTAATGCCATCGATTGCCAGCTCCCCCCTCCTTCCTCAGGCTCATTTGTCACTTCCCACTCACTGGGGGTGGGGTGGGGTGCAACCTAGTAGAGGCAGAGCTCAGCCTGGACTTGGCCTGGGAGAACTGGCCTGGATGTGGAGGTGCTCCCCTGAACCACCCAGCTTCTAATCCCCCAACAATCACTGAGCTGCTTTGTCTGAGTTTCCTAAGTGCCATCCCTGGGGAGGTCAGTGAAGTGGGGAGGGGAGGTCAACTTTTCTCCCAGGCCCCCACATTGAGTCTAATTCCCTTCTGGGGCCATACATAGAGCAGGTGTGGTTGGGGGTTGACTGAAGGAGGGCTAGCACCTGCGACATATGCCACTGGGAGAGAAGTGAGAGCAAATCTTGAGACCCGGCTTCTGGATCCTTCCTAGGTGCCCGGTTCTGTAAGTGTGATGCTGTGGAAGCCGCATGGGAGCCCTGAGATGAGGTCATCTCTAGGACCCAGAGAGGAGGCTGAGGGAGCATTGAGCTTAGAGGTTTAGAGCTCAGCTGGGTAGCAAAAGAGGGGCTGGGGGAAGGGCAGCCCCCATTCAAATACTTGGCTGGGTCCAACTTCCAGTTTGTTCTTATCAGTTCTGTGGATCCAGATAGGGGCCCCTCAGCATTCTTCCCCAGCCTGGTTCACCCAGGGAGAGAATGCCTCCAGTCTGCTTCGGGGGCCAGGCTTTGGTCCCAACTGCAACTCCATCTCCAACTTGCTGAGTGACCTTGGACAAGTAAAGTAACCTCTCTGAGCCTTAGGTACCTTCTCTGAGAGATCTCTTGGACCTTGGTCACTTTGTACTGTTTTTAGAGGGTCAGGGATGGGCAGGAGCAAGCCTTGATGGTCCAAGGAGGGTATTTCCGAGTTCTCACAACGAGCAGCTCCCAAACCTGCTGACAGTGCTACTGCCTTCTTCCTACCTGTAGGGCTGCTTGCTGTCAATTAGGCCTGGGCCACAACGGCACCCTTGGTTCTCCTCGTTATCCAGAGTGCACAAGCTAAGACCATGTCACTGAGGGGATGGTTGGGCAAGCCCTGCCATCTAGCACTGGGTGACCAATGGGCAGACTGAGTTCAGTTTGGGATGCCAGCAAGACAGTAACATATGCATACACACATAAGCAGAAAGAAATTCTGAGGCCAGGCGCGGTGACTCACGCCTGTAATCCCAGCACGTTGGGAGGCTGAGGTGGGTGGATCACCTGAGGTCAGGAGTTTGAGACCAGCCTGGCCAACATGGTGAAACCCTGTCTCTACTAAAAGTACAAAAATTAGCCGGGTGTGGTGGCAGGTGCCTGTAATCCCAGCTACTTGGAAGACTGAGGCAGGAGAATCGCTTGAACCTGGGAGGCAGAGGTTGTAGTGAGCCGAGATTGTGCTATTGCACTCTAGCCTGGGCAACAAGAGTGAAACTCCATCTCGGAAAAAAAAAAAAAAAAAAAAAAAAAACGGAAAAAAAAGAAGAAGTTCTGCTTTCATGAACTAATCCAGAATTTTGCAATTGAAAATCCAGAAGGAAGTGGTTTTCATTCCAACATGTGCGTAAAGAAGTATGCATCATGGATTAATATTATTTCTATTATGAATGATGTATGGGAGTGCCAGACTCTTCCCAATGGATGGCATGTAAATGTCTTAATCTGGCCCCATTGACCTAGTCTGAGCCACTGAGTCAAGCCTTGAGCCAGGAGAACTTGATTTGGTCATTTATTTATCACTAAACGGTGTCTGATGTCAACCCCATGCTGGGCCTTGGGGTGGGCACCAGCAGTGTAAAGATGAGGAAGGCATAATCTCTAAGGCGGCTCCCAAGATGGGGGAACTGGGGGAAGGGATGGATATTGTTTCCAGGGGCTTCCCATTGCTCTTTGACTAAAACAAAGTCTCTCACTGTGGCCCAGGAGGCTCGGCACACTCTGGTCCCTGCCCATTACCCTGTCCGAATGTCCTGCCACTTGCTGTCACTGACTGAGCAGTTCCATGGCCTCCTCTCTGCTTCTGAAACACATTTCATGGCTTCTCCCTTCCCAGGGCCTTTGTGTTTGCTGTGTCCTCAATTTGAAAGTCTCTTCCCTGGCTGTCTGCTTTGCTGGCTCTCATCTTTTGATAACTCCTCCAATGCCACCTCCTCAGAAACGCCTTCCTTGACTACCCCTTTCCCCCACCAAGTCATGTTTTAAAAATCACATCACCTAATGCTTTCCACAGTATCATTTCTCCTGATCTGAGTTTATATCACTTGTTTCCTATTTATTGTCTGTCTCCCCCACCGGACTGTGAGCCCCTGAGGGCAGAACAGGGTCATACCTTCATACTGTTGCTGGGACAGGATAGGAACTGCATAGATATTGCTGAATGAATGAATGAGGAGACATTGGGAGGGGGCTGTCCAGGAAGCAATTAGAGCCGAAGGTCTAGTTCTCAGTACCCTGCCGCAGGCAGACTATCTGTGTCTGTGCCTGTGGTGGGGTGGGGAGGGCTTTGCCTGTGCAGGCCTGGGAAGGGGAGAGCCCCATAGGACACCAGCCTCAGGGCATGCATATTGCAGAAGGCTCGTTCCTTGAATATTAACTCACTGCCAGACTGGCATCCCTGACTGCTGCTGAATTTTTCACTGTCAGAGCCAGTGGTTCATGGGGGATGGGGATTGGGAGGACAGCACATCCATGTCCAGAGGGTCACATGCACTTTTGTGTGACAGTGTCACGTGCAGCTGTTTAGGTAAGGGCTTGCTCCCAGGTGGCCATGCATGGATGCTATGGGCAGCTCTATGTCTGAGCATGTTCTGCTCTTAGCTGGTCTGCTTTGCACACAGGTGAGTTGTGTTTTACATGCTCTCATTTCCAAGTTCAATTGAGGGAAGAAAGGGCCCTTAGAGAACATTCCGTTCCACTCCTCCCATTGTGCAGAAAGGAAATCTGAGGCTCAGAAGGGAGAGGTTGCTCGAGGTCACACCATGAGTCCTTGGAGGATCAAGGCTAAAGCCCAGTGAATAGTGAGCATTTATTGAGAGCCTGTCATGTACCTGACACCATGCTGGGCACGGGGGACTCACTCTACTAGAGAAGCCCACAGTCCAGGAAACCAGGCTTGGGGAAGAGAGAGACAGACATGGGCCTGAGCATTAGGCTGCAGAGCAGGAGGGGTTTCCTCTGCCTTCAGAAGAGGGTGTCAGGGAAGACAAGGAAACACTTGCACTGAGCTCTGAAGACTAATTGAAAGCTCAGCAGGCAGAGAAAGGGGAAAGGGCACTCCAGGCGGAGGGTGCCTCATAAGCAAAGGCACGAGGCATGAAACAACTTGGCAAGTTTGGGGAATTGCAAATAGTGCAGTTCAGCTGGAGAGGATGGGCTGCGGATACGGGGCGGTGAGATCACAGTGGCTTTGTGGGCCATCATCAGGGTTTGGATTTTATTCTGAGGGCCAGAGAGGAACCACTGAAGCAGACTTGGGTTTTAGAAGGATTTCTGTAGGTACAGAGGAAAAGTGAATTCAACCGATATATTTTGAGCTCTCAATATATGCCAGGTACCACGCTGGGTGCTGAGGATACTGTTCTGAATGAGGCACATACAGTCTCAGCTCTGCAGTGTATTAAGAGACACACAGGTGTAGTAGGGAGGAAGCCTGGCACACAAATAAGAAATACCCCATTTCTGTATTCACTTTAAACCAACTCCAGTCTGACTCATTCTAAACGTTTTCCTATGAGTTGGCAAAAAATTTAATCTCAACCATCACTGAGGCTCCCTACCACCTCTCCCACTGACGTGTGCAAGGAGCTGCTGGCCCCCCTGAACATGGGCACAGAAGAGGTGCCTCCTGTTTTCAGTCTACATTGACTACACAGAGATGTCCATTGTCCTAGTAGTCCATATGGTCTCTTGAGGCTCAATGACTAAGGTGTTCCCCTGCTACTTTGGGGCAATGAGGCTGGTTCCCCAGTGTTTGCACTCCAGCCACCCCAGGTGCGTTACCACACATCCCCACAGCTCCTGTCACCTGTCAAGGGAGCTACCACCTGTCAGGGGAGCTAGACACAGGTCCCTACCACCCAAAGGACCCCCACCTTCTGCACCCTCTGCAGCTAGCTTTCATCCCTCATTTCTCTGTCCTCTTCTCCCCATCCCTTGGGAACACCTGGCATGCCTGCTTCCAGAAGTTTAGCTCTTTCCAAACTCAGGATGAGCCATCAGACTTCAAGCAGCTTTTTGCATTCAGGCCTGCACAGTTCCCCGAGGCTAGAAAAATCAAAGGACTTCGCTACCAGCTTGCAAGTGGGAGGGGAAACTACAGGAGAGCAAAGCAATTAATATCTCAATCAATTGTCCTGCCACGGGAATGAATAAGCCATTAGAAACCCAGGTAGTGACTGCTCTGAGAGAGGCAGGCACATACTGGGGGCTGTGGGAGCTCAGACAAGGGGCATCTAACTTAGACCTGGGGTTCAGGAAATGCCTCCCAAGAAGGGGAGTCTCTGTCAGACTAAGCCCTGAAGACAGCAAGGATTAGGCCAGGGAGGGTGTTCCTGGAAAAGGGATGAGGAGTTGACAGTTCCCCTGTATGGGTGGAACGTAGAAAGCCCCAGAGAGGGACTGGGGCTGAGAGAGGTGGAGCTAGATGGTGAAGAGCTCAAGCTCCAAGTGTTTGGAGTCTGTTTGGATCATGAGATGCCATTGAATGATTCTAATCAAGAAAGTGACACAACCAGATTCCTGTTTAGAAACGCCACATGGCAATGAAAAACGGATGGGGGAGAGGGTAAAACTGGTGGCCGGAAGAGCAGTTTTCAGGTGTTCCAGGGCCTGGAACCGACAGAGGCAGCTCCCAGGGATAACTGCAAGGAAGAAGGGAAGGGGATGGGACCTGGAGGTGGAAGGAAGAAGGGAAGACAAATGTTAGAATGACTCCCCTTTCTATCTGGGGCAAATCCCGGGGATGGAGCAGACTGGGCAGGATGGTGGTGGGTAGGCGCCAGTGGGACCCCCAGGGAGAAAAAGGAGCCCGGTCGCGGTGGAACTCTTCCCGCACCCCACCTCTGCACTCCGCGATTCCCAAGCTTCCCGCTAGGTGGAGGGCTGGTGCCCCGGAGACCGGGCTCCGCCTCCCACCCTCCGCCCCTCACCCCAGAAGGATGGACCTTGACATGGGCCTCCCCAAACCCTGCATCCCTGTACTCGCCACCAGAGCTCATGTGTCTTGAGCCATCAGCTGCCCCCACTCCAGGGTTCCGTGGCAGGGGCATCGTCCTAGATAGACACTTCTGCCCAGGCGCCTCCCTGGGCCTTTCTGTTCCCACGTATACAAAGTTGTTTCTATGCTCGGGGCGGCCTCGGCCACTCCAGCCTCGCAGACTGCCGGGTCCCCGCAGCTACGTCCTGCCGCCTGGAGGCTTCCTGTTCGCGGCGCCAGGAACGTTTCCTAACCCCTTCTCCTCACCCTCAACGCCCCCCTTCTCCCTGACCCCACGCGGGAGTAGGGCTCCATGCCTCTCAGAGGCAGACTACCCCTCATCTAGGCCTCTCTGGACCTTGGGACAGGATCTAAGGTTGGCCAGGGCTGGGCGAAGCCAGATAGGAGGCAGGGCCTAGGGCGGAGTCAGGGAAGGCACCCCGGCCACGAGTGTGACCCAAAGGCAGACCGGGGGCGTGGCCAGAGTGGGCTGGAGGCGTGGCCGTCGGCGGGGTGGGGTCGGGATCCCCAGAACCTGGCAGCTTCCTCTCCTCTCCCATCCTGGCCAGTTCTGTCGCCCAACGCCCCGCCCGCCCTGGCCCCTGGTCCAATAGGAAGACAGAGCGACCATCAGGAGGCTCCTGGTCCCACTTAACAGAGGTCGTTATTTGGGAGGCCGCGCCCAGTTCTCTGGAACTGCCAGGCCTTGTGGGGAAGGGGGGCGCATTCTCTGGGCCTGCGCCGCACCCCGTGACACCCATCCTCCATGTGCTTTCATCCTTTTCCAGGTAGACAACTGGAGGTCCTGGGGCTTGAACCCCGAGCTGGAGGAGCTGGTCAGGCCCTTGCGCCTCCCATGAGGCCCCCCTTCCCTCCAGTCTGCGCTCAGGCCCAGAGCCGGCTCTAAAAGTAGACCGGGGCGCAGGGACGTGCCCACCCAGGAGGGCCTGAGTCACCGTGTCGGGAGAGCCTTCTTCTTCTCCATCCCCCGCAACCTCCCACCTCGGGGGCTGAGGACTCCTGGATGGCCAGGCATCAATCCGGCTCTGCTAACTCTGCACCCTTGGCAGGGCGGAGCCCCCCTCCCAGGCGGGGCAAGCGGTAGCAGCCACAGCCGGGAAGGATTAGGAGTTCCTGGGTCTGATTTATTTGGTTGTTTTCGTGCGTCTGGCGGCGGCGCCCCCGCCTGGCAGGACAGTCACGTCTGCATTGCCCTTCTCTCCCACCCAAGCTCATGGGGCTGTCCTAGACTTCAGGGTGGGGACGTGGGCTCACAGCAACACAAAGTCCCGACCTGGATATTAGAGGTCTGGAGCAAACACTGCTATTCTGTAGATGAGAAAACCGAGTTCCAAAGACAGGAAGAGGCCTATGGCACAGCGGAGTACCCTGTGACAGCTCTGGATTTCACTCCACTTCCTAGGGCCTGTTTCCTACTGTAGGTGCTCCACCTGAGGATGACACCCTGGTTTATGGCCCATTCCCCTGTCAATTGGGAATGAGACATACTTGAGATTGTCCTAATGATTGAAATAATTTTTTTTTTTTTTGAGACAGAGTCTCGCTCTGTCACCCAGGCTGGAGTGCAATGGCGCAATCTCAGCTCACTGCAACCTCCACCTTCTGGGTTCAAGCAATTCTCCTGTCTCAGCCTCCCAAATAGCTGGGATTACAGGTGACCACCAACACGCCAGGCTAATTTTTTTGTATTTAGTAGAGACGGGGTTTCACCATGTTGGTCAGGCTGGTCTTAAACTCCTGACCTCAGGTGATCCACCCGCCTCCCAAAAGTGTTGGCATTACAGACGTGAGCGACTGCGCCTGGCCGAAATAATTTTTTAAAAAGCAGTGGTGGCATATTGAGAGTCACACACATCTGGCTTCAGTTCTGCTCAGCAAGTTACCATCTCTGACACCTATTTTTCTCCTCTTCCAGAGGAGGATTAATGGGTGTGGTGTGGTGAGCTCCTTTCCCTGGAAGGACTTAGCTGAGGTGTTATGGGGAATGGTCACAGGGTACTTGGATGGATCTGGAACACCTGGTAAACTGAGGCATGTAAGAGGCCTGAATTGGGGGTGAGGGAGAGGGTGGCACCCTGGCCCTCACACAGGTCTGTCTCACTTCACCCTACTCCTGTTCACCTTCCCCATCCCAAAGAGGGGACATGTTTGGATCATTACAGGTTTAAGACCCTCAGACTTGGGAGGAATGGAGTGGGCTCAAGAGTCTCCAAGTTCAGCCTTCCCTTGTTTCCCAAGGGCAAGAAGCCTCCTAAAGCCAAACAATGCATCAAGGTAGACCTCAGCCTTGAACCTAGGCCCCGAGGCCCCCAGTCTCAGGCTCTTTCTCCCATCCTCCCACCAGCTGTCCTATTTTGTTCAAACACACTAGTGTCGGGCCTTTTCTGAATGGTCAAGGCTGACAAACAAATACTCCAGTTGGTTTTCTTTCTTTACATATTATTGTTTAGACCGCTTCATTGAAAAAGGTCTTATGTCTGTCAGAAATGTCATTGAGCTCTTAAAGCTACATGAAACCAGCTATGTAAATAATAAAATGGGGGATCAGGGGGAAATGTCAGAGATGAACATGGGTGTAAGATGCAGGACAAGAGTCCGCTCCCATAAAAATAAGGTACATAAGAATGAGCATTGTTGAATGTTCACAATGGACTTGGCCTAGTCTCATGCATTATCTCATTGACTCCTCACAATTCCATGTGGTTAGTGTTATTACTATCACCCGCTTTTACAGATATGGAAACTATGCCTCACAGAGGTGAAGGAATTTGCCCAAGATAACAAAGCCAGGAAGTAGCAGAGCCAGGATCGCACCCTTTCTTGTTCTCCGATTTATTTTCTGCTTTGGTGAAACAGTGGGGGTTTCTCCCTGAACTTTCCCTTAGCCTGATCACTCCCTTAGCCTCCTTTCTAGCCAGGTCATCAGGCCTCTCCCACCCAGCCCCAGTCCAGGCACTGCTGGGAGGAGGAGGAGCTGGGCAGCTGCCAGAACTTCTCTCCACCCAGAGATTCCAGGATTCGAAGAATTTATGAAACCAACTGTCTGAGTTTCTTGCATGCAAAGAAAGAATCTGGGAGTCCCTGAATACTCCCCTCATCACCAAGCATCCCCCAGGAGACTCCTTGGTTTGTACTTCATGGAGGGGAGTTTGTCCTCAGAAGGAGCTCGACACTCTCTTTCATTCATGCAGCAACTATTTATAAAACACCTAGTCTCTGTCACAGGCTCTAGGGAGAAATGGTAACAAAAGTAGCTCCTTCTGTGGCAGGATACAAAGACGCTCAAGCAAATCAATGGCCAATAATTGATGATCCTCCTCCCTCCTCCAAGCTTCTGCCCAGATTTACCCCCTCTGGGGGCCTGTTCCCAATTTCCTTCTCCACCTCCAAGTGGGAAGGAAAGCGAAGATAGCCTCAAAGTTAAACGTTGAGGGGAGGGAAGCCCGCCAAGGCACTGCATGTGTTGTGGTGGTGAAGATTACATACTCTCTTTGTGGTGGCAATGAGAGTTACACACTCTCATTGTATGTCTAGAATGACTGGCATTCACTGAGTTCCAGGAACCAAGCTCAGCACTTTAAATGTCCTGTCACAGGTAACCCTCACAGCATCCTTGTGAGGTAGGGACAATTCTGGTTCACCAACGAGAAAACTGAGGCTTACTCCAGAAAGATGGGATAGTTTGTCAAAAGCCACACAGCTAGTAAGTGGTACAGGCAGGATTTGAACCCAGTTACCCTGGAACTAGAGTTCCTTCACCCCTTCCTTTAGCAACTATGCTGAGGTTTTTTTTTTTTTTAGAGGGAGTCTTGCTCTGTTGCCCAGGCTGGAGTGCAAGGGCGCAATCTCAGCTCACTGCAACCTCCACCTCCCAGGTTGAAGCAATTTTCCTGCCTCAGCCTCCCGAGTAGCTGGGATTACAGGCGCCTGCCACCGCGCCTGGCAATTTTTGTATTTTTAGTAGAGACAGGGTTTCACGATCTTGGCCAGGCTAGTCTTGAACTCCTGACCTGTGATCCACCTGCCACGGCCTCCCAAAGTGCTGGGATTACCTCAGGCTTATCTCAGATGGCATCTCGTGCCTTGCTCTGCTTAGGCCTGGAGAAATATCTGATAGGCAGGAGAAGAGGATGTTTTAGTTCTTTGCTCTCTGGGAGCTTCCGTTTGGAGAGGGTGAGCATTGCCTGGGTTGGGGATCCTAATGCTGCTGAGCACTTCTGAGAGTTCACTAGGTGCCAGCATCCTGTGAGGTGCTTTCTCTTTGTCACTATCTCCCTTAATCCTTCCAGCAACCCTAAGTGATAGGCACTGCTGTTTTCTCTGCTTGCAGAGGAAGAGGTTAAATGATATCCCCAAGTCATAGACTCAGTAAGGGCTGGAGTCAGGATTTGAACCCACGTGCAGATAATCAAACATCATACTCTCCTGCAGGGGTTCTCAAATGTGGTCCCTGGGTCCACAACATCAGCATCACCTGGGAACTTGTTAGGAAAGCAAACTACTGAATCAGAAACTCCGAGAGTGGGATCTGCCGACCTGTGTTTAACAAGTCCTCCAAGCTTGAGTACGCCTATCCTCCTGCTTTACAGAACTTGGGGGACTGCAGGTGACCTGAGTAAACTCATGGGTCCTGGGGTTAGGTAGAGTAAAGTTCCAATCTCTGGCCCACCTGATTTTCTAGCCTTAAATTTTTTTTTTTTTTTTTTTTTGAGATGGAGTCTCACTCTGTTGTCCAGGCAGGAGTGCAGTGGCGTGATCTCAGCTCACTGCAACCTCCGCCTCCCAGGTTCAAGTGATTCTTCTGCCTCAGCCTCCCAAGTAGCTGGGATCACAGGTGTGCACCGCCATGCCTGGCTAATTTTTGTACTTTTAGTAGAGATGGGATTGCACCATGTTGGCCAGGCTGGTCTCGAACTCCTGACCTCAAGTGATCCACCTACCTCCACCTCCCAGAGTGTTGGGATTACAGGCGTGAGCCATTGTGCCCGGCCCAGAACAGGATTTCTCCCCTTCAGCGCCACTGAGATTTGGGGCCAGATAATTCTGATTGTGAGGGACTGTCCTGGGTATTGTAGGATGGTTGGCATATCATTGACCTCTGTCCTCTAGATGCCAGTGGCAACACCTCCCCCATTATGACAATCAGAAATGGCTCCAAACATTGCCAGATGTCCCCTGGGAGCAAAGTTGCCCCCTGTGGAGAACCACTGGGGTAGAATAATTAGGCCAGTTTCTTTTTTTCTCTCCTTCCTTCCTTCCTTCCTTCCTTCCTCCCTCCCTCCCTCCCTCCCTCCCTCCCTCCCTCCTTCCTTCCTTCCTTCCTTCCTTCCTTCCTTCCTTCCTTCCTTCTTCCTTCCTTCCTTTCTTTTTTGAAACAGAGTTTCACTTTTGTTGCCCAGGCTAGAGTGCAATCCACAATCTCAGCTCACTGCAACCTCCACCTCCTGGGTTCAAAAGATTCTCCTGCCTCAGCCTCCCAAGTAGCTGGGACTAAAGGGGTGCACCACCACATCCGGCTAATTTTTATATTTAGAGATGGGGTTTCACTATGTTGGCCAGGCTGGCCTCTAACTCCTGACCTCGTGATCCACCTGCCTCGGCCTCCCAAAGTGCTTGGATTACAGGTGTGAGCCACCACGCCCGGCCTAGGCCTGTTTCTTTTAGATGCTGTAACACACCAGGCTAGGTAGTTTAAGCTGGGATTGTATGACACATGGGGACCAGGGCCCAGGGCCACACAGTGGCTAGAGGTAAGACTGGAATCCAGGGCTTTTGTGCCTGCCACAACTCTCTGTGAGTCATTCAGAACAGGTGGGCCGAGTCCAGGGGCAGCCAAGCTGAGGCCAGGATACCTGGAGTGTCTCCCTCCTCCCGTGTCCACCTTCCCTGGCCATTGCCACATCCACAGCAGTGCCCATCAGGCTCTGGGCTCACCTCTCTTGCAGCTCTGGGGTGGTCAAACCAAGCAGGTGTCTGGTAACATGAGCTGCTTGAAGTAAGATGCCCTGTCTGGGCCTGGTTGCTGGGGAAGGTTGCCAGGACCCAGGTCTCAGTGAGGAGTTTGCCATGGCCCGTAGCGGAGGTGGGGCATTATCAGAGAGGAGTGCTGGCCTTCCCACTGTGACCACAAAGCTGCCAGTCAGAGGTGAAAGATGGGTCTCCCTGCCACAGGGACGCGGACGGCCGTGAAGACGTGGTGGCCGAGCTGATTTAGGACAAGAGGAAGGAAGAAGGAAAGGCAGAGAGGCAGAGATCTAGAGCCAGCAAGATGGAGACCAGACCCAGAAACAGAGACGGGCAGATGGAGAATGAGACACACATGGAGAGACAGAGACAGGGTGAAGAGAGATGCAAACGCGCAGAGAAATAGTGACAGGGAAGACAGAGACAAAGAGAGACAGAAGACAGAAACGTAAAGACGCAGAAAGTGTGAGAAAAAGAGACCAGAGACACAAAGACATAGAGATGCCAAGTTAGATACACAGGATCCCAAACACAGAGGAAAACAGAGGGACCTACGAGAGAGAGCTAGAGACGGGGACGGACTCACTGAGAAGGAAGAAAGAGCCACAGAGATTTCACACAGACAGAGGACAGAGGCAGTGAGAGACACACTCCAAGAAACCAAAGCAGCCAGAGAGAGTCCTGGTCCTCTGGTCTCAGTCTCTCCTCTGTGAGCCCGAAGCTGCACCTGTGTGTATGCATATGAGGACGCAGGTGCATAATCATGTGTGCTTATGCCATACCTCCTCCTGCAGTGCATGGCTGTGTCTGTGCGCTTGGACGCTGCTTGCATGCATTTAGCCACTCATTCAATAGTGGGTGCCTGCAGGGTGCCAGGCTCAGCTGAAGGACAGTATTAATGGTGGACAGGGACACTCATGGAGCTTTCATGCTTATTAGCGGAGAAAGACAACAAACAAACAAATACCAGAGCTATGTAGAGATTTAAAACAGGGTCAGGCTGGGCGTAGTGACTCACGCCTGTAATCCCAGCACTTTGGGAGATGGAGGCAGAAGGATCACTTGAGGCCAGGAATTCAAGACCAGCCTAGGCAACATAGCAAGACCCTGCCTCTACAAAAATATTTTTAAAATAGCCAGGAGTGGTGGTGCCAGCCTATAGTCCTAGCTACTCAGGAGGCTGAGGAGGGAGGATCACTTGAACCCAGGAGTTCAAGGCTGCAGTGAGCTGTGATCACACCACTGCACTCCAGCCTGGGTGACAGAATGAGTCCCTGTCTCAAAAAAACCAAACCAAACCAACCAAGCAAACGAACCCCAAACCGGGATCATGTGATGGGGAGCCACTAGGGGCTCCTCATATCTGGTGATCAGGGAAGGCCACTCTGAGGAGTTGACTTAGGAGGTGAGAACCTGGATATCAAAAAGCCACCCTGGCAAAGACAAGGGGCAAATCCTTGCCGGCAGAGAGAAGAGTTGGTGCACAAGGGCTGAGGGGAAAGTGAACTTAGTGAATTCAGGAATGAGAAAGGAAGTGAGTGGGTGGCTATAGCTTTTGGGGTGAGGTGGCTGGACAGGAAGGCAGAGGCGAGATCATGAAGGACTTGGCAAGACTAAGGGAAAGATTTGGGGCTTTATTCTAAGAAGACTGATAAAACAGAGTGAAGCCAACGGATATGGGTTTGAAAAGGTCTTCCTGGCCGGGTGCGGTGGTTCACGTCTGTAATCCAGCTCTTTGGGAGGCCAAGGCGGGTGGATTACCTGAGGTCAGGAGTTCGGGACCAGCCTGGCCAACATGGTGAAACTCTGTCTCTACTAAAAATACAAAAATTAGCCAGGCGTCGTGGCGGGGGCCTGTAATCCCAGCTACTTGGGAGGCTGACAGGAGAACTGCTTGAACCAGGGAGGCAGAGGTTGCAGTGAGCCGAGATTGTGCCATTGCACTCCAGCCTGGGTGACAAGAGCAAAAAACTGTCTCAAAAAAAAAAAAAAGAAAGAAAGAAAGAAAGAAAAGTCTTACTGGCTGACGGATGGGAAGTAAGTGGGTGGTGGGGCCCCATGGCAGCAGGCAGATCAGTTGGGAGCTCTTGCAACAAACAGCCCAGCAGAAGATGATCGTGGCCTGGTTGAGGGTTGCAGCTGTGGAGGTGGGGAGGAGTAGATGGATGTGGGCTGTATTTGCGGGGTAGAACTGACAGGATTGGATGGGGGTGGTAGGGAAAAGGAAGGAGCCAAGGTTTTCAGGTTTTCACCTGAGCAACAGAATGAATTGTGGTGGCATTTAAAGGGATGAGGAAGTCAGGAAGGGCATATCTGTGGAAGAGTAATCAATCATGTGTGATGTGTCTGCGTGTGAGCCCATATGCGCATATGCCAGGGCCCAGGTGTGCACATGTACATGTGGGGGTTCTGGTCCACTGTTCAAGCCTCAGACCTTCACACCATCTCTGCATGAACGCATGGGGGCTCCTGGGCCTGTCCTGGGACCAGGCCCTGGGTTGGCTCTTCACCCTGTCCCAGCCTCAGGGGCTACCCCTGCCATACGGGGATTCCCCAGTGGGGGGCAGAGGGCCCTTGGGCACTGCCAACATCTGGGCATACTACCAGAAGGCCTTGGTAGCCCCACCCAGCAGCAGCACGCAGGCTCCAGGGCAGCTGGTGGTGATTAGCAGCATTGATTACCTCATGGTGATGCCATCTGAGGTGAGGGCACTGAGCCCAGCTCCATGGGATACCCAGATTGCTGGCGTGCAGGGCTTTCTGGCACTGAATGCGTGTAAAAGTGTCAGCATAGCTGCATGTATGTATATGTGTACATGCATCATTGTGTGCATGTCCCAGCTGGTGTTTCTCTGGGAGCCAAGTCTGTGGGGCCATCTATGTCTGTGTGCACACATGTATGTGCTGCAGGTCTGCAGGCTTCTCTGCTTGCATATTTGAGTAATTATGCCTGTGGGCACATGTATGTTTGCGTGCACACATGTCTGTGTGTACATGCATGTGTCTGTGCACATTCAAGTATATGCAGTGCTGTTTGCACGCATTCTGAGAATTACGCACCTGTGTTTGGATATGTCCAGGGATATATTTCTGTGGGGTAATCTGGGCTCTTACATGTGTCTCTGTGTATCTTTTATGTGGAGACATATCCTGTGTGTCTACACATCTGTGTGTAACTGTTTCTAGGGCCAGGGTGTGTCTGTGTGAACATGAGTGCCTATACACGCATATGGAGTCTGCGTACCCAAGTGCTGTGCTAGAACTTTACCTGACTGCGTGTTTCTGAATGTATGCACGTATGTGTGGAAGGGAGGAAGGGGCACGGGCACATTCCTAGACTGTGTCTATGATAGTGTTTCTAGGCGTCAGGTGTGTCCCAGGCTTGGCTGTTCCTGTGAGCACCCTTGAGGTGCTGTGGGAAGGCATCTGGCTCTCCCTTCTCAGGTTCCTCCATCCCCTGCCCAGTCACCTGCCCTGTCTGGGGCGCGGGTGGGAGCTGTCGGGATGGCACGGTGGTTAAGAGCACGTGCTGAGTCTAGGCTGGCTGGACATGAGTCCTGCTCCACCACTGACTAACTGTGGGATCCTGGGCAAGTTGTGTTTTTCCTGTGCTGCAGATTTGGGAATAAAAATGGAATTCTGCCTTAAGGTGTTGTTGCAAAGATCGAAAGAGTTAGCATATGTGAAGTTCTCAGCACAGAGCCTGACCTATGTGTGTTTCCCACCTCTCCTGAGTGCCCACTGCTGGGGCAGCACCCTCTGGCAGGGCAGGCGGGGCTTGTGCCCACCCACCCCTCAAGTCAGACTGCTCAGAAGGCCCCACCCCCTCCGCTTCCTGCCTGCTGAGCTCAGCACTTCCCAGGCCCCACCACTGCCACCGCCACATCTGGGCCAGCTCCTCACTGGGACCACAGTGGGGCGCCTCTGTGGCCTGGTTGGGGTTTCCGCTGACTCAGCGCCTCTGGGTCTGGAGACGGGAAATCCCAGGCCTGCCCCCCACAACCTCCCCCTGCGTTAGCCTTAGCTGGGGCCACAGGGCTGGGCGCCTTGCTTCCACAGGGCCCCCTTTAATTGGGGACGCTTAGTTTCTCCCTCTTCAGCCCAGCATCTCATGGCCTCTTGAACCTACTTTGTGGATCCTCAGCCTTGGTGCCAGTAAATTTGCTTTTGGTCTACAGGGGGAGGAGACCCTTGGTGGGGGATTCACCTTGGTCAACGGCGCTGCCTCTGGACAGAACTGGAAACATTACCAGCTCCTTCCGCCTCAGAGCTCCAATCTTTCAGCCCAGCTCAATTCCTCTTGCGTCCTTGGACCGTGAATATAAAGCAGGTCCCTCCACAGTTCTGGTATAAACGCTTGAAATTCAGTCCCGTCCCCTGCCAGGGATCACAGTAATAACGATAATAGCAGCAAATATTTACTGAGCTCCTCTTATGTGCCAGACCATGTGCTAAACGCTTACAGCCTTTGGCCCATTTCCTGCTTACAGCAAAGGTCTATGAGGCACATACTCTCACGATCCCATCTTCCAGATGAGAAAAAGGAGTATGGTTACATAGCACATTTGGAACTGCAAAGCCAGAGTAGGGGCCAGGGATTTGAGCCCTTCCAACCTCATGGAGTAAGGAGGAATAAGGGGACTCCCTCAGTCTTGCTTCTCTGGGAGTCAGGCCAGAGCAGAAGGGGTTAATTTAGCCCGGGGGGGGGGGGCGGGGGGGGGGAGGGGATTCCCCCCCTCCTCCCAGTACAGACAGACTTAGGGACTGACTGACTGGGAATGTTAGGCAGAGGAACTGGAAAAAGCTGACCACCAAGGCTTGGGCGGCAGCCACATCATGGGTGCCACGCACTTGGGAGGAGGGTCTCTACCCTTCTCCCTCCACCCCTGTCCCTCCCCCGCACCCCCGCCCCGCAGCCTTCTGGGGGCCCAGCCAGGGACATGGAAAGGGGGGCACTTCAAACTCCAGGCCTGGCTCTTAAAGGGCCCGCAGGAACCCCCTTCCAGGGCAGCTCTGGACACGCAGGGTCCCGCCTAGCTCGAGGCTCGCTCACCTGGCGGTGAGGCAGGAGGGGCGGGCCTGGGAGCTCGGCCAGACCCGGGGCGGGGCTGTGCACCCCGCAGTCCAGCCGCCTCTGCTGCTGCTGGAGCCCCCTCTTGGCCCTCCTCCTCCTCCTCCTCCCTGGCGGGCCAGTCCAGCTGTGTTCCATTAGTGTCCCTGGCAGGTCCCCAGCCCCCTGGAACCGCCCCTCTTCCCCCACCCGGAGTGGCCGGCAGTCCCCGGCAGGCGTGCGCCGGGCAGCAGACAGCCGGGAGAGCTCCAGAGAGTGTCAGGAAGCTGGGGACCTGTGACTGTCAGGGAGAGATGGAGAACCCCCAGCGGGCCTGAGGAACCCAGCCTCTGCTTCCTCCGGCTGCTGCCTGCACTGCTCAGCGAGGTGGGGGGATCCCCGGCCACCGGTAAGTGGGGATACAGTGGGTGGCCTCAGGGCTCTGGGCTGAGAGGCCCTTTCTGCCAGACTTGCTGTGTGACCTGGGGAAAGTGGTATTCCCTCTCTGGGCCTTGGTCATCTTCTCTAGAGCGAGATGAGCTCTAAACTCCATCCTGGTTCTGACTGTCCCTGTGCCCAAATCTACGCCTCTGTATTGGGGTGAGCCATCTCCTTGGAAGCTTCTCTGGCTCTGTCCTTGTAGCCCTCTACTCTGGCTGGAGCCTGAGGAGTGGCGACCAGAGACTAGGAGCCAGAAGGGGACAGGATCACATCCATCTTCACGCCTCCACATGCACCCACATGGCGCCACAACTGGCAGCTCTTCTATTGGCTGGCAGGAGGAAGGCCAGGATAGGGTTTGAGAGCTGGGATGTGTATATCACTAGGATGGGGGATGAATAGGTTGGGGGCACAGTTCTGTCCCAGGGAGAAGGGGGCTGGAGTCCTATCCCAAATATATTGGGGTAAGGGGCCCTTTCTGTTTTCATTTCCTATCCATGATTGAGGGAAGGAAAATTGGATTCCATTAGAGTTGGAAGGAATGCAGTCAGACTTGCATTAGAACTTTCCAACAGAAAGACCTACAGGAGGGGTGGTCATAGGCTGGCTGTGTGCATGTGGGTATGTGCAAGCTGGTGTGTCTGGGTATATCAGCGAGCATATGCTTCTGTGAGCATGCCTGTGGGCAGATAGCTTTGTATGCACACTGGCACCACATATGTGTGTCCTTATGTACGTGTACCTGTGCATCTGCGTGTGCTGCGCTGACACATGCATGGCTCTGTGTTTGTGCACGTGAGCTGCCTGTCCTGGGGGAGGCCAGATGATGTATGGCTCTGCTGGCTGCTTGCTGAGCCTGCATTGATTTATCTGGGCCGATCCATCAGGGTTTAATAAAACTAAAAGATGAGCATCCATCAGCAGGTTGGGGGGGTGGGCAGGAGGAGGTTGGCAATGAGGTCCTGAGCCCTAGAGACCTGCTCTCCTGCCCATTGTCCCCATGGGGAAAGCTTCCTTGGCCCCCCCCCACAGCCCTGTGGAAGCCTGTGGCCCACAGTCTCAGCCCAGTCACCAGCCCCTGACCCTGTGGGTGCCTGGCAGGGCTTCCCGGCCTGAGCTAGGTGCAACTAGTAAAGTATCAGGCTGGTATAAATACCAGGACAGTGCACAAGGTGTTAGACTATTGAAATACTTCCATGTGTCTTGATAAATAGCCTCTGCTTTAAGCCCCCATCACTATTCCAACTTCTCTGGCCTTTTAAGACCTTCTAGACCTCTCCTCAATCCAGCAAGTGTCCACTGGCGCAGCCGGATGCTGCCTGGACACTATTTCAGTGCAGTAGGCAGTTTTCTGCATTGCCTGAAAGCTGGTATCCGTGCCATACCGGTGGTTAAATATTTTGAATATCACCTCTACTCAAATCCTAGCCCAGAGCCTGTGGTTGGGCCTCTGAGAGAGACCGTCGCCTGGCCAGACCTCCTGCCACCCCAATACCAGTGCCTGGGCCCCACAGGTGGGCCACGACTTGCCCACGTGTGGAGTTGTGCTGTGTGAACTCAGAAATCCGCCTTCCCGGTGTCTGTGGTTTTCAGGTGCTGTGGCTGTAGCTGACCTCTTTGGACCAGGATGTGGGTATCCTGGGCTCCTGGCCTGTGGCTGCTCGGTCTTTGGGCTACCTTCAGCCATGGGGCAAATACAGGTGAGATGACACAGGAGAGTCAGAGTATCACAGGCCTGCAACTGGTTTCCTGGGGTGCTGGGGTCCTTGCACATATGTGACCATGTATGTGTGGTCATGTGGGCAATTATAGCAGAGTCTGGGCTCAGGGTGGTCTGAAGTGTTGGCGCCCTCGAGCCTACGTGCGGTGAGCTGGAGAGTGTGTGCACGTGTGTCTTCGTATGTTTATGTCTCTGAGCATCTCTGTGTTTGTCTCTTAGACTGGCTCTGTGCATTCGTATGTATTCCTGTGTCTCTGTGTGTAACAGGACAATCCCCCACCCCAATACGTAAGCCAATCCTGTGGACACATTGCTGGACCACTGGGTTGGGGAGGAACAGGCGGTGAACTCTCCCTGCACAAGGACGCCGCCTCCCCAGAGAACCCCAAGTCCCGCTGATTCTTTTCATGGTGGAGACTCCATCCCTCTAGCTCACGTGCTTCTTCTCCTCCACGGCTGGCCCCGAATTTCTAATAAAAGGCCCGCCCCGAGGCCCAGACTCTGGATGAGACAGAGGGTGCAGCTTTCCAGGGCCCAAAGCCAGGGGAAGTTGACCGGGCATCTTGCCTGGCCTTGCTGGGTGCCCTCTGGGCTCAGTAGCTCAGCTGCCTAGCCAAGCAGGAACAGAACTCCTAGGACCCAAATCCAGCTAGGAAAAGCAAAAAAACCAAGAAGCTGAGGTGAAAGGGATTGTGGACCCGGGTGAGTGTGACTGCCTGCCCCTTGTATGTGCACACATGTGCTTCTGCTTGTGTGTGCGTGAGCTTTGCTCCCTCTCCCTCACTGGGTCCCCTGGGGGGATGGGGCAGAGAATTTCAACATCTGTAAGGAATCTGGGCCCACTGCCAAGGGGTGAGTCACCCATTGCTGCTGTGATGCTGAAGACAGTGATGGTCTTTCTGACCAGACCTGGGGGAGGGAGAGTCCAGTGGGGTCACTGGGACCGGACCCCTGGGCCCCAGGATTTCTTCTTCCAGCCAGTCTAGCCAGGGAGTGCAAGGCCAGCTTCTAGGAGCTGTCTGCACTGTCTTCTCCCACCTCTCCCTCTGCATTGATGAGAAGGCCTTTTTGATTCTGGCCTCTTTCCTGTTGTAGCACCTCCCCCAACACTTCGGCTCAGTCAACCCCAGGGAGATGGAGGCCCATGGCTGCCCACCTGTTCTTTCAGGGCTTTGGAAACCTGAATTAAGCTATCTCCTTCTCTGGGAGCCTTTACCCATTAATATGCCCTTCCTGGAGCTCCGAGGCCCTGGTGGTACCCTTAAGCTTGTGGTGCCCTCAGACCCAGTCTCTTCTCACTGTTTCACAAGGTGGTTATTCAGGTAAATATTCATTCCATTGGCTCATACTTGTGTCTGGCCTGCTTGTCTGATTTGGACATAGGAAGTTCCCATTGCTGAGAGCACATGTGCCAGCTGCACATGTCATCCCTTGTGGCATGGGCACCTACAGCTCCCACAGGTACAGACATGTACATATAATTGCACATAACACACAGTGTGCATGATTCTGACGTTTCCTTACCCCTGAAGAGCTCCTCTGTCCCCTACCTGGGTGTGCGTCATGGAGGGGGCACATGTATAAACACACAGCCCCCCACTCCATCTGTGCTTGAGAGCCACCTAGAGTTTCGTGTATTCTCTCCCTTGCCGGCCTAGCTCCTGACTTGAGAGTGTTGGGAGATTTGGGTTCCTGGAGTTCTGGGCCTGCTCTGTTGTTGGCTCACTTAGTGAGCTTGGCCTGGGCCTCAGTCTTCCCAACCATTTGCTGGGTTGCTGGGCCTCCAGGCTCCCTGGAGAGCCAGAGTCAGAAGGCAGGTGGTGAAGGCAGGATCTAGCTGATGGTCCGGAGTGAGGACTATAAACTTGCTCCCTCCCAGGTTCCCCAAGCGTCCAGCCATGCAGCAACCTTGGCCTGAGCGCACCTAATGCCCCCCTGCCCCTTCTCTTCCAGGTGCAAATTGCCCACCTTCACAGCAGGAAGGACTCAAATTGGAACACAGTAGTAGCCTGCCAGCCAATGTGACTGGTGAGCGCCCATCCATCTCATCCTGCCGTCCCCGCGACCTTCCTCTGGGAGTGGTCTGTACCCCGCTCCCCCTGCTCAGTTGAGCTCTTCACCTGATGTCTCCCCCAAAGGCTTCAACCTCATCCGCCGACTCAGCCTCATGAAGATGTCTGCCATCAAGAAGATCCGCAACCCCAAGGGGCCTCTCATCCTGCGCCTGGGGGCGGCCTCCGTGACCCAGCCTACGCGGTAAAGGCATCCATGCGACCACTGAGAATCAACACTGACCTCAGCCACACTCCTCAGCAACTCTGGATGTGGGGCTTAAGCCCAGGGGCCTCTCTGTGGGTCATTTCATCCCACCCCCTGCCAGGAGTCAACCTGGTCTCCACCCTTGGGCTTGCGGGGTGGGCTGAGAGGCGGTACCTGAGAGACCTATCTTCTGTCTTTCCCCTGTCTCTGGCCAGCAGTGGGTGGGAACATATCTGCATCCTATGGGCACTGTGAGAACACAGGATGTGGGCAGGAACCTGGCAAGAGTCATGTGCGTGTGTGTGTGCGCGCGCGCACATGCATGTGAGTGTGTGCACCATGTGTGTGAAGTCCAAACTCCCACAAGCCCCTGGGTGGTCTGGCCCCTGCTTGCCTCTTCAACCTCAGCTCTCAAAAGGCTCTTTTTTATCTCTTGCTGCTCTAGTCATGCTGAACCCTTTCCATCTTTTTTTCACATCTCTCCTTCCACCCTAGGCTCAGTTATTCACCCAGAGTATTCTGGGTTCATTGGAAGTACTTATTCAAATTGCAATGCAATAGCGAAATAGTCATTCTGGGGATTCTTTGCTCATGGCCTCCCTGCCCCCATCAGACTTGAAGACTCCATGAAGGCAAGCACTGCCTCTGTATTTTCAGAACGGTGTATTTTTTTTTTTTTTTTTTTTTTTTTTTTTTTTTTTTTTTTGAGACCAAGTCTTGCTCTGTTGCCCAGGCTGGAGTGCAGTGGCATGATCTTGGCTCACCATAACCTCCACCTCCTGGGTTCAAGCGATTTTCCTGCCTCAGCCTCCCAAGTAACTGGGATTACAGGAGCCTGCCACTATACCTGGCTAATTTTTGTATTTTTAGTAGAGATGGGGTTTCACCATGTTGCGCAGGCTGATCTCCAACTCCTGGCCTCAGGTTGATCCACACGCCTCAGCCTCCCACAGTGCTGGGATTACAGGTGTGAGCCACCGTGCCTGGCCTTCACCACTGTTATTCCCAGCAGCCAGACCCACACCTAGCTCATGGAGGGCACTCAGTAAAGGTGTGGAGAGTGAATGAATATATATGATGGAAGGTGTGTGCCTGTGGATGTCTTGGGTAGGCTCAGCAGTCCTGAGGGCCCAGGGTGGGCAGCAGTTGGGTCCTCACTGGAGCCTCGGGGCACCCTCCCTGCTCAATCTCCAGACGAGTATTCCCTCGGGGCCTCCCGGAGGAGTTTGCCCTGGTGCTGACACTACTGCTGAAGAAACACACCCACCAGAAGACGTGGTATCTGTTTCAAGTGACCGATGCAGATGGGTATCCACAGGTGAACTTCCCCCGTGCCCTGATTGCTTCTTAGGGCATTGGCTAGTACCAGGCCAGCCTAACTTTCATCCCAGCTTGTGATTTCTGGGATCTCCCTGCTTCATCCTGTGCCTACCCTCAAGCCTGCCCCCAGCCCACCAATACCTGCCTCATTCTTTCAGGATGTATAGCTCCTTGACCCCAGCCAGCTTTCTTCTCTTCCTGGGCCTCAGTTTCCCCTCCTGTGAAATGAGTTTGAGGTCCCTGAATGTGCCTGTGCTGACTCTGGAGCTCTGAATCTCTGTCCTTTCCCTTTCCAAATTCTACCCAGATTTCCCTGGAAGTCAACCACCAAGAGCGGAGCCTGGAGCTCAGGGCCCAGGGCCAGGACGGCGACTTTGTGTCCTGCATCTTCCCAGTGCCCCAGCTCTTCGACCTGCGTTGGCACAAGCTGATGCTGAGTGTGGCTGGACGTGTGGCCTCTGTGCACGTGGACTGCAGCTCAGCCTCCTCCCAGCCTCTGGGGCCCCGGCGACCCCTGAGGCCTGTGGGCCATGTATTTCTAGGCTTGGACGCTGAGCAGGGCAAGCCTGTCTCGGTAAGTGCTAGGTCAGGCCCTGACCTCTGTTCCTGCCTTCTGGGAACCTGAGTGAGCTTCCTGGAATCTGTATCGGAGCAAGTCCTTATGCTTAGAATCTTCCCCTGCTTTCCTGTTGCCCTCCAAATGCAGCGTAAACGTATTCACCCGACATTCAAGGTCCTTCATGATCTGGTCCTTATAAGTGTCTGCAGCATTGTCTTCCTTTACCTCTCTCCATGCAGCTCTGCTCTGATCAATTGCATCCTAGCCAACCAGCTCACCGAGTACTTTCACACTGCCGTGCCTTTGCCTACACTGTTACCTCCACCTGGAATGCCTTTCCTTGCATACTCATCTGCTGAGTAGCTACCAGCCCTTCAAAGCCCAGCATGAATGGAACCTCCTCCTCTTTTGTTCCTCTGGGCCTCCTCTCCCTCGCTCCTGTGCGCGCAGTTTTGTTCTGCCTTTGGTGACAGCTCTATTTTTGATGTCTCCCAGGCCAGCCTGGAAACACCCTGAGGTCACATCCTGGGGCGGAGACATCTCTGTGCCTCCTGGGGAGCCAGGACACAGAACTATTTGATAAAATGAAGTGAAATTGATGTACGTGTCCCCTGCAGTTTGACCTTCAGCAGGTGCACATCTACTGTGACCCGGAGCTCGTGCTGGAGGAGGGCTGCTGTGAGATTTTACCGGCAGGGGTGAGTGGCCCGGCCCTCGGACTGCCCAGGGACACACTGTGCTGGAGATGAGGGTCTGGAAGGTGATGCCTGGAGGTCTTAGGAGGAGTTTGCTCCTGTACTGACCCTAGCCCTGCTCTTCCACTGAACAGTGCCCCCCAGAGACCTCCAAGGCCCGCCGGGACACCCAGAGCAATGAGCTCATTGAGATCAATCCACAGTCTGAAGGCAAGGTCTATACCCGCTGCTTCTGCCTGGAGGAACCTCAAAACAGCCAGGTGGGTGGGCAGGACAGGAAGATGCCAGCACAGGCAGGCATACGTGAGATACCCCTCCCCTGAGCTGACTGACGTCTGCCACCAGGGTCAGTTGGCCATGGGCCCATGGCAGGAGGGGCACTGGAAGCCCTCCCTATTTGTACACCACCCCTAAATGATTCAAGGAGGTAGAGACAGCCCACTGGCCACCACTGGGTGGCCCTGTGCCCACCTACCTATGGGTGTTGAGAGTGGTACCATCTACCTCTGGCACTGCCTAGAGCCTCATGGATGCCATCCAGACTCTTCTGATGAGGGCAGGACTAAGCTTGTCCCTCAAAGGCAGTTTCTCCAGGACAGAGGTACCTGGAATCAGAGGTCAGGTCATACTGCTTCCCCGCAGGGATGGCTCAATCTCCTGGGCCCAGGGCCAGCCAGTGCCAGACTGGTTTTACACCCAGCACCATGGCCAGTTGCCCTGCCCACTCTCAGGTTCTTTAGAGGTGGCACGGAAACCTGGTTCCTCTTAGCCCCACCCCCTAGCTGGCAGTCTCCCTGCCCGCCTGGGCGTCCTGCCCAGCCTTGGGCTGCAGGAACACAGGATCCCATTGATGCATGGTCCTGTTTGCTCTGACATCACATGGGTGGGTGGGGGGAAAGGAGGGGGACCTGTTGGGGCAGCCACAGGGGCCTGAGTGGGCCCTCGATGCCCCAGGAGGTGCCAAATGCCAGGCTGAGGGCATACCTGGGGTCCATGCCCCCTGCCTGGGTACCCCTTTCCAGCATGGGCCCCAGAACTTCCCCCTCCTCAAGGGTTTCTCTTCGCTCTGTCTGCCCAGGTGGATGCCCAGCTAACGGGAAGAATCAACCAGAAGGCAGAAAGGGGAGCAAAGGTAGAGGTGGGGTGTGGAGGACCCCACATGCCATCAGTCTGCCCTCTGTGCCCCTGTAAACCCCAGGGATAAGGTGCTCCACTCCCACTCTCCTCCCGCCTTTCCCACCTCCTGGACAGAGCTTAGGACATGTAGGTGCCAGCTCTGATCAAGAAGGACGGATGGGGGTGAGACAGATGCAGTGCCTGGCACTCTCTAGAGTGCCCACTCCTGTTGGTTTGGGGGTAGGGGTGTTGGAAACAGTGCTCGGCCCCCTGAGCTCCCTGCCCATTCCCACGCCCCCCACCCTTCCCTCAGGTCCATCGGGAGACAGCAGCCGATGAGGTAAGCCTCCCAAGGGACTGGCAGCAGGGGAGGTGCCAGCGTGAACCCTTTGGACCAGGCTTTGGGCACGGAGCCTCAGCATAGGGGTGCTGGCTGACTACACAGCTCCTGGCATTCCTTGGGGGCCTGATGCTGGGCCCTGTCTGCCCACTGCCTCTCCTTGGGTTGGGGGGTAGGTAGCCCTGGAGGACACTCCTGCTGAGTTGGCAGCAAAGGGCCACAGGCATCATGGGGAGAGCCCAGCCTTCAGTCACGGTGCCCTTGGATTCTAGGCCATACTCTGCCCCAGCATGCTGTGTGACCTAGAGTGTATTGCTATTCCTCTCTGGGCTTCAGTTTCCCCTTCTGAAAAACGACTGTGGGGCTGGGTGGGTGGGAAATGAGGGGTGAGGCTTGTTTTATAGGATTCCTATTTTCAGGCTCCCCTCAGATTCCACTCAAGACATGTGTGATGTTCTGTGGGCCTGATGGTGATGGAGGTGGGGAGGGCTCACCCCAGGGGCTCAGAATTGACATCTTGGCCTGCTTTTCCCTTTCAGTGTCCACCCTGTGTCCATGGTGCCCAGGACAGCAATGTGAGTGAATGGAGGGTGTGCAGGGTGGAGCGGGCAAGAGCCGGGAGTGGACGTTGCCTAGAGCTGGCTTGGCAGCCTCCTGGGTGAGGACAAGGGGGTCTTTGTACACTTTCATACTCACTCCCTGCCCATCTCCCAGAGCCGGACTTGACCCCCACTGCCATCCCCACCAAGCCAGGGCTGTGTGGAAGAAAGCCGGTGACCTGCCTTGTCATCTGCAGTGTGATCGGGTTCAGGGCCTGGGCATGGGGTGGTGGCTGGCAGGACTGGGGTGGTGGCTGGAAGGACCAGGGCCTTGGTTGCTGATTCCAGCTTTGCGCTCCCCACAAGGTCTCCCCCTGCTCTGGTGGAGGCTTCCTGCGTTCTCCTAGAGGCCTAGAGAAGGGGAAGAGCTGGCTCAGCATGCAGCAAGGGCTCCCACAGCGTTGGTTCGGGGCCTGCTATCCCTTTCTAGCTGGCCCTGGTCCAGCCTTCCTCTGGGGGTCCAGAAGGGCAAGGAGAGGGGCTCAGTGTGAGGCCACCTGGCACCCAACTGTGCCTCTTCCATAGGCAGCAAGAGTCACCATTTTTCTGTGGTCTAACATTCTGAGTTTACCTCCCACATTGGTCCACCAAGGGCACAACCCTGGCTCCCCTCAGCTCCAAGGTCCCCTGACTTTGAGGGATATCAGGAGTACCTCCTCTGCTCCCCACCCCCTCTTTCAATCCAGTCCCCCACCAAATCTGGTAAGGCTGATGGTCCCCAGATGTGCAGGGGTTACCATGGAAACCAAGCAGCCATGTTATCCCAGCAACTGGGAGGCAGAGCTAACCAAAGCCAGGCAGGTTAGAGGAGGTAGGTTAGACCCTCTGCAAATGTTACAGGCTGAGGAAATGGAGTCGGCTCGCTAGTTTGCCTGGGAGGCAGAGCAGGGGCTGGGATACAGGCTGCTGGTCCTGCTATCATGCTGTGTGACCCTGTCTAAATTGCTTGACTTCTCTGGGCCCCTGGTTTTCTCTCTCTACTGGAAGTGTGATGCCCTCTCCTCTGTCCCTTCAGGTGACACTTGCTCCCTCTGGCCCCAAGGTGAGTCCTAATGGAGAACAGGACATTCCTGTCCTCTTTGGCAACCCCAGCCATTCCCACAGCATGTGACCCTGTGGCTGTGTGTTTATATCAGGGCCACCTAAGCCTGTATGTGTGTAGGGTGATTAGGTGTATGCGTGGTAGAGAAAGCAGGGAGTTGTGTGTGTACAAAGATGCTAAGAGCTGCCCTTTTCTGAGACCCTTCTGTGCACCAGGCCCTGGGCCAGAGCTGTGCCCATTTGTTACCCTTCTGAACCCTCTCAATACTCAGCCTGCAGCGTGGGTGCTATCATTTTACTTCAGGGGAAACTGAGGCCCAGCTGTGCCCACATATGTCTGACTAGGTGTGTTAGAATGATTGTGTATGGGTGTGGCTACATGGATCTTTGGGACACATGTTTGCATATGTGTGGCACACAAAGGCTGGAGTTGAACCCAGGTACCTGTGGGCCTAACGAGGCCACAGAGCTTGTGAGTGACAGGGAGGGAAGCTATGCAACTGTGAATTAGGCTTGTATGTGCTGGTCAATACCGTTTTATTGATGAAGAAACTGAGGCTCAGAAAGGTGACATGACCTGCTCTGAGTGACATGCTAGCAAGTACAGGGTTTGAAGTCAGGCAGCCTGACACTCAGCCAGCGTGGGCTTCTGCCACCGTGCGTGTGTGTGTCCATACGCCTCCAGCTGTGCTTTGTGTGAGCTGATGTGCTTGGGTACGGGTGTGGGGGATGGGATACCCCCCTTGAGACTGTAGATTTGCCATATATAGTCTCTTGGGGTAGGAGGGCATGTGGATGAATGGGTATGGAATCCACATGCTTGTGTGTGGTGGGGGGAGCGGGGGCAGGACACTGCTCACATATGTGCGTATTTTCGTACCCATGTGTGGGGGATGGGTGGAGGGGGACAGGGGTGGGGAGAGCTTCCTCGAGGCTCCCATGTG
Source organism: Chlorocebus sabaeus (assembly GCF_047675955.1). Taxonomy (NCBI): domain Eukaryota; kingdom Metazoa; phylum Chordata; class Mammalia; order Primates; family Cercopithecidae; genus Chlorocebus; species Chlorocebus sabaeus. The sequence continues at coordinate 105,404,959 of NC_132923.1, forward strand.
CCCCCTCTGGTCCTAGCTTCCATTCTGGTTTCACTCTCAGGGAGGGAAAGGTGAGCGGGGCCTGCCTGGTCCACCAGGCTCCAAGGGAGAGAAGGGAGCACGGGTAAGTGTCTCAGCCCTGCCTGTGGCAGGACCTTTGCCAGCTGTGCCCTGGGGTGAGGTGGGACGTGAGCCATCATCTCATCATCCCAGCAGAAAGCCTGCAGCCTGGCCCAGATCAGGGGAGTGGGGTGAGGGCCAGGGTCTTTCTAGGGGTTCAGGTGTGGAAGCCCCTCTTTTCTAGGGATACTTAGGACTATGGGGTTCCCAGGCCGACCCTCCTCACAGCACATCTAGGGGACTTACCCAGAGTTCCCACCCCTGATCCCTTGTTCCCTACCCTCAGGGCAATGACTGTGTTCGAATCTCCCCGGATGCCCCACTTCAGGTAAGACTTGGAGGTGGTGCCTGCTTCAGGGCCAATATGGGGCCAGCCCCTGGGGAGGGGCTGTGGGCTTGGCAGCCCATCAGGTGACCCTCTGCCCCCACTCAACACCGTGTTCCCCTGTTCAGTGTGCAGAAGGCCCAAAGGGAGAGAAGGGGGAGTCAGGAGCTCTGGTGAGTGTGGGACCAGGGATGGGGCAGGGGTGGTGGGTCCAGGGTCCAGCCTTACCCTCCCTTCCCTCCCTTCTTTTGTCTCCCCTCCTCATCTCAGGGACCCTCAGGACTCCCAGGCTCAACAGGCGAGAAGGTAACAAGCCTGGATTTGGAGGGGCGGGTTCCAGGGAGGTCTGCAGGCTCTACAGCCATGAGTAAGGAGGAATCGGGGTTCTCTTAGGAGAGGATGTCAGTGGGCACAGAGCTGGCAGGACCCTCCTCCCCCGCCCTAGTCATCCTGCCTTGTCCAAATACCCAACCGACCTGGAGGGAAATGCCACAGATTCCCCCAGTGAGTGGCCTGGCTGGTCTGGAAGTTCTTCCTGTTGTCTACCCTCCCGTGGTGATTGAAGCCATTCACTCTCAGGGGAGACAGAGACCAGGGGTCTAGAAGGCAGTTGTCCCTCCCCCAGATGGAGCTGCCCAGCTGTCCCAGGCCTTTCCCTCATCCTGGTCACTGTGCTTCTTCCTTCCCCAGGGCCAGAAAGGCGAGAAGGGCGACGGAGGCCTCAAGGGTGTGCCGGGAAAGCCAGGCCGGGACGTAGGTGCCTGGGACCCCCTTCCCCACCACAACCCCCAGCATGGGGTCTGAGAATGCTGGGATTTAACCTTCGGAATCCAGCCTCCTCCCCTTGCTCACACAGGGTGGGGAGGGTCTGTGCCCCAGGAGGCACAAGCGGGGACAGAAAAGGACCTGAGCCCAGGCCTCCTTACTCCCAGCCTCAGAGCCCCGAACCTCTAACACCCTAAGGTTGACAATGTGCTGACCTCGGGGCACCAGGGTGGGCTCTGGTTTGGGGGAGGGGCGGGGAGGGTGGGACAGGTGGGCATTCACCTCTCCCAGTGGGTGCACTGAAACATAATACTCAGTAAACATGGTACTACTAACACTCATAGCCCAAAAACTAACGACAACCTGATCCCGTAATCTCACATGATTAGTGTGCACGATAGCCAGGCCTCAGGGCTGTTTGTACACCCTCCCCCTTATCCCCCGACAGGGCCGGCCAGGAGAGATCTGTGTCATTGGGCCCAAAGGGCAGAAGGTGAGTTGTGGATGTTTGTGGGGTGGAAATGGGGTGGCAGGGCTGGGGGTAGCAGGTCTCTGATGCCCACCTTATGTCTGTGCCAGGGAGACCCTGGCTTTGTTGGGCCTGAGGGGCTGGCAGGAGAGCCCGGACCCCCTGGCCTCCCTGGACCCCCTGGGATAGGACTGCCTGGGACCCCGGTGAGTACCTCTTTGCTTCTCCTGCTGCTGTGTTTTTCTCAGAGACCCCTCTCCCACTCTGGGCAGGGAAGGAAGCGGGGAAGATAAGGCTCTGTCCCAGGAGTCCTGGCTGGAGGAGAGGGTGAGGGTAGAAGATCTCACTGTGGTGAGAGGTCCCTGGAAACTTCCACTTGACTCTGTTTCTGCCCTCAGGGGGATCCAGGTGGCCCACCAGGCCCTAAGGGAGACAAGGTAAGCATAGATGGGAGTGCAGTCACGTGGGGAGCTCCATGCTTGACAGGAGGAGATAGGAGAAGGGGCCGGGGCAGCTTCCCACAGGGGAAACAAGTCCCAGGGAGGAGGCCGGGCCTTTGGAGGAGGAGGCTGGGCTCAGCTTGGCCAGGCCCCTTGGTGGGGAGTGTCCTGTCCCCATCCCGGTGCTCATTGAGGTTGAAACCTTAGCCTGTGTTCCAGGTATAGGGATGGGCAGGTCTAAGTGTTGTAAAGACCAAAGTGGACTTTGCTGGAGGGCCCAAGCTCATTTTAGGGCCTTGTGCCTGGATGTGCAGAAAGCTCTGGAAATTTCTGTCTGTGATGCTGTGGTTTCCCTGGGGTCGCGCGGATCACCTCCTAACCTGTGCACAGTGAAGGGGCACACAGAGGCCTCATTTTCTCTCTTCCTTTGAAATGACATGGGTTAGACATGGATGCCAGGCAACAGGAACCGACCAAATGGGACAAATGGCGATGGGGAGATTTGGCAAAGAATGTTCTGCCATCACAGAGGGGCACGGGTGGGGAAAGGGGAATGCACCGAGGTCGCATTGGCCAGGAGGCAACCCCCTTATCCTTTCTTCTGACCACAGGGCAGCTCTGGGATCCCAGGAAAGGAAGGCCCTGGTGGGAAACCTGTGAGTGACTTCAATCCAGTGGGGGAGGGTCGCTCTTCCAAGGCCTCTGGAGGGAGGAGTTAGGTCCTCCAGCCCTCAGTTGGCACACCAGCCCTCTGCCCTGGCACTGATGCCCATTGCCTCTTTTCTAACAGGGGAAACCAGGTGTGAAGGGAGAGAAGGTGAGTCCCAGACCTGGCTCTCCAGATCGGGGTGGGAATGGGACCCCCTCTCTGCAAACAACAGTGACCATCAAGGGCCCTAGGCCTAGGGGTACTGGACCTTCCTCAGGGGACCCCCACCCTTTCTTCCTCTGATGTCCATGTGCAATGAGTACATAAAGAACCTGGCTTGGGGGTGAGCTGGGTTCAAACCCTGCCTCCACCACACACATGGTTATGAAAGGTCTGAGTCAATTAGCTTGTCTCTTAGCCCAAGTTTCCATGTCTGTCAGTGGGACACAGTCATGTTTCAAGGCTTACAGCGAGGATGTAGTTCTGTGCCGCCCTGGAATCTTGTGGTGAATGAATGAGTCAGTTGAACAGGAAGCCCCAGCGGCATTCCTGCTGTCCACTTTGATGTTCGGGGTGGGGCTGTGGCAGACCCAACGTCTAAGGCTGGTATGTGCAAGAGGCCCCTTGCCTTCCCCGGGGTCTCAGCCCCACCCTGTCCACTTATTGCCCTTCTGTTCTGCTAGGGTGACCCCTGTGAAGTGTGCCCAACACTGCCTGAAGGGTTCCAGAGCTTTGTCGGACTCCCTGGAAAGCCAGGGCCCAAAGGGGAGCCTGGTGATCCTGTATCAGCCAGGGTGAGTGCCCAGGGTGACCACTGAGGGACCTCCCCCAACACACAAAGAAACCTGGGGGCATGATCATAGAGAGGAGTTGGGCAGAGGGACTGTGTACTTCTTGTGGCTACAGAGAGATTATGGGCAGAGAGTCTAGGCTCTTATGGTATTAAGGGGTCTGAACCACAGAGCTCAGGGCTGGGCTAGAGTGCCACCTCAGGTCTCCATGGCAACCTCCCAGGGCTTTCCAGGAGACTCTAGGATGCCTTTTAGGCAAGCTGGGAGGGAGCCCACCCTTATTGTGAGTGAGGCTGTGTCCTAGGATTGGGTGTGTTTTGGGGGTGGAGGAAAGGAGTGAGCAGGACTGGGTGAGCCCCCTCTCTCACGGACCCCTTCTTTCAGGACCACCCGAAAGCTGTCGGACAAAAAGGCGACAGGGTATGTGCGGGAACTTTCTATTGGGGTAACTTAACCTGGCCTCATTCCCTCCCCCGCCATGCTCCTGCTTGTTATGTGGGTTGATGAACCCTGCCTCTGGGGTGCTGGCCTTGAACCCCGTGGGACCCCTAGGTGTTTGGACGGTTTGCGTGTGTGACATTGCTGTCCTCGCATATTGCCAGGGAGTTTGGGGGTGCCCCATTGTGCCCTGTCTCAGCCCACAAACCTTTTTTTCCCCTGCAGGGAGACCCTGGCATCCAAGGCATCAAAGGAGAGAAGGTGAGGGAACCCCGCTCTCCTGGTTGCCCTCCTCTGCCTACCTAGGAGTATTTCTGATCCTTCCTCTTCTTTACCCAGGGGGAGTCCTGCTTGTCCTGCAGCTCGGTTGTAGGGGCCCAGCATCTTGCATCCTCCACAGGGGCCAGTGGAGATGTGGGCTCCCCTGGCTTTGGTCTGCCTGGCCTTCCGGTGAGTGACTACTTTCTCCCAGTCCAGCCCAGTTCAGCCCATCCTTGCCATACTGGTGATCTCCTTGGCTTTTTAGATCCCAAGTCTCAGGGCAGGGATCAGGAGGGAGGGGAAGAGGCAGGTGTCCCAGGCCTGTCTCTTCGTCCCTCCCTCCATCCCTGTGCTGCCCCAGGCTCCTTGCCCTGGAACTTCCTCTTAGCACCTCTGGCTTCAGTTGTCTAACTGAAGAAACTGTCCAGCTACCTGAAGGACACAATTCCTATCTTATGTTTCTTTTTCTGGTTGGACACTGGGACCCGGGGAGCCTTGGAGAGGTGGGAGTGGGGAGATGTTGAGACTCTGTCTTGGTTGTTTTTCAGGGGAGAGCTGGGTTGCCAGGGCTGAAAGGAGAGAAGGTGAGACCTGGGTTAGATATCAGGGACACTGGGGTTTCTAGGCAGGGAGGCAGGGGAGGAGCGGCGCGGGCGGGGAATAAGGGTAATATAAACAAGAGATTCAGACAGTAAATTCACAGTAAAATTAATTTACTAGTGCTTTGCAGACTGGAGTCAAAGAATGTATTTCTGAGAGCCCTCATGTTCTGTAAGAGAATTCCTTAGTGTAGGTGTGATGATATTCTAAAACTATTAAGCACATTCAAGATTACCTTATAATATTGACAATATGTAACACTTCTTTATTGCTTATTATGTGCCAGGCACTATTCCAAATCTTGTAAGTGTGTTCACTTGTTTTGTCCTCCCAGATTTTATGGGGTAGGTGCTCCCTTATTCCTGTTTCACAGATGAGGAAACGGAGGCACAGAAAGGCCAAGTAAATTGCCCAGAGTTACACAGGTGATTGGATGCAGAGCTGGGATTGAGCCCAGGAAGCCTGGCTCCAGAGACTGTAATCTTCATTATGCCGCTGGGTCAATTTCAGTGCCTGTGTTAACGTATCTATTTATGATTGCATTGGAGACAAACGGCAGGCTTGAACTTCTAATGCAGTGTTACCCAAATGAGGGGTTCTGTGGGTGTACGAATGTTCAAGTGTGAGAAACACTGAAGTATGTGTGCAGACTCAACCCTAACAGGGGAAGCCCACGTGTCACATCGCATGTGGGGCCTTTGCACCCCCACCCCGCCTGCTGCCTCTTCCCAGCTTCCCCATCTCAGTCATCAGCTCACAGCCAGCCCCTCAAAGCCCAGCCTTACGGTCGTCCTCAGGTCCTCCACTCCTGACACTGTCCCCTCCTCCCTCTAGCCCCCCAGCGAGCCCTGACAGTTCTGCCCATGAGGGTTCTCTCATTCCTCTACTTCTCTCCATGCCCACCACTGCCATGGTAATCTGCGTTCCCATGGCCTCTCTCCTGCATGGTGGAACCTCCTCTGGCCTGCCCATGGCCACTGCAGCCCTGCAGCAGTCCAGTTTTCATCTGGTTGTTTTTTTTCTTGAGACTGAGTCTCACTCTGTTGCCCAGCCTGGAGTACAGTGGCATGATCTCTGCTCACTGCAACCTTCGTCTCCCAGGTTCAAGCGATTCTCCTGCCTCAGCCTCCCGATTTGCTGGGATTACAGTCGTGCACCACCACACTCAGATAATTTTTGTAGTTTTCGTAGAGACAAGGTTTTGCCATGTTGGCCAGGCTGGTCTCAAACTCCTGACCTCAAGTGATCTACCCTCCTTGGCCTCCCAAAGTGCTGGGATTACAGGTGTGAGCCGTTGTGCCCGGCCTTCATCCAGTAGTTTAATGTGGCTTTGTAGAAGAATCAGTATTTCCCTCCTTACAGTCCCTCTGTGACTTACTTTCTACCATAGCTAGGCTGTGCCTCACAGGACCCCGGATGCCCCAGCTCCCATCCTTCCCACATTCATCCACTTCTTCCCCTTCTCTTCTGGTTTACCATGCTTCAGCCATGTGAACCTTCTTTCCATTATGGAATATGTCTGGACTACTCCCACCTGTCAGATTTTGTACTTGTGGTTCCCACTAGAAACATCTAGAATGTTTTTCCTTTCTACCCTCCCCCTATTCTTTCATTGGATGACCTTATTCTCATTCTTCTGGTAATAATCAGGGTTAACACCTCTCTGACCGCCTCCACTTACTCTGTCGCATCACCTTGTTGATTTCCTTCATAGTACTCACCATCGTTTAAAATGATTCAGAAAGTTCTGCATGTGCAAGCTCAACAGGCATTACTGTTTGTGCTGCTCACTGCTGTCTACCCACTGCCTCAGCCCAGTGCTCCGTGTATAAAGGTGTCCAGTGAAAGGCTGTTGGAAAAATGCATTCATGATTTTTGTGTTCTGAGCCAGGGCTGAGGGTGGACTGGATTCCATGAGGTGAGGCTGGGAGCAGAAATAGGGCTTCTAGCCCCTGGCTGGTCACAGACTCCCTTGGGGACCTTGGAGAAAGCCCTCTTCCTCTCTGGACATGAGAGGGTAGTCTGGACATCCAAAGGGGCTGCTTTTATAGGTTTGGGTTTGCAATTGCTCTGGCACCTAGACTGCGTCCCCTCTTCAGTCATGGCTTTTGTGCTTTCTCTCAGGGTAACTTCGGGGAGGCAGGGCCAGCTGGCAGTCCAGTAAGTATGTTTGGGATGGCAACAGCTTGGGAGAGGACAAGGTGGGAGGCGCTGACAGGCATGGCCCCGGCAGCTGCTGGGCATTACCTGGAGCGTCTTAACATGCAGGGGCCACCAGGACCAGTGGGACCAGTAGGCATCAAAGGGGCGAAGGTGAGTCTGGGGACATTCTCCGTGCTGCAGCCTGGGTGAGCTTCCTAGACAGACACCCGTCTTGCTCGACTTCAAACCCTCTGGGGCTCCTTGCTGTCTATTAGGCAGAGTCTGACTCCTTGGCAAGGCACGAGACCCCTGATCACTCAGCTCCACCTTTGTTTCTTTCCTGTTCTCCCTTCATCTTTCCCGAGATAACCCCTCACCCAGCAGAGGTGCAGTGTCAGACCCAGTGACATTCCCCAGCCCTAGATTCCAAACCTGGCTCAAGTGCGCTAGGGCCTGGAGGACCCCCTAACCCAATGTCCTTGCCTGGCAGGGGGAGCCCTGTGAGCCGTGTCCAGCCCTGTCCAACCTTCAGGATGGGGATGTCCGTGTGGTGGCCTTGCCTGGCCCATCTGGAGAGAAGGGGGAACCTGGGCCTCCAGGCTTTGGCTTGCCAGGAAAACAGGTGAGGTGGGATATAGGCAGGGGCCTCTGGAGGGGGATGCAGGCGGGGCTTAGGACAGGGGAGGGGTCCTGCCTGGGTCTCTTGACTCCCTGGGCAGTTGGGGGTAGTGGGGAGGGTGTGGCGGGGTCAGAGCCTCTGTCTCCAGAAGGAGCTGCCCTCACAGGTCTCTGCCCTTTATCCTGGGACAGAGTATGGCAGAGTGGGCAGAAAGAGCACCATCCTAGGACCAGAGAGACCTGGGTTCCAATCTTAGCTTTGCCTCTTACTAAGTCTTTGACTTGAGCAAGTCACTTCTCTCCACCTCTGCTTCTTGCACAGAGTAAAGCCTAGTAATGACGTGTGTGAAGTGCTTAGCAGCACACCATGGGCACTGGGGAAATGGCAGTTACCACTGTGGTTATTATCACTGTTACTGCTTTCATAGTAATGGCCAGCACTGCCACAGTGGACACTATGTGCCAGGCACTGCTGCACACGACATATTCGCTTGTCTAACCTCACAGGATCCCTATAGGGCAGAAGCCTATACTATTTTTATCATCCACATTTGACAGCTGAAGAAACTGAGGTACAGAGATAGATGAGCTAATTTGCCCATGTCACCCAGGCAAGGAGTCTGGCACAAATCTCTCCTCCGACCCTGGGCAAGAATGCTTCACTAGCACGAAAGCAGAGATTTCGTTTTGTTTATTTACTGTTGTATGCCCCGAACTGATGTGGTGCCAGGCACTTCAGGGTGGCTGGTATGAGTGAGCGGGTGCCGGAAATTCTTTCTCCTCAGGGCAAGGCTGGAGAGCGTGGACTGAAGGGGCAGAAGGTGAGAGGGCCTCTGTGGGCATGGGGGTGGGCACAGCATCCTCTCAGATCCCCTCCTTGCCTCCTTTTCCTCCTTCCCTAGCCCTGAACCCTCAGCCCCAGCAAAGGACCGTGAGTGCCTGCTGGTCCCGGGGGCAACTTGCCCCCAGCTGGGCCGGCCTTGCCTTCCTTGAACTCCGCTCCTTACAGGGTGATGCTGGGAATCCCGGAGACCCTGGAACGCCGGGAACCACAGGGCGGCCAGGACTGTCTGGGGAGCCTGGAGTTCGGGGCCCTGTGGGGCCAAAAGGAGAAAAGGTTAGTCAGGTGGGGGGGTTGGGGTCAGGGGAGTTTGCTGCATAAAAAATCAGGTGGCGCACCAGTGAGGGAAGGACTGCAGGGCCAGCTGGGGCCTTAACGGCTGTCAGAGTCACTGAGTGGAGGCTCCTCGGGGCTTCTCCTCTGCTAGGAGTGTCAGGGGCCTGTTTTGATTTCCCAGGCTGAGGTGGGAGCATTCAAGGGGCAGAGTGTTCAGAGGGGTGCAGGGTATCCTGGCCTGGGTGCCAGCGCTGGCTCATGGGCTCCAGGCTGTACCCATCTTTGACCAGGGTGATGGCTGCACTGCCTGCCCCAGCCTGCAGGGGACAGTGACAGATGTGGCAGGACGGCCTGGGCAGCCCGGCCCCAAAGGAGAACCGGGTCCCGAAGGCGTGGGCCGACCTGGTAAACCCGTGAGTTGCCTGCCCTCTGGCCCTTCCCTGCCTGGGCTTTGCCTCCTCTCCCTCCTGTCCCCCTTTCCCCTGCAGGGACTCCATGGGCCACCTTGTGCCTTTTAGGGCCAACCCGGTCTACCAGGAGTTCAAGGGCCCCCAGGTCTGAAGGGCATGCAGGTATGTGTGAGTCTTGGGGCCCTGGGCTGCAGCTACGTGAGGGCAGGGGGTGGGATAGACCGATCCATGGGGGCAGTGGACCTGGAGTGGGAAATGGAGGCAGGGTGCAGTGCAGGAAGAAGCTGGGGGAGAAGGGGCTGGGGAGAAGGGTGAAGGGTGACTGGGGAACCTCGAGCCAGGGACTGTCCTTCTGCCTCTTCAGGGAGAGCCAGGGCCTCCAGGAAGGGGAGTCCAGGGACCCCAGGTGAGTCTCTAGCCTTGCCTTTGCCTGTCCCCTCAATACTTCTATTAGCCAACTACCTAATTCCATCCACTCCCAAACTGCAGGGCTCTGCCTGCCCCAGATGCACAGGACTTAGTTCTGGGATCAGGAGTCAGGCCATAACCCTGGCCTGCTGTTGCTTCTGTCAGGGACTTGCCTTTGACCCCAGCCTCTCTGACCCTCAGGGTCTCCTTGGGGAGCTCTTCTGAATTTGGGCTGGTAGATGCCCCACCCAGACCAGGTCTGCCGGTGTGGCAGGGCCAGAGGAACAGGTTGGCTGTGGCTGCTGTGTGCTAGTCTGCCCTTTCTGACTTGCAGGGGGAGCCTGGAGCCCCGGGTTTGCCTGGCATTCAGGTACGTCTGCCTGAGTCCTGGAGGAGGATAGCAGGTGAGAGGGCCATTCTAGGATATGGGTTAACTAACTGTGCTTCCATCTGCAGGGACTTCCGGGACCTCGGGGACCACCTGGCCCCACTGGAGAGAAGGGTGCCCAGGTGAGCCTCTGCCTCCATGGGCATTGGGCCTGCAGTATTCCAGAGTGTCCCAGCAGCAGGCACAGGGGACACGGGGGCCAAGTGATGCCTATCAGAGGGCTTCCAAGACCTGTCGGGATGTGTCTTACCTGCTGGGTTATAGCTGGCTTCCAACTCTGCCCCTGCAACCTTTGTACCCTCTCTTACACAGGGATCTCCAGGGGTGAAAGGAGCCACCGGACCCATGGGACCTCCTGGGGCCAGTGTCTCTGGGCCTCCGGTAAGTCTTCTCTGTGCTCCATTCTGGTGGTGGTGTTGGAACCAAGGATGTTTCTGCTGGGAAGAGGGCACGGAGCTGACCCTGCCCATCCCAGCAGCACAGGGCATGGGAGGAGAGAGGCCTCAGCCCAGCCTCAGACAAGGAAGACCTCACTTCTTTAAGGGAATGCTTGAATAATACAATAATGTTCACCACCATTTTTTGAGCAGTGATCATGCTGAGGTCCTGTGCTACGCTCTAAACACAGAAATTCATGTCATCCTCACATCAGCCCTGTAAGGGAACTCACTTCATAGATCAGGAAATTGAAGGTCAGAGGGTGAGGAGGCAGAGCCACAGACTTCAACCTAGGCCTGTCTGACTCAAAGCCCATCCCTAGTCATTAGGGACATGTGAACCAGTGCTGCCCAGTACAGCTGTCTATGAGGATGGAAACGCTGTGTTCGGCACAACCACAGGTGGCTGTTGAGCGCACCTGAAATGCAGCTAGTGTGACTGAGGAACTCAATTTTAAGTGACATTTAATTTTAATTAATTTAAATTTAAATAGCCCCATGTGGCTATGGACTACAGTATCAGACAGCACAGATCCAGACCAGCAACTACTTCCAGTGTAATTGGAAAGATCTTCCCTTTGTACTATTCCCCCAGTGGCTCCCATGTTTTAAAAGACGTGTCTATTGAACAAATTGCATGGATTAAGTAATCATAAGTGCATTTTCTCATTTTTAGTCATCAAAGACCTGTGTAGTCGTCAGCTTCTACTCCACATGAACCCGCTAGAATTTTACCAGATAATCTAATTGCAGCCTAAATCAAAGGCATGCTACCTTTCAGCCAGTCTGTTCCATGCCAGGTGGTGGGCAAATGCGTAATTTGTCTTGGGCTTTTGTTAATGTTAAAAATAGCCCAGTGAACTGTATCCTCTTCTATCTTTGCGGATCCCTGGAGAAATTCTAGTTCCAGTTTGGGATTCACTGATAGGAGAGTGCACCAACGTCCAAAGCGGGCGGGGACTCGCTGAAGTCCACACAGCCAGTCTCTATTGCCCCGCAGAGCTGGACAGCCAGGATTCCTGCCTGTCCCAGGGAGCCCCAGCGCAGAATGAGAGACGTGGGCCAGATCCTCAGGGAGCTTCAAGTCCCAAGTGTGAAGGTGGAGGAGCCCACATGAAGGAGCTATGGGAATGCCCTGTGTGGCCAGGCTGGCCTCTCCTGGCCTGAGCAGACTCCATGCCGTTGTCCAAGCTCCTTTCCTTTCCAGGAGAATGTTCCAGACCTCTCCTCATGCTGAATTCCATCCAGCAGGCTTCCCGTCCTCAGCCGCACACTTGCTAGGGGTGTGACCTTAGGCAAGTGACAGCTTCTCAAAGTCTCCAGTTTTTTGTGGATAAAAAAGGGGCTGAAATCCCCTTCTCCCAGTTAGGTCAACAGACACAACTTTTGTGATAGGGAGAAAGTGTATCAAGCACTAAAGAGAGAGAGGAGAGAGCAGAGACTTCAGGCTACACACGCCTGGCTGCACCTGGCTGCTGGGTCTATCATGAAGTTTCTTTAAGGCTCAGTTTCCTCACCTGAAAACCAGAACAATACCGTCCTGCTGGACTGGGAGAGGGGATTCCATTCAATGTTCCCTGATGGGTACTTGGCCCGGTGGCTGGCACCCAGATGTGCTCAGGAAATGCCAGTCTTCTTCCTTGTCCGGCACCTCAGTCTCCTCCTCTGGAACGTGGGCCCTGGGTGCCAGAGGAGCCTGGCGCTGCTTCTGTTTGTCCTACAGCCCCTTTCTGCAGCAGGCCAGATGGCTGGCCGCTGCCCAGTCTCACCCTCTGACTCTGGGCTCTCTCCCTTTAGGGCCGTGATGGGCAGCAAGGACAGACGGGACCCAGAGGGACACCAGTGAGTACAGTGTCTCGGGACAGCAGGAAGCCATGGCTGGCCCTGCCTCAGCACCCCTATCTGCTCACCTTTCTGTGTTTCTTCCCTGCAGGGTGAAAAGGGACCACGAGGAGAGAAGGTGAGTTCCAAGGGCCTGTGACCCATATGCTGGGGGCTTAGCAGCCCCTCCAGCCTTCCCACCACGAATCAGGGAAGCCTGTGCACATGAAGCTGCCTTGGACTGGAGGATGGGGGTGGAGGAGGCATCCTGGGCTCCTTCCTACCCCCAGCTCCCTCGTTTCAGGGGCTCCACATATCCCTAACTTCACCTGGTTGCTGGCCTGAGACTCAACCAGGATTATGGGAGACTGGAAAACTCCAAGGCCCCCTTAGGAGGGCAGCTGCATTTTCAAATGGGGGCTGAGTCAGAGGATGGGGCAGGAAGTGAGCTGGGAAGGACTAGTGGTGAGAGGGCAGAGAGGTGAGGGGCCCCTGAGAGAAGGGCATGGAAGCCAGGGGAGCGGGGCTGCAGTTGTACTGAAGGCAAGATTACCTGCATGGCAGCAGACAAGGTTATAACTGATGACTGTAACAGCAGGACCGTGGTTTGCTGAATAATCTCCATGCGACAGGACCCCTGTATACATGAATCCATTTTGTCTTCCTGAGACTCCGTGCGCCTGGAATTACTGTTCCCATTTTACAGGCGAGGAGGCTGAGGTGCAGAGAGGTTGAACAGGTTGCCCAAGGGCAACAGCATAAGAGGCTGATCCTGGATTGAAACCCTGGCCTCTCTGTCTCTAGAGCCCCATGCCTCTCGGATGTCCATTTCAAGAGCCCCTTTGTCTTCGTCCATGTCTCACAAAGGCTCTTGTCTTTTCAGGGTGAGCCAGGGGAGTGCTCCTGCCCCTCTCGAGGAGACCTCGTCTTCTCTGGCATGCCGGTAAGTGGCACTGTGAGAGCCTTCCCCCAGCCCGGGGGAGAGGAGCAGCTTCAGCCTCGTCTGGTGCCCAGTGTGCAAGGGCTCCGCAGGGCCGCACACCCCAGCCATCCGCCTCCCCACGCAGCCCCGCGCTTGGTGTAGACATTGCCTATAACCTCTCCCCTTCTTTTGCGACCCCTACTCCCACCCAGGGTGCTCCGGGACTTTGGATGGGCAGCTCCTGGCAGCCGGGCCCGCAGGTGTGTCGCTTGTCTCCTCTTGTCCGCCAGCACCCCACGGCTTGTCCACCCTAAACAGCTGCTCTCAGCCATGGGGCAGAGCTCTTTGCTGGCTCTGACTCTTTCCTCTCTCCCTCAGGGTCCACCAGGTATTCCTGGACCACCAGGCCCCCCTGGAGTGCCCGGGCTGCAGGTAAAGGGGGAGAAGAGAAGGAGGAGTTTGGGTGGCAGAGCTCATGCGGTCAGGGTGGCTGCTCCAGGCTGGACCCCAAGGACACTTCTCCTCCACCCCAAAAACACAGACATGCCATTTCTCACTCCTCTATTCAGCTACCTACCAGGGTGGCAAGGAGGGCGCACTGAGCCTCTCGGCCAGGCACTGCACTCCCAGCACAGTTTCAAGGAATGCCCTGTTGCATCAGCTGTCAGGAGCCCACAATCTGGGTCAGATAAAAATCCCTTGCCCTGGTACAGAGCCCGGCCCACTGTTTTGGAGCAGCATTCAACACTCATTCATGCAACACGTGTTTTTTGTACATTTGCTATTTTTCCAGCACTGTTTTAAGTGCTGTGAATACAGTAGTGGCTAAAAATAAAAGCCCCTGCCCTCTTGGAGCTTATATTCAGTAGGAAAGACAGACAATAAGCAAGATAAATAAATAAAATATAGTATGTTAGAAAGTGATATGTACGAAGGAGAAAGGTAAAGCAGGGAGTGAGGATAGAAAATGGGACGAGGGCAGGAGAAGTGTTTGCAAAGTGTACTGAAAAGAAGGTGACGTTTGAATCAAAACTGAAAGGAGATGCGGAGAGAAGCTGTGAGGGAGAGGCTTTGTGGCAGAGAAAGCAGCCAGTGCAAAGGCCCAGAGGTGGGAACGTGCCTGATGTGTTTGGGGAATCGCAAGGAAGCCAGAGATAGTGAGGGGAGAGCATTAGGAGCCAAGATCTGTGTGACGCTGTGAATAAAGGGTACATTCCAGAGCCAGGCAGCCTGAACTTGAATCCCGGCTCTGCCTTGTGCTAGCTGTGTGATGGTAGGCAAGTTCCTTAACCTCTCTGTGTCTCACTGCCCTCTTCTGCTAAGTGCACCTAACTCATAGGGCATTTGTGAGTATTAAACAAGTTAATGCATGTGAAGCGTATAGAATAGTGCCCATGACTATTATATATTATTTATGTGACAAATGCTTAGAAGGCATTAGCTATCATTGTTATGATGACGAGTACTATTATTATTTTACATCCATTCTTTCATTCATTTGAGCCTTACATAAAAACCCCCAACAGGAAGGCAGTGTCATTATTCCTAAGTCACAGCTGGACAAGCTGAGGCCCTGAGAGACGGAGTATCTTGTCTAAGGCCACCCAATTAGGAACTGACAATGCTGGACTGGGGCTTCCCCATGCAAAGCCCTTTTTGCCTTCTTCTGATGCCTTTCAGGACAGTTCCCAGTGATTTGCATACCAAGCCATGTTTTCCAGAGGTTCTAGGTGGCATAGACACCACCGTCTGTGTGTCTGGCTCCCAGCTCCTAAGAGAGTGATCCTCACCTGAAGAAGCAGGGCAGCATCACAGGGAAGCTTTTTACAAGCTACTCCTCCTTGCCCCAATGATTTGATACATTTCGTATCTTCCCTCCCCGCTCCCGCTACCTTGGCACACCTCCCCTGCCACCGTGGGCTGGGAGTCTGCTCTAGTGAGCCACTGTTGCTGATGGGAGTCTCTGCCAGGATCCCAATTCTCTCTACCCCATTGGAAGTGCTGAACTAGAGCCCAGGCCACATATTTGCAGCCACACATTTGCCGAGTGTCTGGGGCTTCCTGCCACACTGCCAGGAAACAGGATTCTGTCTGCAGAGGGCTTGCAGTTTCCTTGGGGAAGCATAAGAGTCATTTCAAAGTGACCCATTAATAAGTGAGAGCTGATGTAGCATGAACCCTGCCAAGACATGCTGGGGAATGAGGCAGAAAAGAGTGACTGCTGAGTCTGGTCCCAGGCACCAGAGTCCTCGCCTAGTGCCAGCGTGTGAGACCAAGCCGAGGCTGCTGCTGACAGGTACCTGCCCCATGCCAGGTGGGATCCAGAAGGGCCGAGCAGCTCATTTATTCAAGTATAGAAACAGGCTCAGGGATGTACAGCACTTACTCATCCAAGGCCGTATAGTCCCAGTGCTTAGTTATCTCATTTCATCTCAATCCATTTCACAGAGGAGGAAGCTGAGGCACTGAGGTCAAGAAAGTTGCCTGAGGCAACTAGTAGGTCATTGAGCCTAGGTTTCAATTCTGGCTGCACTTCGCTTCCACAGTAGGACAGCAGGTAGAACATTTAGTTCTGGGAGGTTGGGTAAACAATTACAAAACATCAGGCCTGAACTAACACACTGGCCATGGAGAGGGGAGCAGGGGATGAATAATGATTTAGGGCATAATAATTAACATGTTTGGGCCGTCGTGGTGGCTCATGCCTGTAATCCCAGCACTTTGAGAGGCCGAGGTCGGCGGATCACTTGAGGTCAGGAGTTCGAGACCAGCCTGGCCAACATGACAAAACCCCATCGCTACTAAATATACAAAAAGAATTAACCAGGTTTCGTGGCACATGCCTGTAATCCCAGCTACTCGGGAGGCTGGGGCAGGAGAATTGCTTGAACCCAGGAAGCAGAGGTTTCGATGAGCTGAGATTGTACCACTGCACTCCAGCCTGGGAGACAGAGTGATATATCTCAAAATAAATAAATAAATAAATAAATAGATAAATAAATAAAAATAGTTGACATGTTCAAGGCATTTTTCCCGTGCCAGGCACTGCTCTAAGCCCTGACAGTGCACGGAGAAGCCAGCAGGGCCGGATGGTGGCTGGCTCCAGGTCTGACCCAGGCCTGGTAGAGCCTGCCTGGAAATTGCTCGGAGGCTGGTGATATGTTCCATTGCTGGGAGCTGGGACTTGAAGGGAGGCCATATCTCAGAGTGCACCAAGGAAATCTTGTGCAGGGAGGAACAGGCTGAGCAGCGGTGCGTTCACTCAACACGTACTTAATGCGCACCTCCTCCATGTCGGGCACTGGGGATTCAAAATGGAACATACTCCCTGCCTCCATAGAGTGTTTAATATGCAAATGTGCCTCAGGAATCTGCAAGGGAACAGTGTCCGGATGACATGCATCTAACGTAACCATCCTTGCAGCCATTGTCTCCTTGAAGCCTCACCATAAACTATCCCTGTTTTACAGATAAGGAAACTGAGGCATAGAATTTTTTCCCCCAAATAAATTGCCAAAAGTTACACAGGTAGTCAGAATTTTGTATCTAGATGAATCTGACTGGCAAGCACCCACCCTTGCTGTGACCGTGAATGTTCTGGAGATGTCTGTTGAGGACTGATGCTGGAATCGTGGTTAAGAGAGGGGTTAGAAGCCAGTGATCCTCGCTCTGGACCTCAGCTCTGTGCCTTGCTCAACTTGTGACCTTTGGCAAGTACTTACTCTGGGCTCTCTTTTTTTTTTTTTTTTTTAAGATTGCCCAGACTAAAGTTCAGTGGTATGATCTTGGCTCACTGCAACCTCCATCTCCCAGGTTCAAGTGATTCTCCTGCCTCAGCCTCCCGTGTATCTGGGACCACAGGTACACACCACCAAGCCCTGCTAATTTTTGTATTTTTAGTAGAGACAGAGTTTTGCCATGTTAGCCAGGCTAGTCTTGAACTCCTGGCCTCAGGTGATCCGCCCGCCTCAGCCTCCCAAAGTGCTAGGATTGCAGGCGTGAGCCACCGCACCCGGCCTCCTCTGGATTCTTTGTGCTATTTTTAAGATGGAGATAACAGCACCTAGTTCAACAAGATAACTGTGATGATTAAATGAGAAAGTAGGCTGGGTGTGGTGGCTCATGCCTATAATTCCAACATTTTGAGAGGCTGAGGTGGGAGGATCACTTAAGCCCAGAAGTTTGAGACCAGCCTACCAGTGAGACCTGGTCTCTACAATAAATACAAAAGAATGAGCTGGGCGTGGTGGTGAGCGCCTCTAGTCCCAGCTACTCAGGAGGCTGAGGTGGGAGAATCGCTTGAGCTGAGTTCGAGGCTAAGTGAGCTATAATTATGCCATTGCACTCCAGCCTGGGTGACAGAGTGAGACCCCCGTCTCTAAAAAAAAAAGAAAAAAAAAGAAAAAAGGAAAAAGAAAGAGAAAGAGAAAATATAGAAAAATGACTTAGCACAGAAATAAACAGTAGTTCCATGGAAGACCCTCTACTCAATTTCTGACCTTCCTCTGGTGTGTGGGGAAAACACTCGCTGTTGGACTGGTTTGGGGGGTTCACTCTTCTGGGCCTCCTTGGCTTTCCCTATAAAGAGGGTCGAGAGGCTTTTGAGCTAAGAATAGATGTCAGCCTTGTGCCAACCAGGGCTCTCAGCTCTGCAGGACAAGGGGAAGAGGAGGCGGGGTGATAAGAAGGAAACAGGCTGACCAGCAGGCTAGAGAGATGGAGCCCACTCACTCGTGTCTCTTCTTGGCTACAGGGAGTGCCTGGAAACAACGGTTTGCCAGGACAGCCTGGGCTCACTGCGGAACTGGTGGGTACCAGCCAGGACTCCCTGTCCATGCCCCTTCCCTGCCCTTCCCAGGGCTGCTCAAGCTATGAAGCTGGCCCGGTAGCCGCAGTGGGGGTCCCTCTTCTCTCCCCCTTCTGAGGCTGGAACGCGCATGGCATGTGCCAAGGCTCTACCTGATCCCATAAGTCTCCATGTCCCTTCCCCTCACCTGCTTGAGCCCACACATCTGTCTCTTGCAGGGATCCTTACCAATTGAACAGCACCTCCTTAAGGTAAGAGGGTACCCAGGAGAGAAGTGTGAGCTGGCGGGGGTGTCTCCTAAGGGGATTCTCTTAGTAAGTGCTCAGCTGTGTGGCACCTCGCAGAGAGAGCAGCAGTTTGCAGGGAATACGTGTTGCAAGCATCTGTCTAAGAGGGCCTAGCTGATGCCTGGCTTGTAACAGGCCCCCAGGCAACATTTGCTGAATGAGTGCTTAAAGGAATCCTGTGAAGGTGCCCACATGGCAGATGCTGTCGGCAGAACCCAGCCCTGAAGCCTGCCCGCAGCAGCTGGCAATGAGACCCCGTAGCACCCGGGTCACACCGCGGCAGAGCCCAGCAGCTTCCAAAGCAAAGCAGAGGGGGGGATAGTGCAGTGGTAGGGGGCTGTGAGATTGGGCGTGGCCTGGAAGAAAGCTTCAGCCCTTCTCTAGTCAATCCAGAAGGAATCCAGGGAGGAGACGGATTTGAGAAGCACTTCTGGTAGTTCAAGAAAGGGGACTTCGGACCTGGTCAGAGGGTCGGCCTGTGCCAGGGCCTGTACACAGCCTTAATACCCTACCAGAGGGCTGGGGCCTGGTCCGGCTTCCCAAACTGAGCAGAAGTTCCGATTGGAATCAAGGGTTGTATAGCCCATCTTTGCTTAGTCACCTCTAGAAACGAGAGCACAGTAATTCCCCAGGTTGCCTTCAGGTTTTTGAAGGAGGCCCTTATGTTCCTGGACTTTCTCTCCTCTGACTCAGCATCCTCAGGAGTCCTTCCCATGTGTTGGCCTCCAGAGCCCCCCTCATCCTGGCCACCCTCTTCTGACACTGACTAGTCAGTGCCCTGGACATCCTGTGACCCTGATGGGCTTTGGTCAGGGCAGAGCATGGGGACTCTCTATCCCTCCCCTGCTCTGAATGGCAGATTTCTCCAGAAGCAGCCAGAGGAGGTCCGGGTAACCTCTAGGGAACAGTTACATGTTGGATTACAGTAGGGTTGTGGCAACAAAACCCCAAGCTCTTCTCCCCTCTGCTTCTGTCAATGACTGGGCAGTGATCGTGTGACTCCAAATCCAGGATTTGACATTTCTCCTGTAACATTTCATCTGCTGGCATCCTCATCAGGTGCTCTTCAGAGGATCCCAAATAGAAACTGTGCATAGTGTGGAGAAGGGGTCAGATGGCACCCTGGGGCATGCTGACCCAGCCCCAGCACCACCTGCACCCACAGTCCAGGAAGCCTGGGGAGAGAGTGCTGGCTGTGGCCTAGGACAGGCCCACGCCAATCCAGACTCCCACTTTCCTTAGACAAGTCACGCCGCCTGTCTTAAGTGCTGGCTTTCCCGTCTCCACACTGCTTATAGATTCCCTGCCTCACTGCACTGTCACGATGGGATGTGATCATGTGCAGGGCTTATTATGTACAGTGCCCAGTGTCATGGGTGCTGAGTAAATGCCAGCCATGATCACTGGGCTTGGTGATGAGCAGTGAAAGTGAGCAGGGGCTCCTGCCTGGGCGTCTGTGGACACCACACTGGCCACAAACAGGCTCCAGGCTCCTGAGTCCTCAGAAGCTGCAGGCTGGTTTTCACTAGTGGGTTTGATTTTTCTGGGAAAAGGACCCACAGCTTCCATCAAACTCTCAGAGGGGTCTGTGACCCAAAGAAGGTTAAACCCCTTCCTGTGGGGAAGACAATTCTGGTGGCGCAATCTGAGCCAGGAGCCTGTGAGCAATCCGAGATCTGTCCCAGGGGCTCCTGGGAAGGGCCTGGCTCCTCCTGCAGCTGTTCCTTTGCTCCCTTGGGCAGAGAAGCTGGCATTCAGAGCCAGCCTTTCCAGCCTCGCTCCTCATGGCTTGTCCTCGCAGTGGGTGCAGGTTGCAGGAACAGCCGGGACAGATGGTCCCTCTGCGGGCCCCTCGCCTCCGCCCACACGCCTGTCTGGAAAGTGGCTTTGGCTTAGCTCTACCAGAGCTTCTTCCTGGAGGAAACTCAAAGCCAATTGATGGGAGTGGGTCCCCCGAGGATGGAGCAAAGCTGCCGTAGGGATGTGGCTGGGGAGAGAGGGAGTGTGGGAAGAGGGAAGACTGCGGGGCAGGGAGCCCCGGCTCTGGGTTCTCAGGTGGGCTCCCCAGTTGGCCCATCCTGGCCTTCTCTGACCCACACCCCACTCCTCTCCCCACTCCCTGATCAGAGTATCTGTGGGGACTGTGTCCAGGGGCAGAGGGTCCACCCAGCATACCTCGTGGAGAAGGGAGAGAAGGGAGACCAGGGCATCCCTGGTGTGCCAGGCCTCGACAACTGCGCCCAGGTAGGGACTGGGCTTGAGGCCGCCCCGTGTGGGAGGGCCCCCTGGCTGCCTCATCAGACAGAGTGCCTCTCGTTGTCCCTTGCAGTGCTTTTTGTCGCTGGAACGCCCAAGAGCCGAGGAGGCCCGGGTGAGTGCCTCGCCTTATCTCCCCTGACCCCTGACCATGCCCCATGCCCCACAGGGAGAGGCCCTGATTGCCCACTGTCACCATCTCCATCCTTTTCCAGGGCGACAACAACGAGGGAGATCCCGGATGCATTGGGAGCCCAGGCCTGCCTGGTCCTCCAGGATTGCCAGGCCAGAGAGGAGAAGAGGTAAGACTAGGGATGAGGCTTCATCCTTAAAGGGGCTGGGGCCCTGTCTGCCTTTGAGACCTTCTGGGGGCCTCTGAGGCCTCACGTGACTGATGCCCTTTACCACTCTGGGCTCATCTGCTCTCCTGGCACATGTTTCCTCTGGGATACACAGGACCCAGGGTAGGACACATTCTTCCTTCACCGTGCCCAGCTGTGTCCTCTGCCTGCAACACTCTTCGGGGCTCATTCCTGCACTCCTTCAGCTCTGCTCAAGTGTCTCCTTCTCAGACTTCCCCTGACCACCTTCTTTAAAATTGAACCCACACCAACCCCAGAGCCTCCAGTCCCCTTGGCCTGGATCATACTAATCACCCTCCAGTATCCTGCCTATTTACTTCATTCAGGAACACTCCACAGGTGTCAACTCAACACCACTATGTGCCAGCTCCTATTCTATTTGTTAGTGTCCATGTCTCTCCTAGAATGTAACTGCTTTGAGGCAAGGGTTTTTATTTATTTTGTTTATGCTGTGATCCTAGCCCCTGGACTAATGCCTGGTACATAATAGTTGCTCAATAAATGTTTGTAGGATGACTGAATGAGCCAAATGAAAGATTGTTCTGCTTGGACAACAGCTGCCCTCTGTTGACCTTGGCCCTGGCAAGCTGGGAGGAAAGCTGCTGGAACCCCGGGGGCTCTCTGGGGCCTGAGCTTCTTCATCCATTTCCCTTGGCTTCCTTTGCAGGGTCCGCCTGGCATGAGGGGCTCTCCGGGTCCTCCAGGCCCTATTGTAAGTATCTGTGGTGCCCTGGCCTGCTTGAGAGGCTCTCAAAGGGGTCGTTACGCTCAGACACCATCCCGCAGCCTTGTCCCCAAAAGGCTGGGCAAGACAGGAGGAGGGAACTTCCACTGCCCTCCCCGTCCCTCCGCAGAGCATCTGCAGGAACTGTGCTCTCCTACCACCAAATGCCCTGGAACCACCCTGCTCTGCCCACTGCCTATGGTCCTGCTTAGGGGAGGTCCTCAGAGGCACATCTTTGCTTCCCTGTCCCCACCCCCTACTGCGCTTTCCACAGTGGCCCCAGGCTGCCCTCAGCAGGGGGCCTAGGCTTCAGGCTCCCAGCCTCCCAGCCAGGGAAGCATGCGGCATGCTGGCCAGACCTCTCCATGCCCCTATGATGCCAGTCCCCACAAGGGCTCAGGGCTAAGATGGAGCTGTCCTCCATTGCTCTGTAGGGCCATCTCTAGGGTAAATCTACAAAAACCAGACCAGGGCATCTATTCTGGAGTCCTCTGTGATGTCGACATGGCAGGAAAATAGAAGTGACTAGGAAAGATTGAAAGAACTGAAAATGCTTTCTTTGGAGAAGAAAATGGCTGGTGGGAGCTCTCTTAGAGCCAGGGAGCCCCCACTCGGGGGACAGTTGGAGGTCGGGTGGCAGGCATGGTGGGCAAGGCTGAAAGAAACGGGCTTCTGCTGCAACCGGGTCTTCAGTTAGACTCCGGAAGACTCAGGAAGCACTCTGACTCTGGAGCCGTTCCGCATCTCTGTCAATGGAGGAGCCGTTCTTCCCGGAGCCAAGGGAGGAACAGTTGTCTTTTGAGCCAAGACTTTCAAGGAGTCTCTTTTCCAGCTGCCTTGAAAATACTCCCATGACCTCCTCTCCCCCTGACCCCCAAGCCCCAGACTGTGCCCTCCAGGCTGTCCAGGGTTACTGTGCCTACGAGACGTGACCTGCCTGTTTCTCCCACCAGGGCCCCCCAGGTTTTCCTGGTGCTGTTGGCTCCCCCGGATTGCCTGTAAGAACCTAGCGCTGCTCGACCTCCCCTCCCCCCATCAGCCAGGTCTCTGTGGCTTTTGCTTGTCTCCCTCCTGTCGTGCCTTCACCTCCGTCCTCCGTGTTTATTGTCCCCCTTCAGGCACGGTAGCTAACGACACGGGTTCCCTGAGGTCCCGGCAGCTTGGACATCCTCCCAGTCTCTGACTCCTTTCCGTTTTCTCCTCTCCCTCCTCTCCTGCGTTCTTTCTCTCTTCTTCTCTCTCTTACCACATTCTGTCTTCTTTCTCCATTTCTCCCACCATCCTGCAGCACTCCCGCAAGTCCTCCTGAGCTTGTGAACCTCCCTCTTAAGCTGGTGCCTCTAGGGGGCTCCTCCATTCCTGCCTTCTCACTCTGCCTCCTGCTTCTCACCACCTTCGGTGTTGCCTGAAGATTTGCTGAAAGTAGTTCTTGGGACCCTGCCAGGCACCTGGCTCAGAGCCCAGCAGAGATGCCAAAGCTTTAGGGCTTCACATTGCAGGCTGGCACAGGTTTGCTGCCCTGCTGCTTGGCAGGGCTGTCCAGAGGCACCCAGGGATTTAAAGGCAGCCCTTCCTGCACCTTTTCCATCGTCCTAGAGGAAACTCTCAGCTGCCTCCTCTTCCCTTCCTCTTCCTTGGCTCCAGTCCCAGTCTGCTCCAAGGTGGGGCATGTGATACCAGCCAGTTGGGTTTCTGGGTGTTGTGCGGCCCTGCCCCTCTGTGCCCAGCACCTTGGCCGGCTCCTTCTGCCAGGTGTCGTTAATTGCTCTGCCTTTGTCATCGTCACAGGTGTGTTTACATCACCCCCAGCCTCACTGTTGCTCCCTCCTGGGTCACGGAAACTAACCTCCTGTTTGTCAGGTTGCGTGTTCCTGGGGCCTGGCTCCTCTCCTCCCAGGCCTGGTGATGGAGGCTCAGGGAGCAGGGCCCCTCCTCGTCACAGTTCCATCTGTCCCCACCTCCTCATCTGTGGCCGGGCCTTGTCTGTTTCTGCTTGCTTGGGTGAAGGGGCCATCTGTCCGTCTAGCCATCTGTCTTGTGTCGTGGAAAGGTTTGGGCGCCGTCTCTTGAGGGGATGAGGGAGAAGGGGGCACAAAAGATGCCCCTAATGGCACGGCACCCGCAAAGGCCGGGGTAAGCAATTAGGGGTGGGGGCTGTAGCTCTCGTGGAAAGTGACATGCCCTCTCACCCTACAAAGTGACAGGGACTGCTCTGGAGGCAGCCTTCCTGTGTCTCTCCCCCGCCTCCCTCCAAGAAAGTGATTTTTGGCTTGGGGTGGGGGACTTGGACAGGTAAGTGTTGGGTGTCTGATGATGTGATACACTTTGGTGGCAGCATCCATCTGGGGTACCTCTCCTGATGGTTGCCCCTCAGAATGAGCACACATCTGATCTGTCAGCTTCCTAAAGGTATACCCCAGTCAGTTACCATGGCAGGGCATACCAGTGATGGGCACCTGAGAGGTACCCTCCCAGAGTCACCCCCACTGGAGGGCATATCTCTACAGTTACCTGTCTTGCAGAGTATCCTCCTGAAAGGCACCCATATGTGGGGGTTCACACCTCTACCACTCATCCTGCTGGAGCACACCCCTTACGGGTCACCTTGCTAGGGACACTAGGAGAGCCACTTTGGCCTCCACATTTGCCTGGAGTGGGAACAGAAGGCAGTGGGGCAGGGGGAAGGAGTCGGGGGCTGGGTGGGGACAGCCTGCTCCTGCAGTTTCTCATGATTTTTCTCTCCAAGGGCCTTCAGGGAGAGCGAGGCCTCACAGGCCTGACTGGAGACAAGGGGGAGCCGGTAAGAGGAAGCTGGCAGGGGCTGGAAAGGGAGGAAGAGCTGGGGAGGCAGAGCTTGGGCTCCGAGGGGTGGCTGCTGAGTGGAAGCTGGGAGGTGGACTCCTTATGACTCTCTGCCCTTCTGCCAGGATTCCCTCAGTGTGAGGTTTCCACACTCCCCCAGGAGCAAAGGAGGCCGATCTCCATGTGCCCTGACTCCCTGCCAGAAGCATGCATAGCCCCTGTCCTCCAGCAGCGTCCCTGAGGGCTCCCCTCCCTCCCTCGGCCTTCATCACTCAGCATCCCTGCCCACCCCCTCTTCCCTGGTCCTCACGCCTGCTCTGGGATCCCTGTTCCGGCTCAGCTGTCAGGGTCTGGGCCAGGCTGGCGTTCGCATCCCCAGCCCAGGTCTGTGGTGGAAGTCACGACCAAGGGGACCTGGGGCTTGGGGAGATGGCCCAGTGTGCAGTGCTGGGGCAGGCTGGCACCTGCTAGATGGCAGCCCCAGAGGTTTTAGCTTTGGCTACCCTCTTACCCAGCGAGGGGAGAACAGAAATGTTGGGGGGCTATCCATCATGTCTGCCTTTCTTCGTAGGGTCCTCCAGGGCAACCAGGTTACCCAGGTGCCATGGGCCCCCCAGGACTGCCTGTGAGTAAGGGGACCCTTGCTGGGGAGTGGGTGCTGGGTACCGGAGGCTTGGGCTGGTGGTCAGGACAGAGCCAGGCTGGGCAACCCTCGGCGGGCTCCCCATTCACGGGCATTTCAGCCTCTTCCTTTGCCTAAGTCCATGCAGCCTCCTCTCCCCACTGTAGGCCCCCTTGCAGCGTGGCTTGGTCCCACCACTCTGCTCAGGCCTGACTCTCAGAACACTCTGCCAGGCCCAGACACGGCAAGAACTGAGATCTGCCTCCTGGGGGTGGGGGGTTTGGGAGATTGGAGAGACAGCTTAGAGGTGCTGCCCCCACAGAAGCTGCTGGGTAGGTGTGTCCTCCTTTTCCAATGGGGGCTTGGGGGTCACGGTGGCTGGTGGGAGGCA
The DNA here is from genome assembly GCF_047675955.1 of Chlorocebus sabaeus. Lineage (NCBI taxonomy): Eukaryota > Metazoa > Chordata > Mammalia > Primates > Cercopithecidae > Chlorocebus > Chlorocebus sabaeus. The sequence goes on from NC_132923.1 coordinate 105,430,310, forward strand.
TGGCCGCTTTGGAGCCCCCAGCAGTCCTCCCAGTGCCATCCCCCCAGAGCCAGTCTGGGTGCCAGCTGCAGTTTCCACTCCTCGCATTAGGCCGTGACGGGCTAATTCTGTGGGGCTAATTCCACTGTCTCTTTGCCACTTGTCAGGGCATCAAGGGGGAACGTGGCTACACCGGGTCAGCGGGAGAGAAAGGAGAGCCGGTGAGTCCCAGCAGCGCGGGGGGGGGGCGGGCGCAGGGCTGCACGTGGAGCCGCACAGCCTCCGGCTAGAGACTTGGCAGCAGCCTGTGAAGGGGAGGACTGTGACCCCTGCTGCCCCCCCGCCCCCGAGCCTGCAGCACAGGCTGGGCCCTGCGGAGGTGGAGGCTGTGAGGAGAATCCCCGCAGGGCTGCCAAGGGGAGGGGGCCAGGAGGCAGCTGCAGAAGCACTCCTCTGCCTCACGCAAAGGAGGACCTGGGACTACAGACCCCCAGTGGCCCCCAGGCCCCCCAGAACCACCCTCCAAGAGCCAAGGCCTGCCAGGCCCCATGTTGAGCACGGGAGTTGGGCTGTGACCAGATGAGGACACTGGGGCCCCCAGAGCGACAATGCTGAGACTCACCCAGGGTCCCGAAGCTAGTGAGTGAGTCAGTGGTGGAACCTGGACTTGAACCCACATCTATCTGGTGAGAAACCTCACAAACCTCAGCTCTAGGATCAGTCAAACTGGGACTGTAGCCTTGCAGAGTCACCAATGTCAGTGAGGCCCCAGTAGAATTCAGCAAACCCCATCAGGCATTTACTCAGTAACAGATATTTCTCAGGGGCCTGCGGGGTGCCGGGCTCCCCTCTGAGGATGTCTCCGTTAACAGAGCAGGCAGTTGCCCTCTTGCCCTGCCATGGGGGAGGCAGCTGCCAGATGAATAAACAAGTGCCTAGGAACGATGAGGGCTGGGACTCCTGGAGGAAGTGGGACGGGGGAAGGGGCTGGAGAGGTGTTTGGGCACCATCGAAGCGGAGGGGCAGGAAGGCCTCTCTGAGCAGGTGGCATTTGAGCTTAGAGCTGACTAGCAGGAGGGAGGGATCCCTGTGGCTGTCTGTACTGGGGAATTCCAGAGGGAGAGGCTGGGCGGGGCACTGCAGGAACAGCTTCCAGCTATCAAATGATTTGGCAAGAGTTCAGGGGACCTAGAACGGGGAGAAGGGGGCATTCTAGGTAGGAGGGAAAGCTGTGCCAAGGGTGCAAAGGCCCGGGGGTGGGAGGGTATAGAGTGTGTCAGAGAACAGCAGTCTGACTGAGCAAGGCGGAAGATGAGAAGGAGAGAGGGAGGAGAAGTGGGAAAGGGTGGCTGGTGCCAGATCACAGGCTGCCTCAAAGACCAGCGTTGTTGGGAAGTGTGCACCCCACTCAGAGGCAGAGGGAGCCGCACAAGGTGTTTGAGCAAGAGAGTGACATAATCAGAGCTGTGCCGGAGGAGAAGAGGGCAGCCATTTGCTGGCTGACTTGGAGTGAACCAGGAGGTGGCAGGACAAGTTAGGAGGCTGGTTCAGCAGCTCAGGCAAGAGCAGGGAAGCCTGAGCAGACCAGGCAGAGGGGGCCTGCCAGCTCAGGGGCCTTCCAGCATGTGCCGCCTCTGTTCTGGGCAGTCCCCTGTCACATCCCCCTACCTCATCCTTCATCTCCCCAGGAGGAGTGACTGATTCTGTTCCTTTGTGTCCTTAGGGCCCCCCAGGATCTGAAGGCCTCCCAGGCCCCCCAGGCCCAGCGGTGAGTGAAGGAGGGCATGGGGAGACGTGGTCCTGGTCTTGTCCTGGGATCTGAGGGCAGGAAGATTAGGTTTCGGCTGCATTGTTCTCTGTGGGTGACAGGGTCCCAGAGGAGAGCGAGGACCCCAAGGGAACTCGGGTGAGAAGGGCGACCAGGTGAGTGACGATTGGGACCCGGCTGCAGGGAGGCAGAGAAGGGGCTGGGTCCCTGATGATCACCAGCTCTAGTCTCCCCACCCTACCTGTCCTTGGGCTGTTACCTACCTCATGCCCAGAGCCTTACCTGCCAGCCAGGTGGGCTGAGGGGAGAGCAACGCCCGTGGTTTTGAGGGTGCCCCACCTGTCACTCTTTCCTCCTGGGCAGCCAGGCAGGAGAGAGGGGGTGGCACAGTACACTGTCCCTTGCTTCTCACCCTAGGGATTTCAAGGCCAGCCAGGCTTTCCGGGCCCACCGGTGAGTGAAGAAGACACAAAGCCAGCTCTGTCTGATGTGGTCTCATCGGGAGGTGCAGGCCTGACCAGGCCAGGCTAGGGGAGGATGGTCCTGGGGAGAAGAGGGGAGAGGCAGGGGAGAACGGCCTGGGTGGCCAGGCCTGATTCCAGGAACCAGGACCTGGAGAGCCCAGCCTCTTGGGTGGGCCCCAGCCCGGCAGGCCCGGCAGATGTCATGCTCCCGGGTGGTGCTTCTAGGAAGTCAAAATGAATTGCATTAACAACAGTGCATCACACACAGGAAGAAGAAAGAAGGGGAGCTCCCCCTCCAGCCCCACTTTCATTCCTGCCTGCCCCTTTGTTGATACAGGGTCCCCCTGGATTCCCAGGCAAAGTTGGAGCACCTGGCCCACCTGGCCCTCAAGCAGAGAAGGTGAGCAGGACCCCAGGTTGGCCAAAGTCACAGATCTGAGCCATGCAGCTCCCATGCCCTTGTCCCACCCCTAGCATCAGGCTTTCAGGAAATTCCAAGACTGACCCAGTTGCATCAAGGCTGGATAAAGAGACCTCCAGGATGGGCCCAGTGACTACTGGAGGCTGACATGGCCTGCAGCAGACCAGCGGGCTCCTCGGGATATCTGCTTGGCCCAGGATGCCTGCGGCCTCTGTTCAGCCCAGGCCTTTTTCTACTGGGATGGGGGGAAGGCAGGAGGTAGGTGGGGAGGAGGTGGGGGTCTGATGGAGGACTAGAATGTGACAGGCAGCCCAGGCCACCTTCGTCTCCTGGGCGGGAGGACGAGCAAGGAGCTGAGAGAAGGGGAAGCACGTCCTGAAGGAGGACACCAAAGTGGAAGGGGAATGGGCTCCTCCTGGGTAGCCATGCTCCAGTTGTCCCCAAGGGCCCAGAGAGGACAGGGGTGGCCTGTGTCCTGCCTGGTGGCAAGGGTTGGGGGAGCAGCAGTTGGGGGAGCTCCTATGCTGGCTGCTCTTGACTTTGGCTTGATAAATGCTGGAGACATGGCTCTGCCTTAGTTTGGGGCTGACATCCCTGACTCGGCCCAACCTCTGGGCTCCCTAGATGTGCTGAGTGGGTGGTATAAGAAGCCCCAAGATTGACTTCTGAGCTGGGGGTCGGGAGCATCTGGGTCCAGAGGGACAGGTAGGAGCCTACAGCCTTGTGGAGAGCCTCTTTCCCCTGAGAGCACACACATGAACGTCTCACTGTGCAGGTGAGGAAACTGACGCCCATAAGGCTTGGGGCAGCCCAGAGGCACACAGTGGTGTTAGCAGCAGAGCTGAGACTTCCTTCCCAGCTCCAGGAGGACCTGGGACCCTCACTACCTCCCCAGAGTCCATGCTGATCAGCCATGGTTGGGACAGTGGTGGTTGCTAGCTCTCTTCACTTCCCTTCCCTGCAGAGGACCTGAGTGGCAGCCCCTGCTCTCCTTAGGCTGGTCATTGCAGAGAATCCCAAACCTCTGGCCAGTGGTTCTTCAGCCCAACTCCCACTGGGGGCCAACATTGGTTGGGGCTGTGCTGACCCCTCCTGGTGGCTGGTGGCATTGCAATGCCCCCCAAGTTCTTTTTCCCCTTTGCTGAGTCTTTCTAGTGGGATCCCTTCCCTTGACCACCCTACAGCCACTGATCCAGGGCAGCCACCCTCTCCACACTGGGAGAATGCAGCAGCCTCCCCTGTTATGCTGCTTGCCTCCCCCTGCCTTTTCTAGTAAACTCCAATCCATGCATCAGTTCTCATCACTCTTCTGCTTTGAACCTTCAATGGCTCCCCAGTGCCTGTAGCAGGGGTTTTTAGACTTTATTTTGTAGTCCCAGAGCCTTCTTATCACATAAAAGCAAATGTAAAAACCTCAATCTACAAAACAAACACAAGTGGAGTTCCCTGACTGAGACAATGGTGGGGGTCCTGGAGTCCCTCTCTTCAGTCCCCACTTCATGCCCCCAGCTTCGAGACTACCCCAGGAGCCCCAGCGCTCTGAGAAGTACAGCTTAAAAACCACTGACTGTTCAATAAAGTTTAGCACAGCGTTCAGGGCCCCCACTCATTAAGGTGACTCTTCCAGCCTCTTCTGCCTGCTGGCCCGTCCCACAGCTCCCCCAGACACCCTGGCCAGGCCAGGCATGTGACCACTTGCAAATCTTTATCCTTCTCTTAGGTTCCCTTTGGCATGTGCTTTTCTCCTCCACCTACCCAATCCCAGAGTCTAGCATCTGGTGACACTTCTGTGACACTTTCCCTGATCCCCAGCCAGAGGGAACTGCTCCCCATTCTGGGCTCCCTCAGCTCCTTTCCACACAGAACACATGGACTGTTGTATTGCCCCTGGTTTGTGTTGGGCCCGTGACCCTCACTGGATTGTGAGGTCCTTGAGGACAGGGGCACCCACTTTTTCATCTTGGGGAATCAGAGCCCACATGGCACTGGGTGCGCTGTTGAGGCCTTTGTGCAGCCCCAGACCATGTCTATTGGGGTGGGGGGAAAGGCAGGGAGGTAGGTGGGGAGGAGGCAGAGGGTCTGATGGAGGAGTAGAATGCAACAGGCAGCATTTGCAGTGGATTGAAGCTGTGCTTTCAGTTCAGCACATGCTACTGAGCCCCTGCCATGCCAGCCCCTGGGTCAGCACTGGAGAAGATGCCCTGTCCCTTCCTCATGGGGCAGCAAGGAAAGGGGATGCTTTGCAGATGAAGACAGATCCTCCTGGGGAGGCGACGAGTGGCACATATGCAGTTAGACAGGGACAGACTGGGCCCAGAAGCCAGCTGTCCTGATTCCAGCAGTCACCAGGACCCTTGACCCAGGGCCTGTTCTCCACAGGGAGGGCAAAGCCCTGATGACTTTATTGGTGGGGGGGGGCTGGTTTCCAGGGCAGTGAAGGGATTCGAGGCCCATCAGGCATGCCTGGTTCCCCTGGGCCACCGGGACCTCCTGGGATTCAGGTGAGTGTGTGCCCTTTTAGCGTGGCAGGTGTGTGGGGTGTGTGCGCATGTGTGTGGTGCACGTGTGTGGTGCACGTGTGTGTGTGCTGGGATGGGAGTCAGGGGAGGGGTGGAGAGAACTGAGGGGCTGGGACAGGTCTCCCACCTCCTAGGGCTCCCGTACCAGCATGCAGAAATGCCTCTTTCCTGTTTCCAGGGCCCCGCCGGTCTGGATGGTCTGGATGGGAAGGACGGCAAGCCTGGCTTGAGGGTGAGATGATGGGCCGGGAGGGCAAGCATCCCTTCCCCTCCTTTTTGCCGGGGGAGCCAAAGTCAAGGTAACCTTGATGGAAAGAACCAAAGTATCCCTGTCTTTGTCAGGAGGCACCCATGCCCTCCCTTGGTCTGTCTTTCTCTGCACTCCAGTTCCCCGATGGCATCACAGCCCCTTGGCTTCCCAGTTCTCCTAGTGGCCTGAAGCAGGTTAGGCGAGCTAGGTCTCACCAAAGGCAGGATGGTGAAGGCACTATGTATGCAGAAACTCACACAGCTGAGGAAACCAGGCTGGGCTTCAGGAAGAATCAGGGTGTGGACATGGAAGGACTTGAGCAAGCCCTGGCTCCTTGGGTTTTGCTGGGGAATCTGAAAGGGCTGGGGTCATGGGACAGGGTAGAACATCAAAGTCAGCCCCCTTATATATCCCAAAGAAGGAAAGCTAAGGCCCCGAGAGGGGCTGGAAGTCACTGAGGATCCACAGCCAGTCAGAGTCTGAGCCAGGTTTGGATTCTTCCCTCCATCCTGGGATAGCTGAGGAGGGCTTGAGAGAGGGGAGGACAGTGGTATGAGTTGGATACAAGCTGAGCAAAACTCTTGTCTCAATCCTCCTCGTCTCTTTCCCTAGGGGGACCCTGGTCCTGCTGGCCCCCCTGGACTCATGGGACCACCGGTAGGTTGAGCTGGAGGAAGGAGTTGGAAGCTGCGAAGTTGCAGCTTCTGTCTGGGTGGCTGCAACAGCTCAAATCCAGATCTTCCGTGGACCGTGTTATGACTTTGGATTGGTTTGAATGGTTTGAACTGAGGAAGGAGGAGTGGGAAGAGGCCCCAGCTGACATGAGGGACATAAGAACTCCCTGCCTTTTCTTTCAGGGCTTCAAGGGGAAAACAGGACATCCTGGCCTCCCAGGACCTAAGGTAAGGGCTGGTGACCTCTGCCAAGCAGGTTGTGTCTGCTTTCCTGAAGGCCTGCCCCCAGGCGGACATGGCAGCCTATCCTGGGCAGAGAGGCCATCCCAGCATCAGAGCCTCCGGGGCCACCGGTGCCTGGCAGCAGACTGGGTTAGGGTTTCTCTGTCTACCAGCTGGAGGGCATCAGAGGGCCTCTGACCAAAGCTGGGGCAGGTGGCAGGGCCCCTCTGATGTGAGGTTGACTTGGGGTAGGGATGTCAAGTGAAGGTCTGGTGAGCTCCAGCTATTCCTCTCTCTTCTAGGGTGACTGTGGCAAACCAGGTCCCCCTGGCAGCACTGGCCGGCCTGGCGCAGAGGTGAGGACCAGGGATCCACATGGCTGCCTTCAGTTTGCCTTTGGACTCTGAGGAGTCTGGGATGCAGCTGCTTCTTCCTGCTCACTGGCAAATTGGCTGCTTTCCGTCCTCAGCCTTCTGGGAGGGATGTCACCCAACACTGCACGTCTTGAACTTTCTCCCTCCTCTTAAGGATTGTAACTGGTTCTGCTCCCTGGAGGTTGCTGGGTCACCAACCTAAAAAGGCAGGGCCTGGCCTGCTCAGGCTGAGGGTCCGCCTTCTCTACCTAACTCTCTGGGAGACTTGGGTCTGGAGGCTGGGAATTGGCCCGGCTCCTTTGGCCATCGGCGTTACCACCTATTCTGCCCAGCCCCCTCCCACCTGACAGCCACATGGTGCAAGCCAGTCAGTTTCAGTGTCATTTTTTCCTTTTTCTGGCTCCTGCAGGGTGAACCTGGTGCCATGGGACCCCAGGGAAGACCTGGTCCCCCCGGCCACGTTGTGAGTTGAACCACTTTTGTCTCCATAAGAATTAGCATTTTGGTGGGGTGGGTGGTGGCGTGTAGGCTGTCACGACCTGAGAGAACTTGCCATAGGGGCTGCCCCAGCCATGGGAGCTAGACGGGGCACTGGGGCCACTCCTTCTGTGGTTTCCAGGCTTTTTGTTATTTTCTTATTTTCTGGGCACATTCAAGTTCACTTATCAGATGAAGGTCATTCAGTCAACAAATAATCGTGGAGCCCCTGCGCCATGCCAGGCTCGGGGGATTTGCTGATGAGCTGGATTGGGGCTGGGGAGACAGAGTGACAGAAAGAGAGGAACCAGGGGTGACTTCTGCATTTGGCTTGGGCAACTGGGTAAATAGGTGGTGTGTTTCCCAAGATGAGGTGACTTGGAGAGGACATTTATCAAGCAATAATGAATTTCCTGTCTACTTTACTCATCACTAACATAGATGACTGCCAGGCAGTGCCTTTGATCAGTGTGACGGCACTGAGCTGATGGGACTCCAGAGAAAAGCGAAGATACTGGCATTTTGTTGCAGCCCTGTTGTGGCTGGCTGCATAATAATTTCCAGGAGGCTCTTGGAAGTGTTAAAAATAGTTCACGACCAAAAAAAAAAAAAGAACTCTCAGGCCCCCATCACTATTTTTATGCATCTCAAGGGGTCCAGAGGCCCTGGATTGGGAACGCCATATTGAGCCTGGTTCCCCCTCACATTGCAGATGACAGGGGGAGGCGCGCTCAGAAGCGTGGCCCCGTTGGAGACTCAGTGGGGCTGGGGCCAAGGGGGTGCAGGGTTCTGCCTCTCACTTCTGTCCGTCTGGCCCCGTCGTCTTGCAGTGTGGCAGTCTCCATGCTGGACACTTCCACCCCAGGAGACTGGAGATGAATAGAATACAGGCTATGGCCTCTGGCACGTGCCACCTGGGCGTGTGGAGGGAAGCGCTCTAAGAGAAACCCAAGTGCCCGGGGGGCTCAGAGAAGTTGTCACTCTGACCAGGGAGGTGACCTTTTGCACCGCAGAGGCATGGATGTAGGCATTAGAGCTAGCGGAGGGCATTTTAGACGCCGCCCTAGTGCAGCAGCCGGGTCTGTCTGGGTATTGGAGTCCTGTGCACCCCAGTGTTGGCCAGCGAGTGTTGGCTCCTTGTCACTGTGGATGGCGGGGTCAGTGCCAAGCCCCTGCCCCTCCCCCCCTGCTACACAGACCCCCAGCTCCTGGTCTTCCCTTCTCCATAGACCAGCAGGAAGTGGGCTGCCTTTAGGGAAGCAGGGGTCTCAGTAGCCACCTAGGCCAGGGAGTAACTCCCCCAGGCCTTTCTCCTCTGCACTTGGCCTCTGGTCATGGCTTTCAGATCATCTCCCTCAGCACAGCCCCAGATGCTCCACTCAGCCTGCATTGGAGGGAGGGTCCTGTGTGCCCAGGACCCCCAGGCCTCAGCTCTGGGCGCAAATCTTATCAGAAGCTCAAGTGCAAGACCAGAGCGAAGGAAGGTTTCCAGAGGAAATGGAGCCGCTGCAGTTTAGAGTTGGCTCCTGCTGTCAGGCCCTGTGCCTCCCAGGGGTCTTACTGTTAGAACCTGTTTCTATCCCACTGACTCATCTCTCTTTAGGGGCCACCAGGGCCTCCAGGCCAGCCAGGACCAGCTGGGATCTCTGCAGTGGTGAGTAACACACTCCGCTCCTTCCTCCCTCCCAGGAGTTTTGCCCTGCTTGGCTGTGGGCGCCATTCAGAGGAAGCTGTGGGGATGCAGAACAGTTTGTCTCATCCCCTACTTCCCTGGCGTCAGCCTCTCCTGCCTCCAAAGATCTCACCTTCCAGGATGTGGTAGAGGGCTTTGGAGAGGGCTGGAGGTCATCTCAGAGTCCTGTTGCAAGTTCAGGCAGTGCCACCTCTCCCTGTAGTCCCTGGCACAGGATGGGGTGTCTGTCTCTGTCTACATGGGGGTCCATTTTGCCTGCTTCCCTCCCCTCTCACTGTCCCCCTTCCTATTCTCTAGGGTCTAAAAGGAGACCGAGGAGCCACCGGAGAAAGGGGCCTTGCAGGCCTCCCAGGCCAGCCCGGCCCCCCTGGACACCCTGGCCCCCCGGTAAGATCCCACATCCCACAGCATAGCCCAGGGGGAAAGAGTCAGTTGGCTTAAGGCCCGTTGAGCACAGCACAATATATCTGGGGTCTCCAAGGAAAGAGAGGCTGTCAGCATGGCAGGATGGCAGCGTGGTGCTCAGGCCTCAGGATCATGCTGAGTTTGGAAGAACAGGCCCTGCAAGGCAGTGCTATGCCAGGCTGCACACGAGGTCACTGCCTGTGACGGTGTCACAGCATCCACCTTCTGCAGACCCCTCGGCTATGTGTCCCTGTTCTGCCTCTGCCCCTTCCCCGGGGGAGCTTGTCGGTAACCACAGAAAATCTTGCTAAATGTCAGGAAGCAGAAATGCAGTGCTGTTACTGTAACTTCCCGAGGTCCTCGGAAACCAGGACTTGGTCTCAGCTCACGTTTAACACTAAGAGCGCTGATATATCGGTCATCGATGTGTGCCGAATGGTGGACTAAGTGCTTGCTGTGCATTTTGTCTTAATCTGTGCTGCAGCCCCATTTAGTGGATCTGATTGTCCCCGTTTTACAGATGAGGAAACGGGGGCTCTGCAAGGTTTCCTCAGAGGCAGGTTGCTCGGAGTCACATAGCTAGTGAGTGGAAGAGCTCTGACTTGACCCCAGCCTGCCTGACTCCAGAACTTGGTCCTTAGCCACTCTGAAAATCTACCTCTCTTAAAAGTTCCAGACAGGTGAACCCCATCAGGTGCAACTGATTGCCAGGGTCAGGGATGAAAAGTCTCCTGGGAGAGCAGAGGCAGGGACCCAGGTCTCCTGGGACCCATCAGGATGCGTTCCATCAACGCAGACTTTTTCTGGGGGGCAGCAGCAGTGACTGTGGGGCTGGTGGCCTGGGCTGGGGTGTTTGACTCTAGTTAGCCCATCTGCCAGGAGGGCCCAGTCTCACCACGCCTATTCGCCCTGATTCCTGCCAAGGAGCCTGCCTCCCTTTTTGCAGGCTCAGGAGCCTCCATGGCCCCTGGATGAATCTCCCACTTACCTAGCAATCAGAGTCCTCTTCCCCAGCAGCCATCAGAAGGGGGCTGGCCAAAGGAGGCAGCCTTGCTGGTCTCGGGGAGGGGGCCGGCTCAGGCTGCTCATGTGTTCATTCAGCAAACGTTTAACATAGACTCAGAGCCAGGGATTGTGTAAGGTGCCAGGATCCAAGCACACAGCAAGGCAGGCACGGTCTGTTCTTCCCTTGTAAAGCTCTTGTAGATGGGGGCTGGGAGCTGTTGGGGCTCTGGGATCAGGCTGGAGTAGGGGGTGGGGGTCTGAGTTTCCATGGCCCAGAGTGTCAGAGGGTGAGGGCTGGAGGATTGTGGCCTCTGGGTGGAACAGGGGACTGGGCATGCCCTGTGTACACGGCGAGGCATGTGACACTAAACTGGGATGGAGCTCATCACGTCTCCATTGCTCTCCACTCCCCAGGGCGAACCTGGTACGGATGGTGCAGCTGGCAAAGAGGTACGGTTGTACTGGTCTTCTCTGTTTCCTTGGGGATGCTTCTCCCTCCTCACCTTGCCCTGACTCCTCTTCATTTATTCAGTAAACATTCCCTCTATGTACGGACTATCTCTGGACAGATATACAGGAAATTGTTAACCCTTGTTGTCCTGGGGAGAGGAATTAGAGACCTGAGGCCAAGGATGGGAGTGAGATTTGTTTTACCATTTTTTTAAAGTCTGTACCTGGTCAAAAAGAAACAACAACAACAACAACAATAATAATAATGATAATAATAAATTCCAAACAAACATCTCCTGGGCACCAGGTCTTTCCAGGACCCCCAGTATGCCACAGACTGGCCCTCTCATTCTGACTTCTTCTCAACTCTCTTCATCTGTGATGGGGGCCCAACCAACATGCTTAAACAAGGCCATGCTCCAGAAGACAGTATTTTCCCTTCCAGCTGTCAGCCCCTCTGCGGGCAGGGAGGTTGCAGTTCTTGCTCACACAAGCCTGGTTGGACACACTTGGGGGCCTCGGGCTGTGGAAAGGGCCTCTTCACTGCTCCTCCCTCCCCAGGGAGCCTCAGAGATGCTGCCCGGACTTCAGCTCTGACTTTTGCTTTCCTCTAGGGACCCCCTGGAAAGCAGGGACTCTATGGACCTCCTGGTCCCAAGGTGAGTGGGCACTGGCTGGGTTTGAGAGGAGAAGCTCATGAGTGGATGAAGCCCAGCTCCAAGTTATGACTTTAGCCATAGAGAGGAGACACAGGAAGGCCACTGGGCAGGGTAAAAAATTGCAGAACTTGGAGCAGCATAGTGTCTGAAAATTTCTCCTATGGGGTCATTACCCAGCCCCCCGGGTAGGTTTTTATTTGTTGTGAGGAAGGAAATCTCCAATTCATTTACACACTTATTGACTGATTCATTCATTCATTGTTTCCATTTCCCGAGTACCCCCTTGCTCCTGCTCACATTCCAGGCTCTTGTCCTGGCCTCAGGTAAACAGAGGTCTGTGAACAACAGGTGCTCACAATAGACCAGTCACACTTACACTAGGGATTGGCAAGTTTTCCAGAAGATGAGACATAGTGCTGTGGGATGAGAGGGAGGAGCACCTAACCCAGCCTGGGGAGTTGGAGAGGCTGTGGAGAGAACGGGAACGGGAGCTTCAGCTCTGGAGGGGTGCACTGGGTACAGAGAGATGAGGAGAAAGGGATTTCAGGCCAAGAGGACCACAACAACACGGCAGACGCAGAGAATCATCACCAGTGAGGTTGGCGGGAGGTGGAGGGTGGGGAGAGGAGGCTGAGGAAGGAAAGATCAGGACCACATCATGAATGGCCTTGCATGCCCAGCCAACGAATGAGTGCTTTATCCTGAGGACATTTGGGAGCCATCAGAATTTCTAAGCAGGGAGTAAAGGGAGTAACACCAGGAGAACTCTTCTAGAAGGACCACTCTGGGGCAGTGAGGCAGAGTGACCTGTCAGCATGCTGTGGCCACAGTCTAGAGGGAGACACTGGGGGCCTGGTGGGAGGATGGAGAGAAAAGGGCAGATTGGTGAGACATCATGATGTAAATTTAACAGCACTAAGTATCTATCTTTGTAGGGTGATCCAGGAGTCGCAGGACAGAAGGGCCAGGCAGGAGAGAAGGGGAGAGCCGGCATGCCTGGTGGGCCTGGCAAGAGTGGTTCCATGGGGCCTGTTGGGCCACCAGGCCCTGCAGGAGAGAGAGGCCACCCTGGAGCTCCAGGGCCTTCAGGGAGCCCTGGCTTGCCTGGTGTGCCTGGCTCCATGGTAAGGGGGAAGGCTGGCGGCTGTGGGCACTGTCCCATAGAGCAGGCATGTGGGGTGGAGCACAGATCATCTTCCAAGCTCCTGCTGACATTCTGTGGGAAAGAGCATGGCTCCCACAGAGGGCGGCTCTTAACTGTGTGCGGAAGGGTGGGGAAGACAGGACCCTCACCCCAGAAAAATGCACTTAAGCACAAAATGTTTTGTACCATTTCTGGGTGGTTAGGACTTACGGAGGTTGCCGTGAGCTGAGATCGCGCCACTGCACTCCAGTCTGGGTGACAAAGTGAGACTCTGACTCAAAAAAAAAAGAAAAAAAAAAGAATCTGTGGGAGGCTCCTGGGACCTTTGCCTTCCTCCCCATCCTTTATTTCCATAGGGGAAAGTGCCAGGCTTGGAAGTATAATTGAGGCAGGTTTTCTTCTCTTTCTTCAGGGAGACATGGTGAATTACGATGAAATCAAGAGGTTCATCAGACAAGAGATCATTAAAATGTTTGATGGTAACTGGCAGCCAGCTGGGTGGCAGTGGGTGCTGCCTGCCCTTCCTGCGACTTCTCTGCCCTGCTTTGGCCTCCTTTTCCTTAAAGCTCAATGTCCTCCTGCTCTCACCCTCCACACACTCACAGGCCTGGGGTTGACAGGCAGATGTTCAATTATCCTTCAGACCTTCCTTGTCACCTGCTCTGTTCAGAGATAAAATGATTCCCTCCCGCGTTCCCCAAGCCCCCACTTGAGCAAAGGAGACAGACAAGAAAATTGGTATCAAACGAGTCTGCCTGAAGTGAGCTCTAAATACAGGGGCGAGTGGCACTGGAAGATGGCTGGGGTGGTTTATTTGAAGTGTTTTTTCTGTTCATTTGTTCATCCAACATTGATGTGCCAGGGACTGGGGGAAACACAGGCCCTGTCCTGAAGGGGCTGAACGTCTTGCTTGGGAAGCTGACCTTGAATGCCAAGCAAGGGATCCAGGCTTTATTCTGAAGCCGGCGGTGAACTAATGAGGGCTGTTGGAGCAGAGATGCCATAGTCAGATCTGTGCTTTGGAAGGATCTCCATGGGGAGCGATGGGGAGGCCAGGACATGGGACCCCCCTTGGGAGACTGACCACCATACTCCTTGCCCTGACATCCCTGTGAAGGAAGGCTGCTGTGGACTCCATACTGGTGACCTATATGCGGCATCTGCAGTCATTCTGAGTCCCCGGGGGACCCTCTGACCTGTCCCTGTCCTTGTCCTTTTTTTTACAGAGAGAATGGCTTACTACACCTCCAGGATGCAGTTCCCCATGGAGATGGCGGCGGCTCCGGGACGACCTGGGCCCCCAGGGAAGGATGGTGCTCCCGGCAGGCCAGGCGCTCCAGGGTCACCTGGGCTCCCTGGTCAGATTGGCAGAGAAGGACGGCAGGGCTTGCCAGGAATGAGAGGTAGCTCTGCCCTAGTTTCCAAGGGACACATGTAGTTCTTTGGGGCAGGCCTAAGTATTCCATGAGGTCTGTTGTGAATATGGGATACGTGTGTGTGTCTGTGTGTGTGTGTGTGTGTGTGTTTCAAGTAATCTGACTGGCTGCGTCATTTTTCTGCTCAGGGATAGGACTTGTTTTATTTCTTTTGTTCCAGGACTGCCTGGTACCAAAGGTGAAAAGGGGGACATTGGTGTTGGCATTGCAGGAGAAAACGGTCTTCCCGGCCCCCCAGGTAGGAAAACCACCATTTGAGACCATGAATCCAGAGCAGCAGAGACCCCTTTTCTTTCCGTTTCTTCTATGACACAGCTGTGTCAAACTCCAAACAACGACAGGCCAGTCAACCACATTTATAGTAATGCCGCTGTGTGCAAGACACTCTGCCAGGGCCTGTGGGGATGTGGGGGCGGAAGACTCAGTGCCTGTTCTTAAGTCTTAAACTGGGCTAGCGTGACGCAGTAGGAGAGACCTGCATGGAGTTGGGGCCGAGGAACTCGAGTTCAAGTTCTACTCAGCACCTCACTGGCTGTACACCTTGAAGAGGCCATTGAAACCCTCTGGAAGTGCTAAGATGCATGCTTAGCTGTATAGCCTGAAGGAAAATGGCCAAAGCCTGATGACCTGGCTCTGAGACCCAGCATCACAACTTAGCAGAGGTGCAACCTCTCTGAGCCTGTATCCTCATCTACAAAATTAGAAAATAGCTTCTTTCTCAGGAAATTGTGCAGATTCAATGAATAATGCATCAAAAGCACTCAGCCCTGTGCCTGGCACATGGAAGTTCTAAATAAAACTTGCCAGCAGTATTGTTATTGTTGAATCAATGTGAGGATCAGACTAGGTCTTCATGAAAACATGTGGTAACTTGAGAAACAGTCATCAAATGGAAGTTATTATTTGATGCCATTATGGCTTTTTTTCCCCTTAAGATCTGGGTCTTCTGATTTTCCCTCTGTGGCCCTTCCCTCCCTAGGTCCTCAAGGTCCTCCAGGCTATGGCAAGATGGGCGCAACAGGACCAATGGGCCAGCAAGGCATCCCTGGCATCCCTGGGCCCCCGGGTCCCATGGGCCAGCCAGGCAAGGCTGGCCACTGTAGCCCCTCTGACTGCTTTGGGGCCATGCCGATGGAGCAGCAGTACCCACCCATGAAAACCATGAAGGGGCCTTTTGGCTGAAATCGCCACCTGCCTTTGGATGAAGGACTCCGTTGGGAATAAACGGCCAAAGCTTATAGGACTCTGTGACAGGTTGTGAATGTTTTTGTTGTTGGTGTTATTTTTAATTGCTGTTAATATTTTTTAAATAATAAAGAAACAAAACTATCTGCCCTTTCCCTTCCAGTGGGTTCCTCTGGTGCTGCAGCCAGAGCTTCCTGTTGCCCTCCTTTTCTCATTTAGCCCCAGGATCAAAAAAGAGCATTTTGGGTACAGGGGCACACACCTGTAATCCCAGCTATTCAAGGGGCTGAGATGGGAGGATCGCCTGAGCCCAGGAGTTTGAGACCAGTCTAGGCAACATGAGACTCAGTCTTAGGAAAATAAAAAGTAAAAAATAAAGGGTATTTCTCTCCTTGCCTGTGGTCAGCCAGTGGCGCTGTGGGATATTGCTGGATAGGGGTAGCTGATGATCCTTTGCTCCTTGGGATCTTGTGCCCTGTCCTTCATGCCTACGTCTCTTAAGTTAGACAAGGAGCATCATTCAGCCCCTCCTCTCAAGTGAACCAAAGCATGCTGGAAGTCCCCACTTCCAGCTTTAAAGGTCCCTCCCTATTTGATTCCCTAAAGAAACCAGTGTTCGGTACCCCACCCACTCTTTGCCCATCCACTTCACCTTGTCAGTGTGACCCAGAGCCGGTCCGGGTTGCATCCTGGGAAAATGCTACCCGGTGCTGAGGTGTGTTCATCTGCCTGGAAGCCCTTCCAAGCATGCAGGCACTTCTTGATGCTCCAGTAATTCTGTGATTAGAAAACCTGTGCAAACAGGAGAGAAGACAGGCTCCAGCTCTGTCCTAGGCGGCCAGGGAATGCTTCTCTGGGAAATGAGATGGAACCTTCTGCCTGTACCAACGCATGGCCCCGTCACTAGCTCTCTATAAGTGCTTCCAGCAATGACTTTCTGGAGGGCAAATAACATATCCTGTTATTCTTCAATAACATCTCCTGTTATTCTTCATTATTCTAACATATGTGGTACTTTTCCTATACATTTTAGCCTAGATCTTTAGAAACAGCCAGGTTGTATCAGTACAAAGGGGTCATGGGCAAGCCACGAGCAGATCTAAGCTCACGCTCCTCAAAGTCCACTGGGAGTTTGGTGATCTATCTGTTGTCTCCTTCTCCCTATGTAAAAAAGGCTAGGAAGGGGAAAAAAGACAGTGAACTGAACATTATAGAAACATTCTCTCTTGAGCTTCTTCCTTCTGTACTTTTTAGATCGCTTGTCCTGATGGGCTGGATGCCCTGCGAGAAAGCAACAAGGCACTTCCAGGGGGATTTCCAAAGAAAGCTTTTGCACTGGCCCCAGTTATCTGGAAGGTTTATTCAAGTTGGATACACTTCAAAGGACTCACAGAGCAGGCTCAGAAATGTACCCAAAGTCTAGATGCTTATCCAAACTGCCTGAAGCCTTCAAACCGGCTGTCAAATCTCTGCAGAGCTGGTATTTCTAGCACATTTCTGAAAATTCCCTTCTCTAGTTGGGTCCCAAATAACAGAAGACCAGCCTATTGATGGCTTTTCAGAACCTTTGCCTGTTTTTTTTTTTTTTTTCCTGCCAGGAGCAAAGGTGTGCTGGTGGCCAGGAGAATGAAATCAGACTCCTGAGCACGCCCGAGTGTCTCATGTGATGTTTTTAGATAAAGGAGGTGCTGATTCTTTTTTCATTTCTCCCCAGCTATTCTCAGTTAACCCTGGTTCTAACATAAAACATTAAAAAGCAAAGGCATCATTTTTGCATTGAAGTAGCGGCCAGGTTTTGGACAGTGGAAGAGGACAGATGTTAAAGCACTCCCATTGGAAGGCCAGCTTCCTCTTTCAGCCTAGTCTGCCGAGTACTAGCTGATGATAGGCCTTATGATGAGGAGCATGTTGGCGCCGGCAGAAAGAAAGAGAAGCAAGGACCAGCTGTGGAATTGAGCAGGTTGGCTTTGAAGACCAGAGGGGAAAAACTGCTATGAGGAAATATCAAACTCATCCCCTTTAAGGGTCACCAGGGAATCGATCCTTATAGAGTAAATGATGCCGCCTTCACTTTTCTTCCTGAGTCAAATTCATGCTACTCTTAAGGGATTCTACGACAGGCTAGGTTTAAGCTTTCATGATTTGAATGCATGTCTCCCTGGAGTTTGAAATTGCTGTATTTTCTTGGACCATGAAGAACCAGATGGGAAGCTGAATTTTATAGTCTCTTCTGTTACTGTGGTCAGCAAAAAATCCATGGATCTTGCTCATCAGTTCGGGAGCTGGGTAAGCTGAAGAGAAAGCAAGGAGGGGCATGTGTCTTCCATTCCTCTTAGGCAGCTTTTGCACATTCCAACCCCATGATCCTTCTGTCTTCACTTCTTAATCTACTCCAGACTTTCGAGGCAGCACACAGATCATTCGGATTGGAAAAGTCTAACTTGATGAGTCCATTCCTTTTCCCACTTTGTCCCAGGGACTGTACTAAGGCTCTGGGAATCCCAAGGCAAACTACACAGATATGGTCCCTGCCCCCACAGTGTCCACAGGGAGAGCAGACAGTTAAACAAGCACTTACAATAAAGTGGGATGACAGGGCAGTGCCAGGTACCAGGGGAGTGCACAGCTGGGGAACCTAAACGTGTCTAGACAAAGAGATGGATTCAGGCAGAGGGAACAGCACATGCCAAGGCCCAGAAATGACTGGGTGCAGCAGGCTGAGTGATGGGAGACAGAATAGTGTGGTTGGATTTTGGAGCATGAGCAGGGGAGACACAGTGTGAAGCCACTGGTGGGTTTCTCACAAAGGTGTGTCAAGTCAGGTTTGCTGAGTGGGAAGTTCGCTGATTGCAGTGTGAAGGATAGGACTGGAGGGTCCTTAGTTAGAAACCCTCTGCTCAATAAGATGGAGAAAAGGCTGCTGTGTATTTATTCTGCAGAGAAATATCTAAACTTTGATGCTTCTGGAATTTAAATCTTCCTTTTTGTCATAATATTTTCCTCTGTCACTCAAATTCAACAGAATCTAATTAGACTCTTTCTTCATTTGGGGTCTGTTAACCCCTTTACAAGAATAGATTTTTTTTCTTTTTTTGGAGGTGGGGGGACGGAGTCTCACTCTGTCACTCAGGCTGGAGTGCAGTGGTGCGATCTCAGCTCACTCAACCTCCGCCTCCTGGGTTCAAGTGATTCTCCTGCCTCAGCCTCCGGAGTAGCTGGGACTACAGGCGTAAGCCACCATGCCCAGCTAATTTTTGTATTTGTAGTAGAGACAGAGTTTCACCATGTTGGCTAGGCTGGTCTTGAACTCCTGACCTCAAGTGATCCGCCTGCCTCAGCCTCCCAAAGTGCTGGGATTATAGATAGATGTGAGCCACCATGCCCAGCATTGGAATTTTTTTTTTTTTTTTTTTGGTGCTGGAGATCCCAAAGGACTAGATCTTTTTTTGTGGCTGTCCTGAATAGTTTATGGGAATAGACAATGTCAATGTACTCTCCTTATGATCCCATAATGGAAGGGAAGTGTGGCCAAATTGCCACGTCTGCTGTTCTCATTCCTCGGTTGCTTCTGTGGAAAGTTGCAAATCATCCTCTGATCCACAGCATCCAACTGGAATTTAAATTTCAGAACTGGATCTAGTTGGAATCAAAGAGAATTAATTCCATAATAATTACGTGGGTGTTGGTATTCCTTCTCAGTAAGCCATACAGAAGCTTGGTGCAGAGCCAAGTGGCTCTTGGGAGGCTGTGTCTCTAGGGGAGGCAATATTTTCCAGTGGATGGGCCTTTCATTACCAAGCTCTGCCTCACCTCTAATGGGTCAACCGCAGGGCTTCCACCAACTCAGGAAAGTGCTCTGTGCTCTAAAAAAAGGCTGGAATCCATGCTTTCCCCTTGGGCTACAAGTGAAACAATAACAGGAACTTCTCCACCCACCTCTGTCTGCCTCAGGTAGTTGAGGTTTTGGAAGCGAGTTGATTGTTTTTCAGTCTTAGGAAGATCCTGATCTCTCTTTTATCCAGCCCCCTCCAAAACAAACATACCTGGGCCTGTGTGAGTCCTCAGGGGCACAGCCCCGGCTGTTGGCTTTGGCGGGTCCCTGACTCCCTAAGAGAAGACGTGGATGCCCCATCCACGAAATAGCACAGACCTCTCACAGATAGTTCTCCTAAGCCCTTTGCTGGGCATAGGGGAATGGGGGCAAATAATTCTCATAGGAGCTGGATTCTCATCACCTAGAACAGAGCCTGGCAAGAGGTGGGAACTCAATGGGATAATATGTTTATGGAATAAGTGAGTGTGTGTCACATGACTCCAGTATGCAGGCCAGCTTGTCACTGTTCTCTCTCAGGCAAATATATCCCCTTGACCTTCAACCTTCTTCCCTTCTGAAGTTTTGCAGTTCAATTCCACCAATATTTTTTGAACTGGGGAGTTAGAAAGGTAAAGAAGACACGACTTACTAACTATTAAATACTGAGTAGTTAAAAAAAAAAATGCAGACCTGGGATCAAGTCCTACTTCTCCATTTATCTTCCCCTCCCACCCCCTGCCCCGACAGAGTCTCTCTGATGCCCAGGCTGGAGTGCAGTGAGGCAAACACAGCTCATTGCAGCCTTGACCTCCTGGGCTCAAGCAATCCTCCCATCTTGGCCTCTGGAGTGGCTGGGACTCCAGACACATGCCACCACGCCTGGCTAATTTTTTAAAACTATTTTTTGTAGCAACAGCGTCTCACTATGTTGTCCAGGCTGGTTTTGAACTCCTAGGCTCAAGCGGTCCTCCCTTCTGCTCCCAAAGTGTTGGGATTATAGGTGTGAGTCACTGCACCTGGGTTCCATTTATCTTTTTGATAACAGGAAGGTCACTTAACCTCTCTGAGCCTCAGCTCCTCATTATAAATGGGTAATAGTATCTATCTCAAAAGACTGTGGTGAAAATTAAACAACACATAGTACTTAGCACAATATCTGGCACCTAGTAAGCACTCAATACATGATGATAATAACTACTAACGCTGAATTCATGCTAGGCACTATTCTAGGTGCTGAGGTTAGAGGAATACATAAGAAAATGACAGTTCTACAATATACATGTAAACAAACTGGACAATTCAACTAGTGACACGTATTATGAAAAAATAAGATAGATGATGGGAATGTGAGGGGTACAGTGTCAAGAAATGCCCCCCACCCCAGGTGATATCTTAACTGAGACCTGAACGATAAGGAAAAGCCAACCGGTGAAAAGTCAAGGGAAGAATATCCCAGACAGAGGGAAGAGCTAGTCCAAAGACCTGGAGGCAGGAATGAGCAGGCAGTCAGAGATCAGCCAAAGCCAACATCCAGGAATGAGCTCTGTACATTCCAGGAGTGGCACAACCAGGCCAGCATGGCTGGAATGAGGCAAGGGGGACAGCAACAGCAAGAAATGAGGCTGGAGATGCTGGTATGTGTGGCCATGAATGTCATTAGGATGAGTTTAGCTTTTGTTGTAAGAGTGATGGGAAGTCCCCAGGGAGTTGAAGTCAAGGAATAAGATAACCACTTTGGCTGCCTGTGGAGAAAATGAAGTGTGCGGAGAAGAGTGAGAGCAGGAACATTAGCCAATCGGCTATTGTAGTGATCCAGGCACGGATGATAGTGTCTTGGACTATAGTGATAGTGCGAACAGGGAGAAAAGAGCAGATGTGTACATGTTTGAATTAGAGCAAATGAAGATGAGGGAGGTGGGGGATTGTATGGAGAAAAAAAGGACACACAGGAATGATCTTAGGTTTTTGGCCTGAGAGACTAGGTGGATTATCCGAGATGGAGAGGAATGGGTTTTGGGGAAAACATCAAAAGAAAACCCTTATACAAGGTAGGCTGGAATATGGCACAGTGACAGTACCAAGTGCAAAGGGGGAGTGGCAAGAGAGAGTGGCTAACTCTGGAGCTAAGGGGAATGTGGGAGGGTTAGGTGGAGAATGGAATTGGAACTAAGACTTGCAGGACTGGAGATGGGAGGGCTGCTGGTCCAGGTGAAAGGAGTGGTTTGAACCTAAGTTTGGGGCATGAGCAGGTACAATAAGCTCATTTTCAAATTTACACATGTGTTCCTGTCAGCTAAGAAAGCTGAAATTTAGAGAGGTTAAATAACTTGCCTAAATAAAATGTGGTAAATATACACCAAGGAATACTATGCAGCCACAAAAAGGAATGAGATCATGTCCTTTGCAGGGACATGGATGGAATTGGAAGCCATTATCCTCAGCAAACTAACACAGAAACAAAAAACCAAACACTGCATGTTATCACTTATAAGTGGGAGCTGAATGAAGAGAGCACATATACACACGGGAGTCTGTCAGAGGGTAGGGGGAGGTGGGAGGAGGGAGAGCATCAGGAAGAATAGCTAATGGATGCTGAGCTTAATACCTATGTGATGGGATGATCTGTGCGACAAACCACCATGGCACACATTTACCTATGTAACAAACCACATCCTGCCTATATACCCCTGATCTTAAAAGTTGGAAATTTAAAAAAAAAAAAAAAAAAAAAAAACTTGCCAAAGGTGATACAGTTAGAAAGTGATAAAACAAAGATCCTCCCTCCAAAGCAAGTGCTGAATGGTGGAACTGAGCACAGAAATACAGAGTAACAGAAGGGGCGGTAAGATTGGAAAGGTGAGGTTGGGCCAGATTCTGAAGGGGCCTGGAGTGCCAGAATGAAGAGACTGGGGCTTATTTTGTAGGCGTGGATGAACAGCATCCGTTGTAGGCTGTGCAATGGGTAAGTGGCATGATCAGCACTGTGATTTTGGAAAGTGCACTTGGTTAGATAGATGGGCTAGACTGGATAACACTTCGTAATAATCGTGTCAGTCGCTGTACTAGATACTGGAGTTATAATGACAAGCAAAAACAAAAAACCCTAGCCTACCTGGAAGAACTTGACAAAGTAATCAAATAAGCACACAAATAACTGTACACCGGAACCACTGAGTGGCAGGTACATGGTGCTGAGATCACTCAGTCACCAGGATTTGACCTGCGATGGGGACCGACCTAGACTTCCCTGCTGAGAACTGGACATCCATTGACCCCGGTTCTAGGCCACCCACTGTGAGCTAGGGCAAGTCAATTGCCTCTCTGGACCTCAGTTTCCCCATTTATGAAGAAAGAGGCACTAGATAATTCAATTTTCCTTCAACTCTAACGGTCTGGGATTTTTTTCTCCAAAGACCACAGATCTGTATCCCACTACAAGGCTACTAACTGGTACCCAGTGTTTTGACATTAGAAAAGTAATTCCGCCATCGCCTCTCCCTGCCGGGAAGAGTCGGTGGGTTCCCCGTTGTCAGGGGAACCGCCTGCCCCCCTCCTCTCCTTTCCCGCAGCTCCTCTGCGGAAACTTAGGAGCTACGCCAGCAACTACGTCACTATCATGCGTCCCACTTGCCAGGTTATGACATGGCTACCGCAGCGACATCCCACCCAGGCTTCTCACTAAATATCCCAACCTGACCACCGCTTGGGCCCACTCCAGCTCAGAAAAGGGAGGAACATTAGTGCCGGCACAGCCGCCAAGACTTCCGGAAGCTCCATCAGTCGCTTAGCTCCCCTGGTCTCTCGGGTAGGCATCCGCCCACCGCCCTATCGTCACTTCCGTCGGCCGATAGCGCCAAGATTGACAGGCGCGGACGTCCAGTCAGATGCGGGCCCAGCCCCAAAGCCGAGGCGAGGGGCGGGTTTGAGAGCGGAAAGCCCCACCCCTTGCCTGCGTGTGACGTCAGAATCGCCATGGCCAGCTATCCGTACCGGCAGGTGAGTGTGTGAGGGACCCGTGAATCCAGGTAGTGGCCGTGCCAAGCGCAGGCCCGGCGCCCTCCTGCTCTTTTTCCCCGCTTTCTCCGCGCCCTTCCCACGATGGGTTCGCTTCAGCGAGGCCTCGCGGTGTAGAGAACCGAAAAGGGACCGTCGGTCGCGCCCGGCTCACGTCATGAAGGACTGCACATTCGCGAGGTCGTGTCGCGCCCCCTTTGACGTCGCTCACGCGAGGATTTGGGGACCTTGGACCCCACAGGTTCAGGCTGGCGCTGGCCTGGGCTCCATAGCCTCCCAAGGCCCCCACGGGGGCCTTGGGCAGGGCATCATCCATGACCGGACTTTTAGAGTTCTGGTTCCGTCGATCTAGTTTGGGGCGTCGGATAAAAATCCAGGCTTCCGGACCCACCCCACACTGCATCAGAGTCATCAGGAAACTTCGGTCGTAGCAGGCGCCACAAGTGAGCTGGTTTGACCACTGACTTAGTTCAGCACCGCCATTTCGCATGTAGAAAAGTGAACCCCGAGAAGACACAGAACTTACCTGAAGTCACCAGGCAGTTAGGCAGCAGGGCCGAGGTCAGAACCCGGGCTGCCTTCAGATTCCTCTTCCCCAGCGTATATTCAGTGAGGAATACCACAGCAAGGTGATTCTGTGGCCGGAATTGTTTGTTGGGTGATAGTAGGGTGTTGAAGTGCACTTTGGAGTCAGAGGTAGGTTCATACCTTAGCTCTACCACCTAAATAGTTGTGAGCCCTTGAGCAAGATGTTTTGCCTTTCTGAGTCCAAGTATCCTCCTCTAAAATAGGGCCGAATAATAGGATCTGCCTCATAAAGCTATTGTGGAGAGTCAGGAGGTGATGCTTACGAAGCGTTTGGTACATAGTGAGGTGTAACAAGTGTTGCCCTTTAGCATTTTGATTTTTACTAGACTTCTAAAAGGCCAGTGCCCGGAGGGTCCTCAAAATAGACCCCTCATTTTACAGAGGAGGAAATGAAGCCCACAGAGGCCTGCGATCGCACAGTTACTTAGGAGATGAAACCTGTGCAGGAAATTTGGGAAAACGAGGTCAACTGGTATATTACACAGTGCTCAGCTGAGTATAGTCACATGCCAAAAGATGTAACAGCCCTTCCAAGGAGTGTAGTCTTGTACGGGTTACACAGTATTCGGACCTCCATTATCGTAATCACGAAGGCTCTATCGGCAAGCAGGTATTATTACCCCTAATTAACTGCTAACCCAAAGAGGTTAAGTGGCTTCCCAGAAGTCACATGTAGTAAGTGAGGGTGAGGCCATGACCAGAGCTTAGGACTTCTCTTATTGCATCCGTAGAGAGAGGTAGGAAAGAGGCCACTGCAGGCTGGAGTTAGGAGGAAGTGTAACATAGCAGTTGTTTCCTAAAGTCCATTCCATTTGCTGAGTCTTGTGAGGTGTTAATAGATATTGTTAATATAGAAGGATTCTGTAGTTAACTAAAGGTTTGGAAATACTCTTCTTTAAGTATAGCTGAATAAGTTTGTTGACCACAAACAATTTCAAAATTCTTAATTTGCTAATGTACATGGTAAACCTTCCAGAAAGGAATATAATATGCAGTATTTCTTAAACACATTTAACCATAGAAACTCCCCCTTCCCTCTTTCTTTTCAGATGTCTGGTCACGTTTTGTGACTCTAGTATTTCTGAGCAACACAGGCTGAGAAAACATTCATAGTGCCTTGTTTCCCAGTGGCTGGTCTTCCACCTCAGAATCACCTGTGAGCTTGTTTAAGAAAGCACACTTTTGGGTCCCGCTTCAGACCTGTTCTGTACCCAGGCATCTACATGCTAATAAGCATTAGGGACAATTTGTGTGCATCCTAAAAGCAGTGACAGGTTAGACAGAACTGTGCTAGAATTCTAGCTGTGTTAATAGTTACATACCCTTGGACAAACTAAGGGCTCCAAGCCTCAGCTTCCTCACCTGTATAAAGGGAGAAATAATACCTGTGAAGAGGGCTAAAATGAGGTTGAAATGCAGGGAGCCTGGCACGTTGCTAGTGCCTAGTACATGCCAGTGTCTGGTGGCAGCTCTTGCTGCTGTGACTGCTCTCATGATGCTATGCTGCCTGGGCTATTCTTGGAGTGAAATACTGAAAAGGAGCACAGAGAGAGGAGTCTGGAATAGAAAAAGAAATGTTGCTTTTTTTCCTACCATACCCTTGTCCGCCTCCTGGTCTCAGGTGTTCTAAGAAAGGAAACCGGTTGTTTTAGAGCATCTCAGTCAGTGCTGCCTTCCCTCCACCCACTACATAGCTTTGGAGGATTCCAGCCTATTGTTAGGAGTCAGAATTCCTGTAATTTTCCACTGCTTCCAGTCCAGGGTACCCAAGCAGGGACTGGGTATTGGAGTAGTAAAATTCAGGCACCCTTTGGTCTTATAGGGGAACCACCTTGGTGGATTTCAGTGCTTAAGAGCTTAGTTTCTGAAGCCAGAGAGAGTTGGTGTCAAATCCCTGCTTTGCCACTCCTTTGCAGAAGTTTGTTGCAAAAATCTGAGACTCAGTTTTCCCTTTTTTTAAAAAAACATTTTAATTTACTTATTTATTTTTGAGACAGAGTCTCGCTCTGTCACCCAGGCTGGAGTGCAGTGGCACAATCTTGGCTCACTGCAACCTCTGCCTCCCGGGTTCAAGCAGTTCTCCTGCCTCAGCCTCCCAAGTAGCTGGAATTACAGGCGCACGCCACCGCACCTGGCTGATTTTTTTTTGTATTTTTAGTAGAGATGGGGTTTCGCCATGTTGGCCAGGTTAGTCTCAAACTCCTGACCTCAGGTGATCCAGCTGCCTCAGCCTCCCAAAGTGCTGGCATTACAGGCATGAGCCACCACGCCTGGACTAGTTTTCCCTTCTTTAAAATGGAGTCATAATAGTATCTACCTCAGAATTACTCTAAAGATTAAATATGATAATCCATGTAAAGTGCCGGGTATGGTGTTGGGCATGTAGAATACTCCCAAGTGGAGGAGTAATGCAGTTATGCAGATTGAAGAGGCAATGTGATAAGTATTAAATGGGAGTAAGCGTAAGGTACAGCACCGGAGAGTGAGATACCTAGCTCAGTCTAGGGGTACATCAAGCCTTTTTAAAAAGAGGTGATATTTAAGCCAAAAACTGAATCACTGGTAGAACTTAGCTGGGTGAAGAAAGGAATGATATTCCAGTGGAGGAAATAGCTGCACAAAGCCCAGGAAGCAAGTAAGACAGCCTAGGATTTTGGAGGAACTTTAAGAAGTTCAGTGTAGTTGTAGTGATGTGGGGGAAAGGGGTAGGAAATTAGACTAGAAAGGTAAGCAAGGGCCAGATCCCAAAGGGACTTGTGTGCATTTTTGGGGAGTGTGGCTTCATCCTAAGAGTAGGGAGGGAGCCAGTGAAGTGTTTTTTCCCATTTGTACTTCAGAGCGCTCACCGTGGGGTGCTGTGAGAATGGATTGAAGCAGGAGAGACAGGAAGCAGGGATACCGGTTTTGACGCTATTGAGGTAATCTAGGCTAAAGAGAACTGTGACCTGGTAGAGGAGATTTGAGAAGCACGTAGGAGGTAGAGTTGAGAAAACTTGGTGCCTAAGTAGGGTGACAGAGAGGAAGAAGGAGGTTGTTCCCAGGAGGGCACTAAGGCTTTAGGTTTGTATGATTAGGCGGAAAGGGGCCCCATTCACTGAGATGAGAACACAGGGAGGCATGGGTTTGGAGGGACGGTCCAGGAGGCTGCTGGATATGTGGGTCTGTAGCTCCGGAGTGATGAAGCTGGAAAGATTTGAAAGTGTGAGCACAGAGGTAATTGAAGTCTGGGGATGGTTCTTGCCTCGTTGTTTATTGGTTGCATACTTCTCTCCTATTTCGAGTGGCTCTGCTGGTGAATACTTGAACCATTCCTTTTGTCTAGTGATTGTTTAACCCCTTAGTTTGGGCTTTCCACCTCCTCCCATGCACTTGAAGAGTAGCTCTGGGGTGCAGACCTGTCTTTGCAATGCTCCCTCCTCCATTCGTCGTCAGGGCTCAGCTTGGAACAGCCTTTGATACCTTTGAGCTTTACAGGGTCTTGAGGTTAGAAGAGTGAGTCCTCAGAACTGGAAAGAAAAAAGAAAAAAAACCCAGGACTTTCTGAGGTGGTTATTTGGGAGGAGGTAAGCTCCCTACTGCTTACACGAGTGCAAGTAGAGATTCCAAGTGGTGCTGCAGAGATTCCATTATTAACTGAGAGGTTGGACTGAAGAATCTTTGGGGTGTCTTACAAAATGTGGCTCTCGAACTGGGTCTAGGTGCTGGGATGAAAAAGAATAAGATTTTTCTGAGACTCCCTGATTTCTGGGCTTGAAGGCTCTCAGAGATCACCTAATCCTGCCTTCCCCCTCTACCTCTGTCCGCGATAGAAATTCATTATATTTGACAAAGACATGTAGCACAATCCCGCGCACAGACACATGCTAGGCTCTCACTCATTTATTGAGTGAACACACAGGAGGGGGTAGTGTGGAGTCATGCAGACCCTGACTGGAATCCCAACTCACCCATTCTAGCTACATGATCTCAGGTATGGTATTAAACTCTCTGCCCCTTAGTTTTCTCATCTGCAAAATGGAGATGATAGTGTTTACCTCACAGGACTGAGGATCAGTGAGAGCTGATTGAACTGGAAGCACCTAGCAGAACCTCAATAAATGTTCATTGCCCCCAGTCCCCCAGGGCGTCAGATGTAGCTTATTTGCAATCAGCCAGAGCCCTAGAGATAGTTTTTCTGTGTTGCTTCAGAAGCTGCAGTTAGTGAACTCTTCCTGTCTTTTTTCTCCCACTTCACAATCCTGTGTTTATCGGTATGAAATAACTCTTGGAAAAACTCTGAAAAGGGCTGGGAGCATGGAGTAGCGTAAAAGAACATGGAGTCAGGGACGCTGTTTTTCATTTCTGGTTCAGACCTTTGCAGACAACTCAGTGACACTGGGTGACCCTCTGTGAGGTAGGGACCACCTCATCTTCTTCCCCAAACTTCCTGTGTAGCCTGGATTCTGTCTCAGTTGGCTCCACCTCCTTCATCTTGTGCAAGCTAGAAAAACCCGAGTCATTCTAAACACTTTCCTCACTCCTCCATCTCTTTCCTAATCTAATTAGTCACCAAGTCATGTCTGGTCTATCTCTGAAATAGCTTCAGAATCCATTCCGTTCTCTTCATCCCCAGTGTGCTGTCTGGTTCATGCCCTGCCTGCCCAACACCTGGGCTACTGCCTCCCTCGCTGGCTCATCCTCCACACCGCTGCTGGCTACTTCCCTAAACAAGGTTCTGATCACGTTCCTCTCCTATTGGAAACCCTTCTATAGTGCTCTGTTTTCTCCGGCATAAAGCCCCAACCAAACTCTTTAGAGTGGTGTTCATTTGTTCAAATATTTGTGGAGACTTGCAGGTGCCAGGCACTGTGCTGGGCCCTGGGGTACCATGATGAGTGAGGCCCAGTGTCTGTCCCTGGGGAGCTTACTGTTGGACGGGGGAGATGCTAGACAGACAGAAACTACTCTTAGACACTGATACCTCACAGCTAACTGAAATGCAGTGGGAGAGGTGCTTGGTCAAGGAGTGTATAAAGGGCCTGCCTTTCTGGGTTCACAAGGCATTCTTGGCTCTGCAGGTTAACTCATTCCCTGAATGCACTATGCTCACTCTGAAGTCTGTGCCTTTGTCTTTCTTCTCCCTTCTGTCTGGAGTGTCCTTCCCTGCCTGCCTTTTGGAGAATGCCTACGCATCCTTCAAGGACCAATTCCAATATCACTGCCACTTCCTCCAGGAAGCTTTCCTTGATCCACCTCATGCGTTGTTTATTCATTCTTCAAACAGCACAAAGTCCTCCATCTAAGCTTCCTTGATAGCACATAAGTAGATTTTTCTGAATGGCACTGATCAGATTGTATCACAGTTTTCTGTGGGCTCCTTAAGGACAGGACTTCATTTAGTTGTGTCCTCAGATCTACCACAGAGCCTAGTACAATATCGTCACTGTGAAAATGTGTGCCAAATGAAGTCCTTTAACAGCTCTGTGGCTTAGTTTCTTCATCTGTAAAAGAGGCCAACTAACATCTTCCTTTTTTCTGTTAGGAGGCCATTGGCAAGATTCTGCCAGTAGTGTTTGTGTTTGTGAAAGTACTTTGTAAACTACAGAGGAGGTCTTTAATGCAGGATGGAAAGGAAAGGGTTTAATTGCTGCCAGACTACAATAGCCAGAAGGGCAGGAGACCTGCCTGGTGCACCTGCTTTGTTGGCCTGGGGGTGTTTCTTGGGTGGTTTATAGGTGGTTTCCTAGGTGGGTTTTCCTAGGTGCCAGGTGCAGTTTATAGCTTTGTTCACAGGCCTTATAGTGGGGCAGCTACTTCTGGCTTCGTGTCTGGCCTGTTCTTTGGGTGTGCCCAGATTCTGTAGAGTCCCCACTCCCTTTCCATCCTATGCTAGAATCCTGAGCCCTATTGCTTAAGGAAGGAGCATTGTATCAGGAGGCAGGGGGAGTCCTTGGGTGCAGAGGAGTGGTCCAGCCTTGTCTCTGCCTCCAGCTCACAGCATGACTTGGGCAAGTCCCTCCGTCCTCCCCGTCTGTCAAATGAGGGGGTTAGGTTAAGTGACTTGTCTTCTGGGTATTTCTCTTATCACATGTCTCCAACCCCTTGGGAATCTTGTTCGTTCTCTAAGCCCTAGCTCAAATGCCACTCTCATGGAAACACTCCCTGATTTTGCCCTCCTTCCTTTGCAGCCCTGTGGCACATGACTTATGTCTCCATTTCAAACACCTATTTTCCTTATGCTGTTTTGTTAGACATTACACAGTGTCTACATATTAGGTCCTGTTAACTGTGAGCTCTTTCAGATTGCTTCACTCTCCTTTATAGCCCACCCCCCACAGTTCACCTGGCCCAGGATTTTGCTGATAATAGTAATTAATATAACAATAGCAGCTATGACTTATTGATCATTTGCTTTATGCCAGGCACTGTTGTAAAAACTATTTTTCTTATGTGAGTGGTTTTCAGACTGTCTTTTCAGTCACTGTGAGGGTTCTACAGAGCCCCTCAGAATCTAGCAAGGGAAGGGGGTTTCATATGGTAGGGCTCTGGAGCCCCTACCTTACTTCAGCCAGAGCAACTTTCTTGTATTAGTTTTATTTATTTTATCAAAGGATTCTTTCTCTTTTTTCTTTTTTCTTTTTTGGAGACAGGGTCTCTCTCTGTTACTCAGGTTGGAGTGTTGTGTTGTGGCACAATCACAGCTCACTGCAGCCTCCAACTCAGGCTCAAGTGATCCTCCCGCTTTAGCCTCCCGAGTAACAGGGACTACCGGTGTAACACCATACCCGGCTGATTTTAAAAATTTTTTTGTAGAGGTGGGATCTTACTATGTTGCCCAGGTTGGTTATCAAAGGATTCTTTAGCTAAAAATTAAACAGAATTTTGCTGCATTTATTTCTTATACTCTGCAGAACAGTCCAGTGAGGAAGGAATTGTTCTATTTGTGAGGAAGCAGGCTCAGAGAGATGAAGCCACAGGCCCACAGTCATGAACTCAGCTGATGGGAGCAGAGTTTTAAATTGAGATCTGTCTGACCCATTCTTGTCTGTGAAGGAGTCTTGCTAGTATAGTAGCTCTGACAGCTTCTAGGGAGGAAAAGCTCCCAAGGATTGCTGAGTTGGGGAGATGACAGGGCCTGCTTCCTGCTCTCCCCACAAAAAACCTCATGAATTTGGCCTTAGCCTTAAGAGTAATTATCTCAAGCTATCAAACACAACAAAAAGAGAAAGCCCAGGCTCTCGGTGGCTTGGCCACTGGTGCACTCACAGCTTGATCTAGAACATATCTAGATGGTGCCATCCTCGGAGCTGGGCCTAGCTGCTCTCTGTGCCCTTGAGTTCAGCTTGTCTGCAGATGTGTTGGGGCTGTGCTCTGCTGCATCCTGTGCTAGCCATTTAGGGAGATGGAGCGGAACACTCCGAGCCTCAGGGATCCCTGGCTATTGGTGTGGGAAGATGGATGAGAGAGGGAATGCCCCCATGTATGTTCTAATGCATAGATGCCCTGGACATAGAGCCAAGAGACCCAGGTTCTGGTCCCAGCCCCTCCACACAGCCTGTGTGTGACTTTCCTGGACTTGAGTCTGTAGGAGGCTATTATTAATAGTGTTTATTGAGTGCTTAATCTGTGCCAGGCCCTGTGTCATGACTGGCCTCATTTCATTCACAAACTAACCTGAGAGGTAGCTTTATTATTCCCATTTTACAGCAGAAGATAATTGAGGCTTAGAGAGAATACATCAGTTCAGTTAGTAAGTGGCAGAACCTGAACTTGAACTCTTGAACTGGTTGTTTTTTGTTTGTTTGTTTGTTTGTTTGTTTTGAGACTGGGTCTTACTCTGTCACCCAGGCTGGAGTACAGTAGTGCGATCATGGCTCACTGTAGCCTCGATCTCCCCAGGCTCAGGTGAGCCTCCCACTTTAGCCTCCTGAGTCACTGGGACTTTAAGTGTACACCACCATACCTGGCTAATTTTTGTATTTTTTTAGTAGAGATGTAGTTTTTCTATGTTGCCCAGGCTGGTCTCTAACTCCTGGGCTCAAGCGGTCTGCCTGCCTCAGACTTCCAAAGTGCTGTGATTACACAGGTGTGAACCACCACGCCTGGCTGTTGAACTGGCCGTTTAAACCACTGTATCATATTGCCTTAGAAATAGGGTCTCCCTTGCCTGCCTCACAGAGTTGTGAGTGAGGATAGGGAAGTGTTTTTACATTAGGGTAAGGATGCTACAGCTATGTCATTTGTCCCTGATGAGGGTCAGGGGTGTGTGTTAGAGACTACATTTGCCCCATGAGTTCTGCAAATAGAGATGGGAGTACCACGGGATGGACATTTAGAATTCTGTTTGATTCATTTGCCTATTCATTCATACAGAAAATATTTACTGAGCATCCATTCTACACTGGGAGCTGGGGATAAAGTAACAAACCAGACAGGATCCCACCCTTTGGTGTGCAGGAAAGGAGAGTTAGGAAAGGAGGATTTCAACCCTGATTCTGCAAGTCATTGGCAGTGTGACTTTGGGTAACTCGTTTCTCCTCTGGAAGCCTCAGTTTACCCACCTTAGCAGTGAGATCGTAATTCCAACCTTACCTATAGGATCAGTTGAAAGGATGGTGGTGGAAGTGCTTTATGGCTGTGAAGTGCCATACTCTGCCTAGTTTCTGGCCTCATCATTCTGACTGATAATCTTGCTCTTCCTACAGGGCTGCCCAGGAGCTGCAGGACAAGCACCAGGAGCCCCTCCGGGTAGCTACTACCCTGGACCCCCCAATAGTGGAGGGCAGTATGGCAGTGGGCTACCCCCTGGTGGTTATGGGGGTCCTGCCCCTGGAGGGCCTTATGGACCACCAGCTGGTGGAGGGCCTTATGGACACCCCAATCCTGGCATGTTCCCCTCTGGAACTCCAGGAGGACCATATGGCGGTGCAGCTCCAGGGGGCCCCTATGGTCAGCCACCTCCAAGTTCCTATGGTGCCCAGCAGCCTGGACCTTATGGACAGGGTAAGTAGTGACCTCTTGATGTGGTTCTGAGTTATCCATGGCCAGCCCTTGTCCTTCCTGTGGGTGTGCAGGCAGCCTGGTCTCTGGCACCTTAGCACCTTGCTTCCAGCTTCAGTGTGTGTCCTTAAAATGAGAAGTCTGTCAGCTAGTTTTGTTGCAAGCATTTGTTTGTATGACTTGCTCATGCTTACTTTCTTTTGCTTATATGTCAGCAGCTGTTAGTTGACTGTTGAGTTTCTGTTCCGTGTGTGTTGTCATTCAGGGATCCATGCTGAAGGAGCAGCTCCTGTTTGGGATATGTTATCTTTGTGGCAGAGAGAAAGAGCAGGAGAGCTAGCAGGAATGCACAATGCCTCTTAAAGCATCTCTGAAGTACTGTATGTCTTGCCCACTCGCATTCTTTTGGCCAGAGCACCCCCTGATCAAGACTGACATCAGTAGGATGGGAATGGATGCCCCTCTGCAAGCCACCAGGCAGTGGGAGAGGATGTACAATGCTCTTATAGGGAAGGGGAGATTAGCAAATAATCTAATAATAGATTATTGAACTGGCCTTTTCAACCATTGTACCATATTAGTACAATGTCTGTGGGTGTGCAGACTGTGTCTCCTGGCTAGAGATTATTAGCCAGGAGACGGTAATATAGCCTACCATGGGGAGAAACTCAGTTTAAATATCCGTTTTTCTGTGAAAATATCTCAGAATACACACATTCCAGGCTCTTTGCTGAGGATTTTATTTTACTGTTATCTCATTTAATCATCACAACGATTCTGGGGAAATGGGTTCGTTTTAGAAATGTGGAAGTCATTATTCAGAAAATTAAACTTTTTGCCTAACGTCACATAAGCTAGTAAGGATCAGAACTAGGGTTTGAATCCAGGTCTGCTTTGATTCCAAAGCCTGAGCTCTTCTATACAAACTACACAGATCAAACATGTTACAGAATCTCTCCTGCCCCAGGGCTGTGGCCCTTGCTCCCCTATGACACTGATGTTTTAGGATGATGGGTAGAACCTGCCTGGATTTTCCCAAGGAGGTCAGACTAATCCCTAAGTCAAGCAGATCTTTTTCCGTCTGTCCTTACTGAACTTTGGTACTAGGCAGTGGTTTCTGTCTTCCACAACTGCCCATGGCTGTCTTTGTGTGAAGGGACCCTTATTGTGGCCAGTTAACTCAGTGTCCTAAGATAGACAGACTTACCAGCTTCTACACCTTTTTTTTTTTTTTTTGAGATGGAGTTTTGCTCTTGTTGTTCAGGCTGGAGTGCAATGGCATGATCTTGGCTCACCACAACCTCCACCTCCCGGGTTCGAAAGATTCTCCTGCCTCCATCTCCCCAGTAGCTGGGATTACAGGCATGCGCCACCACGCCTGGCTAATTTTGTATTTTTAGTAGAGACGGGGTTTCTCCATGTTGGTCAGGCTGGTCTCGAACTCCCGACCTCAGGTGATATGCCTGCCTCGGCTTCCCAAAGTGGTGGGATTACAGGCGTGAGCCACCGCGCCCGGCCACTTCTACACTTTTATCTACCACCCATTCCCCCCCATCTCGCAGTTCACCTTTTCCAGAGAATTCTTGAAATGCTACAGGGGTATGGGTCCCTGTTCCTTAAAAACATAAAATCAATTAAGAGTAGTGTCTGGAACATTATACAAGAACTCCAGAGGACTCATGGAATAGAAATCAACTGCAAATACTCATGAATCTTCACTGAAGGTCCTCTTCCATCAGAGTAAGAATGTCAGCTTGGTGGAAGACAGGGAAGGTGAATTTGTGAGGCTTTGTGTGTAGGAAAAACCTGTAGCCAGGAAGTTACTGAGGCTGGCCCTTCCTGGCATTTCTGTTGATGGCCTTCATACCCCTTCCTCCAGGTGGCACCCCTCCCAATGTGGATCCTGAGGCCTACTCCTGGTTCCAGTCGGTGGACTCAGATCACAGTGGCTATATCTCCATGAAGGAGCTAAAGCAGGCCTTGGTCAACTGCAATTGGTCCTCATTCAATGATGAGACCTGCCTCATGATGATAAGTGAGTCTCCACCTTGCCCTTGGGCCCGAGCTGGGGCAGAGCCACCTGATAGTGTACAGTAGTTGGGTAGGTAGACATTCTGAAGAGAAATTCATTGACCAGGGAGGACTGCGGGGAGGAAGCTAGGTTCAGGGTGAGATCCCCTAGACTGAGAGCTCTTTTCCTGAGATCTTTCTTAAGTTCTAGACCCTGCCTAGTTACAGGCTAACTCAGTTTCCTCTTCTGTAGAATGGTACTCCCTCCCCTGGTAGGAAACAGCAGGGAGGGGTTAGGTGCCAAGGCTGCAGAGAAAATGCAGTTCTGGATGGGGTGGGGCTAAAGGTGTCCAGAGTAGGAGGACGGTGCAACGCTTGATGTGGGTGTCTCAGGTGCAAGCATCTAGGCCTTAGGCCTTGGTTCTGTGAAGTCGCCTACTCCAGCCTGGGGAGAAGGGCTGCCTCAGTGGGGCCTGAGGGGGACCCTTGGCTTTCAGTCTTGAAGCCTTCCTTCCCTCCTTTCCCTCCTCACCTTCAGACATGTTTGACAAGACCAAGTCAGGCCGCATCGATGTCTACGGCTTCTCAGCCCTGTGGAAATTCATCCAGCAGTGGAAGAACCTCTTCCAGCAGTATGACCGGGACCGCTCGGGCTCCATTAGCTACACAGAGCTGCAGCAAGGTGCGGGTCATGGCTGGGGCACGATGGGCAGGACAGAGCTAGACTCTTCTCTTTACACCCTAAGATACACAAAGGGATTTCCTCTTGCTACCGAATGTCCACCTGCACTACAGAATGGTGTTCTCAGTGCAGGCCTGCGTCCCTTCTGTGACCCAGTTGGGGCACTGAGCCAAGATCTAGGGCAAGGAAACACCTGGGTCCAGAATCAGGGCTGGACCCCGGAGTGCTGGGTGAGATGGCCCCAACCACAGGGAGCCTTAAGGATGGAAAATTGGCACCTTAAGGGCTATGAGACCAGTGTGTGTGGCTGAGGTGACTCCTTCCTCTCCAGTTTCTAGCATGTAGAACGGAAAGAGCCCTGAACAGGGCTCAGAAAGATGGGTCTGTTGCCACCCCTGCTAGTGGGCAGTTTCTCTCCCAACTTTGGGACCCCGAGCACTCTAAAAGTTGCAGTTGGGGAAGATGACCTGAGGCCACAGCCCCAGGTCTGGTTCCAAACTGACTCTGTAAGGCAGGAGGCCACAGTTTGGGCTCAGGCAGGTTAGTAAGAGGTTGGGGGGAGGACCCAAGAGGGAGCTTTGCCACCCAGGAGGGAGAAGCGGCTCCCCAGAGAGTCTAGTCCTTTGCCCAGGCTGCGGATTTTATTCAGACTAAGGAGGTCTGTGGGCAGGAGTGAGTGCACCACATCTGCCCCCAGCAGAAGGGAGGGGAGATGGCCTATAGTAATGACCTACTCTTGCCAGCTTTTGCCATGGATATTAGTAAGGGTGATAGTAACCACAGCAAAACAGATATTTACTGAATGCTTGCTATTTTTAATAGGCTTATGTGATTCATTCTTCCCATGTGCTAGGTACTATTTATAATTCCACACCCTTCAATTAAGAATCCCTTGTTATCTCCCTTTTACAGGTGAGAAAACTGAGGTTTAGTGTGGGTAACCTGCCTAAGGGCCTGCATAACAAATGGAGAGTTGAGGTTTTAGCCTGGCCTGGTAAGTTATGAACAGAGGAAGGAAGGAAGCAAGCATACCAGTGAAGAGACAGGATGCTCCAAGAGACCTTGGAGTGGCGGTGACTTTATTAAAATGGCACTTACTGAGTGCTTTTTATGTGCCAGTCACTGTGCTAAGTAGCTTTACATGATCACCCATTTTAATCCTTGCTAGAACCTACAAGTTAAGTACTATCCCCGTTTTAGAGATGATAAGATAGGGATAGTGAGGCTAAGCAACTTGCCCAGGGGCTGACTCCAGAGCAGGTCCTCATACCTCTGCTGTGCTGCCTCTGATGTCTGCCCCAAGCAGGGTGGTCCTGGGAGCTCAGGCTTCCTTTTGGAATGCAAATGAGTCAGAGATGATTGTGGATAGTCCGTTGTCATCTCTGGAATCCCATGAGCCTCAGTTGAAGAGACAATAATGGAGACTGGGAGAAAGAGGGATGAGGGCCTTCCACCTAAGGGTAGCATCCAGACAGGGCCCCTGTTGTGTTCCTGATATCTTAGACCCTTGGGATTTCTCTGCCCTCTTTATGCTTCTGTGCCTGTCCTCTCGAAGTTCCTTGAACTGCTGTGATCCAGTATTGCTGATTGATGGAGGTGTTCATGGCAGGTTTTTGTGTGTCTGGTCTGTGTGCCCCTCTTCTCCAGCTCTGTCCCAAATGGGCTACAACCTGAGCCCCCAGTTCACCCAGCTTCTGGTCTCCCGCTACTGCCCACGCTCTGCCAATCCTGCCATGCAGCTGGACCGCTTCATCCAGGTGTGCACCCAGCTGCAGGTGCTGACAGAGGCCTTCCGGGAGAAGGACACAGCTGTACAAGGCAACATTCGGCTCAGCTTCGAGGACTTCGTCACCATGACTGCTTCTCGGATGCTATGACCCAACCCATCTGTGGAGAGTGGAGTGCACCAGGGACCTTTCCTGGCTTCTTAGAGTGAGAGAAGTACGTGGACATCTCTTCTTTTCCTGTTCCTTTAGAAGAACATTCTCCCTTGCTTGATGCAACACTGTTCCAAAAGAGGGTTGAGAGTCCTGCATCATAGCCACCAAATAGTAAGGACTGGGGCTGAGGCCACACAGGTAGGGGCCTGATG
Source organism: Chlorocebus sabaeus (assembly GCF_047675955.1). Lineage (NCBI taxonomy): Eukaryota > Metazoa > Chordata > Mammalia > Primates > Cercopithecidae > Chlorocebus > Chlorocebus sabaeus. The sequence goes on from NC_132923.1 coordinate 105,467,614, forward strand.
GAGGAGAGGATGGAAGTTGAATGTCCTGATGGCCATGAGCAGTTGAGTGGCACAGCCTGGCACCAGGAGGAGGTTCTTGTAATGGAGTTAGTGTCCAGTCAACTGAGCTCCACCCTGATGCCAGTGGTGAGTGTTCATTGGCCCATTATCGTTACTACCTGTGTTCCCTCACCAGGCCATCCTGTCACACGAGCCCATTTTCTCCAAAGTGGAATCTCACCAAGCATGAGAGAGATCTGCCCATGGGACCAGTGGCTTGGATTCCGCCACACCCATAAATCCTTGTGTGTTAACTTCTAACTGCCTGGGGCTGGCCCTGCTCAGACAAATCTGCTCCCTGGGCCCCTCTGGCCAGGCTCTGCCTCCGCGGCTGGGACCCCTCACTTGCCTGCCATGCCCTGCTCGGCTTCAGTCTCCAGGGGACAGTGGGCACCTCTCCCTGCCAATACTTTTTTTAATTTGCATTTTTTTTCATTTGGGGCCAAAAGTCCAGGGAAACTGTAAGCTTCAATAAAAGGATGAAACTCTGGGGTTCCATGTTTTCCACCGTGATTTCTCAGCTACAGGTCCATCCACTCCTTCTTTCACTGACTATTTAAGTACATCCTATACACCAAGCCATGCGGAAAGCAGCAGCTTGTGGGGACATGGCCTATGTGGGGCTCCTATCCACTGCCAGAGGGAAGTGAAGTGTAGGGTAGCCAGCTGGGGGCCCTGCCGGGTTCAGTTCAGTATGGCCTGAAGGTCTATTCAGGAAGCTATTTCATAGCAGTTTTAGGGCAGGCATTCTGGGTTGAAAGCAGCTGCCTCAAACTTCATAGCCTGGCCTTTCTATTTTCTCAGGCCCTAGTTTTATCTTCCAGACAAACTCCATTTATTAAGTCATAACTTTCCCCCCATTTTTATTAAGCACAGACATCTGTACTTGCAAGTCAGATCTTTAGATCAGCATAATACCCAGTCTACACCGAGTGTCTGTAATGAGCTGACCACATTTCAATCAAAAGCCAAAGACACCAGACATTCTAGTTTGCCAGGGGGCTTTATTCTGGGTAATGGTAATTATCTTTTGGCTTTTTGAGATGAAGAGCTCTGAGGCCCTGTGCAGGGCTCTCCTCCCTGCAGTGGGTAGTTGGAAGTAACTATGACTGTTTTGCAGGTCAGTGAGGCCCAGCAGTGTGTCGGGCTTAGTCAGGTCAGCTGCATTCTCCTCTGGGCTGCTGTAGTGCTAGAATCCCAGCATTAGATGGAATCCGGTTCCCAGAGGCCAGCCCCTATCCAGAGCTATAATTCCCTTCATAGGCCCCATGTGAGTCTGGCCTCTGCTTCGCCAAAGGCAAAGAACCCAGTGCCTTTCCAGGCAGCCCATTTCCTCCATGACTGGCAGAACAACTTCCTGGTGTGGATTCTAAATCCTGCCATCTTGAAGACACCACCATTGGCTGTGGTTTTCTCTGTGGGCCACTCAGGACATACATCACCCTTTCTGCATGCCAACCCTCTACATAGTGGAGCCTGCCCTATATGCCACATTTTCCCCAAGTCATCGCTTCCCTAGGCCAGATAGCCCCGGGCTCTTGAGCAGCCCCTCGCTGAGCATCTCTCCCCTCGGCATCCTGTTCACCTCCCCTGAATTTTCTTCAGTTTATCTGAGTCCCCCAGAGTGGAGGGCTGAGGCCCCCCATGGTGCTGGGTTCAGCCAGCAGAGTGTGGAGTAGAACTGCAGCCATTAGGAGCAGCGCCTGTGTTTCTTCGTTCCCACTGAACCAAGTGTCTGCTGAAACCCGATGGTGCCAATTGTAGTCTTTCACCTTTGTGCTCAGCTGAGGCTGAGGAGCCCAAGACCTGGATTGATCTTGTGAGCATGGTTGGTTGGTTCTGAGCTTGGGGGCCAGCTGTCACACCTCATCCTGCACACTCACCTCCAAGCCTGCCTACGCACTGTGCCAACCGCTTTGGAGCCTAAGGCCAGTGGGAGTGTGGAATGGGCAGGAGAACCCATCGTGGCAGCAGCTGGAGCTCTGCCCCGTCCACAGAGAGCTGGGCTGGTAAGTCGTGTGGAGAGCAGGTGGCATACTTAGGCCACACATTCCACCTGCTCTGGGTAAAGCGGGGTGCCTAGGATGAGCAGTGCTTCAACACTCCTGGGCTGGGCCCCTGGCAGCACCAAGGCTCTGCCCACCTTCTTGACCGTTGAGGTCAGAGGGAGCCCACAGCTCCATTAATCAAGTTAAGCAGACCTGGTGGTGTGCATAGCAGAGCTGGCCCCTGCCAGATGTCCTTGTTCCTCTCAGCAGAGTAGCACTTCAGACTGCACTCCACGTCCTGCTCTGGCAACAAGGCTCAGAGCCTTTGGCAGCCTTAAAATCATCTCGGTGGCAGACGGAACATGTCTGGCCAAGTCTGTGGCTTTCTCTTTCTATCCTGCGAGTTCATAGAAAATAGATGCAAGCCTTGGTTTCCAAGAAGATGAGGATAACAGTAAATCAGCCCATTAACCCGCTATCTGCCCACCCGGCCCCCCTTACCTTCCTCAGGCCATTGGGCCTGTGAGCAGACAGTTGTGTTGAGGGGCGAGGTTCTGGCGTCACAGGATTGGCACCGCATGAGGAGGCAGCACCACGTGTGCCGAGGCCTGGCTGAGTCCATCTTGGATCCCGTGTGGTGAGGGTGGGAGGTCAGCAGATAAGAGCATTCTAGTGCCTTCTTGTCTTCCCTCCCCCTAGCTTCCCCACCTTCTTCTGCTCCTAACCTCAGCAGCACAGATTTCGTGCAATGACAAGGAAAGGGAACATTCAGTGCCAGGCTTTAATTACAGTTGCTTCTGGCTGCTGGCCTCTGTGCCAAGTGGCCATGGAGAGTGTTTTATCACACCACAAAGTCAACAAGGTCAGGTCTGTGGTGTGTGCCCTTGGCACCTGGTTAGGGTGGGGCTGCGCTCGTGGCCCACTGGAGAAAGGCTGGGCCCAGATTAGTTCACACAGGCATCAGAAGAGCTGGCCAAGCGCAGCCCTGGGCTTCAGGGAGCCACGGAACCAGATGGAAATGCCTGTTGGGACCTTTAGGGCAGACTCTAGGGAAGGCCGGTAATTGGGTAGGAAAGGGGTCTTTAGGAGGATGGCCAAGCTCTGAAAGGATGATGGGGACAGATTATACTGTGGGGTATGGCCAAATGAGAGAAGTACAATAATCGTGTCCACAACACTTCACAGTTTACAGGGAGCTTTCCACTTGCTTCAGCATGCTTAATCCTCACATCAACCCTGCTTAGGGGACACAAGCTCAGAGAAGGCAAGTGACTTATCCAGAGTCACACAGGCAGAAACCCAGGACTGAAGCCCCAGCCTTTCACCACATCCAGCTGTCTTTCCATGAGGGGTAGGGGCAGATCCCCCGAGCTGGAGCCTCCAGGGCAGCCCTCGCTCAGGGCAGCACTGTGGTGACGCTGGTGAGCACCACATGCTCAGAGAGTTTGGAGACGGAGCATCGGCTCTGCAAGGACAAGGACTTGTGGCTGGCAGAGGAGCGGGGACTAGGGGCCTTCAGAGAGCCGCAGGGACCCGGGCCAGGCAGGCAGCAGGAGAAGGCAGCCTTAAACTGCTCCCGGAATTTGCCTTGGTTGGGAGACAAAAGACACAGCCATAAGGAGACAGATGCAGCAGGAAGGGGCCTTGAGCCCAGGGACACCCACGCAGCTCCAGCCAAGCTGCCTGTGAGGAGGCGGGGAGGGAGGGAGGGATAGAGCTGGGAGGGAGAGCCCTGAGGCAACCTCGGCACCGCCAGGGAGAGAGGACAGAGGCCCTGGAGCGGGTTCCCAAGGAGAGACGCAGTTGCCATCTGATTCCTTGACTGCGCTCTGGCTCAGAGGCTGGCTCAAAACATGGTGTCTGGCTCAGGGGCCTCAGGTCACCTCTGCCCTCGTTGGTGTGTACGTGGGGGTCACTATCTGTTGCTAGGCTTGTGCCCTCTCTGCCCTTTGGTGATGAAAATGACAGTGGCAGCAGCAGCCCTTTTGCATTTGGCAGTCATGCTGTGCTGGGCACCTCAGCCTCTGTTCCCCAAAGCATCCCAGCACCCTGAAAGACTGGAGTCCTTTATCCTCACTTCACAGATGAGATGCACGTAGGTACAGTGGCTTGCCCAAGGCCACCCAGCCAGAAGCTGAACCCAATTCTAATTCCAAAGCCCTTCTCAAGGGGGAGGAGGGAAGGAGGGACTGCCACACCACCTTGTTCAGCCCAAGTATACCACGGAAACAGATTTTGTCAGGCTAAAGCCCCTTTGATCATGTGTCATTAGCCTGCCAGCCTCTCTGGTGCCCAGCACAGGGCCAGGCACACAGCAGGTGCTCAGTAAACATAGGCCAAACAAAGGCATATGTGTCAGTAAGTCTGTCTGCCCTCCCCTCCCCACAGAGCTCATCTTCTGTTCTCTTTTCTGAGCTGGAAACCCGCAGCCAGCCTTGTTGAGTAATTCTTGAGTCTCAATGAGGGTTATACTATTGACTACGGATCCCTTCTTTAACCTTTTAATAGTTCCTCAAAGATTATTTCTGTCCAGGCTTGAACAGTCATATGGACCTGTTCTTTAGAAGTCTAGTCCCAAAGTCAGAGGGCTGGTGAGTCACACTCTGCTGAGCTCAGCCTCAGGGCCATTACCACCCTGAGACTGGGAGGTGGAGGGAGGGAGTGGGCACTGGGACAGCAGAGAGGAGAGGCCTGGAGTGGGAGTGGGAGCGGCAGGGGAGGAAGACTTCCAGAGGGGCCAACCCCTGAAATTCTGGTCGCTCTGCCAGTGTATCTAGCTGAGTGGGGGAAGCCCTTTCCTGGGCCTGGCCTATCTCTGCCAGTGACCCTCCTTTAGCCCTGACACCTGGACTGTGCAATCCTTCCTCAGGCAGGGGCTCCAGGGCCCTCCTCCCACAGGTCTGACTCCCTCTGGGGAGGGTGGACTCCTCTGCCTGTGCTGATTGGAGGTCTTGCTGTGCCGGCACCCGTGGTGGGAGTCAGGGGTGAACTGACCTAGCCCCTGCCCTTCCACTCACTCACTGGTCTGCAGAATCTGCACAACTGGATCCTGGGTGCCAGCCACCGTGGGGAGTGTGGCCCGTCTCCCACTCAGGACAGGGCTCCTCGGGGTGGGTCCTCCCAGAGCAGGATCACTGTGCCCACAGCAGGTACATCCTCACCCACCGTCCTTTATTTGGGCCCTGGCTTGGGGATGGGGAGACTTGTCATGTGGACTGTTGGCCACCCTCAGTGAGTTTGCATCCCCAGCCTGCTCACCACTGAGGAAGTTGTAGATGATGGGGTTGGCAGCACTGTTGGCGTATACCAGCCAGTGGGAGAAGGTGAAGCAGGCGTAGACAGCTTCGCGGTCACTGGCTTGGCGGAACATCCCGAACACCCTAGGCCCAGGGTGGAGGAGCGTCAGAAATGGAGTAGCTGTGTGTGTGTATTGGGGGAGTGCTGCTCACAGAACCTGAGCTGTAAAGGGCAAGAGTTCCTGCTGCCCACTTCCGTCTACATTTCCTGCCTTCTGTACCTGAGGTCTTGGCCAGGGTTTGGGGTTCTCAAGCATGGAGGGTATCAAGCACCGCGATGGGCATCTCTAGCCTCCTGGCCATCGGATCCCCTAGGGCTTCCCATCCACTTTCTCATCCATCCTCACAGCAACATGATGAGTCATAGACATCATCCATTTTTCTATTAGGGAAACTGAGGCTCAGAGAAGTAAAGTGACATGCCGAAGATCACACAACCAGGAGGTGGCCAAGCACAGTCTCAAAGTGAGACTGTCTTCTGTCCAATAGCCTGCATTCTCTCCCCGGCGCCCTGTGACCCTCTTTTGCTGTCCCTCCAGACACATGCATGGTTAGCTCTCTCACTTCCTTCAAATCTCTGCTCAAATGTCATTTCCTTGGAAAGGCTTTTTTTTTTTTTTCTTTTTTTGAGACAGCTCTGTCACTCAGGCTAGAGTGCAGTGGTGCAATCATGGCTCACTGCAGCCTCAACCTCCTGGACTCAGGCTATTCTCCCACCTCAGTCTGTGTAGCTAGAACTACAGGCATATGCCACCATGCCCGGCTAATTTTTTGAATTTTAGTAGAGATGAAGTCTCATATTGTTCGGGCTGATCTTGAACTCCTGGCCTCAAGCGATCCTCCCTCCTTGGCCTCCCAACATGTTGGGATTACAGACGTGAGCCACTGCACCTGGCTCCCTGCTTTTTTTAAACCAATATATCTAAAGCAAAAGCAAAAACCCACCAACCCTTGTCATTGTCACTCTCTGTCCTATTTTATTTTTCTTCCCAGCAGTTGTCATTTCCTGACATTATAATATACATTGATTTTTCTATTTACTTCCCTTCTCTCCTGCTAGAATGCAGCCTCCATGAAGGCAGGGACTTTGTCTGTCTTGTGCACTTGTTCACTGTATTTCCAACCCCCTAAAATGTGATGATTAAGTGAATAAATTTTCACAATAGCCCTAGGAGACAGAGGCTCAGAGAAGAGAAATGGCCTGCCCAAGGTCACATAGTGGAGAAGGGGTGGAGCCAGGTCTTTCTCTCAAGCAAGGAGAGCTCCTTCCCCAACCTCAAACTTCTCCCCACCCCAACCATACCCCAGGCTCTCACCTCTTAAGGACATTGAGGACACTGATGGGCAGGTAGCAGAGGGCAAAGACCAGCAGCACCACCATCAGCATCTTGGCTGTCTTCCTCCGCGCACGCATCTGCTTCACTTCAGCCAGGAAGGCGCGGGCCCGGGGCTGGGGCTGTCCACTCAGGCCCTGCTCCAGGTCCCCCAGCTGGTCTGAGGGGCGCTTCCAGTTTCGCACCAGTGCTGAGGTGGTGCCAGGAATCTGTCCAGCACACATAGAGACAGCAGCAGTGGGTATAGCACCTTGGGAGGGTGGTTGCCTTTTGTGGGGCCCACTCCAGGCTGGACCCTGGGCAGGGTGGACATGGGCAAAGGGATAAAACTTTTGTGAGAGGAAGGAATCTGATGTTTATGATAAAGACTAACACTCTGGACTTGAGAGTGAATGATAGACTTTCATTTTCTTTTCTTTTTTTTTTTTGAGATGGCGTTTCACTCTTGTCACCCAGGCTAGAGTGCAATGGTGCGATCTTGGCTGTCTTCAACCTTAGCCTCCCGAGTAGCTGGAGTTACAGGTGTGTGCCACCACACCGGGCTAATTTTTGTATTTTTAGTAGAAACGGGGTTTCACCACGTTGGCCAGGCTGGTCTTGAACTCCTGACCTCAGGTGATCCGCCCGCCTCAGCCTCCCAAAGTGCTGGGATTACAGGTGTGAACCACTGTGCCCAGCCTAGACTTTCATTTTCCATTAGCTCTTTGTGAAACCCCCTACAACATGCCTTGTGGAAAGATATTATTGGTCCTTAGGGATAGATGAGGCAACTAAGACTCAAAAGAGGTGGGGACCCTTGACAAGGCCCCAGGCCACATCCTCTCAGCTGCCCATCCATCCTCCCTAAATCTCCAACACTATCTTTGAGAGTAGGGGTGGGGGTGAGTTGTGCCTCCTCTGGGTCATACCAGGCTGTGAGGAGCTCTGGGCAAGGGGTGGGCAGGTGGGCAGCATGGAATGGCCTAGACCAGTGCCTATAAGCCTGGAGTGGTTCTGGGCTCCTAGAGAAGCCTCTCCTGCCACCGGACACTCGAATCACCCACCACAGAGGGGCATGGGGCTAGAGTTCTGGAAACGTGGGTGTAGAGCCAGCTCAGACATTTGTGAGCTATGTGACTTTGGCCACTTCATTTTCCTTTCTAAGCCTTGCTTTCATGTCTGTCAAATGAGGAGGATCGTGCCTGTGTCCTGCTTGGCTGGGGGTTAGCAGGTGGGGAGCAGGTGATGAGTGTTGGTGGACTGCAGGGCTGGCCAGCCAGGAAGGGCCCTACTGGATTGGGTGCTCCTCCAAGGCAGGACCTGGGTCACAGCCAGTCCGTGTCCCCACCCACTGCCCGGCATGGCCTGGGCGCAAGCCAGTACTTCCTGTGGAATGTAGGTGATGTCCCCAGGTGTGAGAGTCCCTTCCTGAGCCTGGTCATGTTCTGGCCTGCCTTTTCTCACCGCCCAGACACCAGTCCAGGACTCCTACTCACTAGGCCAAGGGCCTCTGAGCACCCCTGCCCCAAAAAAACCTAGGAAACCCACTGAGGGTCAGTCTGTAATGCAGGAAAGAAGACAGGCCCTGGAACCAGAAGGCTCTGCTGCTGTTGAATCTGGCAAGTTGGTTGCCCTCATTTGGCATTTGTGACGTGGGTAACGTTGCTTCTTTTGTTAGAAGTTGTTAAGACACTGGATGCAAAGTGCCTAATTTGGCAAGCAACACGGAGTTGCTATTATTATTGTTGCAGTGGTACTAAACTCAGCAGTGGAAGCTCACGGATCTGGGCTTTAGTTCCTGATCTACTCACTGGCTGAGTGGTTTGGGGGCAGTGATGTTGATCTCTGGGTCTCGGTCTTCTCATATATTTAATGTGGGTAATATATGGTGGCTAAGAGGATGCAAGACTATCCGGGAGTAGATACTTCAATAGACGGCAGCCACTAATATTAGAAGGATGTGTTACTATTCCATTCCAGGGTAGCCACTGGTGCTTTTGGCCTTGAGTTTGACGTGTCTCTGGGCTTCCCCTCTCTTTGGTTGCAGCCAAGATGGCACGTGCTGATGGCAGAGGACTGTCTACTCAGTTAGACCAGTAGCACCCCCACCCTCAGCCCACACAGTGACACCAGAGTGGGCCTCACCTGGCGGCCCCAGAGCTTGCGGAATATCTGGAAATAGGCCATGGCCATGAGGCCCAGTGGGGCCAGGTAGGTGACAATGAAGAAGCAACTGTGGTAGATCTTGGGATATAGGTCATCTGCAGGGGTCAAGAGATGCAGAGTCAGGCCCAATCCGCGAGCCCCACCCTTCCCTGGTTAGCAATGCCACCCTGTCCTGACTAGGGTCAAAGCAAGGCCTAGGAGCAACTGGACCCCATACAGCCACCATGACAGAGACCCTGGAGTTGTCCAACTTGGGGTATCCCTCCTGGAAGGACGTCTACACTAGAGCAGATATCTGCATGAGGGGAGGCACCCACCCTGGGAGTATCCCTGGTAGGAGCCACTCTAGGGTGTCCCCTGGGGAAATACCTGCCCTGGGATTTCCCACTTTGGAAGGGACCCTGCTAGATGCTTGCCCTTGGGGTATGTGCCCCCGAAGTGCCCACCTGAGGGGATGCCTGCTTGAGGCTTCCACCATTACCTGCCCAGCGTTCATCACAGACCGAGAAGAGCCGTGTGCGGTTGGCTAGCTCAGGCAGCACACTGCTGCATTCCATGACTGCAGCCTGGGGCACCATGACAGTCAGCGACACAGCCCAGATGCCCAGGATGGAGCCACGGGCCCGCCGGGCTGTGCTCTTGAACAATAGTGGGTGGCAGATGGCATACCAGCGGTCCAGGGCGATGAAGCTGAGAGTCAGCACTGCCACTGACACGGACACGGCCTGCCCCACGGGGACACAATGTCAGTCATTTTGGGGGCCACCCAGAAATGTGAGAGTAGGTGAGTGAGGAGGCTGACGGCAGGTGCAGGGCAGTGCAAATCCTGACTCCACCACTTACTGGCTGTGTAAATGTGGGCAAGTCACTCACCCTCTCTGAGCCTCGTCTACAGAATGGGTTTATACCATCTACCTGGCAGGATTCTTGTAAGAATAAGTGAAATCATGTGTAAACAATGTCCAGGTTCAGAGCTGGCACATGGTAGGTGCACCCCTCCGGTGAATAATAACTTGTACCTATGTAACTTAATGTGTGCTGGGCACTGTTCTCTTCATCCTCATGGCAATCCCACAAAGTAAGTGCTCTTGCCCCCCTGTTACAGATGAGGAAACAGGCACAGAATTCCCTCATCCATCTGTCTTTATGCTCAGGGTCACCAGAGTTAACCGGTTGAGTAGGAAGCCTCAAAACTGGGAAATCCAAGAGGCATTTATCTCTGCCATGGAATGCAATCCCTACCCCAGGCTGTTAGGAAAAAACCCTCATTCTGGGAGACAGAGATGAGTCTGGGCCACAGGTGTGTAGGCATTGCCTCTAGGGGTACCCCCTGCCCTCTGGGGTGCAGGAAGTGGATCACAGGATACAAACTGAGAGAAGCCTTCTTCCACCCCACTAACCCCATCTGGACATCCTGGTTTCCGCCACTGGGGTCTTTCCTGGCCAGTGCAGGAGGGAGAAGAGAAGGCTGTTTCCATCAGGCTTCTCACGTCTGCCCCTTTGGGATTGGGGAGCAGGCCCAGGGTGTTGTGTATGTGTCACTGTGGGCTGATGCCTCTTTCCTTGACTGTGTGCCTGTGTACCTGGAGGTGACTCTATGTGTCCAGACGTGCCTATGTATGTGTCTGTGGCTGTGACCAGGAGGGGATCTCTGTGATTGTGTGGGGTTGTATCTGTGTCCTGGAGTGTCTGATCTGGTGGCTTGCCCTTGCTAGCAGCAGAGGATGACACTTCAGGGGTCACGAGCCACTGACCTGTCTGAAAGGCAAGTCTGAGGGTCACTGAGACCTACGCAAGGCCATCGTTTTTGTACAGGTGTGACAAGGAGTGGTGAAGGGTGCCTGGGCAGAGCTCACCTGTAGATAGGGGATGACCTTGCAGAGGGCATGGCCGAACAGCCAGGACTCAGTGATGTCCACCAGCAGGCTGACTGGCAGGCAGATGGCAGTCACCAGAACGTCAGCAAGGGACAGGTTGACGATGAAGTAGTTGGTGACCGTCCTCATGTGGTGGTTCCGCCACACGGCCAGGCAGACTGCAGGGTGCAGCGGGGTGAGGTGAAGCTGATGGCAGAGCCACACCCATCCTAGTTCTGCCCAATCAGCGAGCCCCTCCCCACATACCCCCCCCCCCCCCTTCAATCCCCAGGGAAAGCCAGCAGCACTGAAGGGCAAGCCCTGGACCTACCCAGCGTGTTGCCCACCAGGGCCACGAGGAACACAGCCACATAGGCTGCGATGAGGACCCACTCGTACTGTTTTGGGTACAGATAATCACGCCACAGATAGCGGAGAAACTCGTCTTCATAGTCTGGAGGCACAGGGGATGGCTCCCTGCTGCCAGTGGGGACCCCCATCTGGGCCCCTGGGGTGGCTGAGGGCTCCATGAGCTCAGGAGCTGCTGCGGCGGAGGGGCATCCTAGGCTCTGCAGAGGGGGAGGAGGGAACTTGGGCCAGCCCTCAGCCCACTCCCCTCAGGGTGCCTGGAGGCTTGCACCCAGTTCTTTTTGGATCTCAGCCCCAAACTTCCTGAAGGGAGGAAGGAAAGGAGAGAGTGGAGAAAGAGAGAAGGAAGGAAATTAGGGAGTGTGCCAGGTGCTTTGCATATAAGTTCCCTCTTAATTCTCACAGTCATGAAATTGGTGGAAGAAGACAGACCTGAGTTGCATCCCAATTCCACACCAGTTGCCTTGGGTAGCTTACCTGGCCTCTTTCAGCCTCGGTTTCCCCATCTGTCTAATGGGGTGACAGCCCTACCTACCTTACAGGGCCGCGATGAGGAGGAATGAGCTCCGATGCATGCCAAGTGCTTCACCAAGAACCTGGTACAAGAAGGTAGTTTAGGGGACGTTTCGGGTTACCATTATTAGGGTACCCTGCTTTGCAGATGAGAGGGAAGCTCAGTGAGATTGAGTCTCTTGCTCAAGGTCACAAAGCTCCTAAGCCAGGTCTGTTCGAACCCATCAAACACCATAGATTTGAGAGGATAAGCCATCCCGATTGCAAATATTTCTTGAGCCAGTTCACAAGCTTTAACTTTGGGTTGGGCAAACGGGCCAAAGGAGGTGTTAAGAGACCCAAGCCCCACCCGCCATACCTGCCAGACCCTCCGGTGGGCACGCGCGCACACGCACACATACAACACACGCACAATGTGGGTGGTGCGCGGAGGGACTGACGACCCCTTGGGAGCAAGGGGAGCGTCCGGGCCCGCTAAGAAGCCCCCTTTGGGTCCCCAGGGCCGCGACGCTCCCCGACGGCCGCCAGGAGCCGCTGTTCCGGCGCGCGGGCCGCTCTCCATTCATAAATCCAGCCAGCCCAGCTCCCCGCCCCTCCCTCCTCCCACACTCAGCCCCTCCTTCCCCCTGCTGGGCTAAGACGACCCCGGCCGGGTGCCGGAGGGTTGCGGATCCCTGGAGACCCCTGGGGAGGGGGAGGGGACGCCTTCATACCCCACTGAACGCCAGCAAGCCCGCCCCGTCCACGGGACCTTCCTGCACTTCGGGGGCTGCGGGGGACTCCTGGAAGGCGCGGGGAGCGAGGGCACTCGGAGCCTGCCTGGAGGAGAGCAGCGCTGGCCGGGGAGCCAGTCTCCCAGCACCCAGGTTACCCCCCGAGACTCTTGGCTCCTCCCATCCCTCGCCGCGGGTCCTTTGGAACCCCCATCCTGGGCCTGGGGGTCCCCCATACCCCGCACCTGTTGGCTCCGGGACCCGGGTGTTCTCGGCTGCTGGTACCCGGACCTGGCATCGGGGACTTCGCCTTCCTACGAGGAAGGCCGAGCCTCTGGGGGCCGGGGCTGCGGGAGGGGGCCGGGGCAGCCCCCTCCCTAGGCTGCGCTGCCTGGGCTCGCGGGGCTGAGCGCGAGCCCCGGCAACTGCGCGGGCTGTGGTTCGGCGCGGGCTCCGCCGGGCTGCGCGCTGCGGGAAGGGAGGGCCGGCGGGAGGGGCAGGGCGGGGTGGGAGCCCCCAGACGGTCTTGGCTCCGTGGCTTCCAGCCCCGAGACCCGCAGGGCGGAGGGAGGCGCTCGTTTCTTCTCGTCTCCCACTTCACGCTTCCATCCCACCTCCATTCATGCGTCCATCCGTTCATTCATTCCATCTTCATTCATTCAACATTTATGCCCCTGGCCACCCCGCATTCTGGGCGCACTTAGTGTGTGCCGGCGGGCCTGGCAGCTTCGGAGGGCCACAGTGCAGAGGTAGAGCCCAGCCGCGCCTCTCCTTGCTGCCTGACATAACTGAGGAGGAGGATGGCACAGGTGGGTCACAGGGATGAGACAGAGAGGACGCCTGCACCGCCTCCAGCCCAGCTCCAGATGCTGCTGGAACAGCTAGCTCCCAACGATGCCAGAGAGCCCTTCTCTCCCATCTCCCAATCCCCCATCCTATCTGCCCCCAATTCTTCTTTTTGTTATACCTACTGTTGCCCCCAAAAAACAAGGACACTGATGGGGACAGAAGTGGGGGTTCGTTAATTCCACAAATACCGATTTATTAAGCTGTGTGCCAGGCAATGAGTTATAATAATACAGCTACCATTTGTATAATGCACATGATGCCTGATCTCATTTAATCTTCATATTAGCCTGGTGAGGTGGTCGTTATTGTCCCCATTTTAGAGATGAGGACACTGGACCCACATGGGGCAATGACTTGCCCAAGGTCGCACAGCAGAGGCAGAGCGGGGCTTCAAGCCTCTGCCCCTCTCAGGCCTATGAGCCTCTCTCACCAGACAGAGGCTCCCTCACCTGCTGGCTCCCTCCCTCCCTCTGGCTGCTGGGGGAGGCAGGTGTACACCCAGGCAATTAACCTGTGGTGTGAGGAGAGTGTGAGGGCCCTGGGAACTGTGGGGCACGGGAGGACAGACCGACTCAGCCAGGGCATGAGAACAGGCTTCCTGGAGCAGGGGCATCTCCATGGAGACCTGAAGAATAAGAAGGTAGCCCTGCAAGGGGGATCGTGGTATTTGAGGAAGGTATTCAAGGTCAGGAAACAGCAGGTGCAAAGGTTTGAAGGTTGGGGATTCTGGAAATCACAGGTAGGTGAAGGGTGACTGCCTGAGCATCATGCAGTCACCTTGGCCATCCCTTACCTCAGGATAGGACCTTCCTAACACGTCACCCTCTGAAACTCACACTCTTTCCGTCCTGGGAGGTGACTCCTGGGATGTAACCACCATCTTTCCCGTTGCAGCCAAAGCCCTTTTCAAAGGCTCTGGGGACGCACTGTTAGGCATAAGAGGTGTGGGAGAGGAACTGGAGCAGCCTAAGGGAGGGGGCCAGTGACCTTCACCTCTGCAGAACAGGAGGATGGACTGAAGCTAAACTCAAGGCAGAACTTTGTCCTTGGGCAGGTATGGCATCTGCATGGTGGGTGATATCCTGCCTGCCCTAGGTGCTGGCCAAGGTAGGAGAATGAGTGAAGAGACTCAGAAGAGGGGCGGGTGTATGTGTGTGTGTGGGGGTGGGGGGGTGGGTGCGTGCATGTCTGCATATGTATGCATGCGTGTGTGTTTGTGTTTGAGTCTTGAATTCAAGTAAGGGCAGTGGTGTGTGTCTAGGGAATCCAGTGTGTTTGTGTCTGACTGTGCATATGAGCAGGGGATGGGCTCTGGGTTGATGACTGGAGGTCACCCTGGGTGGGATGTGTCTGTCTGGGTCTTGATCTGTCTCTGTGTTTTGGTGTCTGTGAGGAATGTGTATGTGTGAGGAGATGTCTGTTTCTCAGTGTGGATCTGAATGTTCAACTGTGGCTTTGACTAGCACTGGCCCCCCAGTGTGTTTCCCTGTGAGTGAGGGAATGTGAGTGTGGCCATGCCTTTGTGTGCAAGGCTATGTGAGTGTGCGTATGTGGAACTTGGTACATCTGTTCTTACAGCAGTGACTCATCTTATCCCCCCACATTCTCCCCCTAACCTGGAGCTGTGACTGTTTGCTATGTAGGGGCTGAAGAGGGGGCTGTAGCACGTGGGGGGGATGGGAGTCAGATCATGTGGGGACACTCCAATGACAGCTGCGGCAAACAAGGTGCAGCCAGCGGTGTGGAAGGTACAGATTCATGTTTTTCTGTGTGGGCGGTAGGCACCGGCCAAGCCCAGCACAGCCCAGGCTTAGAACCTAGCCCAGAGTGCAGATCTCCATATTTCAGGGCTTCGCAGATACCACAGGTTGGAGTGGGCAAGGGGCTCGCCAGGTTCCCCCAAGTCATGATACAGGGTGGCGCATGTCTATGTAGGGAGGAAATCATAGCTGGGAATTCCCCCCAGTATACAATTTCACAGAGTCAGTCCCATCTCCACTTAAGAGGGATCTCAATTGCTAACCTTCCCCCACCCTTTATCCCTTGGTACCCCGAAGATGGCTGCTCCCCAGGTCAAGGGATCCTGAGAGATTCCTGCCATCACAAGCAGCAGATCTCCCTGTCTCCCCTAGCAGACCCTGGCCAGGCATTTTCAAGTCAGCAGGAGGAGCCAGGGCTGTGGCCTGGAGGCACTAGGCCTCGCAGCCCCTCTGGTCCTGAATCTGGCCTATTTTGCCACAGCCTAAGGGTGGGAGAGACCAGTTATTTGGCCTAGATGGGCATGAGAGAGAGTGGGTGTATGCTCAGAGAAAATCCTGGGGGCGGGGCAGTGGGAACCAGCAGTGCTCTAGAAGACCTACAAGAAGCTGCCGGATTTTGGTCCTCAGCACAACAGCACTGGGCTCTGGGAACTCCGGCAAAATGCCCATGTCTAAGGGAGGGCCACAGGGACCTCAGGTCCTCCATGTCCAGGCTGGGCTCCCAGCCCTGGCGCCTCCTCTGCCCAGGGAGGACTGGCCTCAAGGCTTTGCTGTGCTTGAGCTGTCTGTCAACAGGGGCCCACACGACCTCTTTCCTGGAACCAGCCAGCCCCAGCCTTGTTGATCTAATCCTGAGCCTCTGAGCCACAGGTCCCTGTCATATCCATCTTCAAGTGTCACCCTAGGCACTGGCCCCAGGTGCTACCTCCTCCTCCTTCCCAATCCTGCTGTGACTTACAGTAACCTCTGTCTGGCTAGGACTAGAGTAATTGGAATGTAATTGGGTTTCCTCTTGCTAATGCCGCTACAGACCTGGGAACGTGGATAGGAAAACTCTGGAGAAGGCAGAGGTGCTTTGTAGAAGAGCAGAGATCAGGCAGCAGGCCGAGGTGTGGGGTGGGTGAGGGGAGGCCAGCAGAGATGGGCTGTGCTGTGGGAAAGGGGGATTCTGAGGGCGGAGCCTAGGGAGACCACTGAGCAGCTGCAGTGTTTTGGTCTTTGGGCCAACAGCAGTGGCCTCTGGGAGCTCATGCCCAGGAAGGGACCCAGAGACCTCTGTTCCCCATATCCAGGTCCTCAGCCTTTGTGCCTCTTCTCCTCTGGATGGGCCCCCTCCTTCAGGGTCTGGGTGACTTGAAGGAGACAGGCAGCCACTAGGAGAGGAGGAGCCCGGGACCCAGAGTCAGGCTTTCTCTGTGACTCCCAACGCTAGAGATCATTTTCCCTTTTTGTTTTGTTTTGTTTTTTGAGACAGAGTCTTGCTCTGTCGCCCAAGCTGGAGTGCAATGGCATGATCATGACTCACTGCAACCTCCACTGAGAATCCTGGGCTCAAGTGATTCTCCTGCTTTGGCCTCCCAAAGTGCTGGGATTACAGGTGTGAGCCACCGCTCCCGGCCTAGAGAACATCTTCAAGTCAGTGGCAGGAGCCAGGGAGAAGGGACTGGAGCCGGCAGCCTTCTGTCTGTCCACTTACCCACATACTCACTCAACAAACTCGGAGACGGGGTAGGCTGCAGAGATGGAGACTCTCCTGGTTAGGCTAGGGAGACCCTCATGGAGACGAGTGGACAGGGGTGGTGTGAAATGCATCAGGATGGAGCCTGTGGAGGCAGGGTGGGGGCGGAATGGGACAGCACAAACAACAGTGTGGGGAAACCACAGAAAATACATCTCCACCCACCCGCCCCCACCCCGCCCCTGGTGTTGAGGGGAGGTCAGGAGCCAGGATTTGGGGTCAGGAAGACTGGGATTAGACCGCCACTCTGCTGCTTACTACTGGGTGATCTTGGGCTGGTCACTTCCTTCATCTCTGTGATAGGCTGAATGATGGCCCCCAAAGATGTCCACGTCCTAATCCCCAGAACCTGTGGCTATGTTCCATGGCAAAAGCGGCTTTGCAGATGTGGCTAAATTAAGGGTCTTGAGATGAGGAGTTTATCCTGGATTATGCAGGTGGGCCCAGTGTGATCACATGGTCCTTATAAGAGGGAGCCGGGAGGGTCCGAAACAGAAGACAGGATGATGAAGAGGAAATGCAGCCCTGCCAACCCCTGGATTTTAGCCTCATAAGACTCATTTTGGACTTCTGACTTCTAGTGCCATAAGAGAATAAACTTATGTTGTTTTTATTTGTGTATATATACACATATTTTATATATACATATAATGTATACACGTGTGTGTGTGTGTGTGTGTGTGTGTATATATATATATATTTTTTTTTTTTTGAGACAGAGCCTCACTCTGTCGCCCAGGCTGGAGAGCAGTGGAGCAATCATGGCTTACTGCAGCCTCGACTTCCCCAGCTCAAGCAATCCTCCCGCTTCAGCTTCCCAAGTAGCCAGGACCACAGGCACACACCACCACACCTGGCTAATTTCTGTATTCTTTGTAGAGATACGGTTTCGCTATGTTGCCCAGGCTGGTCTCGAACTCCTGAGCTCAAACCATCCACCTTCCTCGACCTTCCAAAGTGTTGAGATTACAGGCGTGAGCTACTGTGCCCGGCTTTGTGTTGTTTGAAGCTGCTAAATTTGTGGTAATCTGTTACAGCAGCAATAGAAAACTAACAGCTTCTCTGTACCTCACTTTGCTGGTTATAAGAGGAAACTAACAAGGACCTTTGCCATACAGAATTTGTAAGGATTCCCTGAGACCAGATAGGTGTGCAGGGCATCAGGAGCTGCGGCACCAGCAGGGCAGAGACAGACATAATCATACACATGCACATATTTTAAAATAATTTAACATTTTAAGAAGTCAAAGTGGTCATCATTTGTCAGACATCATGACATAAGTGGACATTTGGTATTGTTTTGAGCCATGTATTGGTCCTGGGAGCTGCTAAAGATCTAAATCCTAAAATAATAAATAATATTAATAATAAACAATGGTCATAGTAAATGTGTGCTGGTGTGATTATTTTGACATAGGGACACACAAGTGGGGGAAGGCAAAGAAGGAGGGGTCGGTTCTTCCTGGGAGGTGTGTGTGTGTGTGTGTGTGTGTGTGTGTGTGTGTATGGTGGGAAAGGTGGGGAGCTGGGGTTTCAAACTATAACCTGGATCACCAGACATTTGAGGAAAATATTTAGCAGGGCAGAAAAAGACCAAGATAAACAGAAAAAATTTCCAGAGGCAATTTGGGCTAGGTATTGAGGGATGAATAGGAGCTCACAGCTAGTCTTTGAATGAGACATGCTAGACAGGAGTGGGAGAGGAAGAAGGGGCAGTATTCCCGGTAGAGGGGACAGCATGAGCACAGGCAAGGAGTGGGCATGGTGAAAGGCCTGTTGCAAACTAGTATGCAACAAATACTAGTTTGGCCTGAGAGTCTTCCCATGAAGAGGAGCAATGAGAAACAAAAAGATGGGTGAAACGCTGACCTCCAGGGCAGGCTGAGGTGCTTGAACTCAATCTATCCCAAAGATGGTGGGAGGGTTTAACCCAGGTGCGACATAGACAGGTCGGCAGTTTTGTCCCGCAACTTAAGCAGATTTGATTTTAAAATTTGTGTTATTTGAAATTAATAACACATTTTCCTTGTAAAATATTCAAACCATTCAGAAAAAATGAAAAGCATTATTTTTATTTCTGTGGATTACCTATTAACTCCTGTATTTGAATATAGCGACTGTAACAAAGAGCCCCACCAAATGACAGTGGCTTCGAAAGTTGAAAGTGTTTTTGTTGGCTGGGCGAGGTGTCTCACACCTGTAATCCCAGCACTCTGGGAGGCCAAGACGGGTGGATCACTTGAGGTCAGGAGTTTGAGACCAGCCTGGTCTCAACATGGTGAAACTAAAAGTACAAAAATAAAAAAAAAAATTCTACTAAATTTTTCTACTAAAAATACAAAAATTAACTAGGTGTGGTGGTGTGTGCCTGTAAGCCCAGCTACTCGGGAGGCTGAGACAGGAGAATCACTTGAACCTAGGGGACGGAGGTTGCAGTGAGCTGAGATCGTGCCACTGCACTCCAGCTGGGCGACAGAATGAGACTTGGTCTTAAAAAAAAAAAAAAAAAAAAAAGGCTGGGCGCGGTGGCTCAAGCCTGTAATCCCAGCACTTTGGGAGGCCGAGACGGGCGGATCACGAGGTCAGGAGATCGAGACCATCCTGGCTAACACGGTGAAACCCCGTCTCTAATAAAAAATACAAAAAACTAGCCGGGCAAGGTGGTGGGCACCTGTAGTCCCAGCTACTCGGGAGGCTGAGGCAGGAGAATGGTGTAAACCCGGGAGGCAGAGATTACAGTGAGCTGAGATCCGGCCACTGCACTCCAGCCCGGGCGACAGAGCGAGACTCTGTCTCCAAAAAAAAAAAAAAAAAAGTGTCTTTCTCTCTGCAGGATATCCAGGGCTGGTCAGGCAACTCCACGGTCATCAGAAAGCCAGAATTCTGCCAGGATAGAGGAGTATGGTGGTTACATGAACAGATTCTAGGACCATATTTTATGGGTTTAAACCATGGATCTGCCACTTACTGGCTGTGTGATCCTGGGCATGAAACATTGAGTTTCATGATCTCTAAAAGCGGATGATATAGTACCCATCTGTGGTAAGGAGAATAATATTTCCCCAAAGATGTCTGAGTCCTAATCTCTAGAATCTTTGAATGTTACCTTATGTGGCAAAAAGGACTTTGCAGAAGAGATTAAGCTAAATGTTTTGAGTTGGGGGTGTTAACCTGGATTATCTGGGTGGGCTCCATGAAATCCAAGGGTCCTTATAAGAGGGAGGCAAGAGGTCAGAGTAGTGATACGAGATGTGAGGATGGAAGCAAGCGGTCGTGGTGATAAGAGGAAAGGCCCACAAGCCAAGGAATGCAGGTGACCTGTAGAAGCTGAAGAAGGCAAGGAAATGGATTTTCCTGTGTCTCCAGAAGGAAAGAAATACTGATTTTAGATGTCTGACCTCCAGAACTGTAGGAGAATAACTTTGTGTTGTTTTAAGCCACTAAGTTTGTGGTTAATTTGTTACAGCAGCAATAGGAAGTGACTGCACATCCCCATTGAGTTAAATGAGTTAATACATGCAAAACACTTTGAAAGGTGCCCCATGGGTACTTAGCATGTATATAACTGTTAGCTACTATAATATTTATGACAAAACTCTTGGCCTAGGCTGGGTGGAGTGGCTGACACCTGTAATCCCAGCACTTTGGGAGGCCAAGGTGGGTGGATCACCTGAAGTCAGGAGTTCGAGACCAGCCTGGCCAGTGTGGTGAAACCCTGTCTCTATTAAAAATGCAAAGATTAGCCAGGTGTGGTGGTACACACCTGTAAGACCAGCTATTCAGGAGGCACATCACTTCTGCTAACATCAACTTGACCTGAATTTGGTCAACTGATCACATGTAGCTGCAATGGAGGCTGGGAAATATAATTTTTGTCTGGGTAGCCATGTCAGGTGGTGTCCAGCTGAGATGTAAGTGTTCTGTGACTAAAGGTAGAGGAAGGGGTGGTTATTGAAGAACTAACAGCGTCTGAAACAATTCCTACTATGAAAGACGAGTTTATGGCCAGGTGTTGTGGCTCACACCGGTAATGTCCATGCCTATAATCCTAGCACTTTGGGAGGCCAAGGCTGGCAGATCACTTGAGCCTAGAAGTTCAAGACCAGCCTGG
The DNA here is from genome assembly GCF_047675955.1 of Chlorocebus sabaeus. Lineage (NCBI taxonomy): Eukaryota > Metazoa > Chordata > Mammalia > Primates > Cercopithecidae > Chlorocebus > Chlorocebus sabaeus. Next base: position 105,488,325 of record NC_132923.1, read on the forward strand.
GCAACATGGGAAAACCCCATCTCTGCAAAAAATACAAAAAATTAGCTGGACTTGGTGGCAGGTGCCTGTAGTCCCAGCTACTTGGGAGGCTGAGGTGGGAGGATCATCTGAGCCTAGGAGATTGAGGCTGCAGTGAGCTGTGATTGCACCATTGCACTCCAGCCTGGGCATCAGAGGAAGACCCTGCCTGGAAAAAAAAAAAGAAAAGAAAGAAAGAAAGGAAAAAGAAAAAGAAAGAAAAGAAAGATGAGATGAATTTAGCAAAGATAACTTCCCTCCAGAGTTTGGTTAAATACAAATATTTCCAGCTCTTTCTTCTTGTGCCATTAATTTCATGCGCTATCTGTTAACTCCCCACTGTGTAAGATGAGACATCACTCTTGCTTTCTCTCCTAATTCCTTTTGCTAAACCGCTACATTTGCATCTACTTCTATATCCATAACTAAAATGTTCTAGTTTTGTGTATTGTCTATCTCTGAATTTCAAATATTGAAAATTAATAACATGTTCTTAAATAATATGATGATTCTATAAACACTATTCTCTACAGAGCCAAATAGAATCCTGGGACACATAGAGAAGGAACTATAATCTTATGGTTTAAATGCTACTCAAAGGGAAATGCTCCAGGCTTCAAGCTGAAGTTATTCTCCTCCACTCCCTCAGCTATTCAAAGTCATATGACATTTTAATTCATTTCATATTTGGACCATGACTTTCTTACACAATTTCTTGTTCTCGTGGAGTTTGTAATTGCTTTCCTCTTTTCTCCTTGAGACAAGAAACATATGCCTTTTAAGTCAAGTCATTAAAATCTTCCAGCTTCTTAATTACATTATTTGTTGAATGGAGCCCATTTTCTTCCTAAAGATGTTCTTCTCCAAACCTTCTGACTTCCTGTTCTAATTTTGACGAATGGCTTTATGGACCTCTGGTATTTCTATTCACTGTGCTACTGGGTTAATTCCACTGTTTTGTGAATCCGCTATGTCTCTGTTTCTCGAATTATGTCCCTTTATCTGAAGTATATTTTCAAATAGCATTTTGAAAAGGGGTGCATGGAAGAAAAGCTTTCTGAATCTTTGCATGTCTGAAAATGTCATTAGGTTGTCCTTTCACTGACTTGAGTGGGGAAGGATGAACCAGCAGGCTTAGGGTATATGGCAGGGGGGCAGACACGCAAACAGACACTCCAGCCTCCACCCTGGGCCACATAAGGAAGGATTTACTCTAGACATCAACACTCCCTGTAGGCACTCTAGTCCTTATGAAAAATATCACTCACTTTTTTTTTCTTTTTTTGAGACGGAGTCTCACTCTGTCGCCCAGGCTGGAGTGCAGTGGCGCGATGCTCACTGCAACCTCCACCTCCCAGGTTCAAGCGATTCTCCTACCTCAGCCTCCTGAGTAGCTGGGACTACAGGCACGTGCCACCATGCCTGGTTAATTTTTGTATTTTTAGTAGAGACGAGGTTTCGTCATGTTGGCCAGGCTGGTCTTGAGCTGCTGACCTCAGGTGATCTGCCTGTCTCGGCCTCCCAAAGTGCTGGGATTACAAGTGTGAACCATCGTGACTGTCAAAAATCACTTAATTTTTTTTAGAAAGCAGTTCCCTCTCTTTAAAAATCTCTCCCCTCCTTGTATGTTCCAGATGTCTGCATTTGTTAGGGGGTGGGGTGTTGATGGCGAATACTGGTTTGTTACTCACTAAATAGGCTTTTACTTGAGTATTTTCTAAACTTTTGTTATCTTATACCACATCTCAATTTTTGTAGCATCTTCTTGCTACTTTATTGTTATGTACTTATGTATGGTATGATGGTTAATATTAGGTGTCAACTTGATTGGATAAAGGAATGCCTAGATGGCTGGTGTTGTTTCTGGGTGTGTTTGTGAGGATGTGGGCAGAGGAGACTGATATTTGAATCGGTGGACTGGAGAGGAAGACCCACCCTCAGTGTGGGTGAACGCCATCCTGTCGGCTGCCAGCAGCTAGAACAAGGCAGGTGGAATGAAGATGGGATAACTTTGTTTGCTGATGTTGAGAAACTTTTCATATGCCTGTTTGCCATTTGTATGTCTTCTTTTGAGAAATGTCTATTCAGGTATTTTGTCCATTTTTAATCAGATTATTATATTTATAGAGTTGCTTGAGCTCCTTATATATTCCTTTTTTTTTTTTTTTTTTTTTTTTTTAAATAGAGAAGGAGTCTCACTCTGTCACCCAGGCGGAGTGCAGTGGCTGATCTTGGCTCACTGCAACCTCTGCCTCCTGGGTTCACACTATTCTCCTGCCTCAGCCTCCCGAGTAACTGGGACTACAGGCGCACGATGACATACTCGGCTAATTTCTTTTGTATTTTAGTAGAGGCGGGGTTTCACCGTGTTGCCCAGGCTGGTCTCGAACTCCTGAACTCAGGCGATCCACCCGCCTCGGCCTCCTAAAGTGCTAGGACTATAGGTGTGAGCCACCGCGCCAGGCTGAGCTCCTTATATACTCTTCTTATTAATCCCTTGTTGGATGGATAGTTTGCAGATATTTTCTCCTGTTCTGTGGGTTGTATCTTCACTTTGTTGATTGTTTCATTTGCTGTGCAGAATCGTTTTAAGTTGATGTATTCCCATTTGCCCATTTTTGCTTTGGTTGCCAGTGCTTGTGGGATTTAATTCAAGAAATCTTTTCCTAGTCCAGTGTGTCCTGGGGAATTTTCTTGTAGCAGTTTCATAGTTTGAGGTCTTAGATTTAAGTTTTTAACCCATTTGGTTGGATTTTTGTATATGGTGAGAGATAGGGGTCTAGTTTCATTCTTCTGCATATGGATATCCAGTTTTCAAGGGGGTCTCCTTTAAATAGTCCTTTTCCTCCTCACCCAGATTCCGACATGCTGGGAAAGAAAGCAAAAGACTGATTATGGAAGAACAATATCCCTTTTATTGTTGATGATATAAAGTGGGGTCCTTAGTGGAGGGCAAGAGCTAGAGTCCTCCCAGTTGAACTTCATCACAGCCTCACTACCTACTAACAAGCATGACTTGACTCCATGCCGCATGTCATGGGCTCGCAGCCACGGTCATGCCTCTCCTGACCACTCCTGGAGTCCCGGTATGTCTGACCTCATTGGCAGAGTGGCCTGAGTTTTGCAGGAGCTGAAGAGACTACTGGAAGAGAGAATTTTTCTTATGGACCAAGGAGCAGGAACCTGAGAGCTTGGCCCAGAAAACCTTGGTCATCAGAAGGGCGCGGTGCCTCACACCTGTAATCCCAGAACTTTGGGAGGATGAGGTGGGTGGATCACCTGAGGTCAGAAGTTTGAGACCAGCCTGACCAACATGGTGAAACCCCATCTCTACTAAAAATACAACATTAGCCGGATGTGGTGGCGTGCATCTGTAATCCCAGCTACTAGGGAGGCTGAGGCGGAAGAATTGCTTGAACCCAGGAGATGGAGATTGCAGTGAGCTGAGATCACGCCATTGCATTCCAGCCTGGGTGACACAGCAAGCTTCCGTCTTTAAAAAAAAAAAAAAAGGAATAAATGGTATAAACCACTGGAAAGAAAGAAATAAAATGGTCATTCTATATTTATAGATCATGTGATCATCTACATAGAAAATCTAAGAGATTCTACAGGCAAACTATTAAAACTGTTGAGAAGGTTCATGTTGAGAGAGAATTTTCCATGGATCTGGTTCATTTCTGGATGCCCTGCACACAGAGGCACTAACTGCTCTTTTGTTCTGGACTGTCTTTTCAAGGATGTTGGTATATTAACCATCTTTGGAACATATAGTTAGTGTCTTCTTGAACAGGAGACTGATTACTGTCCGGCCTAATAATGTCTCCCTTTGGGATGTCAACCTAAAAAACAGAGAAAGAGGCTCTCTAAAAGAAAATGATATCTATTTGGGAATAGGCATTGCAATGGGAATATGTGTGCCATAGTAAACCAAATGCATATTCATGAAGGTAAAGGCAAAAGATTTTGAAGGAAAAATGAGGAGGAATCCATCATTGTTCAAGATAATTATCCTTGGCTACAAGGATCAATAATAAGGATGGCACTAGCCTGAGGATGGACAGGCAATTTCTGGGCAGATAGCCTTGCACTATTTTGTGTGTAAGATTGTGATGGTTGTTGCAGTCTTTTGGGATAGTGTTTGTTGTTGTTGTTGTTTTTTAGGCAGGGTATCCCTCTGTTGCCCTAGCTGGAGTGCAGTGGCTTCATCACAGCTCACTGCAACCTCTGCTTCCCGAGCTCAGGTGATCCTTTCACCTCAGCCTCCCAGGTATCTGGATCTACAGGCATGCACCATCACGCCTGGCTAATTGGGATAGTTCCTGTGATCAGGCAACTTGTACATGAGAGCTGTCTCTTCATGACCTTCTCCAGCTCTATTTGTCACTTTTAACATATTAGTGACTCCATTTTGATTCTGATAACTTTTACAGTAGTAAAAGTCAGGGATTTCCATTCCCTAAACTCAGGGTTCCTCTGCTATTATGCAAACTCACTGCATGTGCGTCATCCGTCTATACCACCCCCACCGCCCTCAACATCACTGTGGGACTTGGGGGCAAGTGAAACTATTGACTCAGACGTGAAGCTGATGCTACTTCCTGGGCCATGAGTAATAAAGTCCTTTGTCTCTGACCCAAGCCTCTCAAGTCTTCTGCCAGCATCCACCATACTGTGACAGCTAAGGGTCTGGGCTGGCCTCCTCCCACCTCGGCCTCCCAAAGTGTTGGGATTACAGGCATGAGCCACCGTGCTTGGCAAAAAGTTTTTAGCAATTAAAAAGTTTTAATAAATTTAAAAAGTTACTGAAGTGAAGGTTAATTTATTTTTAAAGAAAAATTTAAAAATATATTTAGTGTAGCCTAAGTGTACAGTTTATAAAGTCTATAGTAGTGTATAGTAATGTGCTAGGTCTTCACATTCACTCACCACTCACTGACATTCAAGCAACTTCCGGTTCTGCAACCGTCACTCATAGCAAGTGCCCTACACAGGTGTACCATTTAAAAATCTTTCATAATATATTTTTATTGTAACCTCTCTATGTTTAAATATATTTAGATACACAGATACTCACCATTGCATTGCCTATAGTAACCAGTGTAATAACATGCTGTACAGGTTTGTATCCTAGGAGCAACAGGCTGTACCATATAGTCTAGGTGTATATGTAGCAGGCTATCTCATCTAAGTGTGGGTAAGTACACGCTGTGATGTTCACACAACAAATAAAATCCTCTCTCGGAACACATCCCAGTTGTTGAGCAACAACCATAAAATGCTATTTATAAAAGACACCATTTATAAAAGCATAAAAAAACTATGGGATGCCTAGGAATAAACCTAAGAGATATGCAAAATTTTTATGGAGAAAATTATACTTTCTTTTTCTTTTCCTTTTTGAGACAGAGTCTTGCTCTGTCACCCAGGCTGGAGTGCAGTGATGCGATCTTGGCTCACTGCATCCTCCGCCTCCCGGGTTCAAGAGATTCCTGTGCCTCAGCCTCCCAAGTAGCTGGGACTACAGGAGCCTGCCACGACACCCAGCTAATTTTTGTATTTTTAGTAGACATGGGGTTTCACCATGTTGGCCTGGCTGGTCTCGAACTCCTGACTTCAAGCAATCTGTCCACCTTGGCCTCCCAAAGTACTGAGATTACAGGCGTGAGCCACCATGCCTGGCCTAAAACTTTCTTGATGGTCATTCAAGAGACCCAGATAAATGGAGAAGTATAACTTGCTCATAGAAGAAAATACTTAATTGCAAAGATGTTATTTTTAAATTAACCTATAAATTTATTTTACTTTCAACAAGAGGTTCAAAGAAGAGTTTTTAAAAATTAATATCTTGGGAAACATGTCAAGCTTATCCTAAGGTCATACGAAAGAACAAATAGGTAAGAGTAGCCAAGGTAATTTTGAAGAAAATTAACAAAATGAGGAGAATCACCCTCCACATATCAAGATGTATACAATGAAAGTCATTAAGGTAGGAAGGTATATTGGTAGAGGGATGTACAAATAAATGGTTGGGATGGAATTGAAAACTCAGAAACAGAGCTATGCAAATTGGAAGCTCAACCTATGTCAGAGTTGGCATTTAAATAAATTCCTTCCAATACATGGTGGTGGGAAAACTAGTTTTCCATGTGGAAGAAAGATAAATATATACCTATATCACACTGTTAACAAAACTCCCAAGGAATCAAGTCACCGTGACTGAGAGTCAGCTGGAAACCATAAATAATAAACTTAGACCCCAAAGACTTCTGATATTGCATTTATCAAACATGGAACATAAAACACCATAATTGTGAATAAAGTATTTTAGTAAATATGACATCAAATTACAAAAATGAAGAAGCAAAAAGATACTCTAAAAAATGATCACGCAGGCTGGGCATGGTGGCTCACACCTGTAATCTCAGCACTTTGGGAGGCCAAGGCCGGAGGATTGCTTGAGCCCAGGAGTTTGAGATCAGCCTGAGCAACATAGCGAGACCTAGTCTCTATAAATAATAATTTTAAAAAAATTAGTTGAGCATGGTGGCACACATCTGTGGTCCCAGCCACTCAGGAGGCTGAGGTGGGAGAATTGCTTGAGCCCAGGCGGTAGAGGTTGCAGTGAGCCATGATCATGCCACTGCACTCCAGCCTGGGCAACAGAGGGAGACACTGTCTCAAAAAAAAAAAAAAAAAAAAAAAAAGCGATGAGGTAGATGCGGAAAAAACGACTAAACAGAGACACTACAAAGGAAAATGAGATGCTGAAATTAAAACAAAGAAAGAAAACCTGATGTCTGGGCTAGGTATCAGGTGAGAAACAACATTATAGTAGTCACAAGATGGAAACAATCAGGTATTTATCAACAAAAGTATGTATGAGTAAGTTGTGGCATATTCATATAATGGAATAGTATACAGTGGTGAAAATAAACATGATAGCTATTCATAACAAAAAGAATGAATCTTTAAAAACAATGTAGAATAAAAAAGCATGACAAAAATAATACACACTGTAAGATTCCATTTATATAAAATCCAAAAACAGGTTAAAACACATCTTTAGGCATGCAGAGAGGACAAAGCTATAAAAAGTAAGCAAGACAATAATTACCATAAGGTGAGGGTAATGGTTTCCTTTAAGAGAGAAAGTAAGGGATTGTGATGGGCTGTACACACGGAGCTTTTAGGAGTGCCTATCATCTTCTGCTTCATGAGGATTACGTAGATGTTTGCTTTATAATTATTGTTTAAGCTGTGCAATTGTATTTGTTTAAGCTGTGCAATTGTATTTGATATGCCTTTCCATATTGTGTTATATTTCACAATTTAAAGAATTTGAGGCTGGGCACGGTGGCTCGTGCCTGTAATCCCAGCACTTTGGGAGGCCGAGATGGGTGGATCACTTGAGGTCGGGAGTTTGAGATCAGCCTGGCCAACATGGTGAAACTCGGTCTCTACTAAAAGTACAAAAACTAGCCACGCATGGTAGCAGGCATCTATAGTCCCAGCTACTCAGAAGGCTGAGGCAGATAATCACTTGACCCAGGGAGGCAAAGGTTGTGGTGAGCTGAGATCGTGCCACTGCACTCCAGCCTGGGTGAAAGAGGGAGTCTGCCTTAAAAAAAAAAAAAAAAAAAGTTTTGAAAAGCACAGTAGGTTAGATATAGCTGAAGAGAAAGCTGAAAGACAGATATGAAGAAATTAACCAGAATTCAATAGAGAGAGACAAGGTGATGGAAAATAGAAAAGAAAGTGATATGGGGAAAAAAATAATAGGATCTAACATGTTACTAAGCAAATTTCCAGAAAGAGGGTATAGAAAGGATGGAGGACTGCTGAAAGACAAGAATAATAGACATTTTTACCTGGATATATTGAATTGAAACTGGAAAATGCCAAAGCTGAATAAAAACTATTGACAGCCAGAGAGGAAAAATAGATTATGTGCCAAGGAACTGCAATTAGGCAGACAGCAGATTTTGCAACAATAGCCATTAAAGATAGAAGTCAGAAGAATAATTTCTTCAAAATTCCTAGAGAAAAAACTGTCGATTCGGAATCAAGAATGAGGATTAAAGTCATTTGCAAATTTAAAAAGCACAGGGCTATGATCCAGTGAGTGCAGTCTGGGGTGCTTATTCCAGAGAAATGAAACATTTTGTTCACATAAAACTTGCACATGAATGTTCATAGCAGCCTTCTTTGTAATAGCCAAAAACTGGGAACAACCCAGTGTTTCAGCATATAAATGGTTAAACAAACTATGGTACATACATACCATGGAATACTACTCAGCAATGAAAAAGAAAGAGCTGTCAATACACATAACAATCTGGATGGATCTCAAGGGAATTGTGCGGGGGTGAGAAAAAGCCAAAAGACAGTCCCAAAAGGTTATATATACTATGATTCCAGTAATATAACATTCTCATTATAAAAAAATTGTAGAGATAGAGAACAGATTACTGGTTGCCAGGGGTTGGGATGTTGGAGGGAGGGAAGTAGTAGTGGCTATAAAAGGGTAACCAGTTCCGATGATAGAACAGTTTGTATTTTGACTGTGATGACAGTCACACAAGTTTACATTTGCTAAAATTGCATGGAACTACACACACACACACACACACACACGTGCATATAAAACTGGTAAAACCTAAATAAGATCAGTAGATTGCATCAATGTCATTTTCTTGACTGTGCTATTGCACTATATTTATGCAAAATGTTACCATTGAGGGAAAGGGGATGTGAGGTACAAGGAGTCTTTGTATTATTTCTTACAACAGCATGTCAATCTACAATGATCTCAAAATGAAGTTTTAAAAAAATCTACCAACAGATGGCCTGGCGCGGTGGCTCACGCCTGTAATCCCAGCCCTTTGGGAGGCTGAGGCAGGCGGATCATGAGGTCAGGAGATCAAGACCATCCTGGCTAACATGGTGAAACCCCGTCTCTACTAAAAATACAAAAAATTAGCTGGGCGTGGTGGCAGGCGCCTGTCGTCCCAGCTAATCGGGAGGCCAAGGTAGGAGAATGGTATGAACCCAGGAGGCGGAGCTTGCAGTGAGCTGAGATCCAGCCACTGCATTCTAGCCTGGGCAACAGAGCGAGACTCCATCTCAAAAAAAAAAAAAAAAAAAATCTACCAACAGACTTACAGTAAAAGAATGTGTAAATATATACTTCAGAAAGGAAAAAACTGATCGAAAAAGATGCCTGAGATACAAGAACAAGTTTTGAGGAAATAAAAATGATAAACATGGAGATAAATCTAAACAAACATTGTATAGTATAATGATAATCATGATGGCAATTTGGGGGGCTGAAAACAAAAGGGCCAGGACTAAAATGAAATTTGAATGTTAGGAGGAAGGGGGTGGCCATTGGTGTTGTTTTCCAAGGTCCTTGTATTATTTGGAAGTGGGGTTGAAATATTAAATTTAGGCTTTGTTAAGTGTGCAGTGCAAAAATTTAAGGGGAACCACTCTAGGAATAGGAATAGAGTCAATAATTTCCAAACCAGTAGACAGAAAAGTGAAGTAAGAAAACAAACAAAAGCTCAGTCTGCTTTTCAAAAAGGCAAGAAGGCAACCGCAAAGTGGGACAAATTGAAAACAAAAAAGCAACATGGTAGAGACAAGCCAAAAATAACACACTGACAATACACTCTTAGAAGTGAGATGCTTCAAAACAGCTCTTTTCATTATTGATTGACTAATCAGTAAAAAAAATTAGTAAAGGTATAAGATTTGGACAACACAATTAACAAGCTCGATTTAGTGACACAAAGAGAACCCAACACCCAATGCTTATTCTTCTCAAGTACACATGGGGCATTTACAGACGTGGACTACGTGCCAGGCCATAAAGCAAGTCTTAATTTCAAGAGTCACAGTGATACACATCACATTCTCTGGTCAAAATACCATTGAGAGTTGGTGACAAAGAGAGAAATAATACCCACATGTTTGGAAATTTAAAAACACACTTCTGGAAACAACCCAAATGTGTATCAACAGTTGAACAGATCAATAAACTGTAGGACTGGGCGTGGTGACTCATGCCTGTAATCCCAGCACTTTGGGAGGCCGAGGCAGGCGGACCACGATGTCAGAAGATCGAGGCCATCCTGGCTAACACGGTGAAACCCCGTCTCTACTAAAAATACAAAAAATTAGCTGGGCGTGGTGGCGGGCACCTGTAGTTCCAGCTATTCGGGAGGCTGAGGCAGGAGAATGGCGTGAACCCAGGAGGCGGAGCTTGCAGTGAGCCGAGATTGTGCCCCTGCACTCCAGCCTGGGTGACAGAGCGAGACTCCGTTTCAAAAAATAAAAAATAAATTGTAATATATTTGTACAATGGAATGCTATACACCAAAACACATCACACACAAGCACACACACACAACCACTGAAACGGGCAACAACAAGGATGAACCTCACAGACCTAATTTTGAGTGAAAGAAGCCAGAAAGAGTAGATACCCTCTAATTCCATTTGTATGAAATGCAAAAGGGACCAGAAATAATCTATGGAGATAGAAGTTGGAGTAGTTACCTCTGGGGATATGGGGGAGGTTATGACCGGAATTCTGAAAATATTCTATATATTGCTCTAACTTAGGAAATAAAAAAGAACAATAGAATAAACCTAGTGAAAGCAGAACAAAGGAAATGATCAGAGCAAAAATTAATAAAACAGAAAACAAAGAGGATTAATGAGCCAAAAGTTGGTTCTTTGAGAAGATTTAAAAAAATAGTCAAACCTCCAAGGCTGATTTCTTCTAAAAGGAAAGGCACAAATTAATAAATACTAAGAATGCAAATGATATGATAACTACAGGTCCAGGAGAGATTGAAAAGATAAAAACAGAATGATCTGAACAACTATTTCTTTAATGTTATTATTTATTTCTCATTTCCATTTCTTTCTTTCTTTCTTTTTTTTTTTGACGTGGAGTCTCGCTCTGTCACCCAGGCTGGAGTGCAGTGGTATATTGACTCACTGCAACCTCTGCCTCCCGGGTTCAAGTGATTCTCCTGCCTCAGCCTCCTGAGTAGCTGGGATTATAGGTGTGCGCCACCATGCCTGGCTAATTTTTGTATTTTTAGTAGAGACAGGGTTTCACCATGTTGGTCAGGCTGGTCTTGATCCATGCGCCTCGGCCTCCCAAAGTGCGGGGATTACAGGCATGAGTCACTGTGCCCGGCCTCCATTTCTTTTTTATTTTTATTTTTTGAGACAGAGTCTTGCTCTTTCCCCAGACAGGAGTGTAGTGGCACAATCTTGGCTCACTGCAACCTCCGCCTGTTGGGTTCAAGCGATTCTCCTGCCTCAGCCTCTGGAGTAACTGGGACTACAAGAGCATGTCACCACACCTGGCTAATTTTTGTATTTTTAGTAGAGACAGAGTTTCATCATGTCGGCCAGGCTGGTCTCAAACTCCTGACCTCAAGTGATCGGCCCACCTTGGCCTCCCAAAGTGTTGGGATTACAGGTGTGAGCCACCATGCCCGGCTACTTTTCCATTTCTTAAGTCAGGTTTGACGTTACATTTTACAGACACCCATTACATTGCATTTTCAAATTTATTTGTGTAATATTGTTTCTTTTTTCTTCTTCTTCTTCTTTTTTTTTTTTTTTTTTGAGATGGAGTCTCACTCTGTCACCCAGGCTGGAGTGCAGTGGTGCGATCTCGACTCACTGCAAACTCCGCTTCCCAGGTTCACGCCATTCTCCTGCCTCAGCCTCCTGAGTAGCTGGGACTACAGGCGTCCGCTAACATGCCTGGCTAATTTTTTGTATTTTCAGTAGAGACGAGGTTTCACTGTGTTAGCCAGGGTGGTCTGGATCTCCTGACCTTGTGATCCACCCGCCTCAGCCTCCCAAAGGGCTGGGATAACAGGTGTGAGCCACCAAGCCCGGCCATGATATTGTTTCTTATGATTGAAATTATCTGTACTTAAATTCCCCTTTTCATTTCTTTTTTCTTTTATTTATTTATTTATTTATTTATTTATTTATTTATTTATTTATATTTTTGAGACAGAGTCTCTCTCTGTTGCCCAGGCTGGAGTGCAATGGCACAGACTCAGCTCACTGCAGCCTCTGCCTCCTGGGTTGAAGAGATTCTCCTGCCTCAGCCTCCCTGGTAACTGGACTTACAGGCATGCACCACCACGCCTGGCTAATTTTTGTATTTTTAGTAGAGATAGGGTTTCACCATGTTGGCCAGGATGGTCTTGAACTCCTGGCCTCAAGTGATCCACCTCAGCCTCCCAAAGTTCTGGGATTGCAGACATTACTGCGCATGTCCTCCCCTTTTCATTTCCAATATTATTTGGGCCTTCTTTTTTTCTTTCTCAGACTTGCTAGAAACAGATCTATTTTATTAGTCACTTGTTTTGACCATCTCTATTGTTTCTTTGTTTTCTGTTTTATTGATTTCTCTCTTTATTATTTCCTGCTATTTGGTGGGGGATGGGGTGCTGTTATTATGTTGTCTTTTTCTGATTTCCTAAATTGGATACTGAATCATAATGTGTCATCTTTATTCTTATCAAATGTATGTATGTATTTAAGAGTAAACACACATAGTCCCTCAAGGATTGCTTTAGCTATATTCAAACCTTTATCCAGCACTTTGGGAGGCCGAGGCAGGCAGATCACAAGGTCAAGAGATGGAGACTATCCTGGCCAACATGGTGAAACCCCCCCATCTCTACTAAAAATACAAAAATTAGCTGGGGGTGACGTGAGCCTGTAGTCCTAGCTGCTCGGGAGGCTGAGGCAGGAGAATCGCTTGAACCCGGAAGGCAGAAGTTGCAGTGAGCTGAGCTCTCCAGCCTGGCAACAGAGAAAGACTGTCTCAAGAAAAAAAAAAAAACCTTTGTATTCAGGTTGTTTGATATTTATAAAGTGACACCAGCTTTCTGTTGCTTAGTATTTGCCGGATGCATTTAGCTGCAAGAAACAAAGGCCAACTACAGCGACTGAAACAAACTGAGGTACTGAGGTATTTTTGTTGTTGTTGTTTTGTTTTTGTTTTTATTTTTATTTTCTTGAGACAGGATCTCACTCTGCTATCAAGACTGGAGTGCGGTGGCACAATCGTAGCTCACTGCAACCTCAAACTGCTGGACTCACGTGATCCTCCTGCCTCAGCCTCTCCAGTAGCTAAGAATATAGGTGTGCGTCACATGCCTGGCTAACTTCCTTAGTTTTTGTAGAGACGGGGCCTTGCAATGTTGCCCAGGTGGGTCTCAAGCTCCTGGCCTCAAGCAATCCTCCCAACTCAGCCTTCCAAAGTGTTGGGATTGTAGGCATGAGCCACCATGCCCGGTCAGTCATTCGTAAATTTTTAACATGTATACTTCAGTTTTAAAGTCTGAAGTTAATCAATTTCCACCTCTAGCACAACCTTAGAATGCTTTTGAACTCTGATCATAGTGTCCTGTCTGTCACTATATTGTTTTCCCAGTTTGTTTGGGTTTTTTTTGGCCACGCCTTCTTTTTCTTTTTAATCAGTCTTTTAAATTTTTTTATGAAGTTTCTGCTTGTTCGAATTGTCAACACTTAACGATTTTTTTTTTTATTCTCTGCTTCTTCTTACAAACCACTTCTTCCTTCTGAGTTTATCTCCTAGATTTTCCATATTAACTTAGTCTGATATCTTGCCAGAACTGGAGGTCCCCATGGTGTTTTCTTGTGATTTTTTTAAAACCTTGATTGCGTCTCTAGCCATAGCCTTCTTTTTGTTCCTAATATTGTCTATTTTGTGTTAATGATTTATTTATTTTATTAAGATTTAAAAAGTCTCATCTCAACTTTAGGTTGTTTTCTGTATCATCCCTTTCTGCTTTATCTTTATTATTTCCTTTATTTTATTCTCTTGGGGTTTTCTGATATCTCTTCCTGGGGTCTTGAGTTGGATGCTTAATTCATTTGTTACCAATTCTTCCTGTTTTTAATAAACATGTTTTCCCTCCAAGTTTCACTTTAGCTTATTGTTATTCAGTTTTAAATATCTTGTAATTTCCATTATATTAATAATTTTCTTCCTAGCCTGTGAATTACTTAGAAATGAGTCATTAAGTTCCTGAACATATTGGATTTTCTTGGCCAACTTTTTATTATTGATTTCTAATTTTATTATATTGGGATGAGAAAATGTGACTGACGATACTGATTCCTTGAACAAATTTTAGACTTTCTTTGTTGCCAAGTAGGCAGCATTTTTAGAAAAATGTTCCACATGAGCTTGAAAACAATGGGTACTCTGTGGGTGGGAGTGTAAAACTTGTTTATCTAGTAGCTGGAGATCTTTAATTATATTGTACAAACTTCTGTAGCCTTACTAATGTTTTGCTACTTGATCCATTGGTTTTAAGAAAGTTCAATTAAAATTTTCCACTTTATCTATAAATTTGTCTACAATTCCACTTTGTCTATAAACTTCTTGCAGTTCTGCCAGATTTGCTTTATATGTTTCACCAAAATAAACATGTTCTGCGAGATATGTGTAAGTTCATGATTATCATATCTTTTTGGCAGATGTTTCCTGTTATGAGTGTATTGGTTAGGTTACGGGTTCAGCTGCTGTTACAAAAGACCCTGGAAAAGAGAAGTCTAAATAAGGCAGAAGTTAATTTCTTGTTCATGTAAAAGTCCACAGCCGTGATTCCTTGCCTTCTAGCTTCTCATGGGATTTGGTAAGTGCAGAGCCTAGCCGATGAGAGGGAGGGGAGAGCCAGGCTGAGGGGTTTGTTCCCCAGCTTCCTCGCTGGCAGGCCACCTCTACTTTAAATGACTCCTTCAGAGTTCTGGTGACCTCTCTTACCCCTTGGCCCTGTAGGCCTAGGGGAAGTGACAGCCAGGTCACCGCTAGACCCAGAGTTCTGCACTCTCTGATGACCTCCCTAGACCCTTCTTTGTCATTCATCCTTTTGAAAATAAACTCTACCCCAATTCTCCTCATTAGAGTTCACCATCTGTTTCCTGTGGAGACCCTGTGTGAGTCAGGATGGCATCATGTTTTTAAAAGTCATTGATTCTGAATGCATTTAGGCACACGTACACTCTCCAATACATGCTGGACACAGACCCCGTTACTCCCTATTCTCTGACACTCCCGGCTTCCTCATGCATCTGCCAAGTCCCAACGGCATTAGAGGCTGAAACCCTGAGTTTATGGCCCCAGGCTAAGAAAACCCACCACACCTAGGTCTCCAGAGCACCAGCCTGCCATGGGGAAAGGACCATCCTCAGAGTCCATCGGGAACACCCCCCGTCCATTTGAACACAAGGCTCAGCTTGGTCACTGGTCCAATGGCCAAGCCGACCCTCCCTGAACAACACTCAGCATCTTGGGATCACGGAGACTCATCTATTTTAGTTGAGTCAATATTTCCACCATGGTGCCTGCCAACTTCTGTAGGACCATTAAAGGAAAAATTATTCAGTGATACCTGTGAAAACATGATAAGGAAGATTTTATTCAGGACCATTTTAAGAGGTATTAGGGACCACTGCAACAGGGGTCTCGCAGTGGGGGAGAGAGACTGGGTTAGATTCTGAATACAGAATGGGCAAGTGGGAGTTTAGTCATGAAGGACGATGGGGGCCAGTGGATGGAAAAATTACTAAGAAGAAACAGCAGGACTAAGGGGGATTCTGACTAAATTGACCTAACAGGATTCTTGCTGAAGACAGGCCGGGGTGATCAGACATCACCTGCGGAAGGGTGGAAGACGAGGAACCTGATCAGATATCAAGGATGATCAGGTGTAGAAGATGAGGTATTCTGCCTAAACGGATTAAGTGGCGTTCTTTAGCTAAAACCCAATTTTACAAGGAAATGCTCAGATGAGTTTAGGAGAAGATTCAAGAGCCTGAATAAGTTTGGCCAAGCAAAGAATCTTTCTCAGGAGTTAGAGGTAGCCTGGCCTTTTAAGGTGACTCTGCACATCCTTGTTGTCATTCATTAGATACTGATTTCTTTCTTTTTTTGTGTGTATGTGTGTGAGTGTCACTCTGTTGCCCAGGCTGGAGGGCAGTGGTGTGATCTCAGCAACCTCCACCTCCTGGGTTCAAGCGATTCTCCTGCCTCAGCCTCCTCAAGTGGCTAGGATTACAGGTGCCTGCCACCACACCCGGCTAATTTTTTGTATTTTCAGTAGACAGAGGGTTTCACCATATTGATCAGGCTGGGGTTTCAGGTGACCACCACCATGCCCGGCTAATTTTTGTATTTTCAGTAGAGACAGGGTTTTGCCATATTGGCCAGGCTTGTCTTGAACTCCTGACCTTGTGATCCGCCTGCCTGGGCCTCCCAAAGTGCTGGGATTACAGGCGTGAGCTACTGCGCCCGGCCTAGATACTGATTTCTTCAGTCCAACTCTCAGTGGGCAAGCTTGTTTCTCCCATTTTCTTATTTTTTAATTTTTATTTTATTTTTAGTTTTGAGACGGAGTCTCACTCTGTTGTCCAGGCTGGAGTGCTGTGGGGTGGTCTTGGCTCACTGCAAGCTCCGCCTCCCGGGTTCAAGCAATTCTCCTGCCTCAGCCTCCTCAAGTGGCTAGGATTACAGGTGCCTGCCACCACACCCGGCTAATTTTTTGTATTTTCAGTAGACAGAGGGTTTCACCATATTGATCAGGCTGGTCTTGAACTCCTGACCTTGTGATCCACCCGCCTCAGCCTCCTAAAGTGCTGGGATTACAGGTGTGAGCCACCACGCCCGGCCCGCATTTCCTTATTCTTAAAATTTCCCAATCAAGGGCAGCTCCCACACAGAAATAACGGAAATCACTATTCTCCTTTTAAAGACTGGGAAACAGGGCAGGGTGCAGTGGCTCACAACTGTAATTCCAGCAGTTTGGGAGACCAAAGCGGGCATATTGCTTAAGCTCAGGAGTTTGAGACCAGCCTGGGCAACATGGTGAAACCCGTCTCTACAAAAAAATACAAAAAATTAGCCAGGCGTGGTGGCTCACACCTGTGGTCCCAGCTACCTGGAAGGCCAAGGTGGGAGACTCACCAGAGCGTGGGAGGTTGAGGCTGCAGTGAGCTGTGACTGCACCACTGCACTCCAGCCTAGGCAATAGAATAAGACCCTGTCTCAAAAATAAATAAATATGTAAACAAAGAAAGACTGGGGAACAGAGATTCAAAAGTTTAAAGTGGAAAATGAACTCCAGGGAATCCAGTGGAACTTGAATCTGGGTCTGCCTGGTTCTGAGTGAGAGGCTGAGGGAGGTATGTGTGCTGGGGGAGATGAGGAACCTGAAAGGAGGCCTGAGTGGAGGACACCGCCACAAGGTTAGGGTGCCTCAAAGTCTAACCTGGGGCGGGGCATGGTGACATAGCCTGTAATCTCAACACTTTGAGAGGCTGAGGCAGGAGGACTGCTTGAGCCTGGAAGGTCAAGGTTGCAACAAACCATGATCACGCTACTGCATTCCAGCACTCCAGCCTGGACAACAAAGCGAGGCCCTGTCTTTTTAAAAAAAGAGCCAGACTCAGACTCTCTCCTGGACAGTCTGGAGCACAATATCTGGGTGAGAGGTGACACGTGGGGCCACAGCAATGAGTTGGCCTCTGGAGTTGGGCTGACTGAGATCCATTCCCAGCTCTGTCCAGTCCTTCTTTATCCCCTGTGCCAGTCTCCAGGTCTCACAGAACAGTTTTGGCTCCAAAGAGTAAGACACGAACTCATAGCAGGGGCTCAGGTCTGAAATTCTGCACAGGTGGCTTCTCTCCACTACTTCTCTAGGCTGCAGCAAGGGGGAGGTGAGGACTCAGCCACCAGGGGGCAGGGTTGCTGCGGAGGTTGACACTGCCGAGATAGGCGCCGCCGAGTGGGCATCCACATTCGCGGGCTTCCTCCATCCTCCAGCAAACGGGTCTGGTGTTTCTTCCTTGCCCAGTATAGTTTTAGGCCACACTGAGAGCAGAGAGGGTGAGGCACAGCCCTGCTCTCAGAGGCCCGTGTCAGGAAGGGTGTGGACAGCTCCCATGCTGGACTATGATGGAGGAAGTGGTGTGAGAGTGGAGTCTGGGTGATGGATGAGGGCTGTCCTGGGGAGTCAAAAAGGCTTCTCAATCCCAGCACTTTGGGAGGTAGAAGCAGGAGGATCACTTGAGCCAGGAGCTCTAGACCAGCCTGGGCAATATAGTGAGACCCCATCTCTAAAAAATTTTTTTTTTTATTTTTTAAATTAGCCAGGTGTGGTGGTATGCCTGTAGTCCCAGCTACTTGGGAGGCTGAGGTGGGAGGATTGCTTGAGCCTAGGAAGTCGAGGCTGCAGTGAGCCATGATCCTGCCACTGTACTGCAGCCTGGGCAACAGCGAGACTCTCTCTGTAAAAACAAACAAACAAACAAACAAACAAAAAACCCCAGCTTCTCAAAGGAGGAGGCTTTTGAACTTGACAAGATGAGCAGTGATTCGGCTTGCACTCTGCAGACCCTAGCACCTCCCTGCAGCCCCAGACCAAGCCCACCTGAGCGTTACATAACCCCCACCACTGCCCCTCCCCTCAGTTGCACCTTGATCACCAACTTCTGCAAGCTCCAAACTTCAGATCCAGGCTGTTTGTGTACAGAACTGGAAGCCAAAGAGCCTGCTTGGGTACAAGATGGAGAGTGACTGTGTATACACCCAGACACGGCTTAGGAAAAGGGCTTTGGAGTCTGACAAATGAGGTTCCCCACGACTTCCTAGCAATGTGTCCTCTGGCACGTCACTTCACCTTCCCCACCGCCATCACCACCCCAGCCGCAGTCTCCTCCCTGTAAAAAGGAGGTAATAGCAACCCTTACCTACAGTGAGTATCTTCAGTATGGCTCCCCTGGCACCCATCTCTCTGATGTGCCCACTGGCATATTCGGTTTACCATCTCATCCCATCCCATGGTGGGAACCAGCCTGTAGCCCCCTGGAGCAGGAAGCAGGACGCTTCCCTAGAAGTCCTCTTCAGACTCAGGCTTGTTTTACTTTGGAAAGATACTGGCTCGGGCGTTGGTGTCAGAGCCCCGGATTTTCATGCAGTGAGGTCTGCATCTAGCTCCAGCGCCTACCAGCAGTGTGACTTGACAAGTCACGTCCCCTCCCTGAGCTTCCATCTCTGTCAAATGGAGGTAAGAATAGTCCCTAGCTGTCGTGGACCCATTTCTGTCATTTTGATGCAGGGGAGGCAGGCCCCAAAGTGGGGCTTAGCCCACTGAGTTCTTGGCTTTGCCCAGGAAAGAATTCAAGGGCAAGCCAAAGGTAGAAGAAAATGGCTTTATTGAAGAGGCAGTGTCACAGCTCCGTGACTGCTCCTGCAGAGTAGGGCTACCCCATAGACAAAGAGTAGCAGTTCAGGGCAGTTTTGCAGTCACATTTATACCCACCTTTAATTGTATGAAGATTAAGGGGCAGTTTATGCAGAAATTTCTAGGGAAGGGGTAGTAATCATTGAGGCCCCATCCCTGGAATTAAGTCTCCCCTCCTACCTCACTCTGTTTGGCATTCCTCCTTTCCCATGGATCCTCCTTCTTTGAGGATCTCCTCCCCTAAACACTGGTTCGGCAAGGGCTGTCATGATTTCCATGACCTTGTCCCTCGGCCACACGTGACTGTCCCACAGGTGGACACTTGACTGGAGCCTGGCCAATCAAAAGACTTCTCTATTTTGAATCAGAACTGAGAACATGGCTGTGGGTTGGGAGGCTCAGGAGTTGTCATTGGCCACAAATCCTTCCTCATGGCAGAGTTAGAGAGAAAGGCAGAGAAAAGACAGGCAGAGTGAGACAGAGACAGAGAGGGTGTGTTCTGGCCGTTTTTGGGTCCCTGGTTCCAGCTATGCCTGGACCCACTTGCCCTCCCCACGATTTGGAGGTTTACTCCTCTCATGGAGCCTGAGAGTTGTCTCACTGGTTGGCACTGGGTGTCTAGGGATACACTTCCTCCTAGGGACGTGGGTAGGATCGAAGGAGCTAAAGTGAGTGAAGCACATAGCCCAAAGTGTGGCTCACTGCAGGCTCGGTAGGCATGAATTCCTTTCCCTTAATGGGCACCAGGCAGGCATGGGGGTTTGGCAAGATCCCAAGAAGATGTGAGGCATCAGCACTTGTGAAATGATGTAACTTAGCAGCCCCTGAGAGATTAGAGTCAGGTGCCTAGGGACCCCTGCAGAGTCCCATGGGGGACCAGAATGAATGCCCAAGTGAAATATTCGGTGGCCAGGAAAGGATGGAGCTGAAAAAGAAAAAAAATCACCGCCCCATCCCTCTGTAGGAGGAGAAGTTGTTGACAGGTGCTTCCTCTGTGCCAGGTGTGTATGGAGGGGTCCCTGGAGATCCAGAGGATGGGTTCTAGGAAAGGCTTTCCGGAAGGGGGACATTTGAGCTGGGTTTTGAAGGATGAGTAAGAGCTTGCCAGACAGGGAAAGGGCTTGGGGAAGGACACTGGAATATCACTATTAATCTTAATACAGACCTAATGAGTATGAGGATTTAGGTGACCTGGGTTTGAATCCTGCTGCAATTATTAATTGTACGACATTTAGCAACTTACTTGCTATTCTCTATGCTTCTGGAAATAGTTTTTTGTTTTGTTTTGTTTTTTGGGTTGGGGGGGCTTAAATGAGACAATGTACGTAAAGCATTCAGAACAACACGCTGGCAGAAACCTATGGTTAAGCACTCAATGAATGTTTAGCTCATTATAAAAAGCCTTTACATGATCAGGTCTAATCTCTTAAAATGATCATCGCAGTTGCTGTTACCATTTATTAAGCCCTTAATGAATTCCAAGCACTGAGCTGAATGCTTAGCATGTTTGTCTCATTTAATCCTCCCACCAACTCCAGGAGGTAGGTGAGTACTACTGTCCCCCTTTTAAGTTGGAAAGACCTGTCCAATAATACACATAGCCGAACAGAGTAGAGGTTCAAACCCAGCTCTGTCTTAACATCCCACACCCTTGGCCCTAGGAAAGGGAAGGACTGGCCCCAGGACACACAGCAAGGGGCTGCAGGACCAGGGTTTCTTTAGGGGCAGATTCAGGGGCAGTAATTGGGTTTGGGGTGCTTGAGGTAAGCCTCGCTCTTTATAACAACACACCCATGCCCAACATCGGAGGAGCAGGGGTGGCTGGTGGAGGTTGCTGAGGCCCCGGCTAGGGCATCTCCAGCCCCATCTGCACCCTCGTCCACTGCAGGACTGGCCCAGGTGGGCCTGGGCTCGATGGCCCCAGGAACAAGGCTAAGGAGGGGCCAGGCTGACCCCCCACCGTCAGAGACGTCTGAACCACAGCAATTCCATCTTGAATAGGGGCTGGGTAAAATAAGGCTGAGGCCCACTGGGCTGCATTCCCAGACAGCTAGGCATTCTCAGTCACAGGATGAGATAGGAGGTCAGCACAAGATACAAGTCATAAAGATCTTGCTGATAAAACAGGATGTGGAAAGAAGCCGGCCAACATGCGTGGTGGCTCACACTTCACTTTGGGAGGCCGAGGTGGGTGGATCACGAGGTGAGGAGATCGAGACCACCCTGGTTAACACGGTGAAACCCTGTCTCTACTAAAAATACAAAAAAATTAGCCCGGCGTGGTGGCGGGCGCCTGTAGTCCCAGCTACTAGGGAGGCTGAGGCAGGAGAATGGCGTGAACCCGGAAGGCGGAGCTTGCAGTGAGCTGAAATCGTGCCACTGCACTCCAGCCTGGGCAACATAGCAAGACTCTGTCTCAAAAAAAAAAAAAAAGAAGTCGGCCAAAACCCACCAAAAACAAGATGGCACGAGAGTGACCTCTGGTCGTCCTCACTGCTGCACTCCCACCAGTGCCATGACAGTTTACAAATGTCATGGCAATGTCAGTAAGTGACCCTATATGCTCTAAAAAGGGGAAGCATGAATAATCCACCCCTTGTTTAGCAGATAATCAAGAAATAACCATAAATATGGGACACCAGCAGCCCTCGGGGCTGCTCTATGGAGTAGCCTTTCTTTCTTTCTTTCCTTCCTTCCTTCCTTTTTTTTTTGAGATGGAGTCTCGCTATGTTGCCCAGGCTGGAGTGCAGCCTCCCAAAGTGCTTGGATTACGGGCGTGAACCACCGCGCCCTGCCTGAGCCTCCCAAAGTGCTTGGATTACAGGTGTGAACCACCGCGCCCTGCCGGAGTAGCTATTCTTTTATGCCTTTACTTTCCTGATAAACTTGTGTTCACTTTACTGCAGGGATTCACCTCTAATTCTTTCTTGCATGAGATCCAAGAACTCTCCTCTTGGGGGTCTGGATCTGGACCCCTTTCTGGTAACAACACGGATCAGCAGCGCCAGGGCGGATCCGGAGCTGGAGCCGGAGCCTTAGCTTCAGCCTTGAGACCCGGCGGGCCGCGCCCGCCCGTCCCCGCGCCCCAGAGCTTCCTTGGAAGGTCCCCATAGAAAATTCCAGCCTCGTGGGGCCTCCGAACCGGGTTTTTCCGACGGGGCGGGTCCGGGGACCACGGAGGGGGTGCGAAGGGGCCGCCGCCCCTTCGGGGCTCCCCGCCGGCCTTGGCTCCTTGGGGACGGGCGGGCGGGCCACGGGAGCCGGGCTCTGGACGTCCTGGCAAACAGGAAGCGAGACAAAGGCGGCTGCTTATCGGGCGCCCGCATTCCTTTCAGGTGATGCCCGTGAGGCCCGGGAACGCGGCGGTCCTGAGGGGCTGCCAGGGGCCCCGGGGGACCTCCCCGCCGCAGTCCCTCGGCGACTCAGGGTGCCCCCGACTTCCCGCTGGCTGGAGGTGGCGGCAGGGAGGATTCCTTGCACTCGGGGATCCCCCTCCCAGGCACAGGCTCTTGGGCTCCCAGAAAGGAAGGAGAACCAGCCTGGCATCTGCGCCCAGAGGGACGCAGTGGAGGCTTGGGAGGGGGTGGAGGTGAAAGAATGGGCCCTATCCACTCAGTCATTCCATACACTGGAGGGTCACCCTCTACCAGGGTTTCGGTGTGGGTACCAGGACCCACTAATGAAACAGACCATCCCTGCCCTCTAGGAATTTCCAGCACAATGGGGAAGGTCAATAGATCCCAGATACCTGAAATATTGGGTGAAGGGCAGAGTGCAGACGATTTGAGGGAGGGTCTAACCCACGCCAGATGGGGGTGGGGTGGCCTGGGCTCCTTGTACAGCCTCTGGCACGTCAGTGGCCCTTCACAGGCACTGTCTGGGAGAAGGAACCCTGGAGCGGGACAAGGGGTGGGTGGCATGGAAGGGCATCTGGCCCGGGGAGCAGCATGAGCAAATGCCTGGCAGTCTGCATGTGTACCGGGCATTTGAGAGGCAGCAAGGAGCTGGTGACGAGGTTGGGCGGGTGGGTTCTGATGGTCTTGGAGCCAGGCTGAGGCCTGGCTTATTGTGCTGGCACTGGGAACCTGGGGAGGTAGGATGAGAAGCAGGCTCAGCTTGGCCCAAGAGCAGGGGGAGGAGAGGCCCCCCTTGTCTGGGTGGCTTGGAGAGACTGATCTACAGAGACAGAGGCTCCAGCTTCTGTGGGCTGTGCCCCCCTTGCCTACTGGGCACTGGCACAGGTTCAGCTGATAGGAGGGCAGGGCTCCCCCTTCAGGCAGCAGCTGACTCAGCGTCTGAAAGGTGGTTCCCACGGTTCAGGTTTCTCTCTAGGGCCAAAGGCCATGCCATCCATGCCCCTCCCCCAAGTGGGTCAGTGCCCAGGGCATTGACAATTAGGACTGAATGGCAGTTAGGATTTCCAGTCCCCCCACCCCTGTCAACCAGCAACACCTCAGGCAGTCCTTTCTGCTGTCTAACCACTGCCACCCCAACTTTGGCTTGACTTTCCACTCCCAGAGGTTCCATGACACTGTAGTTATCAATACTTTGGTTTTATTTCAAAACAGTGAAAAGAAAAATAAATATCTGAAGAATAAGAATACAGGGCTGGGTGCGGTGGCTCATGCCTGCAATCCCAGCACTTTGGGAGGCGGAGGCAGGTGGATCGCTTGAGCCCAGGAGTTCAAGACCAGCCTGGGCAACATAGTGAGATCCCTCTCTTTATGAAAAATACAAAAATTAGCCAGGTGTGGTGGTGCACCTGTAGTCTCAGCTACTCAGGAGGCTGAGGTGGGAGGGTCACTTGAGCCCAGGAGTAGGGGGTTACAGTAAGCCCTGATGGGCCACTGCACTCCAGCCTGGGCAAGGAAGCAAAACCCTGTCTAAAAAACAAAAGAATACAGGAGTAGGGTGGGGTAGGTAGTGGGGCTGGAGACTTGGAGACTTGAGGTGTCCTGGCTTTGGTAGTCTTTAGTGGGGGGCCAGGGGCCTGGGATCTGCGGCTGTGCTCTTCCCAGGCCAGGCCCTTTCCCGTCCCCACTGGGAGGTCTGGGGGCTCCGCCAGCCTGGCCTGCCCGCGGCTCCCAGGCGGGGCGCTGCGTCAGCGGAACCCGCGCCGGGATTAGCGCCCTGGCGCCGGCCTGCGCCCCGGCTCTGTTGGGGGAGGCTGGGGTCACCGCCCCATAGGGGCCTCTTCCGCCGGCCCTCAGCCTGGATCCCAGGCCAGACCCCGCGTGGAGCCCACAGCCTCAGTGATGACCCATGTCCTCCATGCCCACGCGGCCCCAGACGCCCAGCACGAAGCTCTCGATGTCGCACTCATTGACGCCGCGCACGATGCGGAAGTGGCCTCTCTCTCCCCAGGCTGGGCCCCAGGAGTTGGCCGCAGTCTGGGAATAAGGAGGGGTGGTGAGAAGGGGAATGGGAGTGGGGCGAGGGGAAGAGGGGGCGGGGAAAGGGTCAGCGGCCTCACCCAGTATTTGAGCGTCCTTCCATCTGGCAACGTCTCCTCTCCCCATCTGTGGGCAGAGCAGCGGAAGGGGAAGGGCGCTGGGTCTACCTGCTCTCAGGAGCTCCAATCCCGGAAACCTGCCCCATCCAGCCCCCAGTTGCCTTTGGAGGGTTGGGTACACCCTTAGGGCTCAGGCAGGTCTCTGTACCTCTCTGCATCTCCCTCACTCTCACATCTGTAGGTCGGTGCACCCAGGCCCAGCATGGGAGGGGGTGGGGCACCAAGGGTACAAGTGGAGGCGAGGTGAGCAGAAGAGGAGGGAACCTGGATCCTCCAGAGACCCACCTCCTGGGGGCTAGTTCTGTGGAACCACATATATACCTGCCCTCCCTCACTTAGGGATCCAGGGAGGTGTAGGTGCCAAGGGCCAGAAGGAAGACACTCGGAGAATATATGCATATCTTAGAGACCCCCAACTCCCACCGTAAAGCACATTTCACTGAGTTCATTGAAGTCAGTGACCCTGACATCTATATTCCCTAAATTGGATAGGGAAACTGAGGCCAGGGGAGCGACCTCACAGGTCACTCGGTGGGTCAGGCAGAGCTGGGACAGGTGTTGAGGTGGGGAGAGGTTGAGAAACTCTTGAGGCTCTCTTCATATTTCATTGGGGTTATTTTATCCCATGTCAGGAAGGAACAGTTCCCAAAAAGCCTTCAGAGGCTCCCAACCTCCAGTTCGACCCAGGGCAAGTCCTTTCTCTTTCTGAGTCTCAGTTTTCCCCCTGTTGAAAGGATGAGTAGTCCTGGCTCTTTAGAGAGGTTGTAAGAACCCAAGGCAGGCTCCAGAGCCCCTAGCACAAACCCTGCTGTCCCCAGCCCCCTCTGCCCACACGCCCCTCACCCTGTGATCTTGACTGAGTGGGTCCCATGCCGGCGGTATCTCTCTGGCCTCCCAAGGCTCACTGGTGTGTGGCTGTAGATACCTCCCTTGTATAGGAAGAAGTCTTCATGCACCTCCATGAGGGCTGTGGGCAGATGTCAAGATTGGGTCCGCTCAGCTCATTGGCACAGGCACTGGTGCCTGAGTCTATTGAGGTGTGCCCAGGCACCAGGGTCCCTCCGTACCAAGGCTCTAAGTGCTCCCTCCAGGCACTGCCTGTGGGAGGGGAGGTCTGTGCCATTGTGCCCAGTCTCAAGCAGGCACAAGCTTCTGGAACCAGGGTGCTGGATGAGGGGTGTTTACCTTGGACAGGGCCATTCTCCATCAGCTCCTTCATAATCTCCTTGTCCTGGAGGGCAGGGGATGGACAGACAGCATCTGTCAGGGGTGAGACTACAGGCTTTCACAACCCTCCTGCCTTGGTGCCCTCACCCAAGTGCTGACTTACATTGGAGCCGAGACGGTAGACAGGAGTGACCTGGTAGATGTCATTGTTATTAACATGGCTGTTGGGGCAGCGGGCAGTGGCCTGGCGTTTGCCCCGACCCATGGCTCGGCTGTGCATCATACAGGGCGGCGTGGGGCCAGCCTCGTCTCGCTCGCGGCCCGAGAAGGGGTAGCAGTGGTCAGACACCACCCTGCAGAGGCAGCAAGAGGGAGCAAAGGCTGAAAGACTCAGTGCATCATGGCCCAGGCCATGCCCACGGAGCCCCTCGCCCTCTTCTCTGCCCACATCCCCTGTTGCTGCATACCCTCGGCGACGCAGGAACCACCAGGCACCATCGAGACGCCCACCGTGGCAGCCCTGCTGCTGGTGGGTGTCACAAGACAGCAGGTTCTGGGGTGACAGGACAGGCGTCATGTGTCCCAGAGAATGGATTGAGACACGATCGGATGCCACGGCTGGTAGGGTGAGGCAGAGGGGTTGTCAGGAGTCTCAGGATTTGGCCCTCCTCTCCCAGGCGCCAGCCCTTGCCCTTGGCTTACCTGCTGTGGAGAAGGCCCAGGAGCCTGCACAGTTGCCCTGGTCAAGAGGCTCATGAATCAGGTTGGGCCACTTCTCAGAGGCCTCAAAGGCCGTGGGAAGCACCTCCCCTGGGTTCAGCACTGTCTGCAAGATAAAGGTTGCCCTGTCTGCCTCCTGCTGTGCCCTGGCCTGCCCCTCAGGTGCCCATTGGCACTGGAGGGCCACCAAGTGCAGGGCCTTCTGCAGTTTGATCTTGAGCCCTCCTGCTGCTGCAGGATTCCAGCTGCCTCCAACTTTGACTTGTGTTGAAGAACCAAGCACCATTTAGTGCCTCCCAGGTATCAGGTGGAGTTGACTAGTCCTGCTTCCCAGATGAGGCAGCTGAGGCCAGGCACAGGGAAGTGGCCAGGCCAGGCCCCTCAGCTTTCCATTCTCAACCCCTGCCTCTTTCCTCTGCACCTTCTGATCGGCCTCAGCTTTCTTCAGGCCTTAGCTTCAGGCCCCAAAGGGAAGGGCAGGGAAGAGGCAGTAGGGTCCCGTGACCAGGCAGGCTGCCAACACAAACAGCAGGAGGCAGAAAATAGCCAGAGGCCCAGGGGAATAAGGGCAGGGCCAGGGTCTGGTCACCCCAGGACGAAGTCTCGGCAGGGAGGGCCACTCCTGCCAGCCCCTGCCTTCCCACTGCCTGCCACTGATGGACAAATGCTCCAGCATGTGTCTCAGTCCAGGTCTGCTGAAGCTCCCCTTTGTCACCCTTTCACTTTGGACTTGGTTCCCATTCCTCTCCCAGAGGGTCCCACTGGTGGGAAGGGAGAAGCCCTCTCCTCCCTTGGGGTTCGGCTAAATCAGCATTTATTTCCGAGAACTGCTGCCCTCTGGCCAGAGCTGGAGGAGTGTCTGTCCTTCCCTTCCCAAAATACCAAGGTGACCCCCTGTCCCCTTGGGCCCTGACCCAGCTGTACTGAGACCAACAGCATTTTTCCCAGGCTGGAGAGATCAGGGGGGAGCTGATGCCAGGACCACAAAACTCAATCTGAACATCAGTTCTTCCAGTGCAGCACATCCTGTGGAAGCAGGAATCAGAGGCCCAGAGAAGGGGAGTAACTTGTCCAGGGACACACAGCCTTGTAGTAGGGGATAGTCCAGGCCCTTGGAGGAGCAGGGCACAGGGCCAGCATCCCTGAGGTTCTGAGCCATGGGGAGATGGTAGGATTGTGGGAAAGGATGAACTTACATAAATTTCATGCATGTTCATGACCAAGGAAGATGGGCGGATGGTTCCCAGGCGGTAGCGAATGCCCTCATCCAGGGTCATGCCCCAGAAGGCGCTGTGGTTCCCAGCCTGCCAGCTAAAGGAGAGGGGATGGAAGGAAGTCACAGATCTGCCAAGGCTCGGGGTCCTGGGGTAGGTGCATGTAGGTGGGACAGACACACAGTGGCTGAGTGCACACACAATCAAATCTGGGTATAGGAGTGGCCTGCTGGATGTGCCCCACAGCAAAGCATGTGTGTATACATGCATGTGTGTGCATGCGTGCCCACTGACGGTGCTTCTAGGGCCTCTTACCCATAGTTGCCCTGGTTGATGGCTTTGATCATGTCTGGATCCACCAGACATGGTTCTTGGTCACACTGCCACTGCCTGTTCTCCTGGCAGGTACTGGTGAGAAAAGGAGAGAAGGAAAGGGTAAGTGGGGGACTGGGGACCCTCTGAAGGAATATGGCCTCGGAGGTTAACATGGGCCAGGGAGTCTGTAGCAGTGACTATGGGAGAATCTCT
Source organism: Chlorocebus sabaeus (assembly GCF_047675955.1). Lineage (NCBI taxonomy): Eukaryota > Metazoa > Chordata > Mammalia > Primates > Cercopithecidae > Chlorocebus > Chlorocebus sabaeus. The sequence continues at coordinate 105,516,806 of NC_132923.1, forward strand.
AGGTGATCCCATCCAGCCTGGTGGCTTTAAATGTCAACGTCTAGTTCGTGATTCTCAAGTTTGTATCTGTGGCCCAGATCTCTGCCTGAACTTCAGAGTCAAGGATCTCGTGGCTATTCAACATCACTACCCTGAACTGAAACATACCCTGAACCGAATTCCTGATCTGCCACACCTATTCCCCCTACAGTTCTCAGAAAATGGCAACTCCATCCTTCCTGGAGTTTGGGCCCCAAACCTGGCAGTCTCCACTGACTTCCTCTCACATGCTGATCCAGTTCATCCGCGTATCCTGTGGGTCTACCTTAAAAACACGTCCAGAATCCGAACCACTCTCATTCTCTCCTGCACCCGCCCCACAAGTCCGATCACCTCTCACCTGGATTCCTGCTGTGGCCTCCTCACTGTGGGTGCTCCCTGCATCTGCCCCTTGCCCCCCTTCCCAGGGTATTTTTAACACAGCTGCCAGAGTGACCCTGCTAAACCTAAGTCATGTCATGTCGTTCTTCTGCCCAAAACCCTCCACTGGCTTCACAGCACAGAGTAAGAGCCAAAGTTTGGTGATGACAAGGCCCTGCACGATCTGTCCTCCTGTCCCCTGACCCCCTCCTCCTCCTAGTTCTGGTTCCAAGGCTCCAGCTAGGCTGGCCCCTGATGGTTCACAGCGATCTGCCTGCTCCCCACCCTCCCCTCCCCCCCTTTTTTTTTTTTTTTTTTGAGACAGGGTCTTGCTCTGTTGCCCAGGCTGGAATGCAGTGGTGTGATCTCGGCTCACTGCAGTCTCTGCCTCCCAGGCTCCAGCGGCCCTCCCACCTCAGCCTCCTAAATAGCTGAGACTACTGGTGCGCACCACCACACCCAGCTAATTTTTGCAATTTTTGTAGAGATGGGGTTTTGCTGTGTTGCCCAGGTTGGTCTCAAATTCCTGGCCTCAAGTGATCCACCCGCCTTGGCCTTCCAGAGTGCTGAGATTACAGGTGTGAGCCACAGGCCCGGTCTGTTTATATTGCTTATACCTGTTTCCTCACAGGCGGTAAATTCCTTAAGGGCAGGTATTATTTGGTATTTTCAGTGCCTGGGAAAACAAAACCTAGCACATGGTAAGCACCCAATGAATATTTGTTAACTGAGTCAATAACTGAGGCCATATGCTGCATTGACTAAGAGCATGGGTTCTGGAATTCAAATTCCGGGTTCCAGTCCTAGCCCGCTAGCTGTATCATCCTAGGAGAGTCATTCAAGCTCTGTCTCTCTCAATGCCTTTGCCCATAAAATAAGGATAATCCAGTGGTACCACTTTCCAGGGATTCAATGACAGGCCCATTTAGCACTGGGCCTGGCCCATCGTGAAGTGCTCAGAGTTAATATCTACTATCACCGTTCTCATTACAGGAACCCCAGACCCCACTTCTCTGGAGCTTCAGACTCATATCCCACTGACCTTCTGACATCTCTGGATGCACAAAATGCATCTCGACCTCAAAATAGCCCGTCTGCCTCCCACAGGCCTGCTCTTCCCTAACATCTTCAACTCTGAAAATGGCACCCAATTGTTCACATCAGAGCTCCGTGTGGTCTGTGGTGTCCGCCCACATGTCCCCTATCAGCAGGGCTTGGAGATGGCACATAGGAATCCACCTGCCTCTCACCCCTCCACTGTGGCCACCCTACTCCCGTCCCTCATCACCTCTCACCTGGACCACGGCACTGCCTTATTCACCAAGTCCCCTACCCCTTTAGGATTCCAGGCCATCCCCTTCCTACACACCCCAAAGCCAGACAGATCTTTGAATAACGTAAATCAGACCGTGTACTCTCTACGTGGCTTCCTGTGACTCCGAACAAAATGCAGAATCCTCAGCACAGCTGATGTGACCCATGGAACGTGACCTGTACCTCCTTGGGGTGTCTCTCCGCTACCCCAGCTTCAGGTAAAATGAGCTCAGTCACCTCCCGGCCTTCCCACGAGCTGCTCCTTCCGCCTAGGCCAGGCCTCTTCTATCCTTCTCCCTGGTCTCAGCATAAAACGTCCCTTCCTCAGAGTGGCTTTCCCACCCACTCCCTGCTCTCAACTGGGACCCCCGTTATCCTCTCTTTTCCCTACAACACAGGGCAGCTTGTCAGGATACATTCATTTGCTGTCTTTCCATGCCCCTCACCTTAACTAGAAGTGGGTCAAGGACTGTGTCTGTTGCATTCCTGCTCCATCTCCTGAGCTCAGCATAGTGCGTGTCACGCAGTAGGTCTTTAATAATAGGTGCCGACTGAAGGGTTGCATTCTATGAATTCTATAATGCTTTTACAAGCTCATAACTCTGTTATTACAAGAAGCTGAAATGCCTCCTTCCATGCTGCCCGAGGCTCCCACCTCCAATGTTGCCTTTTAAGGAGCCTCAAGGGGAGCCAAGACCCAGTATGGCTGGGCTTTCCAGCCCCAGGAGCGGCGGGGGCATTTCTGGGGAGGGCCAGAGGAGTCTGCAGGGCTGGGGAGGCTCTCCTCATCCTTCCTTTCCCCCTCTGCACACCAGGCTGTTCCTCCTCTGCACACCTAGGCAGCAGCCCCCGACTAGACTCTGGAAGCATCCTCTGAGGGCTCCGACACCCTGGACGATCCCCCACCCTCGCCCCCAGAGCCTTCAAGAGCAGCAGGGTGTTCCGTCCTTTCCTGCCATCTCCTCCTTTGCCCCCAGGGCTGCCCACACAGGTCCAGGCAGGGCCAGTGGTAGCAGGTCTCAGCATTCCAAAGGGGGCCTAAGGGGCCAGGGACAGCAGTGAGAGAGAGCATTAACCCCTCAATGGCCAGAGCCATCCTATCAGAACCTGCGGACAGGCAGGCGTGTTTTATCCTTTTGAACACACACACACACAGTGCACACACAGTCACGCTGCACACCCAGACATGTTCTGAAACGTCCCTCCCTCACTGTGACCCGGGCACCCCTCACCCTAGTAAGGCAATGGAAATAGCTTATGCGCAATGCATTCCAAAAAGTTTCCTTCTCTCTTGGGCCTCGTAGTCCCAGGCAAAGAGGGAGCGGGGGTGGAGTGGGTGCAGGGCCTCCTCCTCCAAGTCGCAGGCTCCCCATTATTTCTATTAAGGTGTTCAGGGTTTCCTACCCGGCCCTTCTCCACTTCCCATCTCAGACTGAATAGGGGGGTACCTGTGATCCCTCCTCCTGCTGGGAATGGTGGGGAGGGGTGGGGAAGGAAAGAAGGGCCACATTTCAGGGAAGGCCCTGCTAGAGGCTGGCTGGCCGCCCACTCAGCCATCCCTGACACTCATCCGCTCAGGGCAGCGGATGCTGCAGTCAGAGCTTTCCTTCCTGGCGCCCCCTTCTCCCTGTGACTCTGTGGTGACAGCAGGAATAGCTGGGAGGAGTGGCCCAGCCCAAACCAGGAGGGGTGGGGAAGGACTTTCAGTTCAAGGGTGACCCCTGGGCCAGGCACCCATGGCTGGCTATGCTTGAGGAATGTTGTTGGAATGATGTGAGATAAGTTGACTTGGTCAGTGTTAAAATTCCTCTGTTGCAGATGAGGAAACTGAGGTTCAGAGAAGGGAAAAGACTTCTCCCTTGCAGAAGGGGGACAGGGATAGGATTTGAACCAAGTCTGTCAGACACAGGCTCACAAAGCAAGACCTCTCTAGGCTCCAAACACTCACCAACGGTTACAGTTGTCCCAGTAGGTTCCCAAGACTGGATAGATACGACCTCCATGCATACATCCTGTTGGAAGGAAAGAGAAGAGAAGTGGAACCAGAGCCAGAGAGGATGGGCTGATTGGCCAGGTCCTCAGAGGTCAGGTACCTTGAACCTCTCCAAGCTCATATCTCTCTCTCTCTCACACACACACACACACCAGCTCTCACTGAAATTAAAGCCAGACTATAACTGAAGACAACACACACACACACACACACACCAGCTCTCTCTGAAATTAAAGCCAGACTATAACTGAAGACAACACACACACACACACACACCAGCTCTCTCTGAAATTAAAGCCAGACTATAACTGAAGACAACACACACACACACACACACCAGCTCTCTCTGAAATTAAAGCCAGACTATAACTGAAGACAACACACACACACACACACACCAGCTCTCTCTGAAATTAAAGCCAGACTATAACTGAAGACAACACACACACACACACACACACATACACACACCAGCTCTCACTGAAATTAAAGCCAAACTATAACTGAAGACAACACACACACACACACACACACACACCAGCTCTCACTGAAATTAAAGCCAAACTATAACTGAAGACCACACACACACACACACACACACACACACCAGCTCTCACTGAAATTAAAGCCAAACTATAACTGAAGATAACACACACACACACACACACACACACACCAGCTCTCACTGAAATTAAAGCCAAACTATAACTGAAGACCACACACACACACACACACACACACACACACACACACCAGCTCTCTCTGAAATTAAAGCCAGACTATAACTGAAGACAACACACACACACAGACACCAGCTCTCACTGAAATTAAAGCCAGACTATAACTGAAGACATCTCACACACACACAAACACACACACACCAGCTTTCACTGAAATTAAAGCCAAACTATAACTGAAGATAACACATACACACACACACAACAGCTCTCACTAAAATTAAAGCCAAATTACAACTGAAGACATCACACAAACACACTCACACCAGTTCTCACTGAAATTAAACTATAACTGAAGACATCACACACACACACACACACACACACACACACACACACTCCCCAGTTCTCACTGAAATTAAACTATAATTGAAGACATCTCCTGCAGGGTCACACACGAACTGCTGTTTGGGAAGTTCTTCAATGATTCCAACCTGGATTCCTCTTACTTTACTTGGATGCCAGCCACAACATTCCTGGGATCCTTTTCCCTTTAAATAAGTTAGGGCTTGGAGATGCGGAGTGGGAGGAGCATGGGGAAGCCAAAGCCCAGAGAAGGTAAGCGACTGCCCTAAGAAAACACAGCACTCTGAGATGACAGCTCAGGTGTGCAGTCTGCCGGCCCAAGCCCCATGGAACTGTGGGAGGGAACACAAGTGATTCTCCTATTGGACAGGGGCAAGTGCATGGAAAAGGATGATGATGAGGCTGAAAGCAGGAACAGATGTGACCCATCTCCCAGGTATGAGCAGCCATCTCGAGACAGAAGATCATAGAATCCTCAGCAAGGGCAGAAAAATGGCTAAGATGACCCTCACCAACCCATATGTGCCTTATCAGCCCAAGAGTGAGTCAGCAGGTGCGGCCAGCACCTTCCATGTCTGGAATAGAGACAGGATTGGGAGAAAATGTGAGAGGTTGCCCTTTCCCTGGGCCAAATTAGAATTTTAACCAAGGAGCTTCTTCCAGTCTTGCTGGAGACAGTAAAGTTCCCAGAGGGGCAGGGAAGAGCCCCAGATTCTACAGAGCCTCCCCTGGAAATGTCAGTGCATCCATCAGCTTTGCTCCTGAGCATTGCTGAATCTAGGGTGGACAAAGTGACCCGCCCTCCTGGCCATCTTAGTGCCCACCTTGGATCGGGGGAAAAGGGGGTGGCACGCCGAGGCAGAAGTCCCAGAAGTCAGGGCAGCAGTCGGAGACCGTGCGGTTGCAGAAGAGGTCACAGTAACAGATGGCGCCCAGGTAGGGCAGGGCACAGTCGTCGGCACGGCCACGGCAGCACAGGTCCTGCTCCTGGCAGTACCGGCCTCCCGCGTCCCGGATGCCCCGCAGGTGCAGACCCGGTGCTAGCTCCCGGCGCACACGACCCTGCTTGGCACCCAGAGCCACGTGGCCAGCCAGCAACAGCAACAGCAGTAGCCCCAGTGGACATCGCCACATGGTGGCTCCTGGGCCCTGGGGGGCAGAGATGGCAGGCAGCAGAGACTTCCTGGCACACCAGGGATGGGTCTCCCAGCTTCCTGGAGCTGTGAGTTCAAGAGGGCCCAGCAGGGAGGGAGATCCCGATTCCTGAGTCCCCAGGAAGGACACTGGCAGAGGAGCCCCAGTGTGTGGGTCCTGGCTATAGGGGGATGGGGACTGGGCAGAAACGGAGCCCCTCCCTGACCAAGGCAGAGACCTTCAAGGATAAGGAAATGAGGGTGGTGGCATTCTTGGTGCTCCCACCCAGCACTCATCCTGTGGACCCAAAGTCTTCTGTCCTGGGCCCCTCTGCCTTCCAGCAGCCTCCATCCCTGACCTGGGTCATTGACTTTGTGCTTTCCTGTCTCCCCCGTCTTTTGGGTCCCCCTCTCTTCTGTTCCTGTGTCCCTCCGTCCCCCTCCACTGCCCCTCTGTCTGCCACCTGTCTTGGTTCCTCTACCTGCCCCCTCTTCCTGTTTCTTCTCGTTCTACACCTTCCACCCTCCGATCAGGGGAGCGTCCCTACCTGGTAAGGGAGTGGGCTGGGGCCCAGGCTGCCCCGCGCGCCTCCGCCTCCTGGCTCTGCGACCGCCGGACGCTCAAAGTCAAGAGAGGAGCACGGGGCGGGGCGCTTTTTGTACCGCCCGCCCTCTGCACCGCCCCAGCGGGGGTGGAAGGGAGGGGCGCCTGGCTTGTACCTGGCGTAACTACCCCACAACTCAAGGGCTTGCAGAGTGGAGAAACGACAAGCACACGATTGTCCTGGCTGGGTCTCTGGTGGTGGAAACTGTTCCCTTAGGGGAACCGCAAGCAGGAAGGATTGTGGTCTCACACTGGGAAGGACTTCCCGGCGGGCATGCCTGTGGAGCTGAGGGGCTCTGGTGGAGAAGGGGAGATATGGGCAGCCGAGCTCTGGGTTATGCACACAAGTTTGGGAAATGATGGGGAGAGCATGTGAGGCAAAATTCTCTAAGCCTCCCCTGACCCCTTAGTTAGAAAAACAGCCATGCACAGCCCTCTGTGCCCCCTAGGCTTGGGTGCCGCCTCCCTAGCCGCCCCAGCTCCTAGGAGTGATTGGAATTCCAGGAGTATGATACTCCGGTGCCCTGGTGGCTCATCCCTGGGAGGTGGCAGGGTGTGGGGGAGGCCTCTGCACACTTTGACCCCTTGTTGAGTCTGCCCTCCCTTGCCTTCTTGAGTTCCTCACCGAGCACTGCCCTCTCTAGCAAACCCAAGGGCATCCTGCTTGGCACCTGTACCCCTCCAAGGGCCCAAAGGCGAGAGCCCTACCAGCTGGCACCCCCTGCAGAGGCCCTCCTTCCCGCCCCAGGCATAAACCTTTCTTTGCCCAGGCTGGCCTGGGACCCAAACAATGGGGCTTCTGTCCCGCCAGGTCTGCCGTCACCTTTTACTTCCCTATTGAGCAACGCCCTCTCTTCAACAGCTTAGGCCCAGGCCAGAGGTCTCTACCAGCATCTGGAGAAACCCTCCCAGGCCCAGGCCTGAGCCTCACATGCTGGCCTCTGGGGAGGCATCAGGGACTCCCTTTGCCCTCCCACTGACCTCCCTGCAAACCTCCCCCAAACCAAGGGGCATCCTCAGCTGGCCAGCCCCTGGGGGAAGGGAGGGAGCCGAGGATCACTGGCATATGTGACTGGGTTACCCCTGCCATGGACCACTGGGTGGTGAGTCACCAAGGGGGTTCTGCCCTGGTGGGAGTAGGGGAGGGATAATGTCCGGGGGCCCTATCACTGGCACTAGCACACCCAGGAGCTGCCCATCTGCTCCCTGCAGGGACCTGGGAGGACAAAGCCTACGTGGGAGACTGAGGCTCAGAAGAACTCACTTGCCTGAGGTCATGCAGCCAGAACACAGGCTCGCTGCTTGCCACCATCCCGCTCCTTTACCCCTAGTCACCCTTAGTCACCCACTACAGGTCTTAACGTGCTCCTGGTTGGGAAGTCCCTTTTCTTATCTAACCTCTATTCATCTTACTGCAAGACGGGCCCCTCGTATTGGTAAATGTCATATCCTCAGGGTAAGAGATGAAGGCTGCTTTCTTTCGAAAGAGCTCATGCCCAGGGTTCCTACTTTTGTGGTACCTACTTTTTCATGGTTCTGGGGCTGGGGGCTGGTTCAGAGACGTCTGGCCTATCTTTTGCCCAAAATCACACCCCATAGGCTACCCTTGTGAGTCTGGCTGTGCTATCTCTATGTGCATGTATGCATGTGTCTATCTGAGTTGTGGTGTTTGTGGGGTGTTTCTGCTTCTGCTTGAGTCTGTCAGTCCACATCCGATCATCTGAGTTTTTTGGTTTTTTTTTTTCTTTTTCAGACAAGGTCTCACGTTGTCACCCAGGCTGGAGTACAGTGGTATGATCTCAACTCATTGCGCCTTGACCTCCTGGGCTCAAGCAATCCTCCCCCGTCAGCTTCCTGAGTAGCTGTAACTACAGGTGCACGCTGCCATGCCTGCCTCAATTTTTTTTGTATTTGTAGTAGAGATGGGGTTTCACCATGTTGCCCAGGCTGGTCTCCAACTCCTGAGCTCAAGCGATCCGCCTGCCTTGGCCTCCCAAAGTGTGTTTACCTGTCTATCTGCTATGTGCCTGTGTATCTGTGAGTCTGGATATTTTGGCTATCTGCCTGTCCTTGTCTGATTGACTGTCTGCTTGTCTATCCATTTACCTGTCCATCTGCTACATACCTGTGCATCTGTGTGTGTATATCTGTCTGGATGTTGTCTCTTTGTCCATTATGGATCTGTCTGTCTGCCAGTGTGTGTTGTTTGCCTGCATTTGTGCACTTGTTGGCTTGTATGTCTGTGTGTGTGTCCTGCCTGTGCCTCGTTGTCTGTGAGGTGTCTGTGTATCTGTGTGGGGGTTGTGGCCATCTGCCTGCCCTTGTCTGCCTGTCTGTGCATAAGAGGCAGGGACTCAGAGCAGGGGATGGGAGCAGAGCCAGAGCCTCCCACCATCACTCAGCTTGGCACAGAGCCTGCCCGAGTGGAATTTTGTGACTCACTGGGTTCCTTGGCCGAGGAGGAAAAGGGCAGGGCCAGGGTTGATGGACACCCCCACTTTCCTTTTCCATGACCCTTTGACCCTTTGCCTCCTAGTGACTCCTAGTGACTCATTGACTTATTCTTTTTTTTTTTTTTTTTTTTTGACGGGAGTCTTGCTCTGTTGCCCAGACTGGAGTACAGTGGCCTGATATCAGCTCACTGCAAGCTCTGCCTCCCGGGTTCAAGCCATTCTCCTGCCTCAGCCTCCTGAGTAGGTGGGACTATAGGCACCCACCACCATGCCTGGCTAATTTTTTATATTTTTTAGTAGAGACAGGGTTTCACGATGTTAGCCAGGATGGTCTTGATCTCCTGACCTTGTGATCCACCTGCCTCCGCCTCCCAAAGTGCTGGGATTACAGGTGTGAGCCACCACACCTGGCCGACTCATTGACTTATTCTTGAGCAAAGTGGGGCCTTATCCAAGGGCCTGGGACAGAGCAACAGGCAAGGAGACACCGGCAAGACTTCTCCCTCTGAGCCCTTCTGGCTTTTCAAGAGGCAGGTAGCCTGGGTCCCTGTGGTGTTCTGTTCTCCCTTACTCTGGACCCCCACAGCGCAGCTCCTCTCTGGGCGTTGGTACCAGCCTGTACCCAGATGCCCCCTGGAGGCCCTCTTGTGCTCTCTTACTTTTACAGAGGGAGATGAAGCAAGAAAGGGACAGTGACATGCTTAAGGACACACAGCAGAGCAGAGGCCCAGGCCTCTCCTTTCCCTGAAGTCCCAGAGCTCCCCACACCCCACAACCTTCACAACTGCTCCCAGTGCTCAGAATCAGCCATTCTCCTCTGCGAGCTGAGCAGGGCCTTCTGGGAAGACAAAGACCTGTTGTCTGCTCACCCCAGGTCCCTACCTGAGGACCCGATACTTGAGGCCTAAGAGTTCAGATGCTTGGAGCCCAAACAGCACCCCAGCCAAGGCTGGGGCTCCTTGTGGCTCCTTGTGGTCAGCGGGACATGTCCAGAGCTCAGGTTAGTGCTCCCTGGGACTGTGTCTGAGATCCAGTCCAGGCCTAATACTGTAGCCTATTGGGCCATGTTGTGATATGTTGGGGCTTCCCAGGGCTGCTGGACTGTTTTGTAGAAAGTCCCACATCGAAGGGTGCATGACAGTCAGAGTGTGGTGCTGTCATAGCACGCTGGAGCTTGCAGCAGATAAAATTCCAGGCCATGTGGAAGTGTGTTGTACCATGCAATGGCATGCTTTACTGTTTGATTTTCTCATTCATTCAACAAATATTTATTAAGCATTTACGATGTGCCAGGTTCTGTGCTAGGTGCCGAGTGTACTTTGTTGAACCAAACAGATGCAGTTCCTGCTATTATAGAGTTTGCAATCTAATGGAAAGAGAGGCCGGGCGTGGTGGCTCATGCCTGTAATCCCAGCAGTTTGGGAGGCTGAGGCAGGTGGATTGCTTCAGCTCAGGGGTTTGAGATCAGCCTGGGCCACATGATGTAACCCTGTCTCTACCAAAAATTCAAAAAATTATCTGGGCATGGTGACATGCGCCTGTGGCCCCAGCTACTCAGGAGGCTGAGATGGGAGGACTGCTTGCGCCCAGGAGGCAGAGGTGGCAGTGAGCTGAGATTGTGCTACTGCACTCCAACCTGGGTGACAAAGCGAGACTCCATCTCAAATAATAACAACAACAATAATGGGAAGATGGACAAAGACATAAGCAAACCACCCCCTCCGACCCACAAATCAAGAAGTCATTCCAAAATGTGAAGCGTTCTGAAGATATGCACGTAGCGTAAGAACCTGGTGTAATGTGGTGGTCAAGGCGGTCTCAGAGAGGAGATGACGTTTGAGCTGACACCTGAGGGATGAGAAGAAGGCAGCCATTCCCAGGGCCCAGGGAAGGTATCCTAGGAAGCTGGATCAGCATGAGCAGAAGCCCTGAGGCCTGGAACAAGTTGGTCTGCTTGGAAAGCAGGAGAGAGCCCTGAGCAGCTGGAGTGCAGCGAGCGAGGTGCGCAGAGGAGCAGGAAGGGGCTGGGAGAAGGCTGGGGCCACATCATGCAGGACAGGCTGGATGAAGGGGCTTGAACTGTCTTCTGACCACTGAGGGGACATACACATGAGGGTGAAATCATCCGATTTACATGTGCAAAGGCCCACTCTGGCTGCTCTAGAGAGACCAGATGATTGCAGGATAAAAGTGGATTAATGGAGGCCGGGTATGTGCCGTGTGTGGTAGAGAGCATGCTACCAAATAGACTCACCGGTAGCCCTATTATCTCCGTTGCACAGATGAGCAAGTCAAGATGCAGAGACTCTCTGGTTTGTCCAAGGTCACACAGCTGTTAGGAGCAGAGCAGTGTCCTGGTGCCCAAGCCCTGAAGGCCCCAACGCACTGCCTCTGTAATGGCCGCAACTGTCCAAAGGCTAAGTTGACTCACACCTGGTAGTGTCTGTGGTCATTCACTGTGGATGGAAGTGGAGAAATGCAGAAAACAGAAACACAGCTTCCCCTTTTATGTCATATTTCTGGATCATTGGTGTTTGGAGCCAGTTGAGCACAAAGGGCCCCTGAGTGCTGTTTCCTTGTGATATTTGGGGGTTAACAGCTTCCCCTCATCTCTTAATTATCTGCCCTCCTTCACTTCAGCTGCACATTCGTTAAAGAATGCTCTCCCAGGAGAAGAGCTTGGTGTTATCACCCGCAAACATCTTAGAAAACTAACGCTATCCTTGAGTGCCTGTTTACAGAAACATTTTTACATCTCACTTGACATTTCCAGCAAATCTTGATCCTTCCAGCCAGGAATACTAATATATAGGTCTTGAAAAGTGCAAGAGGCTCTTCCATGGCTCCGAGCACATTTGATACTCTTCCTTTCTTGATCCCCAAGCAGACAGTGCTAAAACCCCAATAGCTGGGCGAATACGAATCCAACAGGAAGAATCACTTTTAAGAGCTGGGTTCTTGGGGTCAAATACTGTGGTGTGGCCTTTTGGTTGTAATGAGTTGAATGGAGGCCTCAAAAAGGATATATCCATGTTCTAATCCCCAGAACTTCTGAATGTGACCTTATTTGGAAAAAGAGTCCTTTCGGATATAATCAAGTTAAGGATTTTGAGATAAGGAGATCGTCCTGGGTTATCTGGATGGACCCTAAATCTGTTGACAATGTCCTTATGAGAGACCCCAGAGGACATAGACAGAAGAGGAAGAGGCAATGTGGCCCCAGAGGCTGAGATCAGAGCTCTGTGGCCACAATTCAAGGAACACCTGGAGCCACCAGAAGCTAGAGGAACAGATTCTCCCTGATCCTCTGGATACGCCAGAGGGAAAACGACCTGGCCGACACCCTGATCCTCCCACCTCAGCCTCCAGAGTAGCTGCGGCCACAGGCACATGCCACCATACCCAGGTAATTTTTTGAATTTTGGTAGAGACAGGGTTACATCATGTTGCCCAGGCTGATCTCAAACCCCTGAGCTGAAGCAATCCACCTGCCTCAGCCTCCCAAACTGCCAGGATTACAGGCATGAGCCGCCATGCCCGGCCTCTCTTTCCATTAGATTGCAAACTCCACAATAGCAGGAACTGCATCTTCTGGCCTCCAGAATTGAGAAAATTAACTTCTGTTGTGTTAAGCAGCCAAGTTTGTAGCAGTTCATCATAGCAGCCCTGGGAAAGAAATACAGTGGGCTTCCAGGTCAAGGAGGATCCATGAGGCCTGAGCTCCATCTGTGGACTGGAATCACCAAAACCAAGGCTGTGTGCAGGTAAAGCCAGCCCAAGTAGCTCATGCTGGCAAAAGCAGACCAAACTGGCTCAGGCAATAGCAGATCATCTTGAAGTGGTTCACGCACGACAGTGAGTGGTATTGATTGGGGTTAAGAGCCAGGTTCAAGGAGGTTTATCACTCAGTAGCCAGGTGAAGTAGGTTCCAGACCTGGCTCCACCACTCAGCAACCGGGGCAATGGGGGTAAGCTTCTTAAACGCTCCGTGCCTCAGTTTCTCCACGTGTAAAATGAGGGCGCTAATAGCAGTCCCTACCTGCAAGGTGGTTGTGAAGGTGATATGAATCCATATATGTAAGGCACTTGGAATTGACAATACTGACATATCACAAGTACAAAATAAGTGTCTGTCATTATTAAGCTAACCCAAATCAAAACAGACACAGATGAATTCAGAATAGTCAAGTAGACTCAAATATGTTCAAATGGAGCCCACCAGTTAAAACTAGCTGAGACCAGTGTGAACTGGCTCAAGCCTTTTGGGCCAAGCTGTACTAAAACCAGATTAAATCAGTCAAAACAGGATTAAAATAGTCAGTCTGGAATCTACACGCACGCCTGCACATTTGAGGGGTCTCTCTCCACCCCCTCTGTACATCAGATGGAATAGTAACAAACAGTCCCACATCTCCCAAGAATGAGCATAATGGACAGGCAGAGGGCCGCCGATGCCCCCACCTAAGACATACAGACATTTCCCTGTGGGAAACGCGCTCAAATTCTTTACGGCAGGTCAAAGTTCAAATATCAGAAACCAGTTTCACTCACACTAATTAAACAAGAGACGGGATCTGTGGTTCAGGATCCTGAGGCACTCGTGAAACTCATGGGTAGGAAGTGCAGCTGGAGCCAGTGAGTGTCTGGAAGGCTATCAGAGCTCAAGGCCCCTCTCTCTGGCCCAGGGAGGGAAATTAACTCTCTCAAGGTCAGGAGCTCAGTGAGCAGGAGGCTGGTAGAGAGGTGGGAGCTGCAGGTGACCGGCTGGAAGTCAGAGACTGTTGTGGGACAGCTTGTACCAGTGGACACAAGAGCCCCAACTTGTGGGCACTTGGAAGTCCTAGGCTGTTCCCAGGCTCCACCCCGTCCCCTGGGGTGCCCGCTTCACAGAACACCAGTAATGCATTTGTGTCCGCCTATGCTTCCTGGCAGGAGCAGACCTGCAGAGCGGCCAGAAGACACCTGGCTGGGTGGGCAGCAGCCCCTCCGTAGTGACAATTGGAACCTGGGAAGATAAGTAGAGTCCCAGGGGAGGGACAGAGCTTCCCCTGTGTCACCACATGGCTCCTTTGACACAAATGCGTGAGGGCAGAGAGAGGCATGCAGGTCAAGGGCCTGGCAGGGAGTCAGGGGCCCTCAGTGCCAACCCTGGCTCTGCCTCTGACACGCCATGTGACCTTCAGCAAGTTGCCACCCTGTCTGGCCTTCGCCAACCCATATAGGGAATGAGAAGGTATCCTTCCTGGTCACTGGAGGTTTAAAATCATGTAGTGAGAGAGAGCTCATTTGGTCCAACTCTCTGCAACTGAAAGAATGGAGACACCGAGGGGGAGGAATCGGTCACAGTGCCAAGTGGGAAGCAAAAGGAGCTATCACTACCGCTATCACTACCATGGATTATCCAGCTACTTGTGCTTGATAGACTCCCTCTTGGTGGAATGGGCTTTCCCACATCCAGCAGCACAAATGCTGTGAGCATCTATTACAGGCCAGGCACCTTCTCGGGGCTGAGCACTTGACATAGGTTATCTCATTTAACCCGCTAACAACCCTATGAGGTATTATCATCCCCATTTCACAGGTGGGAAAACTGAATCCCAGAGAGAAGACTCACTCAGACACAGCTATCTGAACCCTTGTTTCAGTTCCCCTAGGGCAGCAGAGGAAGCAAGGTGCGGGGAAGCCAGTGGTCAAGGATTCCATAGGGAATGTACCCTAGAACCAACCCATGGAGAGAGGGCAAGGGAACGGGCTCAGGCCAGGGAAGAAGCGGGGAGGACAGTGTCCTGTTGACTTATTCAAAACATCCATTTTTACTTGACTTTTAGTTCATTAGTCACCACTTTTTATTAGTATCTCATGTATTCTTTCACAGTTTCTTTCTGCAGGTACAAAAATAATGATTTTTTTTCTTTCTTTCTTTCTTTCTTTTTCTTCTTTGAGACAGGGTCTCGCTCTGTCGCCCAGGCTGTAGTACAATGGTGCGATCTCAGCTCACTGCAACCTCCGCCTCCCGGGTTTAAGTGATTCTCTGCCTCCGCCTTCTGAGTAGTTGGAATTACAGGCATGCACCATGATGCTTGGCTAATTTTTGTATTTTTAGTAGAGTCAGGGTTTTGCTATGTTGACCAGGCTGGTCTCCAACTACTAGTCTCAAGTGATCCACCCGCCTCGGTCTCCCAAAGTGCCAGGATTACAGACGTGAGCCACCGCACCCGGCCAAAGGTGGTGACGTATTCTTAATGCCATTTTCACATAAAAGGTAATAATCTACCCACACCTCACTGTACCTTGTTTGTTTTTTTGTTTGGTTGGTTTTGTTTTGTTTTTGTTTGTTTGTTTGCTTTTTTGACAGAGTCTTGCTCTGTCAACCAGGCTGGAGTGCAGTGGTGCAATCTCAGCTCACTGCAACCTCTGCCTCCCGGGTTCAAGCGATTATCCTGCCTCAGCATCCTAAGTAGCTGGAATTACAGGCGCCCGCCACCATGTCCAGCTAATTTTTGTGTTTTTAGTAGAGATGGGGTTTCACCATGTTGGCCAGGCTGGTCTCAAACTCCTGACCTCAAGTGATCCATCCACCTCGGCCTCCCAAAGTGCTGGGATTATAGGCGTGACCCACTGCGCCTGGACCTTGTTTGTTTTTTTTAACTAATCACACATCTTAGAGATCTTCATTGGTAATTAGAGAGCTTCCTGGATCTTTTATATCACTGCATAATATTCTATTATATAGATTAGAATAATTCAATTTGCCAGTTCCCTGTTGGTGGACATTTGTTTCTGGTTTGTTTTTTCTACTTGTTTCTTATCACAAACAGTGCTACAATAAGTAATTGTGTATATGCACTGTTTCATATGTGTGTAGGTATACCTGCAGGATAAATTCCCAAAAATGAATTGCTGATTTAAGAGTATCCTTTTTTTTTTTTCCTGAGACAGGGTCTTGCTGTGTTGCCCAGGCTAGAGTGCAGTGGCATGATCATGATGCACTGCACCCTCAGCCTCCTGGGCTCAGCGATCTTCCCACCTCAGCCTCCCAAGTAGCTGGGACTACAGGCATGTGCCACCACGGCTGGTTAATATTTCAACATAACAGAGTTTCATCATGTTGCCCAAGCTGGTCTTAAACTCCTGGGCTCAAGCAATCCTGCCACCTCAGTATCCCATAAGTGCTAGGATCACAGGCTTGCGCCACTGTGCCTTGATGGTTGAAAGTACTGTATGAGTTATCTACTGCTGCATACCAGATTATCATAAACTCAGCAGTTTAAAACAACAGCCATTGATTAGCTCACAGTCTCACCTGAACTGGGTGCTCAGTTCAGGGTGAAACCAAGGTGGCGGCCAGACTTGGTTCTTTTTTGGAAGCTCTGGGGGGAAAATCTACTTCCAAGGCCATTCTTGTTGCTGGCAGAATTTGGTTCCCTGTGGTTGTAGAACTGAGTCTCTGGTTTCTTGCAGGCTTCCAGGAGGGGCCTCCTTGGGCTCCGGGAGGACACCCATAGTCCTCACCATGCGGCTCCCTCTGACATCAAGCCAGGAATAGCCCAATGGATCTTTCTCATGCTTCAAATCTCTGATGAATTTCTCTTGCCAGAGAAAGCTTGCTGCTTTCCAAGGGCTCACCCAATCAGATCGTCCAACAAGGGTGATCTCCCTATTATTAGGTTAACTGACTTGGAACCTGAGTTAATCTGCAAAATCCCTTTTGCTATATAATGGAATACAATCATTTCATTCACATGCTCATCTTATTCACAGGCCTCACACTCATACAAGGGCAGGAGACCACAGAAGAGTGAAGGCCAGTGAGGGTCACCTCAGAATTCTGCCTAATACAGGTGTTTTGTAATTTGGGTAGATGTTGCCATGGTGTCCCCAGTAGGGATTGCGCGGAGGGAACTCTCCTCCTCCAGCAACAGTACACGTGCCTGCTTTTCCATGGTGCTGCCTGGAGAATGTTATCAAACCTTTGGATTTCTGCCAGTCTGATAGGTGAAAAATGGAATCTCAATTGTATTTTAAAGTTGTAATTATTGTCTTATGAATAAGGCTGAGCATTTCCTCAAAAGCATACAAGTCATTTATATATTTTTTTCTTTATTTTTTTCTTTCTTCTGGTTTTGAGGCATAGAAAGGTCTTTCTAGCTCTAAAGTTAATCAGAAACTCTATGTTTTCTTTTCCTTTTTTTTTTTTTTTTTTTTGAGACAGAGTCTCGCTCTGTCGCCTGGGCTGGAGTGCAGTGGCGTGATCTTGGCTCACTGCAAGCTCCGCCTCCCATGTTCACGCCATTCTCCTGCCTCAGCCTCTGAAGTAGCTGGGACTACAGGCGCCTGCCACCACGCCCGGCTAATTTTTTGTATTTTTAGTAGAGACGGGGTTTCACCATGTTAGCCAGGATGGTCTCCATCTCCTGACCTCACGATCCGCCCGCCTTGGCCTCCCAGTGTGCTGGGATTACAGGCATGAGCCACCACACCCGGCCTCTTTTCTTTTTTTTTTAATTTTACTTTAAGTCCTGGGATACATGTGCTGAACGTGCAGGTTTGTTACATAGGTATACATGTGCCACGGTGGTTTGCTGCACCTATCAGCCTGTCATCTAGGTTTTAAGCTTCACATGCATTAGATATTTGTTCTAATGCTCTCCCTCCTCTTTCCCCACACCCCCAACAGGCCCCAGTGTGTGATGTTCCCCTCCCTGTGTCCATGTGTTCTCATTGTTTAGCTCCCACTTATGAGTGAGAATATGCAGTGTTTGGTTTTCTGCTCCTGTGTTAGTTTGCTGAGAATGATGGTTTTCAGCTCATCTGGGTCCCTGCAAAGGACATGAACTCATTCTTTTTTATGGCTGCATAGTATTCCATGGTGTATATGTGCCACATTTTCTTTATCCAGTCTATCATTGATGGGCATTTGGGTTGGTTCCAAGTCTTTGCTATTGTAAATAGTGCTGCAATAAACATATGTATGCATGTGTCTTTATAGTAGAATGATTGGTAATCCTTTGGGTATATACCCAGTAACGGGATTGCTGGGTCAAACGGTATTTCTAGTTCTAGATCTTTGAGGAGTTGTCACACTGTCTTCCACAATGGTTGAACTAATTTACACTCCCACCAACAGTGTAAAAGTGTTCCTATTTCTCCACATCCTCTTCAGCACCTGTTATTTCCAGACTTTTTAATGATTGCCATTCTAACTGGTGTGAGATGGTATCTCATTGTGGTTTTGATTTGCATTTCTCAGCTCGCTGCAACCTCTGCCCCCCGGGTTCACGCGATTCTCCTGCCTCAGCCTCCAGAGTAGTTGGGATTACAGGTGCACGCCACCAAGCCCAGCTAGTTTTTGTATTTCTAGCAGAAACAGGGTTTTACTATGTTGACCAGGCTGGTCTCAAACTCCTGATCTCAAGTGATCCATCCACCTCAGCCTCCCAAAGTGCTGGGATTATAGGCGTGAGCCACCGCGCCTGGCCATTCTCCTATGTTTTCTTCTGGGGCTTTTATACTTTCATTTTTTAAAATCCATAGTTTCTTGGAGCTGGAGGCTTCCCTTGTCATTTTCTCATCAGTGAGTGCAAAGCAGGATCCCAAAAGGACTGTAGTCCAGAGTAGAGAAAGGAGCTGCCACAATGGAGTCTGTTCAGTGCAGGCTCTGACCTCCTTCAGCCCTGCCAGGAATCCTAGCTAGCAGATCTTCTTCCAGCTTCCCTTTCTCCAGCACTCTTGATCTTCTGGGCTGGCACAGGGGTCCAGGAGTGATGGGGATCCTAGCTGCCTGAGGAGCTTCCAGTCTGGAGGGTGATACAAGCATGTGGCCAGACATGAATTCAAGCCATGAGAGAGATTCAGAGCTTGGGCTGGGAGTGCAGGGGAGGGAGGGGAGTGCTGATGGGGGTGGATGGGAGGCTCCAGGGAGGAGACCAGAAACCTGGCCTGGAGAGGGTTTAGTGGACCATGGGTCCTCGATGGTAGAGACACGACATGACTTATCTCCGTGCCCCATCGTCTGTGCCAGAGGCGGCATCAACCAGAGTTGCACAAATGAAGCAGAAGGGACAGGGGACTTAGAATACTAGGCTGCATCATTTTCTTTTTACTCTGACAGTGAGAAGCAAAGACCTCCATGAAGAAATAAGCCCTTGGCTGTTCCATAATTTTAGAATCTGGGCACTCTCTGCACATCACTGCCCCCTTATGGGTGATCTAGGAATTCTCTCTAAATCCCAGACTGAAGGTGAGGAGGAGGCTGAGTGAGTCTTACAGATTTGAAAAGCCATGAAATCCTGATCGGAGAACATCTGAGTCCAAAGGGCCCTCAGAGACCGTCTGATGTCTTCATTACATATGAAGAAATCAAGAGGGTGCTGCCAGGGAGTGAGGAAGAGAACACTGAATTTAGTGTCAAACGGCCCTCGGCTTGCAGCCTGGCTCTATTTCTTACTGGCTGCAAGGCCCCAGGCCAGTGACCTCACCTCTCTAAGCCACAGTTTCCATCTCTTTCAAATGGAGTCTGCCATCTGGTCGGCTTCCGTTTTCCGGGAATGCCATGCCAAGTTCCTCAGATCAATTCTCCTATTGAAAACAACTAAAGGCCAGGCGCGGTGACTCAGGCCAGTAATCCCAGCACTTTGTGAGACCGAGGTGGGCAGGTGACTTGAGGTCAGGAGTTCAAGACCAGCCTGTCCAACATGGGGAAAGCCAGTCTCTACTAAAAATACAAAAATTAGCTGGGCATGGTGGCGCATGCCTGTAATCCCGGCTACTCAGGAGGCCAAGGCACAAGAATCGCTTGAACCTGGGAGGCAGAGGTGGCAGTGAGTAGAGATCAGGTCACTGCACTCCAGCCTGGGTGCCAGAGCAAGACTTGTCTCAAAAAAAAAAAAAAAAAAAAAAGAAGGAAAACAACTAAAAACACTAACATATTGGTACCACCATAGGGTAAGGCATTACCGGAACAAAGCTAAAGGGAAAACAGAAACTTAGGTAAACCATGCAGGAAACTCACATTTGCTCTGGGGGCACTTCCTGATTTGGGCCAGTTTGAACTGCTGCTTTGATAACTCCTCTAGGCAAGGAACACAAATAAAAGTCCAGAGCACATGGTGGAAGATCAAATAGAAAATTCTCCCCCAAATTAGTTGGGATCCCAAAGAGCCATATTCTCAGAAGTAAACCAGCCCCAGTATGGACTTGTCAGAGGAGTTTGAATCAGAGGAAGAGCAACTGCATCTTGAATAGGGGCTCGGTAAGATAAGGCTGAGACCTACCGGCCTGCATTCCTGGGAGGTTAGGCATTCTTGGTCACGGTATGAGATAGCAGGTCAGCACAACACATGGGTCATAAAGCCCTTGCTGGTAAAACAGGTTGCAGTAAAAAAGCCGGCCAAAACCCACCAAAACCAACATGGCAATAAGAGTGACCTCTGGCCATCCTCACTACTCACTATATGATAATTATAATACATTAGCCTGGTTCTATTTCTTACTGGTTGTAAGGTAAGGAGGAGACTAAAAGACACCCCCATCAGCACCATGACAGCTTACAAATGCCATGGCAACATCTGGAAGTTACCCTATATGGTCTGAAAAGGGGAGGAACCCTCAGCTCCTGGGATTGTCCACACCTTTCCCTGGAAATTCATAAGTAATCTACCCCTTGTTTAGTGTATAATCAAGAAATAACCATAAAAACGCACAACCAGGGGCCATGCTACTGCTCTACCTGTGGAGTAGCCATTCTTTCATTCCTTTACTTTCCTTATAAACTTGCTTTCGCTTTACTCTCTGGACTCGCCCCGAATTTTTTCTTGCATGACCTCTAAAAACCCTCTCTTGGGGTCTGGATTGGGACTCCTTTCAGACTTGCAGCTCTCATTTGTTATCTCCTGGGTAATCGGTAACCTCAAGCCTTGAACTTAGATTGAGGTGACCCCACACTATTTGTGCCAAAGGCTTCTGGAAGAAGCAAATGAAAATCTTCTGTGGAGGGAGATCCTTCAGTCAAGGCTCCAAATTGGTCACACAA
Organism: Chlorocebus sabaeus; assembly: GCF_047675955.1. NCBI lineage: Eukaryota > Metazoa > Chordata > Mammalia > Primates > Cercopithecidae > Chlorocebus > Chlorocebus sabaeus. The sequence goes on from NC_132923.1 coordinate 105,537,776, forward strand.
AGAAATGTTTAAGTATGACGGCCAGCACATAGTAAGAGATAATCAGGTCTGGGTGTGGTGGCTCACACCTGTAATCCCAGCACTTTGGGAGGCCGAGGTGGATGGATCACTTGAGGTCAGGAGTTCGAGACCAGCCTGGCCAACATGATGAAACCCCGTCTCTACTAAAAATACCAAAAAAATTAGCTGGGCGTGGTGGCAGGCACCTGTAGTTCTAGCTACTCAGGAGGCTGAGGCAGAAGAATTGCTTGAACCCAGGAGGTGGAGGTTGCAGTGAACCGAGATCGCGCCACTGCACTACAGCTTGGGTGACAGAGTGAGACTCCATCTCAAAAAAATAAAAATAAAAAGATAATCAGGCACATAAGGAAATGAGACTACACTGCAAGAACCAGAAGAAACAAGAAACAATAGAAACATATCCATAAATAATTTAAGCACTGGAATTATTTTACATAGAATATAAAACAACCACACTTAAATAAACAATAGAGTAGCTTGAAAATATTTGCCTGCAACAGGATGGAAAGGGACAGTAGGTTTGAAAAGAGACAAACTGAACTTCTAGAAATGAATAATATGATTAACTAAAATTTAAAAATCAATAGCAAATTTAAAGCATTTTGGACATAGCAAAAAAGATAATTGGTGAATTGGAAGAAAGGTCAGAAGAAATCATCCAAAATGAGCATGGGGAGATATAAATATTAAAAATAATAGCAAGAAATAGTAAAAGACACGAAGAATAAATGAGAAATGGATCTAATACTCATGTAATTGGAACTTCAGGAGAGAAGAGAGTAATGAAGATGTGATATTTGAAAAGTCAGTGGCTGAAAATTTCCCAGAACTGATCAAAGCCATTAATCTACAGATACAAAAAGCCCAACAAATCCCAAGTGAGATAAATTTTTTTTTTTTTTGAGACAGAGTCTCGCTCGGTTGCCCAGGCTGGAGTGCAGTGGCATGATCTCAACTCACTACAACCTCCGCCTCCTGGGTTCAAGCGATTCTCCCGCCTCAGCCTCCCAAGTAGCTGGGATTATAGGCACCCGCCATCATGCCCGGCTAATTTTTTTATTTTTGTAGAGAAGGGGTTTCACCATGTTGGCCAGGCTGGTCTTGAACTCCTGACCTCAGGTAATCAGCCCGCCTTGGCCTCCCAAAGTGCTGGGATTACAGGCATGAGCCACTGTGCCTGGCCAGATAAAAATTTTTTTAATTTGCCGGGCGCGGTGGCTCACGCCTGTAATCCCAGCACTTTGGGAGGCCAAGGTCAACAGATCACGAGGTCAGGAGATCGAGACCAGCCTGACCAACATGCAAAACCCTGTCTCTACTAAAAATACAAAAAGTAGCCAAGCATGGTGGTGCATGCCTGTAGCCCCAGCTACTTGGGAGGCTAAGGCAGAAGAATCACTTGAACCCAGAAGGTGGAGGTTGCAGTGAGCTGAGATCGTGCCATTGCACACCAGCCTGGCGACAGGGCAAGACTCTGTCAAAAAAAAAAAGAAAAAAGAAAAAAAAGAAAAGAAAAAATTTTAATTTACACCTAGAAAAGCTTACATAGTGTAGGATTCCAACTATGTAACATTCTGGAAAAGACAAGGCCATGGAGACAGTAAAAAGATCAGTGGCTGCCAGGGGTTTGGGGTGAGAGAGGATGAATAGGTGAGAACAGAAAATTTTTAGAACAGTGAAACTGTTTTGTATGATGCTGTAATAATATATACATTTCATTATAAGTTTGTCAAAACCCATAGAATTTACAATACTAAGAGTGAACCCTAATGTAAACTATGGACTTCGATTGATAATGATAATGTTGGTTTATTGATTGTAACAAATGTACAACACCCATGGAGGATGTTGATGTTGAGGGGTGCTGTGTGTGGAAATGGAGGGAGGTGCATGTGGAAACTCTCTGTACTTTGATTTTTTTAATTTTTCTTTTTTCTTTTTTTTAATTTTGAGACAGGGTCTCACTCTGTCGCCCAGGATGGAGTGTAATGGTACAATCACAGCTCACTGCAGCCTCGACCTCCTAAGCTCAAACTATCCTTCTAATAGCCTTCCTAGTAGCTAGGACTACATACATGCATCACCACGCCTGGCTATTAATTTTTGTATTTTTTTGTAGAGATGGGGTTTGCCATGTTACCCAGGTTGATCTCAAATTCTGGGATCGAGTGATCCTCCTGCCTTGGCTGGAATTACAGGCATGGACCACTGTGTCTGGCCAACTCTACTTTCTACTTGATTTTGCTGTGAACCTAAAACTGCTATAAAAAAATGAAGTCTATTAATTCAAAAGGGATTTGCACCTAGACCTATGTGGTGAAATAGCAGAATACCAAAGACAAAGAGAAAATCTTAAAAACTGCCAGGAAAAAATGTCAGATTATCTTCAACGGAGTAAGGTAAGCTGAGAGCTAACTTCTCAAAAGCAACATTAAAAGACAGAGGATAGCAGAAGGATCATCTCCAATGTGCTAAAAGAAAATAATTGCAGGCTAAGAATTCTATACCCAGTGAAAACATCCTTTAAGAATTAATATGAAATAAAGACATTTTCAGACAAACAAAAGCTGTAAGTGTATATCACCAATGGACTTCAAGTAGAAAGAAAAAAAAGCTCAAATGGAAGGTCAAAAATGCTAGAAAGAATGAAGAAAATTCCAATGGCAAATATATGGCAAATCTAAACGAACTTCGACCATATAAAATGTTAATAATAGTCATTAAAATGAAATTAAACTGTTGTAAGTTCCTTACATTGTCTTGGAGTAAATGTATTAATTAACTCTAGACTTGACCAAGTTAAATGTTCAGATTATAACTTCTAGGTTACTGGATAATGAATAAGACAGTGTAATTTCCAAATTAGTTGAAGAAAGAAGTCTTTTTTGCGTGAGATCTACTAAAAACAACAACAACAACAAAAATTAATATCAGACAAAATGGACTTTAAGGCAAGAAGTACTGTTGGGAATAGAGAAGATGACTGTATAATATAAATGGGGCTGAGCACAGTGGCTCATGCCTGGAATCCTAGCACTTTGGGAGGCACAGGCGAGCAGATCCTTTGAGCCCAAGAGTTTGAGACCAGCCTGGGAAACATGGCTAAATCTCATCTCTACAAAAAATACAAAAATTAGCTGGGTGTGGTGGTGCATGCCTGTAGCCCCAGCTACTCAGGAGGCTGAAGTGGGAGGATCACTGGAGCCCTGGAGGTGGAGGCTGCAGTGAACCATGGATCGCATTACTACACTGCAGCCAAGACAACAGAGTGAGACCCTGTTTCCAAAAAATAATAATAATAATAAATGGATCAAGTCATCAGGAAGATATATCAATTTACATATACCTGAAAATCAGTGAGAAAAAAGATAACCAAATCAAATGGTGGACAAATACTTGAACAAGCATTTAACAAAAAGGAAAACCAAATTATGAATAAACATATGAAAAGACGCTCAACCTCACTAGTAATCAGAGTACAAATTAAGACCACAATAAGATATCACTACACACTTACCATATTGGGATAATTTACAGTTTTAACCACATCATTGGAAATTTCTAGACCTACAGAAAAATGTGACTGTTAAGAGAAAAAATAGGTAGTAGTATCAGAACCACCGTGACCCACATACTGGAGTTAGCAGACAAAAAATTTAAGATAACCAATTAATATGTTAAATAAAATAGATGAAAAGATTGGCAAAGTAGATAAAAATTGTCAGTAGAGGAAGTGGGATATATTTCAAAAATAAAATGTTCTAGAACTGAGAAATACAACATCTGAAATTAAGAATTTATTGAATGTGTTTAGCAGAAGGACAAAGGACAGGGTTAGCAAATGAAGACAGGTCAACAAAAAATATCCAAGCCAGAAACACAGAAAAAAAAATAGAAGAAGGAACAGAGCATAAGATATGTGGGACACAGATGATCTAACATTTGTGTAACTGTAATTCCAGAAGGCAAGAAAAAACTGGGGAAGAAGCAATATTTGAAGTAATGTGGCTGATAATTTCCCAAAACTGTTGAAATATATCAACCCTTAAATTTAAGAAGTTTAGTAAATCCAGGCAGGATAAAAACAAAGAAAAGCACACAAACATATCATTGTTAACAGCTGAAAACTAAGACAAAGAGAAAACCTTAAAAGCAGTTAGATAAGCTACGTGATGCCTACATTTCAACGGACACTATAGAATCCAAAAGGTAATTTTTTAAGTTCAGAAAGAAGAAAAAAACCAAAACCCCTGCTAACCTAGAATTCTATACTAAAAAAAAAAAAGAAAAGCGTAAGAATTAAGGTAAAACAGGCCAGGCGCGGTGGCTCACACCTGTAATCCCAGAACTTTGGGAGGCGGAGGCGGGTGGATCACGAGATCAGGAGATAGAGATCACCCCAGCTAACATGGTAAAACCCCGTCTTTACTAAAAAAAAAAAAAAAAAAAAAAAAATTAGCCGGGCGTGTAGTCCCAGCTACTCAGGAGACTGAGGCAGGAGAATTGCTTGAACCTGGGAGATAGAGGTTGCAGTGAGCCGAGATTGCGCCACTGCACTCCAGCTTGGGCAACAAGACTCCGTCTCAAAAAAAAAGAATAAAGGTAAAACAAAGACATTTTTATATTTTTATACAAAGAAAAGGCTGAGAAAGTGCATTGCTAACAAACCTTAATATTGTTACCAGAAATATTAAAGGAAATTCTTCATGCTGAAGTAAAATGATCTCAGATGAAAGCACAAACTTTACAAAGCCTGGCCAGCGTGGTGGTACACGCCTGTGATCCCAGCTACTTGTAGGGCTCAGGCCGGAGGATCGCTTGAGGCCAGGAACTCAAGACCAGTCTAAGCAGCACAGCAAGAGCCCGGTCGCTTAAAAAAAAAAAAATTGTCAGAAAAGAGGGGAATAATTATTTTTTTAAAAGCACAAATCTTCTGGAAGTAATACAGGATACCAAAAAAGACAAATATACGCACAAAAAGGAAATAATTAACTAACAAAACAATAATAGAAATGCCTTGTAGAGCTTATAACAGGTATAGAAGTAAAATACACAATAATAGCACGTAGGGTGAAAGGCAGGTAAATGGAGTTGAACAGCTGTAAAGTTCTTGCATTATTCTTTCTTTCTTTTCCTTCCTTCCTTCCTTCCTTCCCCTTCCTTCCTTCCTTCCTTCCTTCCTTCCTTCCTTCCTTCCTTCCTTCCTTCCTTCCTTCCTTCCTTCCTTCCTTCCTTCCTTCCTTCCTTCCTTCCTTCCTTCCTTCCTTCCTTCCTTCCTTCCTTCCTTTCTTTCTTTCTTTCTTTCTTTCTTTCTTTCTTTCTTTCTTTCTTTCTTTCTTTCTTTCTTTCTTTCTTTCTTTCTTTCTTTCTTTCTTTCTTTCTTTCTTTCTTTCTTTTTCTTTCTTTCCTCTTCTTCCTTTCCTAGACAAAGTCTCACTGTCAGCCAGACTGGTCTCAAACTCCTGACCTCAAGTGATATGCCCGCCTCAGCCTCCCAAAGTCCAAAGTGCTGGGATTACAGGTGTGAGGCACCACACCCAGCCAGTTCTTGCATTGTTAAAACCATGGGAAGCATTAATTTAATATGACAATATATCTGTAATCGGTCAAAGATGCATATTTAAATATCTAGAGTTAAAACTTTTTGTAAAAATGTATGAATAGAAATAGTGAAAGCAATTTGATTATCCAAAAGAAGAAAATAATGAAGGAATAAATGAGCAAAGAACAAATGAGACAGAAAAACAAATAGCAAGATGGTAGCTCCAAATCCAACTATATCGTAATTACATTAAATGTACATGATGTAAACAAACTGAACGACACATATTGTTAGAATGGATTTTTTTAAACCCCAATTACATTTTATTTTTAAGCAACACAATTTTAATGTAAAAACACAGACAGGTGAAACAAAAAGATGAAAAAGTATATGCCATTCAAATACTAATTTTTAGTAAGTTGGTATTACTACATTAATATCAAATAAAACAGGCTTAAGACAAACGGTATTACTAGAGGTAAGATGGACATTAAATAATGGTAACAGATCCTTCCAACAGGAAAATATAACAATTCTAAACTTGTGTGCACCAAATAACACAGCTTAAAAACATCCAAAGTAAGAATTATTGAGACTGAAAGGAAAAAATAGACAAATGTGCAGCCACCACCGGAGATTTTAACACACTTTTTTTTTTTTTTTTTTTTTTTGAGACAGAGTCTTGCCCTGTCGTCCAGGCTGGAGTGCAGTGGCAGTGGTGTGATCTTGGCTCACTGCAACCTCCGTTTCCTGGGTTCAAATGATTCTCCTGCCTCAGCCTCCTGAGTAGCTGGGATTACAGGTGCCCGCCACCACGCCCAGCTAATTGTTGTATTTTTAGTAGAGACAGGGTTTCATCATGTTGGCCTGGCTGGTTTAACACACTTTTTTAAAGAAACTCAAACAAAAAATCAGTGAGGAAATGTATTATTTGAAAAAGTGGTTAGCCAACTTAACTCAATTGACACATATAGAATATATATGGAGAATACACATAATTTTTAAGTTCATATGAATGATTTACAAAAATTGACCCTATGCTGGGCCATAAAGCAAGTTTCAACAAATTCCAAAGGATTGAAATAATACAGACTATGTTACTGATCACAATTAAACCAAAAAACAATAAAAGAGAGATACTAAAAAATCACTAAATGCTTGGAAATTAAGGAACATGCTGCTAAATAATCCACAAGTCAATGAAGTCAGAAGAGAAATTAGAAAATGTATTGAATTGAATAAGAGGAAATGTATTAAAATGTATGAATTCAGCTAAAACAGAACTTGTAGAGAATTGTTTAGGTTTACATTATATTAGGAAACAATAAATATTTTAAAAATTAATGAAAAGGCTAAAGCAAAGAACAAATTAAACGCAGCGTACGTAGTAAAAAGGAAGTAATAAAAATAGAAAACAAACAGTAGAGAATAATAAAAAGTCTAAAGGTGGTTCTTTAAAAAGATTAAGAAAATAAATACACCTCTAACAAGAATGAAGAGAGAGAAAGCTATCATCAATATCCGATGTACAAGAGAACATCACTTCAGATTCTGCACATAAAAAGGATAATAAATATTATGGGCCGGGCATGGTAGCTCATGCCTCTAATCCCATCACTTTGGGAGGCTGAGGTGGGTGGATCACTTGAGGCCAGGAGTTTGAGACCAGTCTGGCCAACATGGTGAAACCCTGTTGCTACTAAAAACACAACAATTAGCCGGGTGTGGTAGCGCATGCTTGTAATCCCAGCTACTTGGGAAACTGAGGCAGGAGACTCGCTTGAACCCAGGTGGTAGAGGTTGCAGTGAGCTGAGATCGTGCTACTGCACTCCAGCTTGGGCAACAGAGTGAGACTCTGTCTAAACAAAAAAAAAAAAAAAAAAGATAAAAGAGAAGAAATATTATGAACTACTTTATGTTAACAGTTTCAACAACCTAGATAAAATGACCAAATTCCTTGAAATAAACAATTTAGCAAAACTAATGCAGAAAGAAATAGGAAATCTAAGTAGCCCTGTATCAACAACAACAAAAAATCCAGAATATGAAGTTAAAAAAAAAAAAAAAAGTTCTAACAAAGATTATTCCAGTTCAACTCAAATGGCTTTACTGGTAAATACTAGCTAACATTTAAGGAAAAAAATAACAACAGTCTTACACAAACTGTTTCAGGAAATGAAAGAAGAAAGACTTCCCAACATATTTTGTAAGGCGAGCATAAACTTAATACCGAAATCAGATAAAGACATTACCAAAAAACCACAGACCAATTAACATAGTCACAGAAATTCTTAACAAAATATTAGCAAATGGATGTAGCAACATATAAAAAAGATAAAACCTAATGACAAAATGAGGTTTATCCCAGAAATATAAGACTGCTTTAACATCAAAAATCAATTATTGTGATTCACTATGTTAACAAAGAGAACTATAAAAATCACAAAATAACCTCAAGCAAATCCAGAAAAAATATTTTACAAAAATTAACACCCATTCTTTATTTCAAAACAAAAACCAAACAACACACACACACACACACACACACACACACACACACACAACCTTAGTGATCTAAGAATAGAAGATAACTTCTTCATAAAAGGCATTTATAAAAAAAATCTACAGCTCACATCATACTTAATGGAGAAACATTTAATAGGTTTTTGTTAAGATTCCCTACAGCAAATATTTTGCTCTTATCACTTCTATTCAACATTGTACTAGAAAGTTCCAGCCAGTTCCATAAAGCAAGAAAAGGCATAAAGAGTGGCGGGGGGGGTGGTGGAGGGAGTAAAATTGTCATTGTTCCATACCACATGATTGTGTACATGGTGAACCCTATGGAATCTACCCTCTCCACCTCACCACCCCCTCCAAAATCCTACTAAAATTAAAAGTGACGTTATCAAGGTTGCGGGCTATAAAATTAATAGGTGAAAGTTCATTTTTGGTATATTAGTCACAATCAATTGGAAAATGAAATAAAAATACTATTTACAATAGTAAATATAGAGTCGATTTTTTTTTTTCTAAGATGCGAAGATAATTCAATGGAGGAAGAAAAGACTTTTAATATATGGTGCTGAAACCACTGGCTATCCATATGGAAAAAAATGAACCTCAATCCCTGTCCTTTTCCATAAATAGAAATTAATTTGTCATGGATGATAAACCCAAATGAAGAAAACTAGAACCATGAAGTCTAGGAGAAAATAGATAGAATATCTTTATGACAGAATATCTTTATAACCTTGGGGTTAGCAAAAGTTCCTTAGAACACAAAAAGCACTACCCACAGAAGAGGAAAATACACATACTGGACTTCATCAAAATTAAACATTTCTTCTCTCAAGAGACACATTTAAGAAAACAAATAGGCAAGACATGGATTTGGAAAAAAAATTTCCACAACACTTGTGTCTAACAAAAGACTTGTATTCAGAGCATAAAGAGCTAAGGAAGGCTGGGTGCAGTAGCTCACGCCTGGAATCCCAACATTTTGGGAGACTGAGGTGGGCGGATCACCTGAGGTCAGGAGTTCAAGACCATCCTGGCCAATGTGGTGAAACACTCTCTACTAAAAAATACAAAAATTAGCCAGGCATGGAGGCAGGCTTCTGTAATCCCAGTTACTCAGGAGGCCAAGCCAAGAGAACTGCTTGAACCTGGTAGGCGGAGGTTGCCGTGAGTCGAGATCGTGCCATTACACTCTAGCCTGGGCTTTTTGTCTCAAAAAAAAAAAACAGGAAGAGCTAAAGCAATTTGGAAAAGACAGTGCAATTGGAAATGGACAAAAGATTGTGATAAGCTTATGTGGGTGGTCCGCCATGAGCTATGCCTCCTAGTATTCATGCTTCTGTATGGTCCCTTCCCACCTTGCCTTTGGGCTCAGACATGTGATTTATCTCGGCCTGTGGAGCATTAGCTTGCATGATGCAAGAAGAGAAACCGTTGCACATTGGGTATTGTCCTCTTTGAAGGTTCTATTTTGGAACCCTGCACCACCGTGTAAAGTGACCAGGCTACCTTGATGGGGGACCATGAGGAGAGAGATACCTGGCCAGCCTCCAGCTGCTTCAGCCATCCCAGCAGAGGCACCAGACGTGTGTGTTAGGCCATCCTGGATGCTAAGTTACTGGAGCCACAGACCCTCCAGATGATCACAGTCAATATCACGTGGAGCAAAAGACCTGCCCAGATATGGCCCAGCCAGATCGTAGAAGAATGAGCAAATAAATGGTTTTGTCTTACGTCACTAATTTTTGTGGTGGTGTGTTACACAGTAATGGAGAATTTAAATAAGATATGGAAAACATTTCACAAAAGAAGATATGCAAACGGCCAATAAGCACATGAAAAGGTGTTCAACATCATTAGTTATTAGGAAATTTCAAATTAAATTCAAATTAAAAGCACAATGAAATAGCATTTCATGCCACTAGAATGGCTAAAATTTTTCTTAAAAAAAGATTAACAATACTAAATGTTGGTGAAGACTTGGAGCAATTGGAACTTTTCTGCATTGCTGGTGGGAGTGTAAGTAAGTACACCACTCAGAAAACTGTTTAACAGATTCTTAGTAAGTTAAACATTTATCTGCCTTAGGAACTAGCAATTCTACTCCTAGGTATTTCCCCAAGAAATCTGAGCTGATTTTTGATCTGGTTTCACTAACGAATGAATTATAAGAGTGAAAAAGATGGAAAAGGAACCAAAGATAAAACAATATTTAAAGACACATCAAGACAAAAAAAAAAAAAAAAAAAACAGGCAAAGCAAAGCCATATGTAAACAAAACCATACAAAAAATAACAATAATAATAATACAGCCAAGCCCGGTGGCTCATGCCTGTAATCCCAGCACTTTGGGAGGCTGAGGCAGGAGGACTGCTTGAGCCCAGGAGTTTCAGACCAGCCTGGTGAAATCCCATCTCTACAAAACCCACAAAAATTAGCCAGGCGGGGTGGCATGCACCTGTAGTCCCAGCTACTTGGGAGGCTGAGATGGGAGGATCACCTGAACCCCAGGAGGTTGAGGCTGCCATGACCTATGATTGAGCCACTGCACTCCAGCCTGGACAACAGAGTGAAATCCTTCCTGAACAGAAAGAAAAAAAAAAAAAGCCTAAAAGACACCAATCTTTGGGATTTGAGTATAAGAAATCAGAATCCCAGGAAATTCCAAGAATTCCTAAAAATTACACACTATTCTGTATTTTTCCCAGCAGCTTATGTGTTTTGAAAAGATAATGACTGACCATAAAAACAAATAGTGAACATTTTTCTGTGACAGGGATACACTAAAACTGTCAGAGGTTTTCTGTTTAGTGCATGGTTTTTATTACGCACTAAGGTGCATGGTTTTTATTTTATTATTTTGTTTTAATATACTATGACTCAATGATGTATTTCAAGAACATATGGAAATGATCTCTACCTTATGCAGACATTTAATAATAGAAAACATTAAAAGAAGGAGACATTAACTCAAAGTAAATGCCAAATAAAAGTTATTTTTAAAAATGGAACAATAGTATCACAAATGTTTACTTTTGTTGTTGTTGTTGTTTTTGAGACGGAGTCTTGCTGTTGTCACCCAGGCTGGAGTGCAATGGCGCGATCTTGGCTCACTACAACATCCGCCTCCTAGGTTCAAGCGATTCTCCTGCCTCAGCCTCCCAAGTAGCTGGGATTACAGGCACCTGCCACCATGCCCGGCTAATATTTCTATTTTTAGTAGGGACAGGGTTTCACCATGTTATCCAGGCTGGTCTCAAACTCCTGACCTCAGGTGATCCACCCGCCCTGGCCTCCCAAAGTGCTGGGATTATAGGCGTGAGCCACCGCACCTGGCACTTTTTTTTTTTTTTTAAGTTACTCTTTTTTCAACACCTATCAGAAAAAAGTATTATTCTTGCAATGAAAATTTAAAACACTCAAAGTATTAACTGCCCCATCCAATAGTCTTGATCTTTGTTTTTATGACAAATAATTCAAATATAGGAAATTTTATTTCATTTTGCATTGATGTTAATTGAATTCGTAAGACTGTGTCTAATCACAACTTCAGGTTGGGTATGAGGGTACATGTTGCTTCATATAACTTTCTCTTTCTCTCTCTCTCCTTTTATTTTTTTTTTGGAGACAGGGTCATGCTCTGTTACCCAGGCTGGAGTGCAGTGGAGCAATCATGGCTCCCCCCAACCTCTGAACTTTCAGGATCACAATGTTGCTGCCTCAGCCACCTGAGTAGTTGGGGTTACAGGCATGCGTGACTGTGCTGGGCTAATTTTTTCTTATTTTTTGTACAAATGGGGTCTCACTATGTTGTCCAGGCTTAACTTTCTCCTTTTTAAAGATAAAAATATTTTGCATTGCAAAGAACCATAGCCTATAGCAAATATTTACACACTGGAAAATACCAGCTAATTGCATAGCATTTGAGTAACATGTGGGAATTGCCAATGGACTTACTGAATCATAGACTTATTTTACTTTCACAACTTATTTCTTGAACACTACTCATGGGATTTGAACAAAGCATACTCCTACCATATCTATATATCTATATATCTATACACCGTATCTATAAACTTAAAAATAGTCACTTTATTTGCAAGAATGACTCACCACTAGCAGCAGACAGGGCCATCATCACGTTTATAACATGGCGATAGCTGCAAGCAAGACTGACTCTGTCCTGACCTACCTTCCCTGCCCCAGTCTGAGAAATGTTGACTTTGACCTTTGACACTGCATGCCACTGTTTTCTGCTCTAGCCTTTGACACAGTGTCAATGGCTTCCGTCAAATCAGTAACAGCTCTATGTTGATGGTTAAGTTTTAATTTTCACAAGAGAATAATAATAGTTTTTCCTGCCACCGGAGGTTGGTGTTGCACAAGCTGAGAGAGGAGAGAATTTCAAGGAGGGAGTGGTCAGCTGTCTGGGGACTGGCAGGAGGCTGTGGGCTGACTGACAGGTCAGTGGCATGGCCCTCTGAGAGAACGTTCTACACGAATCTACACGGATCGCTCCACGTTCTTCACGGGTAGTTGTGTGTTGAGGTGTGGGCTCCACCTCCCTGGCCGCCTGTGTTCCTGGAACCCGCCCAAACCTTTCAGCCACCCAGGGCCTTTGTGACGCTGCTCCCTCTTCCCAGGGCGTCTTTCCCCGTCGCTCTCACCCTTCAGGCCTCCCCTCCACTGGTAACTCCTGACCACCCTCTCCAGTCGCTCTTTCCTTGTTCCTTCCCGGCACCCATCGCCATCGTTCATCCTCTCAGGGATTTACTTGTTAATGGTGTGTCCCTCCCTCCCGCTCCCCCACAGGGCATGTCAGCTATACAGAGCTGTGCTCCCTGCTGTCTCATTCCCTGCAGAGCCCCAGCGCTTAGCACATAGTAGGTTTCCAAGAAATATTTATTGAATGAATGAACAACTGAAGAGATGGGGTAAGCAAGTGCAGATGAAAGCTTAAAGTCGCCTCTCTGGACCTCTATTTCCTGGTTTGTCTGATTTGTCAAAGAGCTAAGGGCTCCCGTCCTCCCCTTTGAACCAGGCATGGTTAGACCCAGACCGTGAGCAAATACTACGTGGGTGCAACACTGAGAATGGCCAGTAGGTGGCAGTAAGTCACTGTGGTCCAACCGGGACAAAGCCTGGCCCAACCAGGACGCAAAATAACTAAAGTTTAATCCACCAAAGTTTATTTCCACCACTAGGGATGCAAGTCTTTTTTCTTAAACACAGCACGCGTGCCCCTGCTGCCCTGAATGGAGAACAATGAACCTCCATTTGGATTCAAATCCCAGCTCTGCCACCGACTGCTAGGTGGCCAGGGTACATGGCCTCTATATAAAGTGGGATCATTATGAGCGCACAGTGGGTAACGGATATGGAAGGACAGCATGCCGGGGCAGGCGAGGCTCCGAGGACAGCAGGCAGCTGGCCATAGGTGGAGCCTGGGCCCGCAGGGAGCCCACGGCCACCTTATACTCCAAGCTACGCCCCGCGCCAAGCTACGCCCCGCGCCCCCTTTGGCTCTTCCCCAAAGCCCTCCACCTATTCTGCTCCTGCACCCACGCAGCTGCATGTGGCTGAGGACAAGGTACATCAGATGACTGGCCTCACTCCAAGGTGACCCCGCAAACCTGGAATGGGCCCCTGTGCTTCCGGCAACCCAACCAGGCTTCACCGGCCGTTAACTCTCCCATGCCCATGCCTCTTCTCCTCCAGTCATCACCAAGACCCCCTCTTGCCCCGTGGCTATTGGCTGTGATTGGTTCTTATCTCACTGAGAAAAGAGAATCAGACGAAAATGCCGCATTCTCACCATGCCAAATCTTCCACCAGCCAGCATCACTCAGGTACCATAGAGGCACCCACTGAGAACATGCCCTCCCTCATGCAGAGGGTGCCAAGCCCTCTCACCACTCTAGGTTTTGCCCTGGCAATTCTCACCTCTCTGTTCTGCATCTTTTTTTTTTTTTTTAGATGGAGTCTCAATTTGTCGTCCAGGCTGGAGTGCAGTGGCACAATCTCAGCTTACTGAAGCCTCCGCCTCCAAGGTTCAAGCGATTCTGTTACCTCAGCCTCCTGAGTAGCTGGGGCTACAAGTGCCCGCCACCACAACTGGCTAATTTTTTAATTTTTATTTTTAGTAGAGGCGTGGTTTCACCATGTTGGCCAGGCTGGTCTCGAACTCCTGTCCTCAAATAATCCACCCACCTCGGCCTCCCAAAGTGCTGGGATTACAGGCATGAGCCACCACACCCGGCCTCTCTTCTGCATCTTAATTACTTTCCCCTCTATGGATCATTCCCATCAGCCTAAAAACAAACTGTGGTCTCTCTCATCCAGAATAAACTCTCCCTTGACCCTACATTCCCTCCCTTTAGCTGCACTCCCGTGTGTCTGCCCTCTTTTACAGCACAACTCTCTGGGAGAGGGGCCCATGCTCCCCCGATCCCCACTGGGCCCCACTGCAGTCCACCTGCCCTTGCCACTGAAACCCTCAGGTTAAGATCACCATGACCTCGGTTCTTCCCAATTCCATTCTCAGCCCTCATCTCACTTCTCAGTAACATTTGAGAGTTGAGTGTTCCCTCCTTCTTGCAACATTTCTTCTCTTAGTTTCTGTGACTTTGTCTCTTCTCTATCCCTGGTCACTTTCCAGCTGTCTCATCGGCCTAGGGAATATAAAGTCCACCCAATGCCAATCACTCCCACGTGTGTCTCTCTCATCCTGACCTCTCTCTGGAAACCAGATTCTTCAATCTGGCCCCAGTTGGAGGTCTAATAAGCTGCTCAAACTTAACTTGAACTCTTGATTTTAATCCCACCTAACCTGTTTCTCGCCCAGTGTCCCTGTCTGTTCTGGCCCCAAATCCTGAAGTTGCCCTTGACTCCTCTCTGCCTTACACCCCACATCTGATTCTGCAGCAAATTCTCTGGGTCCAACCTTTAAAATCTGTGCTGAACCTGACTGCTTTCACCATCTCCACCACAACCAGCCTACTCCTTGCCCCCTTATTTCTGCCAGGAGTGACATAAGTGGCATAGCCTCCTCCTTGGTCCGGCCACATTCTCTCTCTCTCTTGCATGCACCGCATTCACCTGCTTAGAATAAAGTTCAAGTCCTGACACCACAAGGCTTGACAGGAGCAGCAGGGACCCTTCTCCTGCCTCATCTCCTTACACCTCCCTCTGACTCACTCTGCTCACCCACTCAGGACTCCTGGACCTGCACCCCCCCCCTTTTTTGGGTACAGTCTCCATTCCAGCCTTGGAACTTGCTGTTTCAATGTCTG
This sequence comes from Chlorocebus sabaeus, assembly GCF_047675955.1. Taxonomy (NCBI): domain Eukaryota; kingdom Metazoa; phylum Chordata; class Mammalia; order Primates; family Cercopithecidae; genus Chlorocebus; species Chlorocebus sabaeus. Next base: position 105,553,152 of record NC_132923.1, read on the forward strand.
TAACTGCGACCCAGCCAACCGCATAGCCCCTCCCTCTTCCCTTCAAGTCTCTGCTCCTCCGAGAAGCCTCCTTGACCCCTCCACCTAAAGTAGCCCTGCCCTCTACCATTCACTATCCCCTCATCCTGTTTCATTTCTCTTCACAGCACCAATGCTTCCACTTCATCATTTTCTTACATGCTTTTTATGCCATCTTCTCCCAACTGGAAGGCAAGTTGCACACGTGTGGGTTCTCACCCATCTTGTTCACCATGTGTCACCTGTGTCTGGAACAGTGCCAGGAAGACTAAGACCTCACACTTTTATCGAGTAGATGGATGGATGGATGAATAGATGTATGCATGAATGGGTGGATGGATGATGGATGGATTCACGGATGGATGGGTGGATGCATGGATGGATGGATAGATGGATGGATGGATAAATGGATACATGGATGGATGGATGGATGGATAGATGAATGCATGCATGCATAGATGAATGGATAGATGGATGGATGCATGGATACGTGGATGAATGAATGGATGTATGGATGGACAGATAGATGGATGGATGCATGTATGGATGGATTGATGGATGCATGGATGGATAAATGGATGCATGGAGGTATGTGTGTATGTGTGGATGGATGGATGGATGGATGGATGGATGGATAAATGGATGCATGGAGGTATGTATGTATGTGTGGATGGATGGATGGATGGATGGATGGATGGATGGATGCATGGATGGATAAATGGATGCATGAATGCATGGATGGATAAATGGATGCATGGATGGATAAATGAATGGATAGATGGATGGATGGATGGATGGATGGATGAATGGATGGATATCCACAGTCTCATAAGACAGTATCCATAGGGCAAACAAAACACACCAGAATCTCTTGCATCTGAATAAAACATTATGTTTTCCCTTGAGTCCACTCATATCTGTACTTCCAAACACTTCTGAGGGGGTAGGGGTGGATGTTTCTACCTGTAATTTGCAGGCTCTGGGAGGATACAGATGAGTAATTGACCTGAAGGCCCCTCTGGCTTCTATGGGTGGCATCTGCAGTTCACCCCTGCTCCTAAGATGTCTGAGGGAGAATTGTCTTCATCCCAAGGGTGCTGGATGATTCCTTCTGGCCTTGACTCAGCTGAGGAGGTAGCAGCAAGATTGGTGGGCCTGACTCTGGCAGACGGGGAGGACTGCTTGCAGAGGCTGTCATTCAGATAACTCCCTCAGCAGGTGAAGTTTATAAAGGGGACAGGATGGAGGTGGTCTTGGCCTCCAGGGCCCACTGCCCTCCCCGCACTGCAGGGATGTGGCTGGTCATCCTAATGTGCACCTACCCCCATCTCTGTCAATGTCCATCCTTATTGGACATTCTCTTTCTGAGCTCAGAACTCACCAACATAGTGGTTTTGAAGTTTTCAAGCGCCTGGGAGACAGGCAGTAGCATCTGCTCTATTTTAGAGTTGGCCGGATCCACACCTCATTCATCCCACCTTCCAACCTGGGGGCTTCTCAAGGCCAAGGTGAGTTCTGAGGCACACCCTGCACCTGGCCCATTGGCTATGGCCAGATCCTGTGTGTGCTCTCTGAGGACAGCCAGACCATGGGGCAGTGGCGGCCAGGTCAGGCCAGGATCCGGACCAGCCAGAGGCAGGGCCCTGGACACGGACTGATGTTCAGCAAGGATTTGCATTATCTGCATTACCTTCTCAGCAACCTGGGAGGGGGGATACTCACATCATCCTCACTTCACCGGGGGGGAAAGTGAGGCTCCGACTGCACACCTAGCATGTGGCAGAGCCTGGATTTATTCCAGGTCTGTCTGACTACCAAAGGCCAGAGCTCTCACCCCCAGAACAAGCACCGTTCAACAGATAACATATTTGGCAGAATTCCAGCAGGATCTGTAGACAACTAGAACTCATTCTTGGCACTTGGTGCTTGGTATCAGCACAAACTGACTGTGTTCAAATGGACTCCAGAGGAGCCACTGAGTGCACGGTGTGAGTTACCTGGAGTCCAAAGCTCCCTCTCTTCTGTAGAGGTCCAGATCCACTGTATTCTGAGCTGTTTCCAGGACCACAAAAGGGAGAAATAAAGTCTGAGTTTGCTAGATTCTTCCTACGGTTGTTCTTGCCTGTTGTTCTCAACCGCTAGAAAGGAAGGAAAAGGTCAACCAAGCATTGCCATGGTTAGAGCGGTGGTTTCTTTCATCATCTGAGTGTTTCTCTTTTTAAAAGCTTTTTTTGGGGCCCAGCACGGTGGCTCACACCTATAATCCCAGCACTTTGGAGGCTGAGGCGGGCGGATCACGAGGTCAGGAGATCGAGACCATCCTGGCTAACATGGTGAAACCCTGTCTCTACTAAAAAATACAAAAAAAAATAGCCGGGAGTGGGAGGCTGAGGCAGGAGAATGGCGTGAACCTGGGAGGCGGAGCTTGCAGTGAGCCGAGATTGCGCCACTGCACTGCAGCCTGTGCGGCAAAAAAGCTTTTTTGTCTGCAGTAACCCTTGACCTTCTATATGAGGGAAATTGAGATAGAATTGCTTCCTCCAGCCCAAATCTCAGGTATTCTTAGGTGACTCAGAACCTTGTGGAGGTGTTGGAGGAGATCCCTCATGGCTTGCAGCAGTCCCAAAGGACGTCACCATCAACACTGAAATTGCAATAGCTCTCTGGGAACCTCTCATAAAGGTTAGTCACCTAGTGCTTGGAATAGCATGCTGCTTTAGCAGCAGAGCTTCTCCTGAGACATGCAAGAGAGCAGACCACCTCGGGGGTAAGAGCCCGAGGAGTGAGGCTCATATGCAGCACCATTTTATTTTTGAGACAGAGTCTCACTCTGTCATTCAGGCTGGAGTGCAGTGGTGTGATCATGGCTCACTCCAGCCTCAACCTCCTGGGCCCAAGTGATCCTCCCACCTCAGCCTCCTGAGTAGCTGGAACTACAAGCACACGCCACCATGCTCGGCTCATTTCTTTCTTCTTTTTTGTAGAGATAGGGTTTCACTATTTGTCTGTCTTCTTTCAGATTGGCCTTGAACTCCTGGGCTCAATTAATTCTCCTGACTCAGCCTCACGATGTGCTGGGATTACAGGCATGAACCACTGCACCCCAGCCCACAGCACACTTTTGACCCTGAATACAACCTTAGTTTGGTGCAGACAAGGGAGAAGTGGGAAGAAACAAGGGAAACGAGACATCTAAAGTTGACAGAGGGTCACCACCTTCCAAGACACCAGTTTGATTTATAATTAAAAGTTATAGTGCCTTATTTTGTAAATTTCTGACTCATTAGACCAACATCACTAAAAATGAAATTAACTTAACTCGGCCAAAATGGGGCTCATTCAAGATTCTGAAGTTGGTTTATTTATATGCACAATTGGAAGGAGCCAGCTGAAAAATTAAACAGAAAGAATGAGATAGTTATTTCAAATGGTATTTAGACGCTTCTAAAAGAGGGAATGATAAAGTTGCTTCTTCTCAGGAGGTGAACCACAAGATCTTGGAAACTGTTTCTTGACTGGAAACATCATCTGAAGTCTCTACTGTCTCACCACCTCCACTTACCACTCCTTCTTCTATTGCCCCAGAACCCTGTGCCCTTTGCTTTCAGAACTGCCTTGCCCAGATCTTCCTTTACTCCTTTATCCACCACCCACAGAAGTTTTGACAGCATCTTTTTTAAATAAAAAGCCTAACCCAAGGGGAGAACCTTTAGTAGCTTATACTCCTGGACCAAGGCAGAACTTACAGCTCTTACTAAGAAATTTCCAGATCCTACCCAGGATCCTATAGGTTTCACTAAGGGGTTTAGTTTAAATTGTAAGAACTTATGAACCTGGCAATTCAGATGTGTATCACCTGGTTCACATGTTAGTATTTGAAACAAAAAAAAAAGTGAAGGAATCATTATCAAAGGCTGACTGGAAAGAGTCATCAAGCAATTTTCCATAAAGAAAAAGCCAAAGACCAAGAAAGAACTTGGGAACTAGCAAATCGTTTAGCACAAGTAATTTCCCAGATATTTCCTAAGACCACTGACTCGTCTAAAGACCAGCAATGTAAACAAAGAGAAAATGAGACTGTGCTGGACTATTTTGAAATATTTGAGAGGGATTTTAAATAATATTTGGGAATGAATAAAGAAAGTCTAAGGGATTATCTGAATGATTCTTTATTAAATTCAATCTTCTTTCATGGACTGGACGAGCAATTGGCCAAGATGATCAAATTGCACCAAATAAATTGGGATTCTGTGCACACTTCCAAACTAGTGAATCTTGCTGATAAGTTGGCCAGAGTTATACAGCAGAAGAAAGATTAGAAAGCCACTAAAATCATGAATTTACAGCATCAACAACTTACTGGTCAATTTATCCCATCTAAACAGAAGTCTCCCTTTCAAAAGGGAGTCCCATAAACATCTAAAGATGTCTACTATTATTGCAAGAAAATAAGACATCTAAAGAAAAATTGCAGAAAGTTGAAATGGGTACAGAAACAAAAAGAAAAAGAGAAAGGAGACGAGGAATAGCAGGGCTCTAAGGAGATAAAGAGGGCTTTCCCCTGTCTTTTAAGCAGCACTCTGGGGGAAGTGGAGCTACATGTAAATGGAGAAAAAAACAGAGGCATTAGTTGACACAGGATCTACCCTTTCTGTTCTAAACCCTACCTTTTTAAAGAGCCCTCTTCCTTGGAGTGATCAAACCGTTCAAATGATAGGGGTATCTAATCAACCAATGACTATATACGAATAAAAACTTTTCCGTTTCCAATTAGGTCATATAGATGGACATCCTTTTCTTTTTCTTTCTTTCTTTTTTTTTTTTTTTTTTTTTCCTTTTTTTGAGACGGAGTCTGGCTCTGTCGCCCAGGCTGGAGTGCAGTAGCACAATCTCAGCTCACTGCAAGCTCCGTCTCCCGGGTTCACGCTATTCTCCTGCCTCAGCCTCCCGAGTACCTGGGACTACAGGCGACCGCCACCACACCCGGCTAGTTTTTTGAATTTTTAGTACAGATGGGGTTTCACCGTGTTAACCAGGACGGTATCAATCTCCTGACCTCGTGATCCGCCCACCTCGGCCTCTCAAAGTGCTGGGATTACAGGCGTGAGCCACTGCACCTGGTTGGACATCCTTTTCTTTTGGTGCCTCTTGCACCAGTACATCTTATAGGAAGAGATTTTCTGGAGCTTTATAATGTTCATATTTCCTTCTCAAAAAGAGGATAAATGTTTTTGAAAATGACTGAAAAAACATTGACTGAAAATGATAAATCAAGAAGTTTAGATCAAATGATCATCAAAATTCAATAAAGCAGTAAGACAAAAAAGAACTTGATGCTTTTTTACGCGAAATCCCTGACTGTTTATGGTCCCAGCTGTCTACTGACATAGGGAAAAATTTAACAGCAACTCCAATATGGATACAGGTGGATCCGAATAAGCCACTTCCCAATATTAAATCATATTCATTAAAACAGGAAACCATAATAGTAATAAAACCAATAATCAAAGATTTCATTGATTAAAAAAATGATTATTCTTTGCACCAGTCCTTCTTTGCACTCCCATCCTTCTAGTGCCAAAACCTAATGGGAAAGGATGGAGATTCATACAAGATTTTTTTTTTTTTTTTTTTTTTTTTTTTTTGAGACAGAGTCTCGCTCTGTCGCCCAGGCTGGAGTGCAGTGGCCGGATCTCAGCTCACTGCAAGCTCCGCCTCCCGGGTTTACGCCATTCTCCTGCCTCAGCCTCCCGAATAGCTGGGACTACAGGCGCCCGCCACCTCGCCCGGCTAGTTTTTTGTATTTTTTTAGTAGAGACGGGGTTTCACCGTGTTAGCCAGGATGGTCTCGATCTCCTGACCTCATGATCCGCCCGCCTCGGCCTCCCAGAGTGCTGGGATTACAGGCTTGAGCCACCGCGCCCAGCCTCATACAAGATTTGAGAGCCATTAAAAATATTGTCATTTCTTGTCACCCAGTAGTTCCAAACCCCCACACTCTTTTAACTAATATATGTGTAAGCAGTAAATATTTCACTGCAATTGATTTATGCAGTGCTTTTTAAAATATCAGTTGATCCTGACAGTCAATATTTTTTTGCCTTTACCTGGGACACCAGTACCTCTAGACTGTTATGCCTCAAGGTGATACTAAAAGCCCAACTTACTTTCCACAATGTTAAGGGCTGGCCTGGATGAGCTAAATGTTTAAGGAGATTCCACTATACATCAATATGTGGCTAATCTCTTGTTATGCTCCTTTAGTCTGCATGATTGTAAAAACAACTCCCTTTACTCGCTGGAACAATTAGCAAACAGAGAACACAAGGTGTGTACAGAAAAACTCCACTTTTGCTTAATGGAAGTAAAATGTTTGGGACATTTAATTTCTAAAGAGGGACAACATATAAATCTGGATTGAGTTACTGGAATTCTTGTATACCTCCCTCCAAAAACTAAAAGGTAGCTCTGGGATTCTTAAGCTTAACTGGCTACTGCTGTAGGTGGATCCCCAATTTTTCTCTCATGGCACAGCCTTTGTATACATTGTTAAAAGAAGACCAACTTGATTCTATACAGTGGACATCAGAAGGAGAAATAGCAATTCAAGAACTAAAGGAAAATTTTACAAGGGCCCCTGCTTTGGGCCGTCCAAATTATCAGCTGTCATTTTTCCTTTTTGTTTATAAAAAACATGATAGCACCCTGGGTATTCTGACCTCAAAACACAAGATATTCTATTATGTGTATCTGACAAGATAGACCTATTGACCATTATAGTCAGCAGTGACACACCGTAGCACATGTGCTGCCCCCTTGTCTGAGGTCTATTTCCGTAGCTGCAAGCTCCTAAAGGCCACTCAGGCAATTGTAATGTAGGCTCCTTTGACTGTATATGTACCTCATTCTGTAGAACCTCTTTTAAATTCACAATATATGCAACACTTTTCTGTTAACAGGTTAGCTTCTTATAAAGTACTTTTACTCTCTGCTCCACATATTATCCTCCCTTACTATAATACTCTTAATCTCACAACATTACTTGCTGAAACAACTGATGAGATGCCTCATGACTGTATTTTACTAACAGAATAGCTTTTGATGCCCAGACAGGATTTACAGGAGACACTGCTGTAAAATGCTGATGTTATCTTGTTCACAGATGGATTGTATCTAAAGGATGAATTCGGAAAATAATGAGCAGGCTGGGCCATTGTGTCTCTTGTGGACATTATAGAGAGCAATCCCTTGCCTAAAGTAGAATCAGCACAGTTAACTGAGTTAATAGTGCTTGCCAGAGCTTGTCAAGTGGCCAAAAATCAAATGGCTAATGTTTACATTGACAGCTATTCTGCTTTGGGTGTAGCTCATGATTTTGGAATGTTGTGGAAATAGTAACCTCCTCCAGACATCCTATTAACATGACTCTCAAATTTCTGATCATTTAGAAGCCATCCAATTAACAACAACAACAAAAATAATGGACTATTATCAAGTGCTTTTACAATAGCCCTGGACATTTCCAACTTCACTCTCCGGAGAGTAAAGGAAATCGTTTTGCTGCTTCAACAGCAAAAAAGTCTGCATTAACACTGATATCAAATAAAACTAGAGAGGTGGCTATATTTAAAATGCACTCCATTGAAAAGGAACTCCAAAGGGCTCAAGAAAAGGCTTCAGAGAGGGAAAAGCAAATATAACTAACAAAAATGGGGGTGCCTTTTCTCCACTTGCAAATTATGGTATGGACCCAAGGACAGACCAGTTTTGCCTTTGGGATTTCAGTTTTCTATGTCACAACATGTCTATGAGCTCACTCACTGGGGGACTGAAAACATGATTGCCCAGGAAAAACAATTATTATTGGGAATTCTCACCCACAGTAGCTCATAGACTTCATGGCTGAATGTCCAGTTTATCCTAAACCTAATCCAGGAAAGTGTCTTCACAGATTTCAAGGGCATTTCCCTTTGCCCACTGGCAATACTTGGCAAATGAATTTTATCCAAGTACCTCCAGCCCAGGGTTGTAAATATGTGCTGGTTGTGATTTGTATGTTCACTCATCAGATTGAAGCATTTCCTTGCAGAAGAGTCACGGCACAAGCAGTAGGAAAATATGTGTTGCAGTCGATAATTCCCTCTTGGGAAATTCCTTCCAAATTACATCACAATAGGGGAACTCATTTTACTGGAAAGAGAGTCCACTCCATTTCAACATTTTCATTTTGCATACCATCCATAGTCTTCTGAATTGGTGGAATGAAGAAATGAAATAATAATAACCCAGATGGCAAAATTAATGAAAGCTTTTCATATTATGTGGCCCAAGGCTCTTCCATTGGTTTCACTCAACCTAAAAGCAACTCCTTTCAGAAAACATCAATTATCTCATAAGGTAATTACAGGGTGACCTATGAAATTGGATGGTGGCTTATATAAACCAACTTTACTGAAAGGAGATATACTTCATTATTGTCAAGGCTTAACTAAACGTCTTTTCAAAAAAAAAAAATCAATAAAACTTATTTTAACAGTGTGCTCCCAGGTGCTGAAGATCTCAAATACCACCATCTCCAGCCAGGTGACTCTGTTTATTGAAAAAGACATCAACTAAAAGTCTCGCTTCAAACTCATTGGAAAGGAGCTTATCAGGTATTGTTGACTAATCACTGTGAAGCTAAACTCGAAGGAGTTAACTCCTGGGTTCACATTTCTCAGTTAAGAAAAGCTCCAACACCTAAATGGACTTCTAAGTCCACCAGAGACCTCCAATTAAAGATCTCTAAGATTTCTGACTCCTCCAAAGGTGGAAGGAGACAACATCTGAGTAGACAGCATTTCCCAAGATACCAGACCAGGTCTGTGTTCACGATGATTTTCCTCTGCATATACCTTTTGTTTTTGCATTTTCCTGTCATGATGATGAGTATCTAGTAACATCCTTTCCTTTGTTTGATCCCTATTTCTCTTACTGGGAAATCACTCATCTAACTTATATGGAAGTAGAACAAACCTTTCTTTTTTAACATCAGGAGGATATTGGAACGCTGATGTTGACTTCTTGGAATCAGATCCTATAGCCTATGGCACCTTCTTTTCAGGCATAATATACTATTAGGAACCCTATTTAAGGGAATACTTCCAGAAAATTCTTCTCAATTCGATGCCTGGTTGGACAGTTTTTGATACTTTACTAATAGCTCACTGTATGACTGTGAATCTAGATGATCAATTACTACCCAAAGTCCTTGAGATAATTGAAAACAGCTGCAGCTTGTGTGCCTTGCCACAGTATCTCTTGCCCTAGAGGTCAGAGGCTTTGTTTTTGTGGCTGTAGGTCTATGAAACAATCTAATGAAACTGGGAATCACACAGTGGGAATTACTCGGTGATATGGTTTGGCCTGTGTCCCCACCCAAATCTCATCTTGAACAGTAATCCCCACCTGTGGAGGGAGGGACCTGATGGGAGGTGATTGGATCATGGCGGTGGTTTTCCCATGCTGTTCTCGTGATAGTGAGGGAGTTCTCAAGATTGCTAATGGGTTTAAGTGTGGCATTTCCTCACTCTTTCTCTCTCTCTGTCTCCTACCACCATGTAAGATGTGCCTTGCTTTCCCTTTGGCTTCTGTCATGATTACAGGTTTCCCGAGGCCTCCACAGTCATGTGGAACCGTGAGTCAATTAAACCTCTTTTCTTTATAAGTTACCCAGTCTCAGGTATTCCTTATAGCACTGTGGAAATGGTATTCTCCAGTGGTATCCTCACCCAGTTGGAGGATAATTTGGGAATTCAACCAGGGAGAATGTGAAAAGCCTTATGGTATATCCAAACTAAACTATATCTAGGGGTAACTGCTACCTATCTCACCCTAACTTGGAACACCCAACATATTTGGGTTCACAACCTGTACCTAAATTGCACTTCTGCTATAATTGTTCCATAGCAACAACATGTTTGGTGGATAAAACAGGTCTGGCCAACTAAGGTAAAAGAAACTTAGGTGCAACAGGGGAATGACTTGTGATATTAAGACAAGTTAAAAATGTATTTTATGAAAAAAGACATTCACAAGAAAAGTTGATACTTACCAATCAAAATAGATTAGAAGAAATACTCTTTCATGAGGAAAGTAAGGATCAGGAAGCTGCATGGAAAGATAATGACATTGTTGCTAAGTGGATAAGTCAAACTGCTCAACTAATGAGGGACCACACCAAAAACTAGCGATGAGAAAGAGCATGCATCCAAACTCAGCAAGGTTTATTGACCATGCTAATCCAAATGGAAGCAAAAGCCTCAAAACATGGCCAACCATTTTGGATACAGAAATACGAGATGTGCATTTGTGGAAAAAACAAATCCTCTTCTTCCTGGAAAATTACTACCAGGGTGTGTAGCCTAAACTGCTACACTCTACAGCTTTAGCACCAGATATGGCTTGGCTGTGTCCCCACCCAAATCTCATCCTGAATTGTCATTCCCGTAATCCTCACAGGTCCTGAGACGGAGCTAGTGAGAGGTAATTGAATCACGGGTATCGGGGAAACCAGCCCGTGGGTAGGTTTCCGCCATACTGTTCTCGTGATAGTGAATAAGTCTCATGAGATCTGATGGCTTTATAAATGGGAGTTCCCCTGCACAAGCCCTCTTGCCTGCCACCATGTGAGATGTCACTTTGCTCTTCCTTTGTCTTCCGCCATGATTATGAGGTCTCCCCAGCCATGTGGAACTGTGAGTCCATTAAACCACTTTTTCTTTATAAATTACCCAGTCTTGGGTATGTCTTTATTAGCAACGTGAGAACAGACTAATACAGCACCCCATATATATAGTCACCAGACATATTACATAGTACACCTAGTACGAATAGGGATTATTTTAACAATACCTACATTCTCCCAATGGGCAGTTGATGGACCATGTTCATAAAAGTACTTATTTGCTTATTTTGAAATATGCAGCAATGTGCCCCAGAAAGGCCAGGGCATGAGTCCTGCTTGGGGTGGAGCAGGGAAGGCCTGCTCTGCCCCACTGGGGTGTCCTCAGGTGAAAGTGGGTGTGGGCTGACTTTCTCTGAGCTCCCTGTGGAGTCACACGGGGAACTGGGTTGAGTCACAGCACAAGGGCACTCACAGGCCCCACCCTAAGGAGATCCCTGTTCTGACAGAAGCCCTGAGCCGTGACTGTGGACTGACACCCGCTGCCTTTGTGACCTTGGATGGGTTATATCACCTCCCACGTGAGAAGGAGGGGGCACCCGGGCTTGTGGCCTGAGCTAACCCATGGTAGTGGGAGCCCTATCTGTGGATTGCCAAGGGGCTACCGTGGGGACTGGTGAGGAGAACACAGCTCCGCAAGGCCCTTTTGATTTGTTTTAACCTTTAACTTTTCAAAAATTTCAAATTTAAAGGAGGCATGGCACAGTTGAGGTTTCTCAGAAACGGACTCACGAGTGCGTCTCCTCAGCTTCCGGCTCCCAGACTCCTGACGTCGGAGGCCAATACTTTGAATTCCGTTAGGCATTTCTTCTGGCATTTATCTCAATAGTTCCAAATAACAAGCCTGTGATGCGATTTCACAACCCTTGCTTCAAACGTCATGTATTGACTTTCCATATGAGGGATGGTCCTTGTTTCTGTTATATCTCCCTGCTTCCTCTTTTCAGTTCTCCCAGTATATGTTTCAAAAATTTAGGCCGGATGTGGTGGCTCATGCCTGTAATCCTATCCCTTTGGGAGGCCGGGGTGGGCAGATCACCTGAGATCAGGAGTTTGAGACCAGCCTGGCCAACATGGTGAAACTCCATCCCTACAAAAATACAAAAATTATCTGGGCTAGTTGGCATATGCCTGTAATCACAGCTACTCAGGAGGCTGAGGCAGGAGAATTGCTTGAACTGGGAGGCGGAGGTTGCAGTAAGCCAAGATCGTGCCACTGCACTCCAGCCTGGGCGACAGAGTAAGACCCTGTCTCAAAACAAAACAAACAAAACAAAATAAAAAAAACAAAGAAAGAAAATGGGAGAAGGGTCTGTTCCATGAAAGGGACTTATATCCAAAAAGACCCCCAAATGCCAAAGGAGCTGGAAACCAGAAAAGCAGGGAGACAAATTCAATTTGGTTTAGTGTATTTTACTGGGGGAAGAACTTACAGGCAGAAGCCTGGTCTTGGGATTTTAGCTGCAAGACAAAAGATAGATCTCCACACTGCTACTCCCCAGACCCAGGGCTTATGTGCCATAGGGAAAGGGCGTGTGTGCCCAGCAAGACAATAAAAGGCAGCCTCCAGAACAGGCAAGAATGTTATATGCATCAGAACCTATGATTTGTGTGATGGCATCAAGGTTGTCATCTTCTTACACTAGGGATAGTAAATAAATTAAGAATCAGAAGGCATTTGCAAGACTGGAGCTAATTAGAACACAACATGGTACATTCGCATCCAAGATGGAGTCACTTCCTGTCTCCACAGGGACATTGAAGGAAAGGTGACACAATTCTGATTGGTGCTTAGTGACATTATGCATAAATAAAGAAATATGCAGTTAACATATATAGGGTAAAAAGTTGTGGAGTACGTAGGGGTCTTAGGGTCTGGAGAGGGGTGATTGATTCTACCCTGCCTTTGTGCTTCATCTGATAGGCAAGGTTACAATCAGTAATGCCAGTGAAATATTTGACAGACTCCACCCTAGCAGGTGAGACTTCAGCTTTAATTCACAGGCCTTATATTAGTACCCATTTGTCCAACCTGCAGCCATCTTGGGCTGTGTTTTAAAGCTTTTTCTTTCAGGTTTTCTTTTTTCTGACAATTTTTCCCTTTTGGTTAAAATTCTCCAAAAGAGAGAGGACTTTGAAAACCAAGTAATATATGTGAAGAATTTGAAGAGGACAGGTCCCCTTTGCTTGGAATTTTAGAGCATAGGGGATCAAATTGGAATTTTTAAATGCCCTTGTTCTGTTTTTCACTCCTATATGAAGTTCTGTCATTTGGTTTGTCAGTGAGGATGCGAAAATTCCTGTATTTCCTTTCAGAATGCAAGAGGCTCTCCTGTCATGCTAATATCTCCTCATGTTATGGAGAGAAGAGGTGATCATTGCAATTAGAATTATTTCCTTAGGATGCTCCTCAGATGCAATGATGTGTTGCATGGTCAACCATATTGCTGAAGAGCCTTGAGGAGTTAGGAGGAAAGATTATTGCCCTCGTTTTGTGGATGAGAAAACTGAAGTTAAAAGAGGGTAATGGGCCGGGTGTGGTGCTCACACCTGTAATCCTAGTGCTTTGGGAGGCGGAGGCAGGTGGATCACCTGAGCTCAGGAGTTCGAGACCAGCCTAGGCAACATGGTGAAACCCTGTCTCTACTAAAACACAAAAATTAGCCGAGCGTGGTGGCATGCACCTGTAGTCCCAGCTACTTGGGAGGCTGAGGCAGGAGGATCACTTGAACCCGGGAGAGAGAAGTTGCTGTGAGTTGAGACTGCACCACTGCAGCCTGGGTGACAGAGTGAGGCTCCGTCTCCAAGGATAACGACTTGTTTAGGGCACACCACTGATCCCAACCCTGATTTGGACGCAGGCCTGACTCTAGCACCTGGGTTCTTGGGTCACTGATGTAAAGCACACTGACTCAGGTTTGTAAAACGAGGGCCAAATAGCAGCTGAGTCCCTGGGTTGCTGTGAAGGTCAAATGAGGTCAGGTAGATATGTGACTCTCAGGAAGGTTGTTGGTACATCCCAACAACCTCACACTTTCAGCCGCTAATGGTGATGATGATGTCAGAGCTGGGAGGGCTGGAGAGATGCCCCAAACCTGGGGTTCAGGTGTAGCCTGTTGAGGCTGCCTTGAGAATCTAATGAAAGCAGATGACCCTCTGTTCTGCAGGCAGCCTCAAGACAGTGTTTTGCACATTAAGACCCTCCTAGGTGCTCTAACATCTTCCATTTCCACAGATGATAAAATGAAGCCTCTGGCTGATATTTCCTTGGATCTGTTTCCCAGCTCAGGAAGGTGTTCTTGAATCTGAAGCAGACATCTGGAGCCTGCGACTGAGCAGCAGCCCCCCTAGGAAAGGGGAAAGACCTCTGGTTACCTTCCAGAAAGAAGAGAGAAGGTGCCTGTCTCCTCCATGACCTAACTGTACACATCAGGATAAAATTACCTCTAGAAGCCACTGAGGAAGCGGAGAGTAAACTGGACATCCATCTGTCCTAAGCCATACAAATATTTGCAGGCACGAAAATACTTGCAGGCCCCTCCACCACACCAGTCCCCACAGCTAGCTGGAAGCCCAGAGGTCAGGAAAGAGGAGCGCCGGTTGCTTTCAACAGTTTCATGGTGAAACCATGCAGAGAAGCACTTCTCATGTTAATTCATCTCACACACATTCCAAGAGCACCTACTATGTGTAAGGCACACAGTGGGACAAGCAGATGAACAAACAGAATCTCTGTGGGAAATGGTGGGTGATATTCTAGCAGTTCTCATACAATGCTGCGGGACAGAAAACACTCTCTAACTGGGAGAACTGACCAGGAAGGAACACTGGGGCTTGTTGAAACACATGATATTGGAAGTGCCTGTATCACGGTGCCCCAAAGTCAACTCATGACTTTTACCACCAACCTGACCTTTCACCGCCCAGTGAAAGTTGCCATCATCCGATTCAGTTACATGTCACACTTCCCACACTCTCACTCTCCATACACATCTCGGGTCTTGCTGACCTTTCCTCCTCTATGTCCCCGCCGTCCACTTCTCTCCATCTTTAACATCTACTTCAGCAGCTTCTCCTTTGGTCCACTCTCCAATCCAACTTCCGGTCTGGATGACCTCATCTAAGAACAGATGTGATCATGGTTAATCCCTTTTGAAAATCTTTCAATGGGCCGGGCACGGTGGCTCACGCCTGCAATCCCAGCACTTTGGGAGGACGAGGTGGGCGGATCACCTGAGGTCAGGAGTTCAAGACCAGCCTAGCCAACATGGTGAAACCCCATCTCTAGAAAAATACAAAAATTATCTGGGTTGGCACGCACCTGTAATCCCAGCTACTCAGGAGGCTGAGGCAGGAGAATTGCTTGCACCCAGGAGGCAGAGGTTGCGGTGAGCCAAGACCATGCCATTCCACTCCAGTCTGGGAGAATGAGACTCCATCTAAAAATATATATATATATATATATATATATCTTTTTGATATATAAATATATATATATCATATATATAAATATCTTTTTTGATATATAAATATATATATATATATATATATCAATGGCACTTCTATTGTTATCTGTTTGTTTGTCTGAGATGGAGTCTCACTCTGTCGCCAGGCTGGAGTGCAGTGGTATGATCTTGGCTCACTGCAAGCTCCACCTCCTGGGTTCAAGCAATTCCCCTGCCTCAGCCTCCTGAGTGGCTGGGACTACAGGCGTGCACCACCACGCTTGGCTAATTTTTTTTTTTTTTTTGTATTTTAGTTGAGACAGGGTTCACCATGTTAGACAGGATGGTCTCGATCTCCTGACCTTGTGATCCACCCGGCCTGGCCTCCCAAAGTGCTGGGATTACAGGCGTGAGCCACCGTGTCTGGCCTATTATCTGTTTTAACAAGTCCCAGTCTTCCTTCCAGGCCTGGTTCAAATGGAACTTCTCTCCAGTTTCCCAGTAGGGTGTGTTCTCTCTCCCGCAGTATTTCATGAGAACTTCAAGAACAGGGCCTAGGATGCCCCGCTTAGTCTGGCCTAGATCTTTCTTTCTGCCTCACCTTGCTTCGTAGCCCTCCTCATTATCCACCCCTCCGCAGAGGTGCTCTGAGTGTAATAAGTCATATTCCCCAGGCTCCCTCTCATCGCACCTTTTTGCATACATTGTTCTCCCTCTGTGGCCAAGTCCGTTTTTCTTCCCTCTTTGCCTGGATGATCCCCTTCATTATTTATTTTTTGGCTGCCCAGGTGCTTATTCATAAGAGGTGCTAAAACCTGAGAAAATAAAGGAAGTGTTGGAAAGATTGTTTGATAAGCTACTTGGAACATGAGTGAGTTCTCTAATCGCATGCCTCAATCACAATGGCTGGAAGTCCATTGCCTTCCTAGAAGATTGCCTCTGGGTAAATACTAGGCTCTTGCTTTGCTAGTAATTAGGGTGAGCAAATGTGGGCCACAGCTGAGTTGTTTAGGACAGGAAAGAGAAACCAAAGACTGTCAAAAGAAACCTTCCTTTTTCTAAACCTTCCTCCACGTAATGCTGTTTCTCCTCCAAATAAATGTTAAACCAGTTTTAGTTGAAATTGAGAGCAAAACCCACAAACAATAAAAAGGAAATCAGGAGAGGCAGAAAAAATGCACAGAACAGAAGAATGTGTCATTAAGAGTTAAATATCATCAGAAAAAGAAGAGATATGCATACAACAAGAACACTATCTATGGAAAAGAAACAATCAGAGAATAAGATAGAGCTCTTAGAAATTAAAAATGTAGGCCGGGCACAGTGGTTCACGTGTAATCTCAGCACTTTGGGAGGCCAAGGCAGGTGGATCGCCTGAGGCCAGGAGTTCAAGACTAGCCTGGACAACATGGTGAAACCCCGTCTCTCCTAAAAATACAAAAAATTAGTTGGGCTTGGTGATGGGTGCCTGTAATCCCAGCTATTTGGGAGGCTGAGGCAGAAGAATCGCTTGAACCTGGGAAGCTGAGGTTGCAGTGAGCTGAGATCATTCCATTGCACTCCAGCCTGGGCAATAAGAGCGAAACTCTGTCTCAAAAAAAAAAAAAAAAAAAAAAAAAAAAAAAAAATTTAAAAATGTAATAGCTGTTTGGTCAGGATAGGGTCAATGCTGTAACAAACCACCACAATCTCAGTGGGTTGTGACTATGAAAGCTTATTTCTTGTTCCCAGGACAGTCTCATTCTTCCCCAAGTCACAGGAAAGAATCAGCTCCATGTAGTCATTCAGGGAACCAGGGAACTTCCTTCATGAGGCCTTACCATCTCCTAGGGTATTAAAGTACCCTGCTTCTAACCAGCAGGTGAAAGAGAGCAGGAAAAGAAAAGAAGATAAAGAGAGAAAACAAAAGTTATTGGGCACCACTGGGGAAGTTGGGCACCAGCTTATTTCTCTAAAAATAGTTAATTAAAGGAAAAGAATTAAGCATTTTTTATCCCTAACTGCATTTTCTGGTAATTGAATAGTCAAAATGAATGAAAGAAAGCTCTTCTATGCAGAGGAATTTCAGTTACTACATGCAGGAAAAAATAGAATTTGAAAATTATCATTTTTTAAGCCCCTAATAAAATAACTGATTCAAGCAATGGTTTTCAGTGGATGCCAAAGTCACTCAGTGAAAGGTTGATGGAGAACTTTTCAGTGAAGGGTAAGGTTGCCATTGCCTGAACCTAAAGATAGATCTTAGCATCATTAAAAGCAAGATCACCAGACATCATATGCCTCCAGGTGTGATGCACTGGAGACTTACAAGGTACCCCATGAAGTATAAAGAAGCAAGTGACTGTATCCTTAGTGTAAAAACTCTACACGAGAATTGACCCAGTTTCTTCAGGAAGTCAATAGCACTGAGGAAAAATACAGGGAGAAGAATTAATTAATGTTAAAAGAGTTAGAGGCTGGGCACAGTGGCTCATGCCTGTAATCCCAGCACTTTGGGAGGCTAAGACAGCTAGATCACTTGAGGTCAGGAGTTTGAGACCAGCCTGGTCAACATGGTGAAACCCCATCTCTATTAAAAATACAAAAATTAGCCAGGCATGGTGGCCCACACCTGTTGTCCCAGCTACTCAGGAGGCTAAGGGGATAAGGGAACTTTTCCCATTTCACTTGTGCTGTGATTCAGCTCCCTTGGTGACCCCGCAGGGAGGCTAGAGGGAGAGAGTTCTCCCAGAGGGAACATCCCACACCCACTTCCACCTAAGAACACCCCAGTGGGGCACAGCAGGCCCTCCCTGCTCCACCCCAAGCAGGGCTTGTGCCCTGGCCTTTCTGGGGTATGCTCCTGCATACTTCAAGCTCAGCCAACATGAGATACTCTGACTCAGGTGTAGAGTCAGGTAAGCAGAAATGAATGAGACTGGATCAAGCCAACCCAAGCCTATGCACTGAGTTAAGGGTATACACACTTACTGGGCAATGGGGCAGGGTATTATCGTCCCGATTTTACAGATGAGGATATTAAAGTTCTCAGAGGGGATTGGGGCCAAGCCCTGGGGCCTTGAATGGCAGAGGGAGGCAGACAGAGTCCTAGGCAGAAGGGGGCAGGTCCCCAGTAAGACCCCACTTTCAGGTCAGGGAAGGCCTGAAGGCTCCAGGCCAGGCTGCCAGTGGGGACTCATGGTGCCTCTTCCAGCCCGCCCATGGCCGCCCATGGACCAATTGGCATGGACTTCCTCCCCCATAAAAGGTCCATAAAAGCCCTGGGTTCAGCCAGAGCAGATCAGAGGATGGCCAGAGGATGAGGAGAGCAGAGAGACGATGGGACAACCAGTTGCAGAGAGGCGTACTCTCTGCTGATAGCTGGAGACGATGGGATGGCTAGCTGCAGGGAGGAGCTACCTTCTCCACTGACAGCTACAGAGACAACCTGCTGGCAGGGAGGAGCCACCCTCTCCAGGGCCTCCTCTCCACTGAGAACTGAACACTGGACAGATGACCTGCCAACAAAGAGGAGCTACCTACTACCAGTCTCTGAGCTGTTGTAACACTAAATAAAACTCTTCTTCATCTTGTTCACTCTTCACTTGTCTGCATACCTCGTTCTTCCTGGACACAGGACAAGAACTTGGGCAAAGGTGCTGTGGCCACAGATGCTTCCAGTCAAAAATTTGACACCCCAAAGATCCCATAACACTAGGGCACTTGGACTTTATCCTGCACATATGGGCTGCCATGAATGGTATTACACAGTGGGCAGCAGGTTCAGGAGAGCACGTTGGAAGGAGCTCTGTGGTGGCCAAGTGTGGTGGCTCACGCCTGTAATCCCAGCACTTTAGGAGGCCAAGGCAGGCAGATCACCTGAGGTCAGGAGTTTGAGACTAGCCTGGCTAACATGGTGAAACCCCGTTCTACTAAAAAAACAAAAATTAGCCAGGCATGGTGGCGCATGCCTATAATCCCTGCTACTCAGGAGGCTGAGGCATGAGAATCACTTGAACCCAGGAGGCAGAGGTTGCAGTGAGCCAAGATCATGCCACTGCACTCCAGCCTGGGGAATAGAGCGAGACTGTCTCCAAAAAAAAGAAAAAAGAAGGGGCTCTGTGAGGTCATGTGGTCAGTGGATTAGAGAAAATGAGACCACAGCAGGGAGGTCACCAGGCTGTTATGCTGGCTCTGGAGAGAACCAGTGAGGAGCTGGAACCTGGCAGTGACCTGGGAGAGAGGGAGGAAGAGAGGGGCTGTGTGCATGAGACATCCTGGGGGTAGAACAGGAAGGATTAAAAAAAAAAAACAAAAAAACTGTTAGCACACAGTAGGCTTTCTCTACCATCTCCAGTGTGAATGATGAGGGAGGTGATGAAGAAGTTCAAAATGGAGGACAAAGCCCACATTTCTAGCTCAGGAGTGAGGTGCACTCTGGCTAAGGGAAACAGCCCTTCCCCTAGATGGGGGCCCACAGGGGGCTCCTTTTGGGATGTGTTGAATTTGAGTGATCTGTGGTACATCCTTGGGTCAGTGATCAAGAGGCTGTGAGATTTTCAGGTCTGGAGTGTGGGAGAGAGGTCACAGCTGGAGAGAGAACCTGGGAACCACCAGCAGAGGTGTACCCTGGTGCTCTGGAAAGTAGACACAGATGACCCTGGGCTGAGAAGTGAGCTCCAGCCTCAAGACTTGGAGGCCATAAGGGCCAAAGGGTGACCTGTGGCAGGGGGTTGGAGGTTTAAGTTAAATCGTGCCCCCACAAAATTTGTGTCCACTGGACGACTGGTGTCCTTATGAGAAGATGAGAGGTCACAGAGACAAAGAGAAGAATGTTGTGAGGCAGAGACTGGAGTTATGCTGCCAGAAGCCAGAAAAGGCCTGGAGCTACTGGAGGATGCAAGAGGCAAGGAAACATTCTTCCCTGAAGCCTTCAGAGGGAGCATGACCTTGCTAACACCTTGACTTCAGACTTCTAACCTCCAAAACTATGAGAGAATACATTTCTGTCATTTTTAAAATTTTATTTTTAAAAATAAGACAGGGTCTTGCTATGTTGCCCAGGCTAGCCTTAAACTCCTGGGCTCAAGTGATCCTCCTGTTGGATACAATGAGTTCTAAATTTCTCTTCAAAGAATCAGTAAGTCAATATGTTCAGTTCTTTGTCCTCCATTTTAAAGTTTGACTTCCTTGTAGTTTCAGTAAACAACCTTTCTCACCAGTTTTAATCAGTAGTTCACATCTGTTCCCCTGGTTACCTGCTCTGTGTCCTGACTCATCCCAGTCATCTGCTTTGATCTGAATCACCCCTAGTCACTTGCTCTGACCTAAGTCACCTTTAGTTACCTGTTCCTAACTGTCCTTCCCACAAAACTACTCACCCTGCCACTCTGGCTCATACCCCTGCTCTCTTTAAAATAGCCAATCGGAATTAGCTTAGACTGTGTGGTCCAACCCTAGCCAATAGGGGAATGACACAGCAGTAGGGGGTACCTGTGTCAGGAATAAGAACCCCTTCCCCTCCCTCATTCAGGTGTGCTTTCACCATTACTCCATTCGTGAGTCACACCCTTCTATAGAAGTAAAAATTGCCTTGCTGAGAAAATTAATGTTTGAGTGCTATTTCTCTGTGGCACCAAGGAACAAGCATTTTGTTTCTAATACTCCCACCTCAGCCTCCCAAAGTGCTAGGAATGCAGGCATGAGTTTGTCATTTGTAAGCCACCAGTTTGTGGCAGATTTTTGCAGAAGCCTTTGGAAACTAACACAGGATACTTGAAGCTGCAGGTCTCTACCTACAAAATGTACAAGATGTTCTTTCTGTGCTCTGCTTGCCGTGCCATTGTGACACACATCCCATCCCCCACCACCACCCTGACCCAAGCAACCCTCACCTTTCAACTGCACTGCAGCAGTAGCCTCCCCAGCACACAGACCAAGCCAGTTTTTCAGTCATCTTTCTACCACACTCTGTGCTTCTCCTTCACACTTCTGTGCAATTAAATTACTGATTTTTATGCATTCTATTATCTAAGGGTTTCTACAAGGTTGAGTCGTCTGTATCTTGTCATTTGCATTGCATTGTTTCTGTGTGTTTTGTAATTTGGGATTGTGAGCTCATCTTTATCTGTGGGTTGAGGGTGTGACTATGCAGAGCAGATCTCATTTGCTTCTACCAGGCATCCCTGGGGTATTACCAGCCACAGACCACTTTGTAAATTAATTTCTCAGCTTCACGGTTCCTCAGACTACAAAGAAAATGTAAGCACAAATTCTCAACCTTTGGGAGGGTTGGCCTATAGTTGTAAATTCTCAAAGGAGAACTTTTTTCTTTTCCAATCCAAAGCATAAGTCAAGACAAACAAGCTTCACTATTATCTTTCTATGCCAGTGGGCAATGGGATGGATGTTTTTTCTAGTCCACTCTTTTACTGAAAGTGTAACTTTATAATGGTTTTGGATTTGTGTGTGTTTGGGGTGATTAGATCCAAACACCCATTTCTCTTTTGCCAGGCCTCTCATATCTTGTCCCTAGATGGCTATTTAAAGCCAACCCCCTTGGTTACCCCCAGGACAGCCCAAAGGTCAGCTCCACACTTACCGTTCCTTTTTGTTTTTGGTTCCTGAATTTTTTTTTTTTTTTTTTTTTTGAGATGAAGTCTCACTCTGTTGCCCAGGCTAGAGTGCAGTGGCACAATCTCAGCTCACTGCAACCTCTGTGTCCCGGGTTCAAGTGATTCTCCTGCCTCAGTCTCCTGAGTAGCTGCGTTTACAGGCACCCACCACCAGGCCTGGCTAATTTTTGTATTTTTAGTAGAAACAGGGTTTCACCATGTTGCCCAGGCTGGTTTCAAACTCCTGATCTCAGGTGATCTGCCCACCTTGGGCAGATCTTTCTTATGAGTCCAACTATGCATCTAAAAGGAAGTTGGTTATACATTATCTGGCAAATCTAGGTGTTTTGTTGAGAAGGTTTTCAGGTTATCTTCTCTGTCATTGTACGGAAACTGTTACCAAAACACTGGGAGTTCTGTTAGATCTTACTGCTCGCTGCACAGAAAGCTAATCACTGAGATGAGTATTGCCAGGGAAGGTTTTAATTGGGTGCTGTAGCCAAGGATATGGGAGATCAGTCTCAAATCAAATAAAATCAGGGGTTTATATAGCAAGGAAGAAATGTAACCATGTGTGGGAAAACAGGAATTTGGGAGGGGTAAGGAAGAAAAGCTGGTCAACAGGAAGCAGGTGGTCAGTTAGGCCATCAACAGGTGACAGGTCTGGTCAGTTTCAGCTCCTTGATACTATCTGGGAGCCTGGTTGGTTGGTTTCCTGAGAAAGGAACTCAGATAAGACAACTGTAACCTTCTCATTTCAAAACTGGGAGGGTCAATTTCTATGTTTATTCAAAATAAACCAGAAACATTAGTTCTATGGGACAATTGGGCCAGTTTAAAAACCATGAATCCTAATGATTTCTTTCTTGTCCATCTCCCTCTGCCAGATATTGTCTATTGTATTGAGCCCCACACTCACTCTTGCTTGCCTTTCCTTAACCTCCTCTTTGCCACCAGGCTGGAAGCTTACAAACTACATTTCCCAGATTCCCTTGCCAGTTGGGTTTCTCTGATGGTCTGCCAATGGGAGGTACTCATGCCAGAAAAGAAGATGGGAGGAAGACAGCAGCCATTTAGCTCCTGGCATTGGTTCCTACGGTGGCCATAAAGGAGCTCCTGTGAAGGAGCAGTGGTGGTAGGGGGTGGCCCTGGGCTCCTGCCTGGGAACTGGTGAATCATGCAGAGACAGCAGAGGGGCCAGGCAGGCAGCCATTCTGATAGTGACCATGTCAGCCTCAGGGGAGTGTATCTTCCCACAGAGTGGTGGCCTTAGGAACAGTTGCATGATAGTGCAGGACAAAAGAATGTAGGCTCAGATGAGCAGCGGTTTCTACAGACAGTAGAGGCTTCTCCTGGTTCCCAATCGCTTCATATCAAGGATGCTCTCAGAGCTCCACCCAGAGCCCTCTGACTTGGTTACTTCAGAGTACACCTGCCCACTTCCAACTGCTAGTATCTGCATCCCTGTTCCTAGGGGCACACATAGGCTCTGTGCTCAAGGGTGGCCATAAATGCTCACAGAATGAAGCTCCTCCCCCAGGAGATCCCAAGCAGTGACCCCTGAGATTTGGTGTGAAATACTCCAGTTCCCTTACTCCTCATGTGCGGTGACTGAGGCAAATGTTTCATATCCCTGTGTTCCCCAGGGAATGAAGCTCTAGGCAGCCACTGTGGTGAGCCAGATGTTTGCCCTTGTTGGGTGCTCTCCCTTCCCAGTCTCCCTTTCCCATTTCCCTGTTTCCCGCAGCTCCAAAAGTAACAACATGCGCTCAAATCCTTGTCTCAGGGTCAGCTCCTGGGGGAATTGAGACCCTGAGTAACATCTCTTCCCCACTTCTTTGCACTTCCAGCCTTCTCTTTTTATTTTTGAGACAGCGTCTTGCTCTGTCACCCAGGCTGGAGTTCAGTGGCGGATCTCAACTCACTGCAGCGTCGCCTCCTGGGTTCAAGCAATTCTCGTGCTTTAGCCACCCCAGTAACTGGGATTGCAGGCATGTGCTATCACGCCCAGCTACATTTTGTATTTTTAGTAGAGATAGGGTTTTGGCATGTTGGCCAGGCTGGTCTCAAACTCCTGACATCAGGTGATCTGCCTGCCTTGGCCTCCCAAAGTGTTGGGATTACAGGTGTGAGCCACCATGCCCGGCCACTTCTAGCCTTCTTTATGCTGACTTCCTCTATTGGATCCCTCACTGTGAAATCCCTGGAGTCCTTTCTCTTTTCCTGATCAGATCCCAATGGATGCACTTCTTAAACAGACTATAAACTGGAAAATGGAAGCCTTAGTCACCGCTCTATCTCAATGCTCAGCACAGGGCCCAGCACACAGTAGGTGCATAATAAACACTAGTTGACTGACATGCATGTGGAATGAAGTGCCCTTTTTTTTTTTTTTTTTTTTTTTGAGACGGAGTCTCACATTGTTGCCCAGGCTGGAGTGCAGTGGCGCGATCCTGGCTCACTGCATCCTCCACCTGCCGAGTTCAAGCAATTCTCCTGCCTCAGCCTCCCCAGTAGCTGAGATTATAGGCGCTTGCAACCAGGCCCAGCTAATTTTTGTATTTTTAGTAGAGACGGGGTTTCATCATGTTAGCCAGGATGGTCTCAATCTCTTGACCTCGTGATCCGCCCACCTCAGCCTCCCAAAGTACTGGGATTACAGGCATGAGGCACTGCGCTCGGCTGAAGTGCTCTGATGCTTACTGAGTGCTCATTACACTTGCCGTGCATGCTCTCATTTGTTTCTCACGTCCTCCTGATGAGGAAGGAACCGGCATTGCTTTCATTTTGCAGATGAAGAAACAGAAGCTCAGAAAAATTAAGCGCTTTGCCTGGGAAACCTAATGTAAGTTTTCATCTCTACGTTGTAATTCCGTTTATCACCAAACTTTCAGAAAAGGCCTGTGAGACACCATAGTGTGGTCTGAGCATCACTCTGGATATTAGAGAAAGGCTCAGCGTGGTGGAATTCAGGAAACCGGAGCAGCCTGGAGGGAGCAGTTAGGAGATGGGAACAAAGGGATGCCCTTGCAGTGCCTAGAGCCGCAGCAGTCCAGCGGCCGAGGGCTGGCAGAGACAAGAGATGACAATGGATGTGTGACACTGATCCTAGATTCCCAGTATTTTCTAGTTTTTTTTTTTTTTTTAATGTCCCATGATTCAAGTGATGGAGGCTTCTTATTATGTATCATAAACAGCAAACATCGGCCGGGCGTGGTGACTCATGCCTATAATCCTAGCACTTTAGGAGGCCAAGGTGGGTGAATCACGAGGTCAGGAGTTTGAAACCAGCCTGGCCAATATGGTGAAACCCCGTCTCTACTAAAGATGCAAAAAATGGCCGGGCGCGGTGGCTCAAGCCTGTAATCCCAGCACTTTGGGAGGCCGAGACGGGCGGATCACGAGGTCAGGAGATTGAGACCATCCTGGCTAACACGGTGAAACCCCGTCTCTACTAAAAAATACAAAAAACTATCTGGGCGAGGTGGCAGGCGCCTGTAGTCCCAGCTACATGGGAGGCTGAGGCAGGAAAATGGCGTAAACCTGGGAGGCGGAGCTTGCAGTGAGCTGAGATCCGGCCACTGCACTCCAGCCCCGGTGACAGAGCAAGACTCCGTCTCAAAAAAAAAAAAAAAAAAGATGCAAAAAATTAGCCGGGCGTGGTGGCACACACCTGTAATCCCAGCTACTCAGGAGGCTGAGGCAGGAGAATCACTTGAACCTGGGAAGCAGAGGTTGCAGTGAGCCAAGATCGTGCCATTGCACCACTCCAACCTAGGTGACAGGGAGAGACTCCGTCTCAAAAACAAACAAATAAACAAACCCAGCAAACATCATCTTGTTTATGGTCTGTCACTGGTGGGTTAGACCTGGAGACCTGTGCTTACATACCCAGACCCACTCACCCTCTCCCACCCGCCAGGGGCAAAGAAAATTCACTGGAATGTCTTCCATCTGGATAGAGTCCACATTTCCCAAAGCCTGCTCACACCGCTAAGTATCGAACCCATAATCCGTGCCTCTTACATCCTGAGTGTTTGGGCATAAGCAAGACCATTTTGCAGGTGGGGAATTTGATATTCTGGGATGCCCGCGTGAGATGCACCTGATTGGATGGGCTGTTGAGCTCCTCTAGCTTCTCTGAGTGGCCTCTGTTACCCCAATCTGCTCTTTGCATCCTACGTGTCAGGGGAAATTCCTCTTCAGCTCCAGGGACTCTGGGATCCCTGAGGACCTGGCTGAGTTGAGTGGTAGCACAGAGGGTGGGAGAGGTCCTGCTGAAGGCGGGGAGACACTTTCCTTGGCTGAGCCGGAAGCTGAGAAATCAGTGGCTGTACCCACTATAGCTGCAGGAATGTGGCCTTGGGGTATGACGACCTTCTCCCCTCCCTCCCCAACCATCTGGTTTGCCTAAGACTCAGGAGTGTCCTAGGACTCAGGATTTACAGTGCTAGCACTAGGAATGTTCCAGACAAACCCAGGCAAACTGGTCACGCTGTGTCCCCAGGCTCTGCAATCTCTGTTTCTCATCTCCAATCCTGGTCACTCACTGTTCTCTGAGCAGAGGCTCATTCCCATGCCTGGGCCAAGTTGTTCCCACACCTGAGCCACGCTTCTTGCCTGCTTTACCTACGGATTCTGCTCTGCCTCCAGGTGCCACCACTCTCCTTCCAAGAAGCCACTCACGCCTCCGAATGGATGGCTTCCACCTGAACTGTCCTCAGAGTACGTCCCATGGTCCTCCCTGTGCTGCAGCCAGCTGCGCCTGCCTTTAGCTTTCCACAGGCCTCAGGACTTCTCAAGGACTGGGTCTGCGCCTGCCTCACCTGTCCCCCTAGCATCGGGCACACATCCTGGCTTGGCCTGAGTGGGACACCCTACCAACACTCTATGAAAACACCCAGGATGCAGGATGGGGTCTCTGTGACATCTAGACTCCAGGAGGAGAGCCAGCAAGAACAGGGTGGCCGAAGGAAAAGCTGGCCCTAAATGATACATTCATCCCTCTCTTAATCCCAACAACCCTATGGGGAAGTTATTATTCTTACCACCATTTTACAAGGAAAACTAGAGTTCAACTAAGTTAGTTGACCTGCCCAAGTTCACAGCTAGTAGCAGTGGTGCCTAAATTTGAGCCCAGTTCTCACTTATTCCAGTGACATGCTCTTAACCACTATGATATGTTGATGCATTTTATAGAAACCCTTTCTGGGACAAGGCAAGGGCATGAGTAAATAAAAAGCGGGGAGGAGCAGCAGGATGAATTTAAGGTTGTAAACTGACACCAGTTAGGTATGAATTGAGCAGGTGTGTGGGCTGCATTATTTAACATAAAAGATCAATGGCCCATTTTTTGTAGTCACTCTGAGAAGAAGTAGCTTCTAATGCGTCCCCTTCAGCCACCGTTCAAGAGGGTGGGAAAGGAGGGATGGTGAGGCAGATGACAAGGAGGATGGGCAGGGCAGTCTGCTGCTGAGAAAAGTCAGTGTAAGACCTGACCGAAGACACAGGCATGTGGTGGCTCACGCCTGTAATGCCAGCACTTTGGGAGGCTGAGGCAGGCGGATTGCTTGAGCCCAGAAGCTCGAGACCAGCCTGGGCAACATGGCGAAACCCCATCTCTACCAAAAATACAAAAATTAGCTGGGTGTGGTGGTACACACCTATAACCCCAGCTACTCAGGAGGCTGAGATGGGAGGATCACCTGAGCCCTGAGAGGTCGAGGCTGCAGTGAGCTGAGATCATGCCACTGCACTCCAAGCCTGGGGGACAGAGTAAGACTCTGTCTCAAAAAGAAAGGAAAGAAAGAAAAAGGGAAGGAAAGAGAAGGAAGAGAGGAAAGAAAGAAAAGAAAGGAAAATGAAAATGAAAGAAAGAAAAGAAAAAAGAAAAGAAAAGAAAGAGAAGAAAATAAAAGAAAAGAGAAGAAAAGAAAAAAGACAAAAGGAAAGAATTGACCCAAAATGATAGCAAGATGTTTTTGGAAGTTTCGCATAGGATTTCATAGTTACCCAAACCTCTGCCTCCTCCCTGCCATCCCAACTCCCAACAGTTCCCAGAGGCCTACCTACCAGAGTGTCTTAAAGTCCTCCAGCCTAGCCGGCTCTGGGTTAAGGCTCCGCCTCCAGAAGGCTCCTGGGGAAAGGGCATGGGATGCAGGGTGGGTGTCAAGGCCTTTGTCTACAGCCCTGAGGCTGCACACACAGCAGCAGAGCTGGGGCATGGAGGCAGAGCTGGGGCAGTAGGCGTCTGGGTAGGCGTTAGGCAGGAGCCCTGGGTGGGGTTGACGGGGTGCTCATTATGGAGTCCCTGCTGGGCAGGGCAGGGTGGGGCTCATAGTCTCAACGTGCCCTGCCCTCCAGGTGCTCATAGTCTCAGCTTAGAACCAACGCCCCTCCCATCAATTTCAGCCCCATAGAGAGGAGGTGGGCTGGCTTCCTAGAGTCAGCTGGTGCACTTAATCCCACTTAGTGGAGGGTTCCTCAGAAAGGGAGGAAGGGCTGGTCCGAAAGTGGTGCGTTATCTCAATTGATTGTAACAGTCAGTTACAGATGAACTCCTTGTTCTACTCTTCCCCGCTTCTCACTACTACACTTGACTAGTCTTAAAAAGAAAGGAAGGAAAGAGGCTCAGCAAAATACTCCCATCCTGAGTTCTCCCCCTTCCCACCCTTGGGCTTCGGCTCTAACCTCCCTCAACATTGAATCCCCTTCTGCTAAGAACCCCTTGGAATGTTTCACCCCTGGTGTAAGAAAAAAATGCCAGCTTTGGATCGATCATTTCTGTCTCTTACCATATGTTGGCCCATGGGCAAGTGATTCCCCCTAAGGCTGTCTCCTCCTCTATGAAATGCAGATCCCCTGGCTACCTTGCAGAGCGGATGGGAGGATGGAGGAGAATGCATGTTAGGCCCCCTGCAGTGTGCTTAGCACATTTCAAGTGCTCCTTGGGACAGGGGACACTTATTCATGACCTCAGCAGCAGCAGCCTGGGACTCCCCGCCTTCCAGCTGGCCTGGCCTAATCCTTGGCGGGCACAGGCTCACCTGGCTGGCACAGTCAAAGCCAGTGCCCAGGGCGGCCAGGACACGCAGCACCCAAGGGCTACTGTTGCACTTCACTGCATAGAAGGGTGAGACCTGTGGCAGGGCTTGGCAGAAGGCCTGATGGCGACTGGCCAGCAT
Source organism: Chlorocebus sabaeus (assembly GCF_047675955.1). Classification (NCBI taxonomy): domain Eukaryota; kingdom Metazoa; phylum Chordata; class Mammalia; order Primates; family Cercopithecidae; genus Chlorocebus; species Chlorocebus sabaeus. Next base: position 105,582,115 of record NC_132923.1, read on the forward strand.
GTCCAGGTCAGCCAGCATGAAGGGGTCTTGCGGGTCCTACGGGATAGGGAGACAGGAAGGAAAGGCTGAGGGGGTGGATTATCTCATTTAATCCTCATAACAGCTCTATGAAGTAAGGGCTGCTGTTATCCCCATTTTGGAGATGGGGAAGCAAAGGCTCAAAAAGGTGGTCACTGGCTCAAGGTCCTACAGCAAAAGCATGGCAAAGACAGGGTCTAAACCCAGGTCTCGTAAGTCTAGGGAGACCACCCTTGACACTGTTCCATTCTGCCTTGCGACGTGTGCCACGGTCCTGGGTAGGAGAGAGGAGCCTGCTGGGCTGGGGCAGCTCCAGGCTATTTGTTCTACAGTCATTCAACAGGGTTCTCCAGCACCTACTCTGTGCCAGGCTCTAATCTGGATACTGGGGAAAGAGCAGTGAAGAAAACAGATCAAAAATCCCTGTCCTCGTGGAGCTTCCATCCAACTGAGCCACAGAGAAAAAGGCGTGGACTCAGGCAGCATGAGCTGATCAATCAACCCTCAGGAGCCACACACTGTGCTGGGGGAAGGGACGGAGATACTGTATAAATAATTCCATTGCACAGATGCAGTCACTGAGGTGCAGAGGACTGGAGTGCCTCACCCAAGTTCTTACTGCCAGACAGCAGCACAGGTGACATTCAATCCCAAAAAGAAGTGGGTTCAGGGACCCCTGTAGGCCAGGATATTTTGAGATATCTATTTTTTCCCCTTCAAATTTTCTCTCTTCTTCTCCCCCTCATTGATGCCAGTGTCTGGCTCTATAATGTCCCTGGGAAGAGATGTGGCCAGGCAGGAGGCGGCTGTAAGACTTTCTGGCCTTCTTAGGGAAGCTTAGCCCTTGGAAGAAAAGGATGCCAGGGTGCAAGAAAAATGTCATAGTGACACAGATAGAAGGCCTTCCCTCAGAACAGGAAAAGGGTCCGCTGACTGGCAGGGATGGGGTGGTGAAGATGGTAAGAGAGCTGAGACTTTGTGTCCTAAGTGAGTCTGAGGGGAGGTAGGATGGAGCCCCTGGAAGCCAGTGGGGAAATGGTAAGTCACCGGGTGAGTCTAGAGCCGGCCTTCCCAGACTTCATGTGCAGGCAAATCCCCCAGATCCTGTCAACTCTATGCTCCGGTGCGGTCAGTCTAGGGTGGACAAAGAGTCTGCACTGCCAACAGCTTCTCCAGTGATGGTGACAATCAGGTCCAGACGAGATTATGCACGGAGGCAGCATAGCCCTAAAAACCCAGGGAGCTGGGGAAGCCAGGAGGACAAGCAGGCAATCATCTTTGTAGACCAAAGCTGGAGGACCCCACAGCTTGGCACTGGGTAAAACCCCAAGTGGTGGAAACAGGCATGGAAGGAAAAACAAAAGTCAAGCTTTCCCATTAGCCTCAGCACAAGAGAGCCTTGAGAGAGACGGCCTAACAGCCTTACAGAACGGTGAAACAGAAAGCCTTATTTCTTGCCACTAAGGAAGACCTTAGTCTTCACAGCTCCCCGTCTCTCCCCTCCCTCCATACCGAATCAGAAAGTTCCTGGATCCTCCGCAGGACCATCTGCTGGGCAGATTCTTCCGGCCCCAGGGTGATGAGCTCCTTTGGCCATGGCCTTCCATGGGCTTCCTTCAGGCCCTCCAGGCAGGTGCTCATCCCTGAAACTCCAACTGAGCCCTCTACCAGGCGTGGTCCTGGCATCCTGGAAAAGACTTGCTCTCGTGACCCAGCCTCCTCCTAGCTCCCAGCTCCCCACTCCCCACAGGCCCTGGGAGCCAGAGCTCCCAAGTAAGTTTTTTTTGTGTGTTTTTGTTTGTTTGTTTTTGAGATGGAGTCTTGCTCTGTTGCCCAGGCTGGAGTGCAGTGGTGCAATCTTGGCTCACTGCAACCTCCACCTCCTGGGTTCAAGCAATTCTTCTGCCTCAGCCTCCCTCGTAGCTAGGACTACAGGCACCTGCCACCACACCTGGCTAATTTTTATATTTTTACTAGGAACAAGGTTTCGCCATGTTGGCCAGGCTGGTCTCCAACTCCTGACCTCAATGATCTGCCCGCCTTGGCCTCCCAAAGTGCTGGGATTATTATAGGCATGAACCACCATGCGCAGCCTGGAGGCCAGTATTCTAAGTGAGGTAACACGGAAGTGGAAAACCCAAAACCGTATGTTCTCACGTATAAGTGGGAACTAAGCTATGAATATACAAAGACAAACAGAGTAATATAATGGATTTCAGAGACTTAGAAAGTGGAGGCTGGAGGGGTGCTAGCGATAAAAAAAAAACTACACATTAGGTACAATTAACCCTACTCAGATGATGGGTGCACTAAAATCTCAGAATTCACCACTGTGTAATTCATCCATATAACAAAAAAAAAAACAAAAAACAAAGCAAAAAATAAAAAAATAAAAACACTTGTACACCAAAAGCTAATTTTTTTTTTTAAAGCAGCAAGATGGAGTCAGCTGTGTTAGATTTCTCTCAGTGTTTTAATTTTGCAAAGGCAGTTTCAGGAGTCAGATCTACAGTGTTCCTGGGCTTCAGGTAAATCCCTATGGGAAGAGCGGAGTCCAGCCCAGATCTTAAGGGATAGGGGAAGTACTTCCCTAGCTGTCCCCTCTAAACCTCGGCCACCCTGGACTGCTCAGCCCAAATCTCCCAAGCCAGGAAAATGTACCTTCCTAGGTCTGTCCGCAGGACAGGTGCACAGAGAGGAGTCCAACCCCTGTTATAAGCGAATGCCGGCAATGATGAGAAGTGGAGGGAACCTAGAAACCTCCCATCCACTCTTTCCACTCTGCAGATGGAAAGCTGTGAGGCCCAGAGGTCTCCAGATCATTCAGCAAACCAGGAGTGAAACTGGGAATAGGACCAAGGCCTCAGACTCCAACAGGGAGCTGGTTCTACTGCCTCGGAGCACCAGTTGCTGTCTCCTGGGGTCGTGTCTCTTACCCTCCACTGCAGATTTAAGCATCTCACTGGAAGTGTCTTCGAATGGAAGTGGGAGCCTGTGTGCGTCACTCAGGGTCTAGTCATCTCCCCACCCTCTCACCATCCTCCCTCTCCACATGGACTGCTGAGGTCTCACCTGAGCTCCGCCCTCCCTCTCCACGTGGACTGCTGAGGTCTCACCTGAGCTCCGCCCTCCCTCTCCACGTGGACTGCTGAGGTCTCACCTGAGCTCCGCCCTCCCTCTCCACGTGGACTGCTGAGGTCTCACCTGAGCTCCACTCTCCCTCTCCACGTGGACTGCTGAGGTCTCACCTGAGCTCGTCTGGCCCTCCCAGGCTGAAGCCACCACCATGGGGCAGGCCCACCTCAGGGATCAGCTGTAATCTCCTGCAGGCTTACAGCCCACCTCTGTGCTGTGACCCAGAACCTCCTCTGCCTGTTCCAGTGAAGGACAATCAGCAGGGAGTGGGCTGCTCTCCAGGTTTTTGTCTGCCAGCCATGCCCAGGGCAGGAGGTGGGGAGGAGGGCAGAGATGGCAGGGCTGTGAACCCCAAACATCTGAGACAGATCTCAGTCAATGTAGAAAGTTTATTTTGTCAAACTTAAGGATACACCCATCACACAGCCTCGGGAGGTCCAGATATGTGCCTGAGGTGGTCAGGGTACAGCTGGCTTTTATTCACAGGGAGCCAGGAGACATCACTCAATGTGTGTAAGATGTACATTGGTTCAGTCTGGCAATGTGGGACAACTTGAAGGCAGCAGGGGTGCTTCCAGGTCATAAGAGACAAAAGATTGATAAGAGATGAAAGATTGCATTGAGTCCTTGATGAGCCTTTCGCTGAACACACAATTTAGTCTGACTCAGTGAATCTGCATTTTTACATAAACAATAGGGCAGAGGAAACAATCAGATATGCATGTGTCTCAGGTGAGCAGAAGGATGACTTTCTGTCCGCACCCCTGAAGACCAGTTATTGGTTTACACTGCCAGAGTGAAATTCAACAGAACTCTTTTAGGATAAAGATCTTGAGGCCCACAACGACTTTTCTTGTGGGCAGTTTGTGAGGGAGGTATGTAGCTATTTAGGAATAAAATGGGAGGTAGGTTTGCCTGACATAGTTCCCAGCTTGATTTTTCCCTGGGTTTAGTGATTTGGGGATCCCGAGGTTTTATTTTCCTTTCAAAGGGCCCAAGTCTTCCTCTGCCTGGGGGAAGCAGAGATAGGGGCCTTTCCCCAGAAACGAACCTGCTCTGAGACCTTGGACCGGCTGTTCTTCCTTTCTCCCGGCCTGCCTCTCACTCGCTGGCCCTCCATAGCCCTTTCTCCTTGATATAGCAGAGGGCTTAATCCCAAGGGCTCGACATTGGCCTCATTTACCACTTACCAAGCCTAGTGTGCCACTCGCAACGAATTTGCTATGGGAAAGTTAGTTGACTGCTTTCTTTTTTTTTTTTTGAGAGGGAGTCTCGCTCTGTCACCCAGGCTGGAGTGCGGTGGCCGGATCTCTGCTCACTGCAAGCTCCGCCTCCCGGGTTTACGCCATTCTCCTGCCTCAGCCTCCCGAGTAGCTGGGACTACAGGCGCCCGCCACCTCGCCCGGCTAGTTTTTTGTATTGTTTTTCAGTAGAGACGGGGTTTCACCGTGTTAGCCAGGATGGTCTCGATCTCCTGACCTCGTGATCCACCCGTCTCGGCCTCCCAAAGTGCTGGGATTACAGGCTTGAGCCACCGCGCCCGGCCAGTTGACTGCTTTCAACCTCAGTTTTTTCAACTGGAAAATGGGGCTTTGAGGCCAGTTATAAGATTAAGATATAAAGAGAAAAGATATACAAAGTGCCTCACTCTCACTGCTGCTGTTTATGTCTGTGTTTTTATCCATAGGAACTTTCCCTGACAGATTGTGTTGGTCCCTCTGCTTAAAACAGGGACCAAATCTGCATTTCTTGGGTCCCCAGTGCCTAGGATAAGACTTGGGCTGGGGCGTGGTGACTCACGCCTGTAATCCCAACACTTCGAGAGGCCAAGGTGGGTGGATAGATTGAGCCCAGCAGTTGGAGACCAGCCTAGGCAACATGACAAAATCCTGTCTCTACAAAAAAATACAAAAGTTAGGCGGCTGTGGTGGCACACGCCTGTGGTCCCAGCTACTTGGGAGACTGAGCAGGAGGATGGCTTGAGCCCAGGAGGTGGGGGCTACAGGGAACCGTGATCATGTTACTTCATTCCAGCACTCCAGCCTGGGCAATAGAAGCCCTGTCCAAAAAAAAAAAAGACTTGGCACAGAATTCAGTAAATATTTGTAGGATAAATTAATAAATGGATGTCACAGCTAACATATGAGATCTGGGATTTAGATCAGCTCCCATCTGACTTCACATCCTATAGGGATCCTGAACAGAAACATCAATGGGGCAGAATCGAGGGCCCAGAAACAAAGCTGATAGCAAAGACTGGAACATGTCACCAATCACCAAAGAAGGTAAAAGGGACAGAGAAGTGGTGCTGGGACAACAGGTAAACAGTTTGGAAAGTAAAGTCTGTTTGGAAACCTCACTTAACAGAATAAAGGTGAAATGGTTTAAAAAATTAAATAAATGTATATATGATCATATGATTCCATTTATATAAAATATCCAGAACACACAAATCCACAGAGAGAGAGAGTAGATCTGTGGTTGCCTATGGCTGGGGAAAGGGGAGAGAGGAATGGGGAGGGCCTGCTAATGGGGACAGGGTTTCCTTTTGCGGTGGTGAAAATAGCCTGCAATTAGATAGAGATGATGGTTGCTCAACTTGGCAAACATGCTAAAAACCACTGAATTGTATGCTTTGAAAGGTCAAATTTTATGGTATGTGAATCATATCTCAACAAAGTTGTTTTAAAAAAACAGATTATGCAATCTCTGCATCCATCCAGGGAGGTCCAGGATCACCAGTTATTCTCTTATTAAGAAGTTAAATATATATATTTATATAAAAATATATATGTATTATATATAATATATATAAAACATTATTTACATATATATATTTTTTTTATTTTGAGACAGAGTCTTGCTCAGTCGCCCAGGCTGGAGTGCATGGCATGATCTCGGCTCACCGTAACCTCCGCCTCCTGAGTTCAAGCGATTCTCCTGTCTCAGCCTCCCGAGTACCTGGGATTACAGGCACCCGCCACCACACCCAACTAATATTTTGTATTTTAGTAGAGACAGGGTTTCACCGTATTGCCCAGGCTGATCTTGAACTCCTGAGCTCAGGCAATCTACCTACCTCGGCCTCCCAAAGTGCTAGGATTCCAGGCGTGGGCCACTGCACTAGGCCAAAAAGTTAAACATACATATTTTTAAACAAGCCATTTAAAAATCTTTTAAAAATCAGCCGGGCACAGTGGCACATGCCTGTAATCCCAGCACCTTGGGAAGCCGAGAAGGGCAGATCACTTGAGGCCAGGAGTTTGAGACCAGCCTGTCCAACATGGCGAAATCCCATCTCTACTAAAAATACAAAAAATTAGCCAGGCGTGGTGGCGCATGCCTGTAGTCCCAGCTACTCGAGGAGCTAAGGCAGAAGAATTGCTTGAATCCAGGGAACAGAGGTGGCAGTGAGCAGAGATAATGCCACTGCATTCCAGCCTGGGTGACAGAACAAGACACTATATCAAAGAAAACAAAAATCTTTAAAAAAGAGAATTGACGACTGGGTGAGGTGGCTCATGCCTGTAATTCCACCACTTTGGGAGGCCAAGGTAAGTGGATCACGAGGTCAGAAGATTGAGACCATCCTGCTAACATGGTGAAATCCCGTCTCTACTAAAAATACAAAAAATTAACTGGGCGTAGTGGCACGTGCCTGTAGTCCCAGCTACTCAGGAGGCTGAGGCTGGAGAATTGGTTAAACCCAGGAGGCGGAGGTTGCAGTGAGCCAAGATCCCGCCACTGCACTCCAGCCTGGGTGACAGAGCAATACTCCGTCTCAAAAAAAGAAAAAAAAAAGAGAGAATCTATTAAAGTATCTTTAAAAGAGTTACTTTCTAAGCTTGGCTGTGACACAAGAGATCACACTTGTGAAAGATCAACAGGCTTGGTGGCACCTGATTTATAACTTGTGTATATTCATAAATATAAACCTCAGCTCTTCCTGGGAGTTAAAACACCTGGGGATTAAGTAACAGGATAGTGTGGCCTGAATAAGTCATTCAGGTTTTTGTTCCCTTGACTATAAAACCTTAATAAGTAATTTAATGCAGTGATTATGTTCTTCTTCTGAATCCCAGCTTCTAATAAAATTTTGTCACCTTTCCTGATCCTCCATTTCCTTATCTGAAAAATTGAATTAATATATTAGTATTTGATACCAGCATTGTTTTGAGGATTAAATGAGATAATCTAAATAAAGATCTTAGCTTAACCCTTGTTAATTGAAATCCCTGGGGTTAGAGGACTGTTCCTGGCCTCATCTGCCTGATGCACATGTTAGCAGGAAGTTCTTAGCAAATGGCTCTGACAGCTGTCTTTCTCAGAGGGCTGTGACCGGCCTGTGCAGAGCTCTGGTGGGTAAATAGCTTTCAGCTCAGTCTGCCTGATTATATTCTCATTTCTTCTAGAACATCACTACAAACAAAGCAACAAGTTTGATCCTATGACCTAAGCATGGAGTTGGAATTCAAGGGTGACTAGCCAACAATGGGAGTTAGACCCTTTAGACCCTGGGATGGCCATGTGAATAAAGTAAAAAATACTTCAGTTTCTCTTTAACTATGCTATTAAAGGTCTTCTTTATGTGCAATATCTGAAGCTTCACCTTAAGGGAGATATTTCACATAAAGAAGATGCCAATATTATTTTGCCTTAAATGTATACAAACTATCATCTGTTTTGTAGCAAGAATCAGAAGAAAGATAAACCAAGCCCAAGAAAGATAAAGCAAGCCCAAGAAAGATGAACCAAGACAGCAAACATTCTGGCAATAATAAGGTCTATTATACACTCCTCGCCCTTGAAATGGGATATGGCCATGTGGCTTGCTTTGGCTGATGAAATGTGAGTAAAGTGATGTTACCGCCAGTAGGAAGCTTTAAGAGCCAGTGTTAATTCACCACGCACTCTGTCCCTTTGCAGAAGCAGTCAGCAGCCGGTGGCTACTCTATAAACCTGGTTCCTAAGGTGGGGATAGCATAGAGCAGGGCCCCCAGCTCCCCCTTCATACGGATATAGTTTGAGGCGATCACAACCTTATAAGTTTCAGTACTGAAATGTGAGGGTTGTTTGTTACTGCAGCATTGGTTAACCCATTCAGCTCAATACATGCTTCCTTTGGAAAAGTTCACTTGACTTACAGAGGACAGTGGGAAGTGATCAGAACTAGACCCAGTAGCCAGGCATGGTGGTGCACACCTGTAATCCCAGCCACTCTGGAGGATGAGGCAGGAGAATCACTTGAACCTGGGAGATGGAGATTGCAGTGAGCCAAGGTCGCGCGACCACACTCCAGCCTGGGAAACAGCAAGACTCCATCTTGAAAAAAATAAAGAAATAAAATAACTGGACCCAGGCATTTGTCAGTCAGGAAGCTGCCTGAAGCACTGAGTTTTAAGGAGGATTAAAACATCATAGGGTGGGGAAAATCTTCAGGACATTATTCTGGGCAAAAATTTCTTGAGCAATACCCCACAAGCCCAGGCAACCAAAGCAAAAATGGGCAAATGGGAAAACAAGTTAAAAAGCTTCTGCACAGCAAAGGATACAATCAGCAAGGTGCAGAGACAACCCACAGAATGGGAAAAATATTTACAAACTATACATCTGATAAGAGATTAATAACCAGAATACATAAGGATCTCAAACAACTCTATAGGAAAAAAAAATCAAATAATCTAGTCAAAAAGGGCAAAATATCTGAATAGACATTTCTCAAAAGATGACATACAAATGGCAAACAGACATATGAAAAGGTGCTCAACGTCATTGGTCATCAGAGAAATGCAAATCAA